>NC_041405.2:23790307-24443807 GCF_900747795.2 Erpetoichthys calabaricus | reverse complement strand
GTGGTGGAAAGGTGTGTGGGGAAAAAGGTGCAGGCCACCCTTGACAATAGCAGTCACCCTCTCCACAATATTTTGTCAGAGAGAAATAAACACAGCAGTCGTCTTCTCTCTCTGTGCTATAGAACAGAACACTTCAGAAGATCATTTGCTCCTAATGCCGCGAGATTTTATAACGCAGTTGTCAATACAAGTGACTGCTGACTGAGTCACCACTCTACCTTCCAACAATGTAATAATTGACCCATTTATACCTTTTACTATTTATTTACTCATGTTTATTCTCCTTACTTTTATAATAATTTTTAACTTATGTGTTTAGCCTACTGGAAGCCTAACTTTCCTTGAGTGAAGGAATAAAGTATCTATCTATCTATCTATCTATCTATCTATCTATCTATCTATCTATCTATCTATCTATCTATCTATCTATCTATCTATCTATCTATCTATCTATCTATCTATCTATCTATCTATCTATCTATCTGCATGGTGGTTGATATTTATGTATTTGATTGAAAAGGCATTATTGTCAGGAAACTACCAATGCTATTATCAAGTAACATAATGGAACATGAACATTAAGATCCTTAAATGTTTTTTCATCTACTGTTCTCACCGATGTGCCATCCAGATCAATACACTCCTGAAGAAGAACCCAACTTTGAAAAGCATTCGCCACAAGAGCTGTGTTGGCATTGGAACGCACATTCCTGGGTCTACCTGTTCCCTTTGCTTGCAAAACATTACCGCTGATATCGATATTCTCGCAATGGTTAGCACACTGGGGCCACTTCCTCCAAACTCAACTGCCATCCTCCGTTTCACCACCGCATAATTGTTTGTTGCGGAGTATAAACACACACAACATTCGGACTGCTCTACCACCAATCAATGGTTGCTCTGAGGCTAAAGATCTGTGCTGGTATCCAGATGGTTGCCGGTTCGAATCCCCGTCACTGACAAAAGATATCCTACTCTGCTGGGCCCTTGACCAAGACCCTTAACCTGTAATTGCTCCAGGTGCGCTGTACAATGGCTGACCCTGCACTCTGACCCCAAGGGGTATGCGAAAACTAACAAATTCCTAATATGAGAAATTGTATAAGGTGAAATAAAGAACAAAAAAATAATAATTCTGCTTTCGAAACACAGCAGGGTTTGCCCGGTCCAGCACATTGTTACTCCCATTGCCATTTTCAATACTTTTCACGCACCAGTTTAAATGCTACAGCCTGTGAAACATCATATACATAAAAATGGGCGACCCTCTATCTATCTATCTATCTATCTATCTATCTATCTATCTATCTATCTATCTATCTATCTATCTATCTATCTATCTATCTATCTATCTATCATCTATCATCTATCTATCTATCTATCTATCTATCTATCTATCTATCTATCTATCTATCTATCTAAGTATTCAGACTTGTTTACTGTCTTGCCCCCATCAAATGCTACTAGAACAGAAATCAGCTTACTGGTTTTCAAATTAGGCAAACAGAAAAGTTGAATTATTCATTAGTGTTGTGGAATTTGGCAGCATCAGAGTAAAAACCACTTTGGCATTATTCAGATGTACCAGGCTAACTGGAAGAAGTTGGACAAAGGCAGATAGATAATAAACGGTACCATTACTGGGAGTATTTATCTATGACAAGGGTGTCAAACTTGAATCCTAGAGAGCAGCAGTAACGTCAAGTACTTATTCCAATCACTTTCCTAATTAGTGCTGCTAATGAAATGTACTATTTTTCCCTTTGTTTTAATTAACTTGCTTCATCAGTTAAGGGTCTGTCACATTACACTAATTTTTCAGTGATTTTTAAGTTGCAGAGTTCCTTTGCGTCATCTTACCAAGTCAGAGGCAGTCGCAAGGCGCTCCTGTGACTGCCTGTTGTGTTGGCTGACCTCCCCAAACCAACTCAATCCAACCAGTGTACGACTCACCCCAACTTAAGTCTTAAGTCATACAGGTGGTCTCTGGGCACGCGAGGGCTGACAACCAATAAACACTCACCCAGAAATACAAAGCATACAATGCAGACACGAGTGATAGCGAACTTGGTTGTTTTAGATCAGGCTAACAGAAGACAGGCTCTTCTTTCTGCTGTCTCGTGTTTGTTGTACCAAATCAAACAGGTTTGATTTTGACTTAAGTCATACGGACTGGCTCTGTGTGTGCGTGAGCTAAGAACCAATGAGCACTCACCTGGAAATACAAGGCAAACAATGCAGGCACGAAGGATAAAAATCAAAGTTTCTTTGGATCATGCAAACAGAAGAGAGGCTCTTCTGTCTGATGTCTTGTGTTTGCTATAATAAATCAAACAGGTTTGACTTTGTGTTAAGTCATTCAGGTGGTCTCTGTGTGTATGAACGCTAACAACCAATGAGCACTCACCTGGAAACACAATGAACACAATGCAGGCATGAGGCATAATGAACAAGATTGTTTTGGATCACACATAACAGAACAGGGGCTCTTCTGTCTGATACTTGCGTTTCTTATAGCAGATCAAACAGGTTTGAGTTTGTCTTAAGATGCACGGGTGGTCTCCATATATGCTCACACACCCAGATATACAATGCAGGCACAAGGGATAAAAAACAAGTTGTTTAGATAATGACAACAGGACAGAGGCTCAGGATGTCTTGTTTTTGTTACTCCAAACATAAAACAGGTTTGAATTTGTCTAAAATTGTACGGGGGGGCCGTCTGCGGACAAGAGCTGGCAGCCAATGAGTGCCCACCTGAACGTAAGAAGCATAAAATACAGGCACAAGGGAAGTGTGTTTTGGGTCCCGTAAGCAGAACAGATGCTCATCTGTCTGATGTCTTGTGTTTGTTGTTGGTCTTGTCTTACACAGTGCAGGTGGGCTCTGTGCACAGGATGGCTAAAAGCCAATGAGTGCTCATCTGCAAGTACAATTAACGCAATCCAGACACGATGGATAAGGAATGTGGCTGGTTTTGACCACACAAACAGTACAGAGGCTCATCTGTCTGATGTCTTCAGTTTGTTAGAACATTAGAACACTCTAGACAAGAACAGGCCATTCAGCCCAACAAAACTCACCAGTCCTATCCACTTCTTTATTCCAAAAAAACATCAAGTCGAGTTTTGAAAGTCCCCATCGTCTTACTGTCTACCACACTACTTGGTAGCTTACTCCAAGTGTCTATCATTCTTTGTGTAAAGAAAAACTTCCTAATGTTTCTGTGAAATTTACGCTTAACAAGTTTCCAACTGTGTCCCCGTGTTCTTGATGAGCTCATTTTAAAATAACAGTCTCGATCCACTGTACTAATTCCCTTCATAATTTTAAACACTTCAGTCAGGTCTCCTCTTAATCTTCTTTTGCTTAAACTGTAAAGGCTCAGCTCTTTTAATCTTTCCTCATAACTCATCCCCTGTAGCCCTGGAATCAGCCTAGTCGCTCTTCTCTGGACCTTTTCTAGTGCTGCTATGTCCTTTTTGTAGCCTGGAGACCAAAACTGCACACAGAACTCCAGATGAGGCCTCACCAGTGCATTATAAAGGTTGAGCAGAACATTCATGGACTTGTACTCCACACATCAGGGTGCTATATATCCTAACATTCTGTTAGCCTTCTTAATGACTTCTGAACACTGTCTGTAAGTCGATAGCTTAGAGTCCACTATGACTCCTAAATCCTTCTCATAAGGTGTACTCTCGATTTTCCTACTGCCCATTGTGTATTCAAACCTAACATTTTTACTTCCTATGTGTAATACTTTACATTTACTGACATTAAATTTCATCTGACACAAATCTGCCCAAGCCTGTATGCTATCCAAGTCCTTCTGTGATGATATAACGGATTCCAGATTATCTGCTAATCCACCTATCTTGGTATCTTCTGCAAACTTAACCAACTTGTTACTTATATTCCTATCTAAATCATTTATATATATATTAAAAATAGCAGCGGCCTTAGCACTGACCCCTGTGGAACACCACTCTTAACATCGGCCAGTTCTGATGAGGTTCCCTCGCACCATCACCCTCTGCTTCCTGTGTCTGAGCCAATTCTGCACCCATCTAAAAACATCACCCTGAACTCCCACTGCTTTTAATTTGATGCCCAACCTCTCATGTGGCACCTTATCAAATGCTTTCTGAAAGTCCAGATAAATAATCTCATCTGCTCCACTTTGATCATATCTTTTTGTCGCCTCCTCATAGAATTCCAGCATGTTAGTAAAACACGACCTCCCTCTTCTGAACCCATGCTGACTGTTCATAATAACTCCTATCCTTGCCAGGTGTTGCTCAATCTTATCCTTAATAATTCCTTCCATTAATTTTCCTGTGATGCATGTTAAGCTTAGTGGCCTATAGTTGCTTGAATCTGCCCTGTCACCCTTTTTATATAATGGGACGATATTTGTCATTTTCCAGTCCTTCAGAATTTCTCCAGTGTGCAGTGTCTTCCTAAAAATATGTGTTAAGTGTTTATATATGTACTCGCTAGCCTCCTTAAGAACTTGAGGGTAAATATTATCTGGTCCTGGTGATTTGTTTGATTTCATCTTATTTAATCTGAGCAGCACTTCTCCCTCTACAATTTCCAAATCCCTCAGTACCTCCTTAGTAGTCCCTGTTACCTCTGGGAGGTTATCCACTTGATCACTTGTGAACACCTCAGAAAAATGTAAGTTTAGGGCATCCGCTATTTCACTGTCTGTATCTTTTAATTCCCCTTTACTATTTCTGATGCACTTCACCTCCTCCTTGACTGTTCTTTTACTACTAAAATACTGAAAGAATCTCTTAGGGTCATCTTTCACCTTATCTGCTATATTCCTCTCCAACTGTCTTTTAGCCTCCCTGATATTCTTCTTAATGGTTGCCCTCATGTTCTCATATGCTCTACGATTCACTTTGCAGTCATTAGTCTTATATGCCATATAAAGCAGTTTCTTCCTTTGCAACTTCTTTTTTAAATTTTTATTAATCCACAGTGGAGTTTTTTTTACTTTCCTATTAATTCCAAATGTAGGTATGTATCTGTCCTGCATTACATGTAAAACAATTTTAAACCTTTTCCACTACTCCTCGACTGTCTCCACACTTAAAAGCTTAACCCAGTGTATTCTACTTAGACATTGTCGCATCTGCTCAAAATTAGCCCTACGAAAGTTCAATTTAACAATTTTGTTATACCATATCAAATAGGTCTGACCTTGTGTTAAGTTGTGTGGGTGGTCTCTGTGTGTGTGAGAGCTCACTGACCAGAAATACAATGCATACAATGCAGGCACAAGGGATAAAAAACAAGTTGTTTGGATAATGCAAACAGGACAGAGTCTCAGGATGTCTTGTTTTTGTTACTCCAAACATAAAACAGGTTTGAATTTGTCTAAAGTTGTACGGGTGGGCCGTCGGTGGACAAGAGCTGGCAGCCAATCAGTCCTCACCTGCACGTAAGAAGCATAAAATGCAGGCACAAGGGGTAAGGGAAGAGTGTGTTTTGGGTCACGTAAGCAGAACAGAAGCTCATCTATCTGTCTGATGTCTTGAGATTGTTATACCAAATCAAACAGGTCTGACCTTGTCTTACGTCGTGTGGGTGGTCTCTCTGTGTGTGTGAGAGCTAACAACCAATGAGCACATGCCTGGAAAGTAAGTGTTTTGGTCACGCGAAACAGAACAGAGGCTCATCTGTATGATGTCCATCCATCCATCCATCCTCTTCCGCTTATCCGAGGTCGGGTCGCAGGGGCAGCAGCTTGAGCAGAGATGCCCAGACTTCCCTCTCCCTGGCCACTTCTTCTAGCTCTTCCGGGAGTCCTTTCAGCATGTCCTGGGTCTTCCCCTGGGCCTCCTCCCAGTTGGACATGCCTGGAACACCTCACCAGGGAGGCGTCCAGGAGGCATCCTGATCAGATGCCCGAGCCACCTCATCTGACTCCTCTCGATGCGGAGGAGCAGCGGCTCTACTCTGAGTCCCTCCCGGATGACTGAGCTTCTCACCCTATCTTTAAGGGAAAGCCCAGACACCCTTCGGAGGAAACTCATTTCAGCCGCTTGTATTCGCAATCTCGTTCTTTCGGTCACTACCCATAGCTCATGACCATAGGTGAGGGTAGGAACATAGATTGACTGACAAATTGGGAGCTTTGCCTTACGGCTCAGCTCCTTTTTCACCACAACAGACTGATGCAGAGCCCGCATCACTACGGATGCCACACCGATCCGCCTGTCGATCTCACGCTCCATTCTTCCCTCACTCGTGAACAAGACCCCGAGATACTTGAATTCCTCCACTTGAGGCAGGATCTCGCTCCCAACCCTGAGAGGGCACTCTACCCTTTTCCGGCAGAGGACCATGGTCTCGGATTTGGAGGTGCTGATTCCCATCCCAGCCGCTTCACACTCAGCTGCGAACCGATCCAGAGAGAACTGAACATCACGGCCTGATGAAGCAAACAGCACAACATCATCTGCAAAAAGCAGTGACCCAATCCTGAGTCCACCAAACTGGACCCCCTCAACACCCTGGCTGCGCCTAGAAATTTTGTCCATAAAAGTTATGAACAGAATCGGTGACAAAGGGCAGCCCTGGCGGAGTCCAACTCTCACTGGAAACGGGTTCAAGCTCTGACACCGGTTGTACAGCGACCGTACAGCCCTTATCAGGGGGTCCAGTACCTCATACTCCCGGAGTACCCCCCACAGGATTCCCCGAGGGATACAGTCGAACGCCTTTTCCAAGTCCACAAAACACATGTAGACTGGTTGGGCAAACTCCCATGCACCCTCCAGGACTCTGCTAAGGGTGTAGAGCTGGTCCACTGATCCGTGACCAGAATGAAAACCACACTGTTCCTCCTGAATCCGAGGTTCGACTATTTGACGGACCCTCCTCTACAGAACCCCCGAATAGACTTTCCCAGGAGGAGCGTGATCCCTCCGTAGTTGTACCCTCTTGTACCAAAATCAAACAGGTCGGAGTTTGTGTGAAGTTGTATGTGTGGGCTTCATGTGCACGAGAGCTGGCACCCACCGAGGGCTCACCCGGACATAAAATACAGGTGCGAAGATTAAGGAGAGTGTGTGTTTTGGATCACATAGACAGAACATCCTCTGTTTTGATGTCTTGTGTCTGTCATACTATAACAGAATGGTAAAGGATAAAGAAGGGACTGGGATTTGGGCTGAGTTTGCTATACAGGAGAAGCCTTCAGTCCTGTTAGACATTGGGTTAGTGCCCGTCGGAACGCACCAAATCTGAAACTGCAGCAGTCTTTAGTTAGAAATGAAGAAAGTGTCACAAGTGAAAAACTGAGGCCTCTGCTGGCCCCCAGGATCTGAGTTTGACATCCTTGATGGACTGAGTTTACCGATCAGGTCAGACTGTAAGAGGGGATTTGTTAGATCCTTTTAAGAAATGTTGATGTTTTGGAACATATCTAAGATGGAGCAAGAGTGATCTTTTGGTTTTTGCGTTCCATAGATTTTTTTCTACCTATAATTCTGTGCTTATCTGGCAGTCTATAACCCAAAAGAACAATCTGTGATGTAATCTGCACCTACTGGGGAGATGTCTGTGTGTCTAACCATCTTCTCTTGTCCATTTTGTATAAGTTCTCCTCATAAAATAGTAAAATCAAGACTTACACCAACTCAGTGAAGAATATCTTCTTGTTTCATGTGCCTCCCTTTTCTTTATCAATAAATCTGGCTGGAAAAGCCAAGCGGTTCTGCTGTTATTATAGTGGCCCTGTGCGGCAAGGGTGTTGATCTTTTGAAGGTGGCCCTTGGGGTTAGAATAGGCAGAGGCCTCACATAATAATGCATCTATAGTTTAGGGCCGACACAGTGCTGCAGTGGATGGAACTGATGCATGACAGCATTATTTTTAAACACCTCAGTAAATTACTAATTCCAAAATGCTACTCTTCATGGGGCACATACTATCTATTACAATTTCAATTCACAGAATCCATCATTCACCCTTCCAAAGAAAATCACAAAACTGACTCCCTGCTCCAATACCCACGCACTTCAAGTGAAATCACTATTATAACCTCTTAAAAGAGTCCCATTACTGCGCTTAAGAAAGCCTGCTTAAAGGTTACATACAAAAAGAAGCGTAACTCTCTAAAAGTATATGATTATGCCACCTAGTGTGCTTTAAAGGTTTGGAGCAATTAATGAAACTTGGCTTTATTACAATAACTGATTTCACAGTCTTTTACCAAAACGCAGAGGCACACCCCACTACACCACTTGAACACTTGGATTCCTTTTTCTTCATTTATTTTTACATATAAACGGCAGGTTAATACTTCAAAAAGTGCCCACACACCCTTAGACACACTTTCATATCAGCACTGCTTGTTTCAAAGTAGACTGTTAGCATAAAGCCTTTTCATTGTTCCCCATATTTAATGATAAATCTTAGCAAAAAAATAAAAGTGATTTCAAAGGCTCTGGTCAATTTTCTGCAAATTTTATTTTAACAGCTGGGTTAAAGATTGCTCAAAGGATTCAACTAACGAGTGAGCAGAACGTAAATAATTATAGACTTCACTAACAGTTTTCTTGATAGATAGATAGATAGATAGATAGATAGATAGATAGATAGATAGATAGATAGATAGATAGATAGATAGATAGATAGATAGATAGATAGATAGATAGATAGATAGATAGATAGATAGATGATAGATAGTATGGGCGCTAGAGGCGCTGTTGCCTCGCTAAACCCACCAGACAGACATCCAGGACACACGTGTAAAAGCACCAAGATTTCTTTAATATTTTTCTTCAGAACTAGTGCACAAAGCACCGCACACTCCACAATTTGCAAATCACAAATCAATAACAATAACAATAATCCTCCTCTCTTCCCAGCAGCTCCGTCACTCTACCACCCAACTCCGGCTCTTCTTGCTGGGATTCCCTAAGTCCTTTAAATAGTCTATGACCCAGAAGTGTTCCTCCCAGGTCAAACGCCAGATCATCCTTTTCAAGTAGCCCGGAAGTACTGCGGGCTTCCGTCCTCGTGACTCCAAAGTACTTCCGGGTTGTCGTAATAGTAATAGTCCCCAGGTTTTTTATGAGCTCCCCCTGGCAGCACCCACGGCACCCAACAGGGCTGAGGAAATGGACTCCACGTCCCAGGATGCTTTGAGTGAATCTGGGGAACCGTTGCCGTCCAGGGGAGCTGCCACCTAGCGTACCGGGGGATGCAGTGCCCTGAAAAGGCTGCTTTCCTCCACTCTTTTCTTTCAGGGACTTCCTGGCCGGACTGAACCGCCGGCTGTCCATCACAATAGATAGATAGATAGATAGATAGATAGATAGATAGATAGATAGATAGATAGATAGATAGATAGATAGATAGATAGATAGATAGATAGATAGATAGATAGATAGATAGATAGATAGATAGATACTCATTTTAGTACAGTAGGCAGGATAAACTACTAAGCTAAACTACCTATTTTAATACAAGACAAAATAAAGATAAAAATGCTTCAACTACTGATGTTTTACAGATGTTTAAGTTCTAAAAAGCAGATTACAAATTGAATTAGCATATTCGAGTTTACTGATCACATTAACACTTCTAAATGTATGTGGGGTGTTATGGAAGTATTGTGGATAAGGGGGCTAAATAATGGACTGATTATGGGGGCTTCCCTTCAGAGATTTCTCATTTCCTATCTATCTAATAATGCCTTTCACATACAGTATATCTACTTATCTGTTTGTGCTTTTGTGTTTTTTAAAGTCAGTCATTATCCAACCCGCTATATCCTAATACAGGGTCACGGGGGTCTGCTGGAGCCAATCCCAGCCAACACAGGGCACAAGGCAGGAACAAATCTCGGGCAGGGCACCAGCCCACCGCAGGGCACACACCAATCACACACCAGGGACAATTTAGGATCACCAATGCACCTAACCTGCATGTCTTCGGACTGTGGGAGGAAACCCATGCAGACATGGGGAGAACATGCAAACTCCATGCATGGAGGACTCGAGAAGCGAACCCGGGTCTCCTAACTGCAAGGCAGTAGCACTACCCACTGCACCACCCATTTTCTAAAGTGATCTCTCTCTATATATAATCTTCATTTGGATCTTGATCTTTGTTTGTCCGCAAATGAATTAGAAGAAGCACTAGATGGCAGTAGAAAGACAGCTAAAACATAGGCATTGCATTAAGAATCTCCTCCAGGCTTATACTACTGAAGACTGTAATACTCCAGTCACACCTCAAAACACAGACATTCAAACTAAACAAATTGTTGTGCCTTAAATTAACTAATCTTTATATATAATCTTCATTTGGATCTTGATCTTTGTTTTTCTGCGAATTCCACGCATGCGTAGACCACCTTCCAGTTTAGTAAGTTGTTGTTACTCACGGATGTCAACAATGTGCCGGAGTAACGAAAGGGGTGGTGGACAGTGTTACGCTGGTTAGCTCCTGAGGCCTGGTTAGAGAATGAGATTGCCGAAGATAAAAGGTACGTGCCTACGTAACACATGAATGAAAGAAAGACAGTGGGTAAAATGAATGACAACGTAACAGCACGTTCCAGAAATTATTATTGTTACGTTGTAGCCGGCGAGTGCTGCATGTCTCACAGTTGTACCGTGGCTTACTCACATGTCAATGAAGTGATCCCTATTTATGCTTTAAAGAGTCTGGATACCTATGTGTCCCCCTTTTGTAACCATTGCTCTGTGTATATTGCCTTACTCTTTGGATTGCCACAAAGCAACCTGCGAGATTGGAGAAAGGTTGAGAAGAGATCATGAGAGGAAACTACAGTGTCGTGAAAACGAGACAGACTGTGAATGGAGAGAAGCAGAAATGCTCCTACACCACCACATAATTACTATTCGGACAGTGATTCCAAGTAGGCCGTTCCTATCGAATCAATGTCCAAGGGTTTTCTTTTGTAATTTTGTTTCCCTTATAAAAAATCATAATGCTGTGCAACAAAGGGCCCAGTTCACGATTGGCAGCCGCGTTTAAACAGGGAGCCCTTCACAGACAACTTTAACACACGCAACGTAGTTGGGCGCACATGGCTAGTAAAATATAAAACATTATGAAACCTAAGCAACTGTATAAGAAAAATATCACTAAATACTTGGAAAGAATCTAGTGGTTTCTTTAGAAAGAAGCATTAATGTCTGTTTCAAACACTGTAATATCCATCTATTTTCCTAAATGGATGCTGCTAGATCTAATCCTAGTAGTCTGAGAGCTAGCTATCTAGCTATCTCTCCTGCCTACTATACTAAAATTAAAGCCTATCTATCTATCTATCTATCTATCTATCTATCTATCTATCTATCTATCTATCTATCTATCTATCTATCTATCTATCTATCTATCTATCTATCTATCTGCTCCAATTCTAGTCCAGTTCAGTGCTGCTGGGGTGGCAGGAGCCTGTCCCAGCAGCACTGACACAAGACATGAACCATCCTGATTTATGTTTTATTTTTTCTTTCATTTTCTAAAAACACTGTCATTTAGCTTGTTACCATGGTTATAAAACAATTTAATGACCAATTAGAAGCATTTCCAAGTACTGGAAATTCTGACTCTGGTAATCTGCTAAGGCAAGTAAATGGGCCTTACTAATTGCCTAGTTAATGCAGTTTCAGCTCTGAGATGTAGGCATGATGTAAATGCTGCTCTAAAATGAAGCTACTGTTGTAATTTCTCTTTGCTGTTATACAAACAAGTTACGCTGCTGTGTTCTAAATGGTGAGTTCCTCAGGTTGGCCAACTTCTCTTGTGTGTTTGCACTTGTGAATACTTCAGAATATTGTTAATTCACCAGAGTGGAGAGAAGAAAAAAGAACCTGATGGGCCACTAACATACGCTGAATTATTTAATGTGGCTTTTATCCTGGTCCACTGGATACTCTCCGGGGTTTATTCACTTTGGAGATAATAAACAACTGTTAGAAAGAGCCATTTTGAAATAAATGAAAGAATTGGTGCTCTGCGTGAAATAAGTGGCCTTATTCTAACGTTTACTCTCTCACATTTTCTAAATGTATTACACCTGTCTGGCGACATATGATGCTTTTATATTACAGTGTGATTTAGAGGAGTCTGTTAAGTTAAGATTTACAAGAGTTTGCTGTGCAAGCTGAAATCTGTTTTTTTTAGTCCAGCACTTTCTTTCTTTCTTTCTACTGATTGGAAAGACTGACATTCTTGCAGATTTTCCTCAGGTCCAGTCCTGGTAGCCCACTGTAAAGTAATTGCAGGTTTTTATTTCAAACATTTTTCTAATCTGTGGGTCATTGTTTAATTAGCTGTCCATTTTCACTTTTTTTCCTTTTGTATTCATAAATGTACGTTAGTGTTATATTTACATTTATAAGAAAAAAATATTACTAAGTCTTTTGTAGTAATGAGTGACCTAAGTGGAGTTCAACAAAATCACAGAGAAGTTAAAAAACTTTGCCAAATTCCACAAAATTCATTGAGGTTAATGGGGACAAAGGAATTGAACTAGTTCTGAGCATATGGTAATGGCACAGTGGTCTTTTAGGTGTCCCTGAGTGCTAGGGAGGTAACTATATATATATATATATATATATATATATATATATATATATATATATATATATATATATATATATATATATATATATATATAATATAATATATCCATCCATCCATTATCCAACCCGCTGTATCCTAACTACAGGGTCACGGGGGTCTGCTGGAGCCAATTCCAGCCAAAACAGGGCACAAGGCAGGAAACAAACCCCGGGCAGGGCACACACACACTCATACAACAAGTACACACTAGGGACAACTTAGACACGTGGAGAACATGCAAACTCCACGCAGGGAGGACCCGGGAAGTGAACCCAGGTCTCCTAGCTGCGAGGCAGCAGTGCTACCCACTGTGCCACTGCTAATATATATATATATATATATATATATATATATATATATATATATATATACACAGTACTGTGCAAAAGTTTTAGGCAGGTGTGAAAAAATGCTGTAAACAAAGAATGCTTTCAAAAATGGAAGTGTTAATCATTTATTTTCATCAATCAACAAAATGCAGTGAATGAACAAAAGAGAAATCTACATCAAGTCAATATTTGGTGTGACCACCCTTTGCCTTCAAAACAGCATCAGTTCTTCTAGGTACATTTGCACGCAGTTTTTGAAGGAACTCGGCTGGTAGGTTGTTCCAAACATCTTGGAGAACTAACCACAGATCTTCTGTGGATGTAGGCTTCCTCACATCCTTCTGTCTCTTCATGTAATCCCAGACACACTCGATGATGTTGAGATCAGGGCTCTGTGGGGGCCATACCATCACTTCCAGGACTTCTTGTTCTTCTTTACGCTGAAGATAATTCTTAATGACTTTGGCTGTATGTTTGGGGTCGTTGTCCTGCTGCAGAATAAATTTGGGGTCAATCATACGCCTCCCTGATGGTATTGCATGATGGATAAGTATCTGCCTGTATTTCTCAGTATTGAGAACACCATTAATCCTGACCAAATCTCCAACTCCATTTGCAGAAATGCGGCCCCAAACGTTCAAGGAACCTCCACCATGCTTCACTGTTGCCTGCAGACACTCATTATTGTACCGCTCTCCAGCCCTTCGACGAACAAACTGCCTTCTGCTACAGCCAAAAATTTCAAATTTTGACTCATCAGTGCAGAGCACCTGCTGCCATTTTTCTGCACCCCAGTTCCTATGTTTTCGTGCATACTGAGTCGCTTGGCCTTGTTTCCACGTCGGAGGTATGGCTTTTTGGCTGCAACTCTTCCATGAAGACCACTTCTGGCCAGACTTCTCCGGACAGTAGATGGGTGTACCTGGGTCCCACTGGTTTCTGCCAGTTCTGAGCTGATGGCACTGCTGGACATCATCCGATTTCGAAGGGTAATAAGCTTGATGTGTCTTTCATCTGCTGCACTGTTTCCTCAACGTTGCCTGTTTCTTTGTGCTTCTTCAAAAGAGCTTGAACAGCACATCTTGAAACCCCAGTCTGCTTTGAAATCTTTGTCTGGGAGAGACCTTGCTGATGCAGTAGAACTACCTTGTGTCTTGTTGCTGTGCTCAATCTTGCCATGACATGAAACTGTCTTCCACAACCTCACCTTGGTAGCAGAGTTTGGCCGTTCCTCACCCAGTTTGAAGCCTCCTACACAGCTGTTTCTGTTTCAGTTAATGACTGTGTTTCAACCTACGTGTGACATTGATGATCATTAGCACCTGTTTGGTAGAATTGGTTGATCAGACACCTGACTAGAATCCTACAAAATCCCTGACTTTGTGCAAGTGGACCTATAAGAATTGATGCTGGTTTGAAGGCACAAGGTAGTAACACCAAATATTGCATTTTGTAAATTGATAACAATAAACAATCATTATTTATATTTCTGAAAGCATTCTTTGTTTACAGCATTTTTTCACACCTGCCTAAAACTTTTGCACAGTACTATATATATATATATATATATATATATATATATATATATATATATATATATATATATATATATATATATATATATATATATATATACACTATATATATATATACACTAGGGGGTGTGCCCCCTGGCTACCTTTGGCAGCCCAACCCCCCATTGATAGCACAGTCAAAATTCTGGCCCTGAGATTTATGTATAGTTATAGAAATGCTAAAACTACTGGAAATTGTCATCTATACAACATGAATGATAATCTACTTTGTGAAGTATTGCCAGTATCTAACTTAATACACAGAAGGAATACGACTTCTCCTGTCATTATTTTGCTGGTAATTTAATGTTTACGCAATTTTACAATTTATAAGCTTGTGCCGTTACATAGGCTTCATTTGTTGACTGCTAACACACAATTGAGCTACTACAGTTCTTAGTGGAGCGGATGTATATAAGGTATTTTGTTTGACATATGCGCGTTAAATTGGTTGTATTGATATAAGAATATCATTGTTGTAATCTCCTAATAAAGACAAAAAAAGATATAAAGATGTATTCTATATGATGTATGGTTTTGAAGAAAATTGAGTGTTGCATGAAAACGTCACATGAACATGTTTGACAATTTTGCTTGCGTATGTGGATTTCACTTTCACCAAACAACAAATCTTTTAATTCTCGTGGATGGGCCTCTTCATTGGGAAGAAACACTACTTTTTCCTGATGGCAAGACGAATCAGACAAGTCTCCAACTTAAAGTTTAAAGCCAAACAATATCCACATACTGTACTTCTGTCATATCACCTACTGCATATCCATATATTCAGTCTCTTTTTGCTGTTCCGTTATTTCACCGAGTAATACAGTAATTTCCACGTGTTAGCGCTAATGTGATCTTTACTATCAGTTTCTTGAGACTTTCAAATTTTAGTACTTTCATAATCTCTAACCTGCTCTGCATGTGTACCACACCAACGTTTTTGAACCTCTTTACGACGTTCCACTTTGTCGTCTACTCTTTGTCTTTTATTTCCAACCCCGCTTGGAGCTGAGAGCGCAGGAACTGTGTCTGACAATAGCATTCCCACGAATGAGACGTGATTGGACCATGGGCGTGGTTAGAAATGTTTGAGAGGAGGGCGGGGCTTGTCAAAATGTCTTTGCATAAAGTCTTGTCTCGCGGGACTTTAAATTATCTCTGAGAATGTCTCGTCCCAACATTTCCTTTTATAATAGAAAGATACAGTATCTACTCTCTATATATAAAAGCCTAAAAGTGCAAAGATTCTGTGTGAAGTTTTCATGTCACTTTTTTTGTCACACTTTAAATCGGGCTTATTTTAATATATATATATATATATATATATATATATATATATATATATATATATATATATATATGTTTGGTATCATTCTTTTCAAAGTTTATCGAACTTTAATGTGATGTTGTTAGATTTTCAGATTCTTATTCCGTTTTTAAATTACAAACTAAAAAATATCAAGAACTCACGTCCCATGAGACGAGACTTTGTGCCAAAAGATTTAACCACGAAATAAATTTAACTGGAAATAAAAGGCAAAGAGTAGGACAGCTGCTGTACAGGCTTTTAAATGTTCAAAGTGCCGTGCGAAATGCAGATCATGCGGCAGCACCAGCAGCAGCAGCAGCAGCAGCAAGCCAGCAACTGATCAAGCAAAGAGAAGGTAAAAAAAAAACTGTTTCCCATTGTATCACCGTTTAAGAGGGGGTTTCGGAAGAGCGACCGCATCTCTCCTTAGGGTGCGTTCAGCCCCCCTCTTCACAACGTGAGCAGCAGAGACACAAAGTGGCTGGAGCATAACACAGGCAAGGGGGGTATGGAGAGAGAAGTGAGCAGGGGGCGAACCCCCTAGTAGTGTATGTATAAATATATATATATATATATATATATATATATATATATATATATATATATATATATCATTGTGCTCAAGGAGTTCCAATCTTCAGTGCACTCAATGGCCTTGCCAGGAAGTCGGGGGGCTGGTGTATTTCATTGTTTCAAGTAGCCGGAACATCTTTTGTGTTTCCAATTTATTTGTGCGCATGCTTTGCACTTTTTTCTTTTATCAAGAAGGTAGAAATGCCTTTTAAATGGTAATAAATCTTTTGTTATAATTATTATTATTATTATTATTATTATTATTTCATTTCTTGTATGTTTTCTGAATATGGAAGGTTGGAACACATTGAAATCTAAGTAAACAACGTAAGCCTCAGCATTAACGTTTGCAGAGTGTATCCCATTTGGTAAGGGAATTTTTAAAAGTAGGGTTAATTGTTTGTGATGTGCCATCTGTTGGAACGACAAATGCAATGCATTTTATTACTAAATATGTGATGTGCCACTTTTTGGAATGACAAAAACATAGCAAAATGGATGCACAGACAGACACACAGACACGTATCCTTTCATTAAAATGGATGAAAATTAAAGTAACATATATATCAATGGTTTTAATATTTGAATAATTCATTATTTCAAATACTGTAGCATAGCTAATGAAATGCTTATATACTGTCAATGGCTTTCTTAATTTGTATTTCTAAACTAAAGTATGACCGAAGCATTTTTTTTTTGCTGCATCTCCAGATACTAAACTCTTTCATTTTCTTTTTAATTTACTATGTCTATGGAGTTTGCTCTCCTAATTGTTCTTGAATATGGACAATTAATGACAAGCAGAGAGTCACCAAGACAAACGGTTCTGAATGCTAAAGGACAGCTTAAATGTCGGCGTGCTTATTAAGAAATAATGGATTCAATCATGACAACATTAAAAAAGAACAAAATATTACAATGCAAAAATAATGAATTCATGCTCATTTAACAAACATAAATTCTTGCTTCATTCAGTAAAAAATTAATAAAAGAAGTTTGAATTCCCATTTTGATCCAAGAAAAATATCATAGGAACTGGGAAATAGCTTCATTAAGGTAGAAGTCTAACTAAAAACAAGGCATTGGTTATAACAGAAGTCTGGAGCGGAAATTGAAAATGAATGTATGGATATTTGTTTAGTATTTTCAGCACATACCCTTAATAAATAAAACAAAATCTCAATGCATCAGTCCCAGAAGATCAATGAACAAGTGCAGGAACTGTCTCTGTAGAGACATTCTGGTTGCCTTCCTCCTGTATTAGGGAACAAGCCGATACTGAACGTGGTTTTTTAGAGCTTGGACTGCTGCGACATTCACAGTGAAGTGGCCGCTTGCCATGACATGAATGCCCACATACTGGGCCACCCATCGTGCCTTGTTATTAGCCATGTCCGTTCCCATCTTCTGGTGTCACCCATTCCCGCTTGTCAGCTCTGTTATTTAAGCAGATTTCTATTCCCTTTCATTGTTGCACTTCCATGTGTCGGCCATAGTCAGATTCTTGTTTGGATGTTTGTATGCACAACTCTTTGCTTTTGTTACCCAGATGTGTGCTTGATCTCTTTGCTTAACTTTTTGAGTACTGTTGTCGCTGTTTTTTGGGTTCATTTAATATACAGAACTGAGCACTCGCTCTTCAAAGCCTCATTCAGCAATATCTCCTTTCAGTATTGTCACGAACAGCTCTCCACATAAATGGTGCTTAATTGTCAATTCACAAGAGGAGACAATGATACAAAGTAGTTTGAGCTCTCAGTGCACAACAGCACCATTTCATCATGTTCAATAAATCAATTTAAAAGAATGTTGACCTGGCAAATGGCATACTTTTGCATTATGGCATATTTCTAGTTGAATAAGTTCACTTAATACAGAAACAAAATCTGAGTGGCCTGATGGCACAGTGATGATTTCGACTTTGGCTCCCATGCTTGGTCACCCTTTATATGGAGTTTGCACAGATCACTCTAATTTTATACCCGCACCCAAAATGTGGGCATTGGGCTAAGTGCCATCTCTAAAATTCAACCTGTGTGAGGTGGACTGGTGCTGTATTCAACCCTGTGTCCTGCTTTGTGTCTAATGAAGTTGTGATAATCTCCAACGATGAACTGGATTAAATGACTCTGAGAATGTTATACAGGGCTATTCAAAATGAAAGAGCAGATTTCAAAAATTAATTTCAAACAAACCGTATAAGACAGAAACACATTCTGCACATCACTGGACAGAGGAAAGTCAGTCAGTCATTGTCCATCCCGCTATATCCTAACACAGGGTCACGGAGGTCTGCTGGAGCCAATCCCAGCCAACACAGGGTGCAAGGCAGGAACAAATCCCCGGGCAGGGTGCCAGCCCGCCGCAGGAACAGAGGAAAGTTCAAAGTTTAAAAGCCCGCCTAAAAGTACCAGTGAATGCCACAAGTGCTGTTTCTCGTTTAAAGTATAGTAGCATTTCCACTTGGAGGTCCGGCATTATCGGAACGACACTATTCCAGGACGATGGATTGGAAGAGGTGGACAACAAGATCTTGCTCATCATCTATGGCCTCCCAGGTCTCCAGACCTTATTACCCCCTGCAATTTTTATCTAAGTGGCTATATTAAAGAAAGAGTGTTTGTTCCACCTATGCTCGCTAATTTATAAAATTTACGACATCGAATTGAGGAAGCTGTGAATTCAATAACTCTGAACCAGTTGACTCGTGTGTAGCAAGAAATGGTCAACAGTTTTGATGTTTGTCGCGATGTTGAGTGCATGCAACCTCAAGGACCATAGGACCAAACTTTGAACTTTCCTCTGTCCAGTGATGTGCAGAATGTGTTTCTGTCTTATACAGTTTGTTTAAAAGACATTTTTGAAATCTGCTCTTTCATTTTGAATAGCCCTGTATTATAGTAGCCATCCCTCGTGGCTCCTCCCACGTAGTAGTTAAACAGGACAAAAGTTAAAAATCAATAAGCAAACAGGTATGACTAGCTAAGTGAAGGCAAGGTACACTCCAAAATATAGAGGTAGACTAATTCCCCACTCCTGACGTCACGCTTCTCCCTCCCCTCGGCCCACAGCCTCTGTCTCAGATTAGTGCGAATATATCGCTCCTGCAAGTGAACTATGATCTTTAGAACCAGAATGTTCAAGCAAATTCTAAAAAAAAACCTGATCTAAATCCATTAAGTAGTTATCTCGTTCACTAGATAAGCAGATGTAAGGTGCGCTCTGAGGCTGGTGTGTGAGTAAGGAGGGTTCTGCCCCATCCCCTCGGCCTGCTACGTCTCTCTCGGATTGGTGCAAATAAATCGATACCACAAGTGAACTATGATACTTAGTGCAATGAGAGAAGTCGTAAAATCAACCGAAATGTTCAAACAAATTATAGAGAAAAACCCCATCTAAATCCGTTAAGTAGTTATCTTGTTCGTTATGTAAGCGGATGTAAGGTGCGCTCCGAGGCTGGCGCATGAATGAGGAGGTTCCCGCCCGGCTCCCTACTCCTGAAGTCCGACCTCCCTCTCATATCGGCCCGCAGCCTGTCTCTCGGATTCGCGCGAATAAATCAGTACCGAACTACAATATAATACTTAGTGAGATGAGAGAAGTCGCAAAATCAACCAAAATGTTCAAGCAAATTATAGAGAAAAACCCGATCTAAATCCATTAAGTAGTTCTCTCGTGAAAAGCCAGACAGACAGACAGACAGACAGATGTTGGATTTTTTATATATAGAGACTGTAAATATTGTTATGGATTTCATCTTTGAAATTGTGGCATAGTCCATGACTGTCATCAGCGAGGAATCTCTCAGGGTTTTTACCCACCTTAGTTTCAAATCCTCTCACAAAGTCACTAGCCGTTAGTGATGAGCAAACCCTGCACAGTTCACCACAAGTTGGGCAAAATCATGGAAATGACAGTAAACTTTGCTGACGCATACTAAACAAATTGAAGTCGATTAGAGAGGAGGGACTGAACGAGTTTTGAGTGGATTATGATGGTGCAGTGGTCTTTTAAGTGTTCCCAAGGAGAGCAACTCCTAACTATGCTTGCATAATTATTGTGTCCAAAAATGCGATCTGAACTGTGAGGCAGCAGTGGGCCTCAACAGAAGATCGTGACTGCATGATAACCACAAACAGAATACAATAAATGGCCACAAAATCAAATCATAAGTTAAAAAAAATACTGTATATATATATATATATGTAGTACTAGGGTGTTGTACCGTGTTAGCCATTATGAATGTAGAGCAACTTGCCTGAAGAAGGGGCCTGAGTTGCCTCGAAAGCTTGCATATTGTAATCTTTCTAGTTAGCCAATAAAAGGTGTCATTTTGCTTGGCTTTTCTCTATATATATATATAAAATTTTCACTCACAGAGTTCTAACACACATGAACTATGCCATAAAGCATTGGCATGCGACTGGCTCGTTCTACTGTTTGAAAGCACAGCTCCAAGCAGCTGGGAACGTTAAAAAAAATACAAAGCATCCCATTTCCACTTCAGTGTTAAACAAATGTAAATTATGATGTGATAAAGGCTCAGTTTTATCAAATGTTGTAATTATGTAACACATTAATTACTTTAGAACTACAATTATGTGCAGTCTTTGGATTTTGTGAAAAGTTTTTGCTGTGAAGCTCACAGTATGGAGGTGAAAAAAACAAAATCATGTGATTTAAACACAGTCAAAGTGACAAGCATTCGATCAATCAAAGTGGGCTACAGCTACGAAGGACGAAGAATTGGGAAATTGAGGCGCAAACCCTGCCCATTGACCCATGCGAGTTTCATGTTGAGAACCTGAAAATGAAAATGGAAAATGAAAACTCAAAGAGCAGCAGGTGGCGCCAGTGCTCATTTGCATTTTCCTTTTGTTTTTAGCAGCCTCATTGTTATTCCGGTTTGAAATGAAATTGCAAATGCTGTTATTTTGTTTTATTTTTAATTTTTGAAGCATTCTTGTGCGTAGACTTTGAAAATGAAATTTGAAATACTGTTATTTCATCTTATTTTTAATTTTCTGCAGCATTCTTGTGCGTAGACTGAAAATAAAATTGCAAATGATGTTATTTTGTTTTATTTTTCATTTTTGCATCATTCTTGTGTGTAGACTTTGAAAATGAAATTTGAAATACTGTTATTTCATCTTATTTTTAATTTTCTGCAGCATTCTCGTGCGTAGGCTGAAAATAAAATTTCAAATGGTGTTATTTTGTTTTATTTTTAATTTTTGCAGCCTTCTTGTGCGTATACTGAAAATAAAATTGCAAATGGTGTTATTTTGTTTTATTTTTAATGTTTGCAGCATTCTTGTGCGTAGACTGAAAATAAAATTGCAAATGGTGTTATTTTATTTTTAATTTTTGCAGCATTCTTGTGCGTAGACTGAAAATAAAATTGCAAATGGTGTTATTTTGTTTTATTTTTAATTTTTGCAGCATTCTTGTGCGTAGACTGAAAATAAAATTGCAAATGGTGTTATTTTGTTTTATTTTTAATTTTTGCAGCATTCTTGTGCGTAGACTGAAAATAAAATTACAAATGGTGTTATTTTGTTTTATTTTTAATTTTTGCAGCATTCTTGTGCGTAGACTGAAAATAAAATTACAAATGGTGTTATTTTGTTTTATTTTTAATTTTTGCGGCATTCTTGTGCGTAGACTTTGAAAATGAAATTTGAAATACTGTTATTTCATCTTATTTTTAATATTCTGCAGCATTCTCATGCACAGACCGAAAATAAAATTACAAATGGTGTTATTTTGTTTTATTTTTAACTTTTGCAGCAATCTTGTGCATAGACTGAGAATAAAATTGCAAATGGTGTTATTTTGTTGTATTTTTAATTCCCTGCAGCATTCTTGTGCGTAGACTGAAAATAAAATTGGAAAAGGTGTTATTTTGTTTTATTTTTTAATTTTTGAAGCATTCTTGTGAATAGACTGAAAATGAAATTGCAAATGGTGTTATTTCATTTTATTTTTACTTTTGCAGCATTCTTGCATGTAGACGATGAAAATGAAATTGTAAAAGAGAGATTGCATTTTCTTTTCATAATTTTAATTTTCATTTCCATTTTGGCAGAAAATACCACCCATACCACCTGCAGCTTTATGGATGTGCAGCAAAGAGAAAAAAAACATGCACATGGCATCTCAGCGAAAGTTTGTTAATAGCCCCATGGTAGAATCTGAAGTCAAGTGGAAGAAGGTTTGATGATCTGATGAGACCAAACCGGAGCTTTATGGCCATCAGACTGATCACCATGTTATCATGCATGTTCTCAAAAGCACACCATTCCCAGTGTTAAGCATGGTGGTGGCTGCTTCATGCTATGGGGATGCTTCTCTACACCAGGCCTGATTAGGCTTGTGAGGGTAAAATGAATTCAGCAAAATACTGAGACATCAGGGTGGAGGACCTGATGCAGCCTGCAAGAAACTTGCATCTTGGGAAATGTTGTTTTCCAGCAAGACAATGACCCCAAATATAAAGCCAAAAGTAGACAGGAATGGCTTAAAAACCACAAGGTTAATGTGCTGGAGTGGCCGGGTCAGAGTCCAGATCTCAATCCATTTGAGAATGTGTGGCTGCACATGACACTCATGATCTCCATGCAGCCTGACAGAGCTTCGGAAAAGAAGAACGGGGGAAATGTCAGTGTGGAGATGCACAAAACTGACAGGGACCTGCACGCTCATTCTCAAGGCTGTCAAAGGTGTAACTACTAAATACTTACCTGATCAATTAATCTGTGTTTTATTTTTGTAATTCATTTTGACCAGGGCCGTCTTAACGTGATGGCACAGTGGATTCTGGCCGTTGGCGCCAGGAGCATAGGGGCCCACAATATTTTTGATGCGCTTTTGGTATCAAATCATCGGCCCCCGCGCACTCCTTTATGCGGGGCCAATAATTTAGACCACTTTGCAGAGATCGGCTTTCAGTTTGACACTGCTGATCAGTGTCACCGACTCACGACAGCTTAACCCTGAATACACAATAGGCGGTCGGGAAATTGAGAGGCCACCTTATGAGAAAGATTTAGGAAACATAGCAGACTCTAAGCTATCAACTTTTCGACAGTGTTGAGAAGCCATTAAGAAGGCTAACAGAAAGTTAGGTTATATAGCGCCCTGATTTGTAAAGTACAAGACCAAGGAGGTTCTGCTCAACCTTTATAACACACTGGTGAGGCCTCATCTGGAGTACTGGGTGCAATTTTGGTCTCCAGGCTACAAAAAAGACATAACAGCACTAGAGGAAGGTCCAGAGAAGAGCGACTAGGCTGATTCCAGGGCTACAGAGGATGAGTTATGGGGAAAGATTAAAAGTTACGTTTAAACAAAAGAAGATTAAGAGGTGACATGAGTAAAGTGTTTAAAATTATGAAGGGAATTAGTCCAGTGGATCAAGACTGTTATTTTAGAATCAAGAACACAGGACACAGTTGGAAACTTGTTAAGGGTAAATTTCGCACAAACATTAGAAAGTTTTTCTTTACACGAAGAACGATAGACACTTGGAATAAGCTACCAAGTAGTGTGGTAGACAGTAGGACTTTAGCAACTTGATGTTTTTAGGAAGAAATAAATGGATAGGACTGGCGAGCTTTGTTGGGCTGAATGGCCTGTTCTCGTCTGGATTGTTCTAATGTTTTAATGTTTTATAGATCAGGCGCATTTATCTGAAACCCCATACAGGTGGTCTCCATTGAACTCATTATGCAATTCGTAAAACCATTTGGCTGCACCAGTGATGATTTAGGTGTGTCATATTAACAGGGATGAATATTTATACACATTTTTTTTGTGTTTTTTTTTTTTCATTTAGACCACAATGAGATGGTCAGTTTTCACTTTGACATTAAAGAGTCTTTTAATGAAGCCGAATTCAATCCACTTCGATTCAATGTTGTAAAACGATAAAATGTGACAAATTCCAAGAGCTGAATATTTCCTATAAGCAATGTAAAGAGTCATCATAATACATTATTGTAATGGCCCTGACAAGTTCTGTTAGCAGGAGTATGAGCTGGCACCCCATTATTCAGACGAGTGGCTCCATGGAGCCCATAAAAAGGACGAGCCTGCCGCAGGCACACAATCTTCATTCCAATGTGACTAAAGCAGGCCATCTCTTTAAGAATAGCAAACTACCTAAAAGAGCAATCAAATGGGCACAAATCGTAGCACTACATTATTAACGTTGGCTCATGCTGGATGGCCCCTGTTGAAAATGCGTTGCCGCCATTTGTACATAGTAGCGTAGCTTGTGGAGGAGAGAATTCAGTTATCTAAAAGGCATAGATGAGTCAGTTTCCCTATGCTGGCAGGAGCGCCGGTCCTCTTAGGTTAAATCACTACCCACAAAGACGCACCTCTCAGTAAGAAGTCATTTAAGGTAGTGTTCCCAAAAACGAGGAATGGTGCTGAACATCTATAAGTACGGTGCATATGCCAAGAAAAGGTAAAGAAATGAAAAGATGGTTTCTTTCTGTTACAGTTTCCTTTCTCTCTCTCTCTCTCTCTCTCACACACACACACACACACACACACATGGACCAATGGCTTTTTAAAGGGTTGGTTAAAGAATCTTTAAAAGCAGTTCATAAATAGAGAAGACCTACAAAACTCAAGGCTGAAAAGAAAAAAAGCTTTAAGTGATAATATTTATATTGTTAGAATATGAAAAGCCAAAGCCATTTGTACAAACGGGATTTCAATAAAGCGGACTGCTCATCTTGGAATGTGTTTGTAAAGCCTGCCGCCTAGTGGCCTCTTTTGGTATTAACAAAAGAAAAAAAACTATTTCTATTGGTTAGGTTAGGTTAGGTTAGGTTAGGTTTCTTTATTTAGTCATGTTTACACAGGAAAACATGAAATTTGCCTTCTCAGTTGCATCTAATAACAGGTAACAGACAGAATGAAATAAAACAGACAAATAGAAATAAGAAAGGTTAAGGTAAGGCAGTTAGATAAAACATATTTATACCAACAAAAAAAAAAAAAAGGTTACAGGATATATATAAAAACCTTATCTCCGATATTTCTTATTGAAAAGTCGTATGGCACTAGGAAGAAAGGAGTTTCTGGAGCGATTTGTGTGGGTTTTCAAAGCAACTATCCTTCCTGATTTACTGAAGTTTAATTCTACATGTAATGGATGTCTGTCATCAGTTGAGATGATTTCCAGTTTCTTTAGTATTGCCCTCTGACACACACTAGTCAAATCATCTACATCAGCCCCAATAACTTTAGCGGCATACTTCGTAATCTGCTGGAGCTTTTTTGAGTTTTGGTTTGTCAGACTATTAAACCAGGCAATGAAACTGAAAGTGATCATGGACTGGATCATACTACGATAGAAGGACAACATGAGGTCCTTGTCTACTTTAAATAGTTTGAGTTTATGGAGGAGAAATAAGCGCTGGTTGCATTTAGAAAATAATTTTTTTGTATTTGTATTCCAGTTAAGATTGTTATCTAGGTAAGTTCCTAAGTATTCCTAAGTGGTGTAAGTTCCTAAGTATTCCTAAGTGGTGTATCCCTCGAATAGAAACAACATAAAATGTTCGTCTCCAACCTTTCATTTTTCTTTTTTTTTATAAATCTGCATACTAGTGATTACAAAAATCTTCCCTAAAAACATTTAGAATTATACTTTACCTTGGCTCGGACGTTTTCATAGGAGGCCGGGCTCACCAGAGAAAAACAAATTAAGAAGACATCCTGCAAGAGATTAAGAAAGTATGAGTGCCTCGATCGTATCAGAGGAAACGTTCAAAGTATTTAGCATGACTAAGTGACTTCGATTGCTTAATATTCTGAAATGCTGCCTCTTATCGCAACTGACACTTAAGGATTTCTCTAGTCTTTGCATTTTTTTTTTGGTTCATTTGCTGATGTTGTCATCTTCTTTGTCGTTGTGCAAAATAAAAAAAAGAAGGCTTGCTTTAAGGGTGACTCTCACCCCTCTGTCTGTCATGGTTATATGAGCTGCTCTGGGGGGCTGCAGTTTGGAGGGTAAGATTTACTTTTGTTGGACAAGAACTGTTAATTACGTTCTTCAGCAGGCAAGGAAAGACTAAACATATAAGGGTCACTGCAATCAGGGGGCCTGTTTGTAATAATTAATGATTCAATCCAGCAAAATCACAATATGCTTTACTATCTACTGTATATATATAGTTCACTAAGCAGCTGAAAGGGCACACAAGACAACCATGGGGTACCCACGACATAGCTACGCCCGCCAACTCACAGAGCCCCGCCCACCAACTTTAAGATCATGGGATACGACGACAACTCACTGAGCCACGCCCACCAGCTCTAAGACCAATGGACGAGAACACCTGCCCGCCCGCCTGCCTGACTGTTACCAGCATTCACCGCAATGTACTAGAGTGTAAAACTATCGCAGCTGCTAAGCTTTCAGCCACGTGAGATTCAGCAATAACAGGTCTGTGATGCCCTTAGATGTCCGGGGCTGCACGTGCGCTACACTGAATGGATCAACGTGTGCCGTGTCCACCCGGTGCCGAGAGGCGTGGGTAAGCCATTGAACCCCATTCGTGATGGGGACCAGGGCTTGCAATTGTTCCCCACAAACGAGGAATTCCCAGTAAGTGCGGGTCATACGCTTGCACTGATTAAGTCCCTGCCCTATGTACACCCCCCCAGTTGGTTTAGTGAGGTCCTCGGATCGGCCCTGCCGCGGTCACTCACAGCCTCTGGCGGAGCGCCGAGAAGACGATCGAACTTGACTATCTAGAAGAAGTAAAAGTCTTAATTCCATAGGTGAACATGTGGAAGGATCATTACCGGTTGTGCCGACCCGTCATTGGACGGTTAGGACCCGAAACCTCTCGGACCCGCTTCCCCGCCCTCTCTCCGGAGAGGCGGAAAGGGCGTCCTCCCTGGGTGTCCTTCCCCTCTCCCCCCGTTCCGCCCTCCGCGCCCGACCGCTGTCCAGCCCTGTCCCTCGCTCTGGGAGGTTGGGGCGCGGCGGCAGTCCTCCAGTTTTCAGTCACGGACAATTGTATGTTGCTCTCTCCAGAGTTCCATCTTTTCATTCACTTACAGTCGTATCCTCAAACCCACACCATTTGGACAACTGTGTCTTTCAGGAAGTGTTCACCCATCAATATATAATTATGCGGCGTATGCTACACCGCGGGTTGGCTAGTATAATATAATAAACAGCGTTAGAGTGGTGGCGCAGTGTTTAGCTCTGCCACCTCGTTGAACCAGCATCCTCATTTGGTCTATGAGGAGTTGGCACATGCTCCCCGAACAGTAAACAGCTCGCTGCTAACCTGAATTGGGTTTAACAGGTTGGAGAACGTAATGCTGAATTTTGAAATGTTGAAATTTAAATGGCCACTTCCTGCCAGGGCACTTTGACGACGAAGTTAGGGGATGATTGGAGCGACAGGCCTCTGGCATGGCATGGTGGATCTGAAACTAGGGATCTGGCAAGGTCTAAATCCAGTAAAAATGCCAAAAGGAGCTCTACTCTGTTGGGCCCTTGAGTAAGGCCCTTAACCTGCAATTGCTAAGCGCTTTGAGTAGTGAGAAAAGCGCTATATAAATGCAAAGAATTATTATTATTATTAAAGAATTATTATTATTATTGCATAATAAATTCCAAAATGAAGAATGGCAAGGCCATTTTGTCAAAAAATTCACGTTCATATTGTTAAACATTACAGGTTCATGACTGATTCTTGCTTTTCTCTTTTAAAGATTGAATACGTATTTTGAGCTGTAAACTATAGGCCTGATTTCGTTCGATACGAGGTCTGTCTGGAAAGTGTCCAGCCATGTAATATGAAAAACAGGTACATTTATCGAAGAAGATATAAGAAACATTGCGCATAAGTTAATGACGCGTCAGACCCCTTCAAAGTAGGCGCCTTGGGACCTCACATATTGTCCCAGTGTCTCTTCTACTCTGCAAAATCCTTTGTTGGAATCGCCATCAGCTGCCTCGTCGTGTTTTCCCGAATCTCATCGACAGTCTGAATACTCTTCCCTTTCAAAGGTATTTTAGTTTTTCGGTAAAAGCCAGAAGTCACCGGGTGCAAAATCGGGGCCATCTTTGGTGCGTTTGTGCCACACTTTTATTTGTGCTGCACTCATTGCATTGTCCCCACGAAAGCCTTCTGAATCTTCCGAATACTTTCCATGGACGAATGTTCGAGCTTAATGTAAAATTTGATGCAGATACATTTGCTCTACTCACTCGGTCATTTTGAATGTGATGGCCACACGGTACACATGCTCACTCAATGGCGCCTAGTGCCTCCACTGACTCGTCCAGTGAAGTCGTCCATGTTCACGCATGTGCATTCCAGTCCACCTTTTTTGGCTGCCAGGTTACATCAATGCCATGCAAACCGCTCTCGTTATATTAACAATGGCTGGACTTTCTCTGGGTAGACCTCATATATTGAGGTTACTGTCACAGCAGAACATGTTTTGAATTTAATTCTCTTTAAATAGCAGCTTGCTGCCCTTTATAAATAAAAGCGAAGACTGTTAGGAGTTGTAGCGGGATGAATGAAGAGGCAAAGTGAATCCAAGATAACAAAAAAGAAAACTTTAAATGAAAATATGTGCTAGATGGGGCTATATTGACAAACCAGTTGGCCTTTAAAATGATCACTTGGCGGACACAAAGACTGCCTCTCTAGCGAGGTCAGACCCAAATGAGACTGATACTGGATTAAACAGAAGGGGTGGTTTCTCAAAGCTGTCAAAAGAAAAAGGAGACAGGACTGTTTGCCACAGCGGCCCCTCTTGTCCCATGGTGGCACTGCATACCGTAGGTGAGCCCAGAAGGTGATCCTCTGAATAGAATAGAATTCTCTATTGTTGTTAAGGTTTTATTTATTGATTACTTTGTTAATCCCAGAGGGGAATTTGTCTTTTTGCATGCCCTTTGGGGATCAGAGTGCAGGGTCAGCTGTTGTACAGCAGTGTTGGAGCAATTTTCAGGTTAAGGGTCTTGCTCAGGGGCAAAATGGAGTGGGATGTCTTCTGGCAGTAACAGGATTTGAGCCAGCAGCCTTCCAGATACCAGCACAGATCCTTAGCCGCAGAGCCACAACTCCGCCATGTATTGTAAATATCTCAATCAGAGCATATACTGTATTTATATGGAATGTATAAGCCATGATAATAGGTAACCTTAAGGTTAAAAAAGGTCAAAACTGTCTAAATTTAGTAATATTTTAATTTACTGTAATTTCTGCTAGAACTTTTTTTTTTACTTTTTATTTGTAATTTTTCTATTTGTAAAGTAACTATAGCTGCACACTTTGTATGAAAATGTGCTATAGAAATGCATTTATTATATTATATTATACCAGTAACCGCACTGCATGATAACGTGCGGTGAATACACTTGACTTGAGCACTCCTAGTTTTCATCCTCTTTCTCTGTACGTTTTATCATTCATTTGCTCAGAGGTTGATGCGCTTGCTGCTTCCTGAGCAGCTCTTCTTCTCTACACCCTAGCGGCCCATTTCTTCTCTTCTTCTTTCGATGTCTTTTCGTGTTAAAACTGATTAAGTCAAGTTTTTGTGTTGAAATTACTTAGGATGTTTTCTTTAATTTTTCACTTAAGCTGGCACTTAAGTCTTCAATCTGCCGAGAAGAGGTAGGGGAAGTGAGGGTGAAGGTGATAGGGATGAGAACGGTGCCCGTACGCATGTGTTGCACAACCGTGCTGCTGGCCGCTGCCGAGAGTTGATTCTACAATAAAATAAAATAAAAATAAAAAGAGTAATAATTCTAAAACTTTTTGCTTTTAATATATAGCTGTAGTGCAGAGTTACAGAGCAGTATATGTGTACCAAATTTCAGGCTACAGGTTATTTGATTTTTGACCGTGACCTTCCTGTGTTGACCTTTGACCTTGGAGGTCAATCATCACCCTGAAAGCGGATAGTTGACGTCACGTAATATATGTGTACCAAATTTCAGGTCAATAGTTCAAACGGTTTGCGAGCTACAGGTGATTTAAAATCCTGGACAAACGAACAGCCACAGTAGTGTATTATATTATATTATATTATATTATATTATATTATATTATATTATATTATATTATATTATACGAAATCCTAATCTTAAACTCACAAAATGCATCCGTAATCCTAAAAATTAATTTAGGGTGCCCTGATGTTAAAAAATTGTCTTCAAGGCCCTAAGCTTAACACATTGTATTTAATCATGTTTTTTTATTCTTTTGTATAAATACCTTCTTTTTGAAAAAATGTTTAAAATTTTGTACTCTAATTTATTATTATTTAACTGGTTTTAAGTCTTATTTTAGTGTAGTTTTAAATGTATATTTATCTGTTTTTATTGCAATTCTAATATTGAACATTAGGGGGCATTCTATTTGAACTCCTTACTTCATATTTATATTTTTATTACAGATGAACATAATATAATATAATATAATATAATATATTATATTATATTATATTATATTATATTATATTATATTATATTATATTATATTATATTATTATCTAACCCACTTAATCGAGACCAGGGTCACAGGAGTGGCTGGAGCCTATCCCAGCCAGAACAGGACACAAGGCAGGCACAAACCCTGGACAGGCCACCAGTCCATCGCAGCACAAACACACAACCACACGCAGCACTATCAACTGTGCCACTCATATTATATTATATTATATTCATAAGAATTACTTTTAAATGTTTTGAAATCGCTTCAGTTTTTTATTGTCCAGCTCTTTCTGACTTACAAGAAACAGTTTGACTCGTTCTGATGTCCAGTTACGCAATATGTCATATTTTCTGGGGTTCACCCTTATTTTTGTCCATCTAGACCGCAGGTGTCGAATTCCAGTCCTACAGGGCCACAGTGGCTGCAGGTTTTCATTCTAACCATGTTCTTCATTATTGATCAGTTTTTGCTGCTAATTAACTTCTTTTGCCTTTCTTTTAATTAACTCGATTCAGGCCCCTTAGTTTTCTCTTTTTGTTAATTAGCAGCCAAACAATAATGAGACACAAAATGAGCCGCCTGGTCACCAGGTCACCTGTGCCCATCAGACAAAATCTGAAAATAAATAAAGGTGAAGGTCTCAGTAAGGTTGATCTCTCAGGTTACCAAAATATTTGATGTTCTTAGAAAAAACAGAAAATCAACAGTTTTGGAAATGTCTGCTGTGACAGAACGAGAGCAGCAACAAGCCATAAAATTAAATAACGGGTTTAATTAACAGCAAGAATCAGCTTCTCATTAACAGATTGGTTGGAGTGAAATTGGTTGGAATTTGAAATCCCAGTTTAGTTGGTCATCTGTCTCACATCTCATTTCTGTTTAGCTCTCATTTAATGAAGAAAAGAATAAATTGAAAAGACTGACTCCTTAAAAACAAGGCTATTAAAATGAAGGGAAAAGAAGTTAATTAGCAGTGAAAAGGGTTAGAATAAAAACCTACAGCCACTGTGGCCCACCAGGCCCGGAGTTCGACACCCCTGATCCAGACCCAAAAAACCCTCATTTTTGTGCATTTTTGGAGTATATTTTGTACAGGAAATTACACTCTTACGATGAAGAGTAAAACCAATAGGAGTCTTCGGCAGAAATGATCAGAAACACTTGAAGTTATCTATGTCACGGCTGATGCCATACGAATAGTCAAAGGCACCAATCTTCAGAAATATAAAATAAGGGTCATTAGTATAGGCATGGGCGGCATGGTGGCGCAGTGGTAGCGCTGCTGCCTCGCAGTTAGGAGACCCGGGTTCGCTTCCCGGGTCCACCCTGCGTGGAGTTTGCATGTTCTCCCCGTGTCTGTGTGGGTTTCCTCCGGGCGCTCCAGTTTCCTCCCACAGTCCAAAGACATGCAGGTTAGGTGGATTGGCGATTCTACATTGGGCTTGGTGTGTGGGTGTGTTTGTGTGTGTCCTGTGGTGGGTTGGCACCCTGCCTGGGATTGGTTCCCTGCCTTGTGCCCTGTGTTGGCTGGGATTGGCTCCAGCAGACCCCCGTGACCCTGTGTTCGGATTCAGCGGGTTGGAAAATGGATGAATGGATGGATAGTATAGGCATGTGGAGCGTCATTTAATGCTGTTTTGTGATTGCTGACCACAAATACTGTAAAATATTTTTTTATATATGATTCTTTAATCCCAGAAGGTTAACAATGACAAATTATAAATGCATGCATGTGGGTTATGGTTTTAGGCTGTTTCAAGGTCATTGATTGCAAATATGATGATATTTTTGATTTTTAATCCTTTACTAGGGATCTAATTCTCTATGGACCTCTAGAGGGTGAAATATTACCCATTTCTTTTATAATCAGGAATATTTAGACTTGAAACATTTAAATTAAACCACATATTTTAATATTCCAAATGTTGTCTGATACAAATATTGTGGTTTGTTGTGTACTTTTAACCTCATGAAGTAAATCATTAGATTTCTTATGAAAACCAGAGTGGCTTATGCTAATTCAGACATTTTTATTATATTTAACTGTACCGCGCTACTTCCACTGAACAGATGTTACAGACATCAACAGTTTATCCAAAGCCTTCAGGCCTATTGTTTACAGTCTCAAAATGCGTATTAATTCTTTAAAAGAGAAAAACAAGGATCAAAATCCCTCCTGCTAATGGCATTATACCTCTGCATTAGTCAAGCATTGCCACATTCACAGCAGCGCTTGCCTGTGATGAAAGGTGTTTTCCAAAGCAGCTGCCCCGTTGCTGCGGTCCTGAGGGATTAGAGAAATGTCGCGCCATTGGCCAATCAGTGAGACAACAGCAGCCAGCACTTCTGTTTTTTAATTAGGGTTTTACTGCCGCTCTTAAAGTGACAAATACCTGGCACATTGCAATGAATTTGAAAGCATTACGGTAATCCCAGGTATTTGTTTACCCATGTTGCATCAGTGCCTTCAGTTCCTGATTTGCATGAGAAACACAGGGTGTTATTGCTGGCCCTGTTTGTAGAGCACAGTGCTTTATCACAGTTTATCAGCCAGAGGATTAATGATGTTGGCTTGCAGCCTTAGAGCTCATTATGACTCAGAATGAAGTAGCAGCTTCAGCTTACCGTTTGTGGGTAGGACAGCGGCCTCAGCCTGTCATAATCCTCCTGTCCGGCAGTATCCCAAAGGCCTAAGTTCACTGGTTTACTGTCTACCATGACATTAGCCGAGTAATTGTCGAACCTGCAAGAGACATCACAGAAGATATTGAACAATCCATAAGCAATGACTGCTAACAAAATGATCTTCATAACAACTGTGGAGAGCCAGCTTTCTTAGCTTAAATTTTCTGCAGTAGTTTAAAAATTCAACCAACCAAGAAAAGATAAATCTACTCTCTATATATAAAAACAGTCTAAAAGTGCAACGATTTTATGTGACGTTTTTATGTCATGTTTTTTATCACACTTTAAATCGGGCTTATTTTAAAGCCTACATATATATGTTTGGTATCATTCTTTCAGAATTGATCGAAATTTAATGTGATGTTGTTAGCTTTTCAGATTCTTATATTGTTTTTAAATTATAAACTAAAATATCAAGAAAGTCGTGGTTTTTATTTTTGATTGAGTAAACTTACTTTCACAGGAACAAACTATTAAAAAATGATCTATTCATAACACCAATGTTTGTATTTAGGTGATTTAGTTAGCTGAAGGTCTTCTTATTTGCAATGGTGATGGACAGGTTGACAGACGAGATTAGACAGGAGTCCCCGTGGACTATGACGTTTGCTGATGACATTGTGATCTGTAGCGAGAGTAGGGAGCAGGTTGAGAAGACCCTGGAGAGGTGGAGATATGCTCTAGAGAGGAGAGGAATGAAGGTCAGTAGAAACAAGACAGAATACACGTGTGTGAATGAGAGGGAGCTTAGTGGAATGGTGAAGATGCAGGGAGTAGAGTTGGTGAAGGTGGATGAGTTTAAATACTTGGGATCAACAGTACAGAGTAATGGGGATTGTGGAAGAGAGATGAAAAAGAGAGTGCAGGCAGGGTGGAGTGGATGGAGAAGAGTGTCAGGAGTAATTTGTGACAGACGGATATCAGCAAGAGTGAAAGGGAAGGTGTACAGGATGGTAGTGAGACCACCAGTGTTATATGGGTTGGAGACGGTGGCACTGACCAGAAAGCAGGAGACAGAGCTGGAGGTGGCCGAGTTAAAAATGCTAAGATTTGCATTGGCTGTGACGAGGATGGACAGGATTAGAAATGAGGACATCAGAGGGTCAGCTCAGGTTGGAACATTGGGAGACAAAGTCAGAGAGGCGAGATTGTGATGGTTTGGACAGGTGCAGAGGAGAATTGCTGGGTATATTGGGAGAAGGATGCTAAGGATAGAGCTGCCAGGCAAGAGGAAAAGAGGAAGGCCTAAGAGAAGGTTTATGGATGTGGTGAGAGAGGACATGCAGGTGATGAATGTAACAGAGCAAGATACAGAGGACAGAAAGATATGGAAGAAGATGATCCGCTGTGGCAACCCCTAACAGAGCAGCCAAAAGAAGAAGAAGTTAGGTGAAGGTCGAGTTACGATGATCCATTGCATACCACTTTAGTTTTCACGTGATTTTTCCTGTTATTTAAATGAGTCCTTTTTTTTATCTATAAGAATGTCAGTTAAAACGAATGGATAATTTATTTAGTCTCTTTTTTAATACTCATTGAGCATAGTGGACCTCAATTTAATGGGAATACTTTATTCTTATTTAATGATTTTTACTCCATTAAATAATAGTTAATTTTTCTTTTACATATTTATAGAATTTCATGATTTTGACTCCAATCTTTATACAGTACAATCCCTCTTAACCGGCTACCTTGGGACTGGACCCATGGCCAGTTGCCGTTTTGGCCGGTTAATCTGATGCATACATATTTTCATGTAGAAAAATATTTCTAAGGTATGTACTGTACCTCTTCAATGTTCCTGAAGAAACCATATCCACAAGGCTTCATCCATGATTTCGCACATGGGTTTTTTTTCTCGTGCAACGACTGGACAGTGTGGTGTAGCGGGTCCACAGCTCAAGTCAAAAAGGTCACATTTTAAATAAATAATCACCGCATTCGTGTCCCCGTGGTAAACAGAAGCGCGAGGCGGCTAGGGGGAGAACTGGAAAGGAACAGGAGGTTATTGGAGAAGGAAGCAGGTAGAGGAAAGTCAGTGCAGGAGAGCGAGCAGATTCGATGGAGCAAAGGCAGGCAGCTGGGAGGTGAACTCTGCAGATGAGTGTTTGGCCGACACTCGGTGGGGCTGAAGAAAGCGGTCGCTCCAGCTGAGCAATCACGGAGTTGGAGTGACCGGTATTGAAGACGACTGGCCATCGTGGAGGCTTTGGGCTGGTGTAGCCCCAGCGTGAGCACCCTGGCCACTGGGGAAAGAACCCAAGTCTCGGTCCAGATGGAACCCAACGTAGCCAGGGATCGGAGGGCTACCAGACCAGTGTGGAAGGCAGCTGCACCTGCAGGTAGGGCAACTCCCCTGTTGTGAAGCCCAATGGGAGAAGCAGGGGAGTCGCCAGATAGAAAGAAGAAGTCACTGTGGAAAATTCATAAAGGAATATGTAAACGGAAATCACTCCAGGAAAGAAGGAAGTGCATACATATAATATAAAGAAGAACTCAGGATTAAAAAACATTTTTTTATTTTGTTTTATTTTAACAGGCCAGTTAATCCGTCGGCCGGTTGCGTGGCTGTTCATTTGTCTGTCCAGGATTTTAAATCATGCGTAGCTCGCAAACTGTTTGAGCTATTGACCTGACATTTGCTACACATATACTACATGACGTCTACTAGCCGCTTTTGGGGTGATGATTGACCTCCAAAGTTATTCCTCTTTTTATTTTTATTTTATGTTATTGTAGAATAAACTCTTGCAAGGCAGCTGTGCAACATATACGTACGGGCGCCGTTCTCATCCCTACCACCTTCGCCGTCACTTCCTCTGTCTCTTCATATCTTAAATCATTCTTGAGGCAGATTGAAGACTTAAGTGCCAACGTAAGTGAAAAATTAAAGAAAACGTACTAAATAATTGCAACACAAACACTGACTTCATCAGTTTTAACGTGAAAAGATGCCGACGAAATGAGAAAAGAAGCGAGCCGCTAGGGTAGAGAAAAGAAGAGCTGCTGAGGAAGCAGCAAACGCAACAACCTCTGAGCAAACAAATGGTAAACGTACAGAGGAAGAGGATGAAAACTATAAGTCAAGTCATGCAGTGTGCCGTTACTGGTAAACAATAATTTTTCTTTTGTACATTTACAGATTTTACTTATATTCTGGCCGTGGCTGGGGGTTGGGCGGCAAAGACGCCAGGGGGCTTAGCCCCCTCTAGTGTTCTGTATAAAAATGTGGCCAACCTCACGTTTCATCTTCAAGCCACCACTTGAATGTACAGTTTAAGCTGCCAAAATGAATCATTGACAAGATATACGCATTAGGATTTAGTTAATTAACTTTGTGGAGGTAAAAGTGGTGTCCAAATAGTTTAATTGGGTCAGTGAGGAACGAGATGTATTAGCAAAGCATTGTCAAAGCTGGTTATACGGATACAAAGATGTGGGAAGCAAAATCTACTCGAGCAGCATCAGAGGGGGGAACTGGGAAACAAATTGAGATTTGTTAACACACCAGTCCATTACAAGGCCCACTCTCACACTTAACACTCACATCACTGGGTAGAGAACGTGAATAGTCCACTCAGACAGTGACTAAATTCAGGTCCATGGATCTGGGAGGCAGCAGGGCTGACCACATCACTGCTCTGCTCCGCCAATTGTAAGTATTATACATTTAAGAAGGAAAAATGATTTAGCAGCCACAGGCAGCATCAGATTTTGATCCAGTACAGCACATACAGTATGTCTAGTTTAAAAACCCAATTTATTTTTGGTGTGAGCATTTTTCTGTGTTTTGTGCTTGCACATATTTTCATGTTCAAATCTACGCAAAATTTTATAAATGAGGCTCCAGGACTCTGAAGAGCTGAGACGTTAATCCAGTAGCTGGACACCTCCACTTTGGTTGACCCAATAAGCCTGATGGACTGAATGAGTTGTGCCTGTTTGTCAAATGCATGTTGAGTTCTAAAAACCACATCACTCCATTAAGGGCCAACACAGATAAAACTGAAACCATGTTAAGTACAGTAAAGGTTGAAACTTCTAGAGATGTAGCCCCATAAGGTCGATAATGAGCTTTGGTCTGAATTAAAGGGGGCCGCTGTACTTACACAGTGGGGATGTACTCTCCTGGGAAGGCATTTGTGGTGTAGCTGATAAGAAGGCAAGTCTTACCCACGGCTCTGAAAAAAAGAAAAGAGAAAGCATTGGGTCAATATATTTAGAAACATGGCAGAGATATTCTGGGCATTGCATGCAGGTGGTAGTACTGGTGCCTTAACCTTTAAAGAAACCATAAGGTAGGTTAAAAGTCACATTAGAGTACTTAAACATCCACTGAGAGAATATCTGAAAGGGATTTAACAAATGGGGCCTAATGGAACCATACTGTGAGATGCAGGTGGCTGGAGCAAGCAACACAACACTCCTCTGTTATTAAGTGTGTTTAGTTTGGTTTGTCTGTCCTGTTACGTAATGAGTAGCTGTGCTAAGACAAGTTGAAATCTAAGTACCGTATATACTTGCGTATAAGTCAGTTCTTGAAACCCAAAAAATCGATCATAAAATCAGACCCCAACTTATACGCCCTTTCAAAAATACGACACTTAATTTTTTTCAGTTTTCAGCTGGAGGATAGGCAAGGCAAGTGACTTGCCCAGGGGCGCACGGTGTCAGAAGTGAGACTTGACCCCACAGCCTCAGGGTTTGAAGTTCAAAGCCTTAACCACTACGCCACACTATTAAGATTAGTTCTCGTATTTATATTGTGTTGCCAGTTTGTTTAGACTTTTCTTGTGGTTGCCGTCATTTTGTGTCTCCCTGCACAGTGCCACAGCCATATTGTTATTATTGTTGACACCAGTGCCTGACATAAGTGACATAAGTGATTTTCATAAGTGATTGTCCTCCCTGTTTTTGTCACCTTCCTGGTCCTTGTCACAATGCATTGCAAAACTCACATGATTTTTTAATCGAGCTGGGGGGGAGTTCCATTGGAGTCTCAATAGCGAGGCAAAACATATATTAGATTGATGCAACATTGGGGGTCTCCCTTGGAGTTTCATTTGTGATTATAATTCTCCATTAAATCGTACAGCAGGAGTGGGGACCCCCTTCAAGTTTCAGTCACAATGCTATACATACAATAGATCTGAGAGCAGGGAGTTCCCCCCTTGCAGTTTCAGTAAGGATCACATTTGTACATTTGCTCGGGCAGCGGTGTGAGTGGAGTGGTCCCCCTTGAAGTTTGGAGTTGGAGGTGCAGGCACATGGCCATTTATTACTGGTTTGCTGCAGTGAGAAATGAAACACTTCAAGCCTTGATTAGCCCCCCAATATCGGCCACGTCATCATCATCGTGTGATATCATCACAACTTTACTGTTTAAAATGGTGGTGCCCTCCTCACAGTGACTATATATTGGACAAAATGATGATGGGTGACAAACAGCTTCAATCTCTTGCTCTCTTTTTCTTTGAGTTTGTTTTCTACCCAGTATTAATTAACAGTTTATTTTAGTTTTAGTTTATTTCCTGGTTTCTTCTGACTACACTTGTGCTCACTCAAATCAGTTCCTCTCTGTTTTCTGGTCCACTCTACAAGTTTTGCCCCTCCATAGGCTCTTCCAGCTGCTCCCCAGTCTGAAGGGTTGGTTCCATGGGTAACGCTTTGCCAATAATGAAGGCACTCCAGATTATTTGTACAAGTAAAGCAGGATGTGTTGTCTGAGTGGCACAGAAAAGCTTTATGAACATTATAACAAGTGTATCAGTGGTCACTGGAATCGTATTGGTGTTTAGGTCAGGCTTAAAAACTCTATGATCACTCCTTTTACTGATTTGTTTTCTTTGAATTTGAATGTGTTTTCTTGTTCTTAAATCTTTAACATCATCTTTGATCTTTTCTTAACAAATTAAAAGATAGCAATCTTTGGCAGGGCAGGGGCACCATGTGATTTTCTGGAAGCATGGCCCCATCACTTCCTGTGTAAATGTGAAATGAGGTTGAAAAACCACAAGCACGAAAAATGTAATAAGAAATATAGTGTGAAAAAAAAAACAACTGCTGTTGTTAGTTTTCAAGTTGGCAAACATTTTAATATCGACAGTTCACTGTTGCTGGAGAAATGCCTTGTGGTAATGCTGAGTAAAGGTGCCATAGACAATACTGGCTGGTGGCTCAGCTGGTTGTGTTGCTGCCCTCCTGAGCTCCAGTTGGGCTCGGCTTGTCGTCGACCGCCTTCAGTTCTTATGGGTCTGACAGGTGACTCTAAATGTTTTTGGTGGGAATGAGTGTGGACGTGTGTGTGTACCTGCGATGGTCCGGATCAGTGCTTTCCAAACCTGGTTCTGGGGACCCTCTATGGATGCAGGTTTTGTTCCAGCCAACTTCTCTTTTCTATTGGACTCCCTGCCTAATAAAGCCTGCTGCTCTAAATTGGCCCGTGTGGGTGTGTGTGGGTGTGTGTGAGTGTGTGTGAGTGTTGTCCTCTGTGATGGACTGGCACTTTGTCCAGGGGTTGTCCCGGTGCCTGCTGGGATTGGCTCCAGAGCCCTCACAATCCTGCTCAGGATGAAGTGGGTTCAGAAAATGGCACAGGTATTTCCCAGTTTGTATGATTTAGAGTTAAAAAAAATTACAAAACTTAGCATGGTAAATTTTATACCATGCATGAATGTACAGTATGAAAGATGCGGATTTAGTGGGTTTTTTTTTAGGTATCATTTTTTAAAGAATTTCATCATAATGATTCTGTTTTTCTACATGTTCTGTTTATTTAATCCATTATCATGTAACAATTATTGAGCACGTTATTAGGTCTGATGCTGAAGTATTTGCAGCCTTTCATCATTCAGTGTCATTTGCTGCCATGTCTGCTCTGAGTGGTTGTTAATTGTCACTATTAGGACACGATAACGAGGGCAAACTAAACAGGCGAAAGGCAAAAGAACAGGAAAACAAGAAAGAGACTTAAAGCATTTAATGCTAAAGCAAATACACTATCATGGATGGCACGCCTGAGTTGGTGTCCCTGCAAGGATGGGTCCCGGTTGATTACCTAGTTGGGAGGCCAGGAGAAAGAAAATGAAAGAGACTTCCTGCCCTTGCTATTAAATAGGTAAGAGAAACCAACAATTTGTGGAGTGTGTCAGCATCCCAGCAGGGGTAGATAAAGGACAACATCATGGAGCAATCTGGGAGGACCCTATACTGTAAATGGCAGCATCCCTCTGCCTTGGTACCCAAATGAACACCCGCAGGGCATGCTGGGAATTGTAGTGCCAAGGAGTAGCCCTGTTTTGTTCTGTAGGTGCCGTCAGGGGATGCTGCAGGGATTTATGTACTCCCGGGTGTTGGATAAAAGGAGTCCCTCTGCCTCATCCAGGGAATTAGAGGTGAGTGAAAAAAGGACAAAGCTCTCTTGGGGGGGTATGGTGGAGAAGAAAGAGGGAAAAATGATTGTGCTTGCCTGAAAGTTATTATGCTAAAAAGAAGTCTTTTGTTAAGGTGATTTATTATAATAAACCTTTGATTTGAACCCAGGATGTAGGTCTGTGCAGTTGTGTCTGGGGTTTGGGGGGTGCTGCAACGCTACCTAGTAGGCACAATATATTTCGTACAAATGAATGGCACCAGAAGTGACTCTACTCCTGGACCCCTGAGCAAGGCCTAAACCTGCAATTGCTCCGTCCTCGGTATGACGTTAATCTGCATCCAGTCCTCCGATTTACAGGGAGAAATTGGGGGTTGGTGGCAGGATTGGCACTCCAGCCACCATAAAAAAAATCTCACACTGTTCCAATGAGGCGCTGAGGTGTCACCCACTGCACTCGGGTCCCAATCCAGGTGGTTCGTCATGGGGTGGATGCAGCAACGCTCTATCAGTGGACACTCTCTCTTATAAATGTCAAACTTACAATGTTCTTAATGCAGAGTAAGAGAAAAGACCAGCTAGTTAAATATGATCCATCCAAGCTGAAATGATTGTGAAACTGGTGGAAACCAAAACGTGCAGCCATAGGGGGTCCCCAGGACTGAATTTGAGAACTACTGATTTGTAAGTCCCTTTTACTGTTTTGTTTCTACCTTTCTCTCTGTACTACTTGTATAGGATCTGTCACCCTAATATATTTTGATTCAGTGGGGGCGGTAAAGCAGTTGACCGGTTTTTCTTTGTCTCTTAACCAAAGTATTTCATTAACTGTGTCTGTTTGGATGGGCAGTTGTGCAGACCCCTTTAAACAACATTAAAACTGTTGTCACTCTTTTGTAATTGCCAATTGTGTGTGTATGACTAACCTTTGAAACTGCAGCCTGTACATCATGGCAGTGGCATTTATTGACTTGTTGTTAACCTTTTGGTATAAGAAAGAGCACCAACTAAAACGTATAGCTGCACAATGCAACTGTTTAACTCTTTGAGGGCTAATTCATTATTTTTTTACCATTTTAGCCCAAGGCTGAGTGTATTTTCCAAAAAAACCCTGTCTTCTGAAAGTTTCACAAATAAATCAAGGAGATTGTGGGTTTGCTTCCTAGGTCCTCCCTGTGTGGAGAGAACTTTGAGTAGTGAGTAAAGAGTTATATAAATGTAAAGAGTTATAATTATTTACATAAAATATTTATTTATGACAAATGTCACTCCTTTTTATGTCCCATGAGCCTCTACAGTATGTGAATTCACACACCTATTACATAACTGTTTGTCTCTTCACTCTTAAGCTGAAAGGCACTTTCTTGAAAAAACAGCTCGAAATAGTCGAGTGGCAGGTAATCCGTAGTGTCCATTAGCACACCGCATCGTTTGGTGAAGTCCGGTAGCCAGCTTGCACCCCACGGATCTATGTGTGTGTAGTCCTCCAAGTTGAATGTTGGCATAGGCGCATCAACTACTCGAGCGTGTTCAGCATTACGATCGACTGGGAGCCGATCAGCTGATGCAGGTACCTGACTTTCGTTTTCGTTTCTCAGATCGCATACATCAAAATCGGAGTCCGATTCAGCAATAATACGTAAAGTGTCATCCTCAGAGTATTTTGCTTTCTGCATTGGCTTCTCTCGCTAGATGCCGATGCCATTTTAGATGTTGTTTACTCTACGCTACTCACGCACACATAGGAATTCGAGGTCAGATCAATGAAGCTTAATTTACTTCTAACAATATAGACTCTTCAATTCCACACGGGTGGGGTAAACGTTAACATTATTCAAAGTTATTGTCTGTTTTTACCTACATTTTTATTACTCTTTAATTTAATATTGTTTTTTTGTATCAGTATGCTGCAGCTGGAGTATGTGAATTTCCCCTTGGGATTAATAAAGTATCTATCTATCTATCTATCTATCTATCTATCTATCTATCTATCTATCTATCTATCTATCTATCTATCTATCTATCTATCTATCTATCTATCTATCTATCTATCTATCTATCAAAGAGATTCAACCTATAAGGTAATGGCGAGTTTTGATGATGTTTACAGCTAATTACCACCGACCCCTACCCCTCGATGTCGATATTAGTCGAGATCCATCTTCACCCATATATGTCGATATTAGTCGACTCCCACCTCCAAAGTGTTAAGCATAATCATCATTAATGATAAGTGAAACAATCATTTTTCACTTGAAACACAGTTTTGTGAAACTGATACTAACATTTGTTTCACGGGTGACTTTGTAATTGTGAAACTCACAATAATCATTTTTTGGAGATATTATGGTTTTCTTGTGGTGGAAAACAAGGAACATTGCTGCATACAACATTTGTGAATTTCCACTTGGGATTAATAAAGTATCTATCTATCTATCTATCTATCTATCTATCTATCTATCTATCTATCTATCTATCTATCTATCTATCTATCTATCTATCTATCTATCTATCTATCTATCTATCTATCAAAGAGATTCAACCTATAAGGTAATGGCGAGTTTTGTTGATGTTTACAGCTAATTACCACCGACCCCTACCCCTCGATGTCAATATTAATCGAGATCCGTCTTCACCCATATATGTCGATATTAGTCGACTCCCACCTCCAAAGTGTTAAGCATAATCATCATTAATGATAAGTGAAACAACCATTTTTCACTTGAAACACAGTTTTGTGAAACTGATACTAAAATTTGTTTCACGGTGACTCTGTAATTGTGAAACTCACAATAATCATTTTTTGGAGATATTATGGTTTTCTTGTGGTGGAAAACAAGGAACATTGCTGCATACAACATTTGTGAATTTCCCCTTGGGATTAATAAAGTATCTATCTATCTATCTATCTATCTATCTATCTATCTATCTATCTATCTATCTATCTATCTATCTATCTATCTATCTATCTATCTATCTATCTATCTATCTATCTATCTATCTATCTATCTATCTAAAGCCGTGTTCATACTTTTGTGTTTATCTGTGTTTTCTGTAGCTGCATCCAAACTGTTGCACTCCAGTAAAATCAATTTTGTTTATGCCTCTCATTCACATTACCACAGAGGAGCGTGTTACATGCTGCATATTTTCCACCCAAATACACACTAAAACTGTGTGTTTTCTCCACACAAAACACGGAAGGACAACCCCCTGGTTACCTCGCAACCATCCTTTCCTATTTTACAAATCCTGCAGAAGAGGCAGAGGTTGTGCGCTGTCCAAGCACTACAGAGTTTCAAATGTCTGTTTTCTGTCTCCAATGCATCTTTAGGATTGCAATTTCCAAGATTATCACCATAATTGACATTAACAAGGATCATACAAGCAGAATACATCTGGCGGCTCTACAAATTGTCTACATGTAAGATGAAATAAGGTCAGTGATCCCTTTTTTCCTAGAGATTTTCTTTTAAATATTAAATGACATGCAGGCATATCACTATATACATAAAATCCAACATCTGTCTGTCTGTATGTCTGTCTGCTTTTCACAAGAGAACTACTTAATGGATTTAGATCAGGTTTTTTTCTATAATTTGCTTGAACATTCCGGTTGATTTTGCGACTTCTCTCATCTTATGATAGTTCCTTTACAGGAGCAATTTATTTACACTATTGGCTGCAGGCCGAGGGGAGTGGGAAGCATGACGTCAGGAGTAGGGAGCCGGGCAGGGCCCTCTTCACTCATGCACCAGCCTCCATTCGAGTCAGTCTAACCTCTGCGTTTTGGAGTGTTTCTTGCCTCTGCCTAGCTAGCAATACCTGTTTGTTTATTGATTTTTAAATTTTGGCATGTTTCACTACTATGCGGGCGGAGCCACGGGGGACGGCTAGTATGTAATACAGTAATCCCTCTCTATATCGCGCTTCGCCTTTCGCGGCTTCACTCTATCGCAGATTTTATATGTAAGCATATTTAAATATATATCGCTGATTTTTTGCTGGTTCGCGGATTTCTGCGGACAATGGGTCTTTTAATTTCTGGTACATGCTTCCTCAGTTGGTTTGCCCAGTTGATTTCATACAAGGGACGCTATTGGCAGATGGCTGAGAAGCTACCCAACTTATTTTTCTCTCTCTCTCTCTTGCGCTGACTTTCTCTGATCCTGACGTATGGGGATTGAGCAGGGGGGCTGTTCGCACACCTAGACGATACGGACACTCGTCTAAAAATACTGAAAGATTATCTTCACGTTGCTACCTTCTGTGCAGCTGCTTCGTGAAGCGACATGCTGCACGGTGCTTCGCACACTTAAAAGATCGAAGGGCACGTATTGATTTTTGATTGTTTGTTTTTCTCTCTCTCTCTCTTTCTCTGTCTCTCTCTCTCTCTTTCTCTGCTCCTGACGGAGGGGGTGTGAGCTGCTGCCTTCAACAGATTTGTGCCGCGGTGCTTCGCATACTTAAAAGCCAAACAGCCCTATTGATTTGTTTGCTTTCCTCTCTCTTTCTGACAGTCTCTGCTCATGACACGCACTCCTTTGAAGAGGAAGATATGTTTGCATTCTTTTAATTGTGAGACAGAAATGTCATCTCTGTCTTGTCATGGAGCACAGTTTAAACTTTTGAAAAAGAGACATATGTTTGTTTGCAGTGTTTGAATAACGTTCCTGTCTCTCTACAACCTCCTGTGTTTCTGTGCAAATATGTGACCCAAGCATGACAATATAAAAATAACCATATAAACATATGGTTTCTACTTCGCGGATTTTCACCTTTCGCGGGGGTCTGGAACGCAACCCCCGCGATGGAGGAGGGATTACTGTAAATGCATATAAACTCTTCCACACAGGACTAACACCTTTTTTCTTGTGTCAATGGCATGGATTTTGCTGGAAGAGAAGCCTAATTTATGAAACATCATCATCCTCAGGTTAATGCCCATTTTCTGTGTTTACTTATGCTGTCTCCAGACCTTTTTCATCCTCTGTCTGCAGTCCGGGGTATTCTTTGGGATGAGACCCATTCTTTTCATATCATTGGACACCACCACCAACCTTAAGCTTCCCTCTTATCCTCATTCCCTCCAACTCCATCCTCATGCATGCTTCCTCAAATCATCTGCTTTTCACTCCACTTGCCCAAACAAACTTAGTCTGCTTCTTCTCACACAATATTTATTGCTTCCTCAGCAACTCTTGCCCTTAGCTTGACATTCATCCTCCTCACACTCCATGACATTTCACACATTGTTCTGATTATTCTCTTGTAGCAGTGCTCCCGGGCAGTAAAAACTTCAACTCCCAGCAGTCCCTGCAGTTGATCCGGTTGGACGCCTGCTAATGGTGCAGGGACTGCTGGTGACAAGGAGGGCAGCGCGAGTTTTAAAGGGTGCCCGGTTATACAAAGAAGAAAGGTTGTTTTGTGTCTGGAGTTACCCGTCTGTTTTGTGTTCCCGTTCATGGCCTATAAATTATTGTTCTTGTCCTGGATTATCTCCTGTTCGTGTGTATGAACTGTCTGGTGTTTGCCTGCTGCGTGAGGACTGATTAGATTGTTTGTCAACCTTTGGAGAAGGTCCCGATCCCATCACTCTTCATCTTCAGGATATACCGATAGGCCTGTTCTTTACATATACTTACACGCGAGCTGATCTCTGGATTATTCAAACTTCAAAATTTCACTACATTGGTTGCCATTTCCTATGAATTGTATTATGGACTTCATTGTGTATATTTTCTGTTTTTGTAATTTGTGTCTAATGTATATCGCTGGAAAGGGAACTGGGATGGGATTGTTTTAGTTTGTGTGATTAGATTTCCTTTATTATTGTTTAAAACATTTGTGAATTTCTGTTTTAATTCTGTTTGCCTGCGGTGGGCTGGTGCCCTGCCCGGGGTTTGTTTCCTGCCTTGCACCCTGTGTTGGCTGGGATTGGCTCCAGCAGATCCCCGTGACCCTGTAGTAAGGATATAGCGGGTTGGATAATGGATGGATGGATGGATGGATGAATTCTGTTTGCTTTTTGTCTCTGTGATGGAGTGTGTGTGAGTCGGGCCAAGGCTGGGTGCGTTCTTGGGATCCCCACCGAAAAATAAATAAATCACCGTCTTCGGGCGGTGTGAATCTTAGCTGAGTTTTAGACCGCTACACTCTTCTTTTGTCTTTTGTCTACTACTCCCCACACTACTTCAATAAACTTTTCCTTTTGATGCCAGCTGCCATAGACATCCAATAATTTTTTCCATGCACCTTTCATTCTCATTATCATTGCTGTGCCTTCACCTCCATGTACACCAAACATTTTAACTGAGTAGCAGAACATCCCTACTTGACCTCAACAGAATTCTTTTGCCAATATCTAAAAATTACATTTACTAAATCAGCATTCTGCACCCAACCTGACAATGCTAAGAGCGGAGAGAAAAGTTACATTAAATGACAACTGACCAACTGTGATCCTTACTCTATTTCAGAATGCAGTCTTTTTCATAAGAAACAGAAAATTGAAAACAAACAAGAGCAGCAAATAGAAAATGGCAGAAAATACCCTAGGAAGTTCATCCATTGTTCTTTTGTGGGGACTGCTTCTCCTTTTGCTGCTGTGGAGGAGTTGGTGATAACATGAGATGGAATGTCAGGGCACAGATACATATACAGAGACAATTTCTAATTTTTGGGTCATAGGGTTACGGCCTATTGGGTGGAAAGAGAAAACAAATCTGGACAGGCTGCTTGTCCATTGTCTTTATGATAAAACAGAAGGAGCTGTGGAGACAAGGAGATTGTGACTGAGCTGGAACTTGAATTCATGAGGCTTCAATGGCAAATGTTGGACTACCAGGCCATCACTACAGATGTTGATTCATTAATTTCTGAACCTACTTTTTCTAATTCAGGGTCAAGGAGACTGGAACCTATAATGGCAACAAAATATGCAAGGCACTTCCCCACAACTTGTGATAAGCCATGTGACAGATGTCCAGGGACTTTGCCCCACCGGGGCGCCAGAAGAAGGGAAGGACCAAGAAAAGGGCAGTATCTTCCCTGGACCACAAGGGGGCAACCTCCTGGGATTACATGAGGGTCACAGAGCTTGGAAGCTTAACCCTATGGAGGGACGTGGCCACCACCAGGGAGTGCCTGGACAGCTCCGGAACTGTGGTCCGCAGCACTTCCGCCACACCCAGAAGTGCTGCCGGATGTTAATTGGGGAGCACATGGAGCACTTTCGGGTGATGTATAAAAGAGGCCGCCTCACACCACTCGGGGAGTCAGAGTCGGGTGGAAGAGGACGGAGCTTGCGAGTGAGGAGTTGGAGGCAGCTGAAGAGAGAGAACGAGGTCTAGAGGACTTTTAGTGATGATTACTGCACTGTTTGTGGTGTCGGGAAAAGGGGTTGTAAATAAACGTGTGTGATTTGAGACATTTGGTGTCTGCCTGTCTGTGTCCAGGTCCGAGATGTTCACAGGCGTATCTCAGACATTGTTTAAATTATGTATTAGAGCTGATTATAGCTTTACTTTTATTTTATACTTAGTTATGAAGGTTTACTTACTTTAGAGCATATGAGGTAGTAAAATGGCTGGGCACCAACATAAAGTCACACTGTTGGGAGTACTGATGGTGGGAAGTGCCATGTGAGGAGGCCTGTCATGCCGGACATACCCTCGAGTGCCGAAGCGCTGACATCCTGATATTATTCCATGGTTGCCGTACATTGAAGTCCACATTTGTTGCAGAAAATGAAAGCAGTTGCAAAAAGAGCGTAAGAGAGTTAAGGTCACAGAGAAAGGTTCAGGAGGTTACCCTAAAGTTGAGGATGTGTGCAGATATGCATGCTTCAGGTATACAAATACAAAGTAGGACGCAAATTTATGAAAGGCATTCGCCTTACTATAAGGAAAAGGGAGGTGGATGTCACAGCGTCCTCGATGGATGGTTGTGATATGAAGAACGTAGTGTGCTGGGACTGGCTGGAGCAAACCCTCCCAGCATATAAAACCAATACAAGATCAGCAGGGGTTATCTTTTGATGGTCTGGTGATGGTGATATTACGGTAGTGAAGAGTAACCATGTCGCAGTGACGATCACAGGCATTTCTTGTAAATATACAGTAATCCCTCCTCCATCGCGGGGGTTGTGTTCCAGACCCTCCCGCGAAAGGTGAAAATCCGCAAAGTAGAAACCATATGTTTATATGGTTATTTTTATATTGTTATGCTTGGGTCACAGATTTGCGCAGAAACACAGGAGGTTGTAGAGAGACAGGAACGTTGTTCAAACACTGCAAACAAACATTTGTCTCTTTTTCAAAAGTTTAAACTGTGCTCCATGACAAGACAGAGATGACAGTTCCGTCTCACAATTAAAAGAATGCAAACATATCTTCCTCTTCAAAGGAGTGAGCGTCAGAGAGAGAGAGAGAGAGAGAGAAAAAAAGCAAACAGTCAAAAATCAATAGGGCTGTTTGGCTTTTAAGTATGCGAAGCACCGCCGGACAAAGTAGCTGCGAGGAAGGGAGCAAGCATTTTTCAGCATTTTTTAGAGGAGCGTCAGTATCCTCTAGGCCAGTGTGCGAACAGCCCCTCTGCTCACACCCCCTCCGTCAGGATCAGAGAATGTCAGAGCGAGAGAGAGACAGAGGAAAGCAAGCAATCAAAAATCAATACGTGCTGTTTGATCTTTTAAGTACGCGAAGCACCATGCGGGAAGCATATCGCTTGCAAAGCAGCCACGTGTAAGCCCAGCAAAGAAGGGAGCACTGTGAAGGTAATCTTTCAGCGTTTTCTGAGGAGCGGCCGTGTCCTCTAGGGGTGCGAACACCCCCGTGCTCACAATATATTTGAGGAGCTTTATTTAATACATAATACGCGCTGTGGTTGGGTAGCTTCTCAGCCATCTGCCAATAGCGTCCCTTGTATGAAATCAACTGGGCAAACCAACTGAGGAAGCATGTACCAGAATTAAAAGACCCATTGTCCTCAGAAATCCGCGAACCAGCAAAAAATCCACGATATATATTTAAATATGCTTACATATAAAATCCGCGATAGAGTGAAGCCGCGAAAGTCGAAGCGCGATATAGCGAGGGATTACTGTATATAAGCAATGGTTTTGTTTTTCCAGTTTTTTGTTACTTTTTCACTATTTGATTTTATTATTTTTGTCATCCTCTTAATATCTTGCCTTACTGGAAGAATGAGGATGAAGAAAAATCATTTGCTCGTTTGATTTTCTTATATTTTTGACACATTTTTATGTAAGAGCCACTGTGAGTACAGCACAGATTTAGCGTCACTTATTTTTGTTTTTTGTATGCAGTGACTGTGTTTATATATTTGAGATACATGACAATGGAAACGTATTGTGGCGGACGGCCGAGCCCCTTACCTGCCCTGACCAACAGAGGGCAGGCCCCTTGGTTTCCAGTGGGGCCACGGGTCATGAGCATAGAAGCTCAACATTGTTGGGACCAGTGGCTACCACCAGGGGGGGCGCCTGGACGTTTGCAGGGCCTTATTTTTCAGCACTTCTGCCACACCCGGAAGTGCTACCGGAAGAAGCTCTTTGGGCACATGGAGTCCTATAAAAAGGGGCCAGTCGCCAGCATTCAACGGCCTGAATCGGGAGGAAGAGGACAAAGGACTAAAGATGAAGGTGAAAGGACTAGGGTGTCAATGATATTATTATTTGTATATTGCTGGGAAGTCAGTCAGTTATTTCCCAACCCGCTATATCCTAACACAGGGTCATGGGGGTCTGCCGGAGCCAATCCCAGCCAGCACAGGGTGCAAGGCAGGAACAAATCCCCAGGCAGGGTGCCATCCCACCACAGGGCATACACACACACCAAGCACTCACTAGGGACAATTTAGGAACACCAATGCACCTAACCTGCATGTCTGTGGACTGTGGGAAGAAACCCACGCAGACACGGAAAGAACATGCAAACTCCACGCCTGGAGGACCCGAGAAGCGAACCCGGGTCTCCTAACTGCGAGGCAGCAGCACTACCCACTGCACCATGTGCTGCCCTTTGCTGGGAAGTGGCAGCTGAAAATTAAAGGTTTATGTTGTGTGCTAAAATAGAGTCCTGCCTGTCTGTGTCAGGGTTAGGGCGGCTGTACATACCCGGGCATCACAGGATATAGTAAAGAAGAATTGTTTTTGGACTAACACTTTGGTCTGTGCCTCCATTTCATCCACCACTGATCCACTTGGATACAACTGCAGATGCCTGGAGTCCAAGATCCTGTGTAAGGGTGCCAGTACACGGACACCATTACACACAAAAGTGATTTTGGAAAATGAATGGATGAATGCAAGTCGGGAAAGAGGCTCTGCACAGGGCATCAGTCCTTCGTACATGTGTCTTGAGTATACTGGACTAAAATAAAGCTGCAGATTGAACTAAAATGCACACATTGGGAAGGGCGCAGAAATAACAGGAGAACAACTCAAGTGGGGAAAAGGAAAAATATGCCATTTTAATACTTAAAGAATTTGAACCCTGATCCCCAGGCCTGAGAGGTGCTAAACACTATAACTATAGAAATGAATTGTTATGTTTTCACTGGAATGGCTAACAACAAACAGGAAACCGTGAATCAGACATTTAAATCTGAAACAGTCTTGATATGTCCATGGCAAATTACAAACAGCTCTGAATCAAAAACAAAGAACTACAAGTTCAGCGCTCAGATTTAGGAGCCGGAATAGGCTGTGAGACCAATTCAGGGTCTTAACAGAAGTTTTGAGAAAGAAGACATGAGAAAGTGTAGCACAGCAAGGGTTCAGATCACAGGCCTCAAGTTTGACTCGTTCACAGGTTCAGAAAGACAGCAGGATGTGTCTCTGTGAGGAGCACGCTTGTGCCAACTAAGGATCCAACATGGTGGAATGTGAGAAGCCTGATGCAGAAGGGAAGAGCATCTGTCAGGAAGAAAAAGCAGGGTGAGCTCAAGATCACAGCTCGAAGAGTTGAAGGGTTCCTATGGACTTGGCACACACCAGTCTGTGAGCTCCTTAAAGCGCCCGTGAAAAAGAAAGCAAGGCCAGCATGAGTCAAATAATCCCCAACATGTGGACATCCAGGATGATATGAGTCAAGAGTGAGACCACGTGAGCCAGCTGGCTGGTTTCTGGATTACAGCAATAGAAACTTTATAAAGAGAAGAGGCAGCAGGCTGTGTTGCAATTGGCGCACTCGCCTCTGCAGCCAATGGGGGGTATGAGGAATTCAAAGGTATGAATGTCAGTGAAGGCGTAATGGCACAACACGAGTGTTTAGGCAAAATCTAAAAACACACAGTTTAACACACACATACATGCACACTGACTCAAGAAGCACCTTCTGCAACATGAAAGGTAAATCTTCTAAAAAGTGGGGACTGGCGAGTAACAAGGCCTATGTGAAGGTAAGAATCATGGAGGATGAATGTGGTAAGGAGGAACCACAAAATGTCTGGCACATCATCTGAAGAAAGGTCAATGATCTAATTTTGATACAGGTACATAAATATTGAGGTCTATAAGGGGCATTGCAGAGTCTCAAACCCCAGATGTAACCTCATAGACTAAACATTTATTATTATAGAAATATGCCTCACACGGGCATCTCCTCCCAGAGTCAGCAAAATCACAATGCACAATTCTTTCTTTCTTTCTTTCTTTCTTTCTTTCTTTCTTTCTTTCTTTCTTTCTTTCTTTCTTTCTTTCTTTCTTTCTTTCTTTCTTTCTTTCCAGACATGCCTTGTTCAATTTCCTAACTCCATCTCAGGTAGGGTGGCGGCTTTTATGCTGGACCCGGGAGTCCACAACACTGCACCCTGAAAACATGTTTGGGTCAGGCAGAACTGCCATAGAATAGGGGAGTCTTCTCTTACCAGCACCCCCCTGAGGGACCCAATAGGACCACCCCCCTGAATTGCAAATCCCAAGAAGCCCTGCTGATATCCAAACCAGAGCCAGACAAATGGAGCAATGCTGCCATATCACGCTAGGGTAACAAAGTCTCCCCTAATATATCCATTGCCGGGATACACATCCATCCACACTATCCTTGTATAATGTGAATCACTCTCCATCCCAGTCAGGATGCCAGTCCATCCATTATATCTATTACAATTTGTATATGTACTATACACCTACTTATCCATTCAATTATCTAATCAGCCAATCATGTGGCACAAGCACAATGCATAAAACCATGCAGATACAGGTCAGGAGCTCCAGTTAATGTTCCAATCAAACACCAGAATGGGGAATAATGTGATCTCAGTAATTTCAACCATGGTATGATTGTTGGTTCCAGACAGGCTGGTTTGACTATTTCTGTAACTGCTGATCTCCTTAGATTTTCATGTACAACAATCTCTAGAGTTTACTCAGAATGGTGCGAAGAAGAAATAACATCCAATGAGTGATAGAAATGCCTTGCTGATGAGAGCCATCAGAGCAGATTGGTTCGCGCTGATGAAAAGGCTACAGGAGCTCAAACACCTCTGTGCTGAGCAGAAAAGCATCTCAGAATGCACAACACATCAAATCTTGAGGCAGATGAGCTACAACAGCAGAAGACCACGTCGGGTTCCATTCCTATCAGCCAAGAAAAGAAAATTGAGGCTGCAGTGGGCACCGGCTCACCAAAACTGGACAGCTGATGACTGGAAAAATGTAGTCTGATCTGATGAATCTTGAATTCTAGTGAGGCGCACTAACGGTGCATATTGGCACCAACAGCATAAATCCATACACCCAGCCTGCCTTGTGTCATCTATCTGGACAAGTGATGATGGTGTAATGGTGTGGGGAATGTTTTCTTGGTACACTTTGGGCCCTTTAATACCAATCAATCATTGCTTGAAGACCACAGCCATGTGCATCTCCTCTAGGCCAGAATTTATCTATCTTGTAATGGCGACATCCTGTCTCTGACACACGAACATTGAGTAATTTCAGCCAGTGAATCATTCGTTTGCATTTTGAATAAAGGGACTTTAACTGCCAAGTCAGAAGTTTTTTTTCTTCTTTATTTTCTTCCTTTTCAGTCATTCTGGTGTATGTTTGAACCATAGTCTATCTATCTATCTATCTATCTATCTATCTATCTATCTATCTATCTATCTATCTATCTATCTATCTATCTATCTATCTATCTATCTATCTATCTATCTATCTATCTATCTATCTTATCCTGCCGACTACGCTAAAATCTATCTATCTATCTATCTTATCCTGCCGACTACACTAAAATTTATCTATCTATCTATCTATCTATCTTATCCTGCCGACTACACTAAAATTTATCTATCTATCTATCTATCTATCTATCTATCTATCTATCTATCTATCTATCTATCTATCTATCTATCTATCTATCTATCTAATCCTGCCGACTACACTAAAATCTATCTATCTATCTATCTATCTATCTATCTATCTATCTATCTATCTATCTATCTATCTATCTATCTATCTATCTATCTATCTAATCCTGCCGACTACACTAAAATCTATCTATCTATCTATCTATCTATCTATCTATCTATCTATCTATCTATCTATCTATCTATCTATCTATCTATCTATCTATCTATCTATCTATCTATCTATCTATCTATCTATCTATCTATCTATCTATCTACTTCAAGCATGATAATGCGCTGTGTCATAAAGCAAAACTCATCTCAAACTGGTTTCATGAACATGACAATCAGCTCAGTGTTCTTCAATGCCCTTCCCACTCAGTGCATCTGAATCCAATAGAACACCTTTGGGATGTGGTAGAGTAGGAGAGTTGCAGCATGGATGTTCAAGTGAGAAATCTGCAGAAAGTGTGGACCAGAATCTCAATGTAATGTTTCTAACATCTTGGGAAATCCGTGTCATGAAGAACTGAGGTTCTTTTAAGATTAGAAGGAGGATATACCCATTAAATGTATAGTGTTCCTAATAATTTGGTTAGTGAAGGCATAAGTGTGTGTGCACAGTATGTTCAAACATGGCCACTGTATCAAAGTAACAGGAATTAGATTTATCAAAACATGGACTCACTAAGGTGTTGGAAATACTCTTAATAAATATCGGTCCATGATATCTTGAGAACATCTTTCAATTCCTTCAGGTTTTTTAGACACACATTAATGCTGTAATCCTCCCCTGACATATCACCACAAAGGTGTGCTACTGGATTAAGATCTGGGGTATACTCAGGCCATTGGAGTAAACTGAAATCACTGTAATTTGTGTAGCACCAGCTTGAGATGATTCATACTTTGCATTGTGATGTTAACCCAGTGGAAGAATCCATTTAAAAAAGGTAGACAGTGGCCATAAAGAGATGAACATTCTGACATTCAAGTGATATTCAGTTATCATTTAGAGGCTTAATATCTGCCAAGAAGACTAGCAACCTGTACTACTGACACAAGTCAAGATGATTCCTTGAATTCATGGTGTTTACACATCATTCTGACCCCACTATCTGCATATAGCTGCAGAGATTGAAGTTAGTCAGACCAGATGACATGTTTCCAGTTTGTAGTCACTTGGTTCTGGTAGACTTGCTGCACGTCCACCACAGCCCCAGTGTGGTCCAAAATAACATCAAGTTGAGGTCCCTAAAGTTCTCATCTCTAATACAATACTTGTTCTTCTGGAGCTAGGTGTAGTCACAGCTCAGTGACACAGGAAGCGAAACTGCGCTTTTAAAAAATTGTATGAAGAAACCCTACGCCACATTTTACCATATGAATGTTACAACTGGGAAATACCTCAGGTATGGTCTATAGTAAATGGTGGGCTGAGTATGTCTCCTTTGATGCCACCTTGAACACTGAACTCTCTGTGACTGACCCATGTTTGCATATTCAAATAGTGCATAATGTATACATCTACATTCAATGATATGTGTACATAAATACGTACTGTTTTTGTAGGTAAACTCTTATATACACAATTTGCATATACTTTTTTAATAATTTCATTTTAGAAAAATGCATACTAAGGTGCCCTCTATATGAAAGTTAGATTGGTTCACGGACACTGGATTTTTTAGGCTGGATGCTTGAAGATTTTAATCAGCTTCTTGTAATCTGGAACGTCTCTAATTTAACCAATGACCAGGCCTCCAGACCGACTAGCAAAGGTTTACCACAGGAAGAAGAAGAATAAGACATCTCCCGGAGCTTCAGGAGGCATACATCTTCAGTAATGACTTCTCTGTTTGTCAAGACTAAAAAAGGTGATGGCTGCTGTTTTCGACACATTCTGCAAATCTCACTTCCCTTATGAAGCCACAATATCAGCCCCCCTCCACCCTCGCCTTCTCGCCACAGCTTTGCACAAAGACCTTTGCTCATGGCTCATCACACTACCTGCTGCAAGCCTGCTATTGGAGGGAACAGGGGAAGTTGGTGTGCTGCTGCAATGTGTGGGGGATAGAGGCAAAGTTCTGCAGCATCAGTCTGCCCTTTACGTCCGTCTGTCTGTCCATCCATCCATCCCTCTCTCCATCCATCTGTTGGTCCGTCCATCAGGACCATTCTTAGCAGTTTGGGGGCCCTACGCGGTTCAGAAATGTGCAGGCCCCGTATGGTGTGTGTGTGGGGGGGGGGGGGGGGTCCGGGGGGGCAGAACTCAGGAAGGTGTTCTAATAAAATGTCCGGAAAAGGCCTTAGATGACCAGTCCATCCATCCATCCATCCATCCATCCATCCATCCATCCATCCATCCATCCATTCATCCTACTGGGCCCACTTCAGCATGTCTATCCTTAATCACTCATTTAAAGCTAAAAGGCGAGTGGAAGCCAAAGTCGAATCAGAATACTTATTGACCTGCGATTGCTTGGCAAGCTGGTGATGATGTTTCTTTGACTGACCACGGCTCTAATTTAATGAAGAAATATTTCAGATGCTTCTTTTTTCAACTGAACGTCAAACTGGGAAAAAAACTTCAGATCATAGGATAGAACTTAGAACATTCTGTAGGAGTTGCCATAAGAAGCTGCCTCCTGCTGGTACCCAATTGCATTACTCCTCAATGATTCACTGTTATCTATGCATCTACCATTCAACCATCCATTATGAAATGGGGTCTGATTCAGTTCAGATCTATAAGTCCAGTTTCTGACACATCATCATCATTTTTTGGTTTATACACCCTCACAACCTTCTTCAATCATTTACTCATTCCCTCACTCAAACTCTATTCCTGTGTCACTCAATGACTCCCTCACTTACTCTTAGAGCCTTCTCCACAGTTTCTCTTACTTATTCATTCACTCATTTACTCACTTATGCTTTGCCTCTCCTCACTCACTCACTCACTCACTCACTCACTCACTCACTCACTCACTCACTCAGAATCTACTGCACAATTTCCTTAAATAATGTATTCACTCACTTTCCCACACTTCACCTTACTAATTTAAACTCAACTCCATCATTAATTTACTCAGTCTTTCAGACTCTACTCCTTTACTCACTAACTGACTGTCTGACTCAAACTCTACTCCATAACTTGATTTATTTGCTCAAACACTACTCTTGTACTCACTCGCTCCTCCACCCACATTCCCATCTACAATTTCCCTCTCATATTTACTTACTCGTTGACACTTGACTTTTCCTTGCTAATTCCAGATCCAAGCCTTCACACATTTATTGTCTTTCAGATTCTACTCCTTTAGTCACTAACTGACTGACCGACTCACTCACTCACTCACTCACTCACTCACTCACTCACTCACTCACTCACTCACTCACTCACTCACTCACTCACTCAAACTCTACTGCAGAACATGATTAATTTACTCAAACACTACTTCTTTACTCACTGGTTCATTCACTCAGACTCTACTCCAAAATTTCACTCACATGATCACTGACTTACTCACACTTTACCTCCCTTTACTTGTTCAATGTTTAGTCCCTCACTCATTTACTCAGTCTTTCAGACCCTACTCCTTTACTCACTAACGAACTCACTCACTCACTCACTCACTCACTCACTCACTCACTCACTCACTCACTCACTCACTCACTCACTCACTCACTCACTCAAATTCTACTCCATGACTTTTTAATTTACTCAAACGCTACTTCTTTACTCCATGGTTCATTTGCTCAAACTCTGGTCCACAATTTCACCTACGTTAACACTGACTTACTCACAACTTACCTCCCCTTACTTATTGAAAGTTTAGTCCCTCACTCATTCACTCATTCTTTCAGACTCTGATCCTCTACTCATTGACTGAATGAATGACTCACTCACTCAGTTAGTCTTTCAAATTCTACTCCGTGACTTGATTCATTTACTCAGACACTACTCCTTTACTCACTCAGTCTCTCAAACTCTACTCTATGACTTGATTAATTTATTCAACCACTACTCTTTTACTCACTCACTTCTCCACCCACACTCCTGTCCACAATTTCCGTCTCGTACTTACTCACTCACTGACACTCGACTTTTCTGTACTTATTCAAACCCCAATCCCTCACTCATTTACTCAGTTCTTCAGACCCTACTCACTCACTCACTCACTCACTCACTCACTCACTCACTCACTCACTCACTCACTCACTCACTCACTCACTCACTCACTCAGTCTCTCAAACTCTACTCTATAACTTAATTAATTTACTCAAACACTACTCTTTTACTCACTTACTTCTCCATCCACACTCCTGTCCACAATTTCCCTCTCGTATTTATATATTCACTGACACTTGACTTTTCTCTACTTTTTCAAACTCCAGTCCCTCACTCCCTCCGTCCCTCATTCATTTACTCACTTATTCAAACTTTGCTCCATTGCTCTGTTTTAAAGTTTTGTAAAAAGTGAGCAATCTGCAGCTGCAGTAATAGACAACAGAGAAACACAATGCTTTGTGATGTAAATTCTTATGTTTTGTTAGAATGAGGAAGTTAATTATTATTAAATAGATTTTTCAGAAAGAGGGAAGATAAACTGGTGGAACTCGAACAAGGCCTTTCATAGACACTCATTTTTTCAGAATCACACTTTGGCAACACATTCATCACAAGGAATCTTCAAAGCAGCAGATGCTGAATGAGCTTATCATCAGGAAGAGACCTGACGAAGGCAACACGCAATATGGAGCCTAAGTCTGCAAACCTAAACTTGATCTTTGCACACTCCAGAGGGTTTAGACTGAACACTCCAGACTGTAGTTCTGGTAGTTTAGCCAAATCTTGCAATTTTGATATGACCCCACTGTGCCTAAAGTGTCTGAGTGACCAGCTAGGACACTGAAGCCAGCCTGCAGGGGTGTCACATTATCCAACTATCTGATGGACTCCTGTAGGCATCAGCCTGGGCCTGGAGGAGAGTTTGTTCAGTTTCACCAAAAGCTGACAGGAGGTGAGTAACAGTGACACCAGGCCACTGAGCAGCCAGCATGTGGCTTTAGTGATAAGAACTCTGCTTTTTTGATTGTATCTATGACTTTTTCCACTATTCTGTTTTAAAAAGAAAGATGTGAACCAAGTCTTTTAAATCATTACTTACAGCAAATTTTAAAATGAGTAGGAAATGGCAGCCTCAAAAGCCAGTCCCATCACATGGTAGCAGGAGGGCCTTCACCTTGGTTTTATGTTCATTTTACCTCACTTAATGTCAGACTTCATCAAAGCTCAACGTGTGCGGCCTTTAACTGTTGTTCCTCTGCAGATTTTCTACCTTTTTACTTGCTTGTTGTGAAAGGCGCCATATAAAATAAAGATTGATTAAGTGGTTTATTTATGTTGATGGATACCATAACATTATCATTCCGTTTTAAATGAACAATATTGCAAAAACTGTAGTCAACTTAACACCTACATCTTTATAACTATTTATCTTCATTAACAAAAGAATGTTAAAAAGGAACCAGAGTGGATCTTCCACTTTTTCATTCCAATCTCCATTTTGAGCATCAGTCAGGGTGTCAGTTAATTTGTAATTATTTACACCGGAAGCTCATCGCTTCCTATATTCTCAAAGTTTAATCTAGGTGAAACTTGTCTGTCCCGAAGCCCACCCAGCTTCTGAGCCCATCCCTGGCAGCACAAATAAGAAGAGCTCCAACTCACCCGTCTCCTACGACCACACACTTTATGGCCTGCATGTCTGGAGTTTCACAACAGCCCGGGAGCTTCTGAAGTGCAGCTCTGCTGAAATTAAAGCAATGGGAAATAAAGGCAGCCTGCTTCTGCTATCAGCGCTCTCGCACGCAACTGATTTTTTTTTTTTATTTGGCTCCACCTTCAGGAACTGACAAGCTTGCTGAATGTCTAGGTGCTTCCCTTTAATTTGTCTGTTTTGCATAAAATCATTGATTAGCACTTATATATAATTAAATCACAATCTGAGTACAGAATAAGGAAACAAATGCTGGAGAAAAATAAAAAGTAGATTAAATTAAAAAAAAAAAAAGTAAATTACAGTTTAACTCAAATAAGAGAAGAATAAAGGCAGAGCTTAGTTAGAAACCATCATTATGAAGAACAACCAAATTACAAGAAGCAGCCTGGGGTGCAGACAGCATGGACGCTGAACAAGGCCTGCAGCTCCCTCACTTACTGAGATTCTGTGAATATGAGCAAGGAGCAGCTGAAAGAGGCACAGCATTACAGAATAAACAAAGGAAAAGTACAGAAAGCGCACTAATAGTTGTCAAATGACAGTGAAACCTGTTGGGTATCTGCGAATTCACACAATTTGTGCAACATTTGGGAAATTACAGCAAGTTAAATAAAGAAAGGAGTCAAATCAAAAAGAGGAACTCGCTGAAGGAGAAGCTGCAACCAACTGTTCCTCTGTAAACATAGTGAAACTTGCTTCAAGTTGCTATGCTAAATAGGTAGATAGGTAAGGCACTATATAATAGATAGATAGATAGATAGATAGATAGATAGATAGATAGATAGATAGATAGATAGATAGATAGATAGATAGATAGATAGATAGATAGATAGATAATTTTTTTTAATTTTTAAAATGACCTTTATTTTAAACAGTGACAAAAATATTAACAAAACAATATACACATTCAATTTACATAAAAAACCAAGTGTCATAATAAACAAGAGAGCCATACATCCGACCCCAACTACTCCCCTTTACACTCCTCCTACTCCGCACATAAATAAGAACTTTAACAGTTAATAATTCATTATAACACAAAGACCACCTTTATTCCCCCTTTACACTCCTCCTACTCCGCACATAAATAAGAACTTTAACAGTTAATAATTCATTATAACACAAAGACCACCCTTACTCCCCTTTACACTCCTCCTACTCTGCACATTAATAATAACTTTAACAGTTAATAATTTCATTATAACACAAAGACCACCTTTACTCCCCTTTACACTCCTCCTACTCCGCACATAAATAAGAACTTTAACAGTTAATAATTCATTATAACACAAAGACCACCTTTATTCCCCCTTTACACTCCTCCTACTCCGCACATTAATAATAACTTTAACAGTTAATAATTCATTATAACACAAAGACCACCTTTATTCCCCCTTTACACTCCTCCTACTCCGCACATAAATAAGAACTTTAACAGTTAATAATTCATTATAACACAAAGACCACCTTTACTCCCCCTTTACACTCCTCCTACTCCGCACATTAATAATAACTTTAACAGTTAATAATTCATTATAACACAAAGACCACCTTTACTCCCCCTTTACACTCCTCCTACTCCGCACATAAATAAGAACTTTAACAGTTAATAATTCATTATAACACAAAGACCACCCTTACTCCCCTTTACACTCCTCCTACTCCGCACATTAATAATAACTTTAACAGTTAATAATTTCATTATAACACAAAGACCACCTTTACTCCCCTGTACACTCCTCCTACTCCGCACATAAATAAGAACTTTAACAGTTAATAATTCATTATAACACAAAGACCACCTTTATTCCCCCTTTACACTCCTCCTACTCCGCACATTAATAATAACTTTAACAGTTAATAATTCATTATAACACAAAGACCACCTTTATTCCCCCTTTACACTCCTCCTACTCCGCACATAAATAAGAACTTTAACAGTTAATAATTCATTATAACACAAAGACCACCTTTACTCCCCCTTTACACTCCTCCTACTCCGCACATTAATAATAACTTTAACAGTTAATAATTCATTATAACACAAAGACCACCTTTATTCCCCCTTTACACTCCTCCTACTCCGCACATAAATAAGAACTTTAACAGTTAATAATTCATTATAACACAAAGACCACCCTTACTCCCCTTTACACTCCTCCTACTCCTCACATTAATAATAACTTTAACAGTTAATAATTTCATTATAACACAAAGACCACCTTTACTCCCCTTTACACTCCTCCTACTCCGCACATAAATAAGAACTTTAACAGTTAATAATTCATTATAACACAAAGACCACCTTTATTCACCCTTTACACTCCTCCTACTCCGCACATTAATAATAACTTTAACAGTTAATAATTCATTATAACACAAAGACCACCTTTACTCCCCTTTACACTCCTCCTACTCCGCACATAAATAAGAACTTTAACAGTTAATAATTCATTATAACACAAAGACCACCTTTACTCCCCCTTTACACTCCTCCTACTCCGCACATTAATAATAACTTTAACAGTTAATAATTCATTATAACACAAAGACCACCTTTACTCCCCCTTTACACTCCTCCTACTCCGTACATAAATAAGAACTTTAACAGTTAATAATTCATTATAACACAAAGACCACCCTTACTCCCCTTTACACTCCTCCTACTCCGCACATTAATAATAACTTTAACAGTTAATAATTCATTATAACACAAAGACCACCCTTACTCCCCTTTACACTCCTCCTACTCCGCACATAAATAAGAACTTTAACAGTTAATAATTCATTACAACACAAAGACCACCTTTATTCCCCCTTTACACTCCTCCTACTCCGCACATAAATAAGAACTTTAACAGTTAATAATTCATTATAACACAAAGACCACCTTTACTCCCCCGTTACACTCCTCCTACTCCGCACATAAATAAGAACTTTAACAGTTAATAATTCATTATAACACAAAGACCACCTTTACTCCCCCGTTACACTCCTCCTACTCCGCACATAAATAAGAACTTTAACAGTTAATAATTCATTATAACATAAAGACCACCTTTACTTCCTCTGTACACTCCTCCTACTCCGCACAATAATAACTACATGATGTTGATGCCCACCATTACAATACAGATACCTGTCCCATTGTTAGGGAGGATTTTCTTAATCAACTATTGATAGATAGATAGATAGATAGATAGATAGATAGATAGATAGATAGATAGATAGATAGATAGATAGATAGATAGATAGATAGATAGATAGATAGATAGATAGATAGATAGATAGATAGATAGATAGATGCTGGCTCGGTAATGATCCTTCCATTACAGAAAACCTTTTTATAACTTTAACATCCTCCATAGTCAAGTTCGACCATCTTCTAGGTGCTCTGCCAGAGGCATCCAGGGACCATACTGGGGCCTATCCTTCGACTTCACTAAACCATCGGGCAGTGTGTACGAAGGCCAGATGCTTAATCAGTGCAAGCTTATGACCCGCACTTATTGGGAATTACATGTTTTTTGGGAACAATTGCAATTGCATGAATGGGGTGCAGCAGCCATCCCCGTGTAGACACATGTCTACCCGTTTAGGGCAGAGTGTGTGTACCCCTGAACATCTGAAAGCATAACAGACTTGTTATTTCCCGATTTCACAGGTCATTCACACTTAATAGGCCTCCTGGATTTTTTTTTTTTCATGCTGCACTTGACCATGAATACAACCCCTCACCTTCCATCCTCACCCCATCCGAAGAGAGGACCTTATTGGTGATTTTCTGTTTTTTCTAAGAACACCATCAAAATGTTTTGGTGACCTGAGAGATCAACCTTACTGAGAAGTTCACCTCTCTTTATTTTCATGATATTGTGTGATGGGCACAGATGAGCTGGTTATGTGGTGGCTTGTTTTGTGTTTCAGTTTTGTTTGGCTGCTAATTAAATAAAAAGAAACAAATAAGTGTCCAGAGTCAACTTAATTAAAACAAAAGGAGTTATTTAGCAGCAAAACCTGGTCACTAATGAAGAAAATGGTTAGAATGAAAACCTGCAGCCACTGCAGCCTTCCAAGGACTGGAGTTTGACTTCCCCTGCAGTAGTTAGAGCTGATTGCAGTACTGAGCTGGGCAGAAGAGGGAGCTCATAGTCAGGCTTGGAGTTCACAAAGTCCAAGTTTCACACACGCTGGAATGAAAGAGGAAGTCGGGGTGAATAAGAGACTGTAAACATGTGTTTAATTTAGGCATAGGGGAAAATGGCAAATTACCTGTTTATTTTATTACAGCTCTAGCTTTCCCACTTTGCTATCAGGGTTTCTGGGATAGGCTCCAGCCCCCCCACGGATTAAACAGGTTTGAGAATGTTATGTACTGTATGTATTTCAGGCAAGAATATAAGCAGCACATTGGTCAAAAATCAAGTCAAAATAATTATGGATAGAAAGTGCCTTCAGAAAGTACTCAGACCCCTTCACATTTTTAGCTTTTTGTTGTTTCAGACATATGCTATTTTTTTTAAATTCATTTTGTCCTTCATCAAGCAACACATAATAACCCAGAATGATATATCAAACACAGGATTTTTCAATTTTCTCTACAAAAAAAACAAAATAATAAAACAAAATCAATGAATATAATAAAACAAAATAAAACATAAAACAAAAATGTCATATTGACACAAGCATTCAGACCCCCTGCTATGACACTGCACCCCATTCCATTGACTGTGTTTAAGAGGTTTTCCCACCCTGTCTAAAGTCCACCTGTGATCAGTTGAAATGACTGGACATGACAAGAAAAGTCACACACCTGTCACCACAGGTGACAATGTGCATAGTCCTCACAGGTGGTGCAGTGGTAGTGCTGCTGCTTTGCAGTAAGGAGACTGTGGAAGGTTGTGGGTTCGCTTCCTGGTTCCTCCCTGTGTGGATAGCGCTTTGAGTACTGAGAAAAGCGCTATATAAATGTAATGAATTATTATTATTATTATAAGAGCAAAAAACTAAGCCCTGACATCAAATTGCCTGCAGATAGGTATTGTGCCGAGGCTTAGAACTGGGGAAGGCCAAAAAAAATGTCTGTGGCATTCAAGGATACCAAGAGCACAGTGGCCTCCATATTTTTAAATGGAATAAGTTTGGAACCACCATAACTGTTGCCAAGCAAGAGCAATTGGGGGAGAAGGACCTTGGAAAGAGAGACCTGACCAAGAATCTGATGGTAACTTTGGCTGCGCTCCAGATAATTTGTGTGTAAATGGGAGAAGCTTCCAGACGGGCAACCATCACTTCAACACTCCTCTAATCTGGGCTTTATGGCAGAGGGGCTAACCAGCACATGAACGTTCTCTTGGAGTTGGCAAAAATTAAATAAAAGAAAATTGGAACAACCTCAGCTGTTTCTAGATATGGCTGCCCGGCCATATTGAAGAGTCATGGAAGAAGGACCTTTGTAAGACAGGTGACCAAGAATTCAGTTACACTCTGGCTCAGCTCCAGAGAGCATGTGTGGAGAGGGGAGAAGGCAACCACTTCTCAAACCCTCCAGGAATACAAGCTTTAGGACAGAGCGGCTAAATGACACAACAAAGTGGGCTTGGAGTTTGCAGAGAGGCACCAAAAGGACTCTCAGAATGTAAGAATTCAAAGATTCTCTGGTCTGCTGAAACCAAGCTAGAACTGTTTTGGCTTCGATTTTAGGAGTCATGAAACCAGGTGTCACTCATCATCTGCATAATGCCATTCCAGCAATGAAGCATAGCGGTGGCAGCGTTATACTGTGGGGTTGTTTTTCAACAGATGGTACTGGGAAATTAGTCAGGCTTGAGGGAAAGGTGAACACAACAAAGTACTTCATGAAAACCTGCTGCTTAGGTGCCCGTCCCCCTCCCTACTCCCCAGCCATCCTACACTCACACTGCTTAATGATCTGGGCCCGGGCCCGCTTTCGTCATGACCATGTGACTTTGTGTAGGCAGGATGACGCTCTACCCTCTTACAAATTTAGTGAATGTGTAATCATGCTGCACGTACGAGAAGATTTTACAATGACAAATGATGTTAAGGGAGGAATTTGCAGCTTTTCTTGCCAACTACACGTTCATGTGTAAGGTGATAATGAGAACCTGTTTTTAACTCAAACGGTATTGAATGAAATAAGAATTGCACTATCATTGACGTCATGTCTGTTTCCCATGCTCAGGCACACTGTTCCCGAATCCTACTGAACCGTGTTCAGTCCCATCTCTTCCACGTGAGCCATGGCATGGCATGGTTGGCCTGGCACCAGAGAAATCACACTAGTCAAACGAACTAGTCTTTGTGGGGTTACAGGTGGACAAACGTGCTCAGGCACAGAGCAAACTGCTAGTGTGAGTAAACTCTTAGACTTTGCTGTAGGCTCATCTTCCAACATGACAATGACCCTAAGCATAAGGCAAAGACAGAACAGGAGTACTCTGGGAGTGTTCTTGAGTGGCCCAGCCAGAGATTCGAACACCTTTGTAGAGACCTGAAAACAGCTACTCATTGAGAGTCTCCATCAAACCCGATAAAGCTTGAAAGGACTTGAAGAGAAGAACGGCAGAAAACCCCCAAATCCAAGTCTGCAAAGCGTCTCGTGTCATACCCAAAAACACTCCAGGCTGTCTTCCAAATTGCAGCCAAAGGGTCTTCATTGTAGCACTGGGGGGATGAGATAGCAGGCTGCTTGCTGCTTGTGCTGATCGACATATTTGCAAAACAAAAATGCTAATGGAGAGGTGCAAAGGAATTCAAGGTGGCTCAGGATTACGACTTTTTATGCAGGCGTCAGGGATTCTAGTGTTAATAGCTAATGTGTGGTACCCGTACTAATCCAAAATGTCTGCTGTCGTATCATCTAGTGACACCTGGTTTCGTGGTTGAATTGGCTCCTCACTGACTACATAAAGAACTTTGAGTAGTGAGAAAATCGCTATATAAATGTAAAGAATTATTATTATTACTATAAAGCAAATGACATTGACTATCTCGAAACAACAGAGCGTGTTAAGGTCAGGGATATATTTGACGGTAGGCTGACAATAGGTACTCGTAGTTAATGTGTTGAATGCACAAGACATGGGCAGGTGTAAAGATCTAAATAACTTTGATAAGGTCCATATCATTATAGTCAGATGACTTGGTCACAGCTTTTCCAAAACAGCAAAAGTTGCTGGTTTCTTACAGTCAGCTGTGGTGAGTACCTGACCTGAGGAGGGAAAAATCATAAACTACAGAAAGGGTGTTAACCAGCCAGGACTCATCCATGTGTGAGATCAATGAAGGCTGACCCATCTGGTACAATACAATAGAAGGGCTACTGTAGCGCAAATCACAGATAATTGAAATTATGATTCTGGGAATAACATGTCATGACAAACAGTTTATTGAACTTTGCTACATATAGGAGTGCCTAGCCAGGCAGACTACCCATGCTAATCATTGTCCACCATTGGAAAAATGCTTACAATGGCCAAGAGAGCATTGGAACTAGATCTTGAATCAATGGAAGAAGTTTGGTGGGTTCAATAAATGACAGAATGTTATTGCTCATCAGTGTGTATACATATACTGTATATACTGTATTGTATTTTTTCATTGTTGTTTTGCTTTCCTCAAAGTCTCGGTTCCTCTACAAGATACCTATGTGTTTATGAGTTTGAGGGTTCTACGCAGTCACTCTTCTGAACAGAGATCTCTTATGGAGCTTGTGGTATCTATTGTAGTCATTCTCTTGATTTGGCCATCACTGTCAATCCTGGCATTGCAAGCAAACTGACTGGAAAACGGGACTTGTTGTCCCTATGTGGAAAGGGAAGGGTGATCTTCTGGATTGTGGCAACTGCAGGGGGATAACACTGCTCTCGGTGCCGGGTAAGGTCCTCTCTAGGGTCATCTTCAATAGGAACCGTGATCACTTGCTCACCTACCAGCGACCGAAGCAGTCTGGTTTTACGCCTAAGAAGTCTACCATCAACCAATTCCTGGTACTGAGGGTTCTCATCGAAGGCCAATGTGAATACCGGCAGAGTTTCTTTGCAGCCTTTCTTGCTTTTTGTAAAGCTTTCGTTTCACTTGATCGAGCTGCCATGTGGGACTTTGGGGGATCCCCCCATAGTTGCTGGATATCATGGTCGGCCTGTACACTGGTACTGTGAGTGCTGTGCAGAGTGGAGGCAGAACTTCCACATTCTTCCCACTCGATTCTGGAGCTTGTCAGGGGTGTGTTTTTGCTTCTACTCTGTTCAATGCTTGTGTGGACTGGGTGTTGTACAGGGTCATGAGGTCCAGCAGCTGTGGGGCATCTGTTGATGGTGAAAGATTCGCTGATCTTGACTTTGCTGACGATGCTGTGATCTTCACAGAGTCAATGGAGGCTTTGATCAGGGCGCTCGAGAGACTGAGTGTCTGGGCTTGTGAGTCTCCTGGATAAAAACCAACATCCAGGTCTTTAATGACCTCTTAGGCACAGCCATCAACAGTGTGTCTGTCTGCGGAGAGAGTGTCAACCTCATCAAGAGGTTTACTTAATTTGGCAGTGACATTCATGTCTCTGGGGACACTTCCTTTGAAGTCAGTAGACGGATTTGGAGTCATGAGGTTGCTGGAAAGGGGTGTGTGGTGATCTCAATATCTTTGCAAAAGTCCAAGTCTTTGCAGTCCTGGTGCTTCCTGTTTTTATATGGTTGTGAGACATGGACGCTATCCAGTGACCAGAGACAAAGACTGGACTCCTTTGGTACTGTGTCTAACCGGAAAATCCTTGGGTACAGCTGGTTTGACTTTGAGTCTTGAATGAGGCACATTGCCTTCATTGTGAGGGAGCATCAGTAGACACGAGTGAAAATCAAATAGTAAAAGTAAAGGCAATTTGAAAATTACACAATTACCCCACATTGGATAGAAGCTGATGCAATACAACACGTTTATGATGGCTTATGGTTAGTTCAAACATGCACACTGGAGCACTCTGCCATTCTTATTAGTTGAAGTCAAAGTGAAATGAACATGAAGGGCCTAGCTGCAGGATTGCACCATTATTGAACAACACACCATAGTGAGATTTCTTTGAGCAAGGCATGAAGTGGAAACACTTGTCTTCTTCAGTAAAGAAGAAATTCATATGACAGCCCTCCAACAAGAAAATCACGATGACCTTCTATTGTAAGGAGTAAGGAGACCTGGGTTCACTTCCCAGGTCCTCCCTGCGTGGAGTTTGTATGTTCTCCCCGTGTCTGCGTCGGTTTCCTCCGGGTGCTCAGGTTTCCTCCCACAGTCCAAAGACATGCAGGTTAGGTGCATTGGTGATCCTAAATTGTCCCTAGTGTGTGCTTGGTGTGTGTGTGTGTGTGTGTGTGTCCTGTGGTGGGCTAGCACCCTGCCCGGGATTTGTTCCTGCCTTGTGCCCTGTGTTGGCTGGGATTGGCTCTAGCAGAACCCCGTGACCATATGATAGGATATAGTGGGTTGGATAATGACTGACTGACTGACTGACCTTCTATTGGAACATGAAGAGTCCTATTCTGGCATACCATGTTTTGAGCAAAATAATATCAAAATGTGGGCAAAGTAAAGGCGTCTGAATACTTTCTTGAATGCACTGTATTGAGTCTATTGGAGTCAATGTTATGGACATTTAAGGCTTTGTTTGAATCTGAACAAATCTTAATTGTATTATGTAATACCAGTAACGGTGCACTGCACGATAACTTGCAGTGAATCCACTTGACTTGAGCATTCCTAGTTTTCCTCCTCTTTCTCTGTAAGTTTAGCATTCGTTTGCTCAGAGGTTGATGCGCTTGCTGTTTCCTGAGCAGCTCTTCTTTTCTCCTACCTAGCGGCCCGCTTCTTCCCTTCTTTTGTTGGCATCTTTTCATGTTAGAACTGATTAAGTCAGTGTTTGTGTTGCAATTACTTAGTACGTTTTCTTTAATTTTTCACTTAAGCTGGCACTTAAGTCTTCAATCTGCCTCATGAATGATTTAAGATATGAAGAGGTAGGGGAAGTGATGGCGAAAGTGGCAGGGACGAGAACGGCGCCCATACGCATGCGCCACACGGCTGCCGAGAGTTGATTCTACAATAACATAAAATAAAAATAAAAAGAGGAATAACCTTGGAGGTCAATCATCACCCCGATAATGGATAGCAGACGTCACGTAGTATATGTGTACCAAATTTCAGGTCAATGGGTCAAACGGTTTGCGAGCTACAGGCGATTTAAAATCCTGGACAGACAAACGGACAGCCATGGTAGCGTATTATAAATAAAGATGATCTACTCATCATACTACTCTGTACTTGTAATGCTGTATTTCTATTGCAGTTTTATAATGTATTGAGGGATGCACCGGAGATTCTCACTTTGAAAGAAGGCTCTAGGAGTCGAAGGATAGGCAAACAGAGTAATTAGTTTAATTGCAATAAACAATCAGACGGACTCAACCTAATTAGGCCAAACTGAGCTGAGCCCCGAACAAGCCAACAGTTAGATTATATACCGTATTTTTTGCACCATAAGACGCACCTCATCATTAGGTTTAGAGGAGGAAAACAAGAAGAAAAATATTCTGAATCAAATGGTGTACTAATATGTTTAATAAAATATAGCAGAATAATATTTCAACCATGTAAATTCAACAGCGGTATTAAGAAACATCATCACTGTCATTAACAAATAAGGAGAGACTTTAAGGTTCAAGCACTCTTCTAGTTTTATGGAAACCTCAAGAACTCCTCATCGCTAGTGTCAGAATTTATGAAGCTCAGTTGCTCACAATCACTTTGCAGGAGCACGTACCTATCATCACGCGGCATAACCTGTCCAAAGCCACCAGGGGACAAAGCACGTTTGGACCAATGCTCCCTGAAGTTATATCACCAGTCTAGTCCTATCTATATTTGTAATGCCACAAAGCCCTTCATCTTGTGTTTTGTTGTGGGTTTCCAGTTTGAAAACGAGAATGTGGTGCAAGCACAAAAAAAATTGCTCTAGATACCTGTTTGTCTCATCTGACAGTAGCTGAAAGGCAGCTTCAGGGAAGAACAGCCTGAAGTAGTCCAGCAGCTGGTAATCTGTCGAGTCCAACAGCAAGCCATACTGTCTTGTGAAGTCCGGCAGCCAGTTTGGCTCCCACGGATCAATGTCTAGGTATTCCTCCCACACAAACCTTGCCATAGGTGCACGAATGCGTTCAGCTGGGGCGGCATCGGCTGGTGTCCCGATCAGTTGATGCTAGTTCCTCACTCTGTTGTTCGATCTCCTGATCACTCTCAACAAAATTCCGACTCAGTGATAATGCGCAAAACATTTGTTTTCTGCACTCGCTTAGCTCCCTCATGAGATGTAGATGCTATCTTGCCTTTGTTTACATTTGTTTACATTTCGCCACCCTCGCACACGCAAGGATTAGATGCCAAGTCAATGAGTCTAACATTCCTCCAAGCACAGAGGGAATGCCTGTAACGTAACAGTGAGTTTTGTCGCCCTCTACCCCTGGATGTCGACTTTTGTCAGGTAATACACATCATGGTCTGTGACGCAATATTCGCTCCATAAGACGCACAGACATTTCCAACCTTCTTTTGGGGAAAAAAAAGTGCGTCTTATGGTGCGAAAAATACGGTAATCATTTCTTATCATCTTGACCTCGCTTGAAACAGCTCATATGCTGTTTATTCTGACTGCCCACTCCGGCTGGACTCTTGCAGGCCCTAACTGTAGCCACCAATATTTCCTGTATCTCGTCATTCGGTATTGTTCCTTGCCACCCTCATTTCCTGGCCAGCTGCCAACCGGCAGGTGCTCCCCCTTCTCTGACCTCAGGCTGTCTCCATTCATCACTCTCCCCTTTCTCTGTGCTCTTGGATTATTAAATATTGGTGGTTTCTCTCCGAGCTCAATTAAAAAAGAAATATGGTATATGCCTTGATTTAACTATTTACTTGGCATACCTGATTCGTGTAATTTTTCACACTAAGTTTAATGCTTATGAAGGTTCATATTAAGTTTACATCTACTTGTGCTCATACATGACTTTTAATTTTCTATAAGGATTACTTGTGTTCTGTTCTGTGTATGTATTGACCCCCTTTTCTTTTTGACACCCACTGCACGCCCAACCTACCTGGACAGGGGTCTCTCTTTGAACGGCCTGTCCCAATGTTTCTTCCATTTTTTCCCTATTAGGGTTTTTCCTTGTCTTCTTAGAGAGTCAAGGCTGGTAGGGGGGGGGCTGTCAAAAGGCAGGGCCTGTTAAAGCCCAGTGCGCCACTCCTTGTGTGATTTTGGGCTACACAAAAATAAATTGTATTGTATTGTATTGTATTTGAAATAGGGTTTGATAAATAGGTCGAAGTTAAGAAAAGCCACATAATAGTTTTTATAATTTTTAATATGATATTGTATTCAACATTTCTTGGTCATGTATTTCAAATCTGGTCCAGTGATTTTCTCTCCATTTACTTTCAAAATTGTTTCCAGTCCGGTTTCCTCCCACAGTCCAAAGACATGCAGGTTAGGTGGATTGGCGTTTCTAAATTGGCCCTAGTGTGTGCTTGGTGTGTGGGTGTGTTTGTGTGTGTCCTGCGGTGGGTTGGCACCCTGCCCGGGATTGGTTCCTGCCTTGTATCCTGTGTTGGCTGGGATTGGCTCCAGCAGATCCCCGTGACCCTGTGTTCGGATTCAGCGGGATGGATGGTTTCCAGTCTTGGTGATTCCTTAAATATTTTTGTTGTAACCACAAGGGGGTGCCACTGAGCCTCAAACCACAGACACAATAATGCCCAGGCCCTATTCCAGGTTCAAATAAAAGATTTGTATTCACCTGCAACACCTTCCTTACAGAATCACCACCCATGATACACAAATATAAATCCTCTTCATCTAACTCCTGTAGAGTGTTGCTCACTGCTTCCCAACTCTGGCTTGGTTAAGTGAAGTCGTGAGCTCTGCTTCCAGTATCACATCCAGTTTGTGTGGAAAACCAGGGCAGTCCTCCCCCTGGCAGCACCCTCAGGTGGTACCCAAAGACCACAACAGTGCTGCATTTCCGGACTCCAACTGTCTGCACAGTGACACAGCCACCTGTCATGTGGGGGAATGAATTGCTTCTCTTAATGCCCGTTCACCCTTTCCATCCATTATGGCCTCTGTCCAGACAAGAATCAATCCTTTATCTCTGCCAGGATGCCCGTTCTTCCTCCATGGCACTTACACTGCCCTTTAAATCCATGCAACTGATGTATAATTAGTGTGTAAACAGAACTGCCATGCTTAATCCCAGTACAACCGGGACCCTTACAGGAACCAGCCCTGGATGGGATGCTTGTTTATTGTAAATAAATTGGCTTTATGTGAGCTACTTTAGACATCCCGACCTAGTGGCTAAGAGAGCACTAAGTTAGTGCCCACCGTTGACTCACTATGTGACCCTGAGCAATTTATTTTGCTTCCTTGTGCAATGAGTAAATATTTGCATACATACATACATACATACATACATACATACATACATACATACATAAATAAATATGCGGCAGGCTGGCGCCCTACCCGGGGTTTGTTTCCTGCCTTGCGCCCTGTGTTGGCTGGGATTGGCTCCAGCAGACCCCCGTGACCCTGTAGTTAGGATATAGCGGGTTGGATAATGGATGGATGGATGGAATAAATAAATAAATAGAGAGCAATTTTAGGCAGTGTGGTTAGGACATTATATTTTAAAGCACACAGTTTCTGCTTCATTTCCCCCATCTGCCTTGCTAAGCAAGTCACTTAGCCTGCCTTTATGTTGTTTTTTTATGAGATATCTTAGTGATGGCAAAGTAGTTAAGATCTTATACTTTAAACCAAAAGACTGCTGGCTCAGGGCCTGTCGGTGCTGCACTGGTGAAAACTTGCAGCAAATGTTAAAAATGTGTCCTGATTTTGTTAGCTGCCCTGCCCTACAGGCAGGCAAATCTCTTTATAAGCTTCAAATGGTTCAGAATTCAGCTGCCTGCATCATTACTAGAACCCCCTCTATTCACCAGCTGCTTCACTGGCTTCCAGTTAATTTCAAAATTCTTCTGTTAACTTTTCAGGCTCTCCACAACCTCGCCCCTCCATATCTGTCTGACCTCCTCCATGTTGCCATTCCCTCCCGTACCCTTTGATCCTCTTCCTCCATCCACTTGACCGTCCTCTTCGTCCGTCTTACCACCATGGCATTCAGTTGCTCTGCTCCCCATCTCTGGATCTCACTACCATCTGAACTTAGAAATATGGAATCATTTTCACTTTTCAAATCTAAACTTAAAACTCATTTGTTTAAGTTGGCTTTTTCTCTTTGATTACAATTGCTCTGCCTGATTTCAATTTTTGTATTTTAGTTTTGTTTATAATCTGTGTTTTATCTATTGTTTGGTGCCCTTGAGTGTTTAGAAAGGCGCCTACAAATAAATAAAATGTATTATCCTCTTTAATAAAACCCCTGTGTGCATCCAGTGTGCGTGTGTGTCTTCTGGTGAAGTGCGCATGCACGGGGCACGGCGCGACGCTTTCAAAGCAGATGCTTCAAAGGCCGCCTGACGCGTCACACAAGACAGAGAGGGCGGGACCTATAAAATATCGCGTGGCCGATCCAATCGGATTTTGGTAAATGAGGTAAGACCTAAAACATAAAACACGAAAAATCCAATCGGGTACTGAGACGCGAAAACCAGCTTCCCCAAAGTGGTTGGATTAGTGTTTGTTGTTGTGCAAGTGTTCATTCTGAGGATGTCACATTTGCGATTAAGAAGTTTGGCCCGGTAAAGTGTAAAGTGTCAGTCGTTGAAGGGGTTTTCCTAAATAAACGAATTTTCATGATATTACAATACGACTTTTAAAAGTGGATATATTTTCGCGCACATTACATCAGCTGCTGGGAAGAATCTGCTGATTGCCCACTGTTGTGACAGAAAATTAAATGCATATTACGGACAGCAAAGCCAGTATTACTGTCCGAGAAAATTACAGGCATTTTACAGAAAAAATTTAATGAGGTAAAAGGTCCCTTGCCATTTAATATAGACTGTTCCTACTAATGTTTATGGACTACTGTTCTAGCGCCCGTTATTGTAACGGGCTTAATGTCTAGTTATTATTATTATTATTATTATTATTATTATTATTATTATTATTATTATTATTATTACCAGCAGCTCCTTCCTTAGAAGGCTGGCGTCCTTCAACATCTGCAATAAGATACTGCAGATGTTCTATCAGACGGTTGTGGCGAGCGCCCTCTTCTACACAGTGGTGTGCTGGGGAGGTAGCATAAAGAAGACTGACGCCTCACGCCTGGACAAACTGGTGAGGAAGGCAAGCTCTATTGTTGGCAAGGAGCTGGACAGTTTGACATCTGTGGCAGAGCGACAGGCGCACAGCAGGCTCCTATCAATCATGGAGAATCCACTGCATCCAGTAAACAATCATCTCCAGACAGAAGAGCAGCTTCAGCGACAGACTGCTGTCAATGTCCTGCTCCACTGACAGACTGAGGAGATCGTTCCTCCCCCACACTATGCGACTCTTCAATTCCACCTGGGGGGGTAAACGTTTACATTATGCAAAGTTATTGTCTGTTGTTACCTGCATTTTTATCACTCTTTAATTTAATATTGTTTTTTTGTATCAGTATGCTGCTGCTGGAGTATGTGAATTTCCCCTTGGGATTAATAAAGTATCTATCTATCTATCTATCTATCTATCTATCTATCTATCTATCTATCTATCTATCTATCTATCTATCTATCTATCCAAACTTGAAAAGTACACCAAAGTGTGGGTGCAGTTTGTAAATGTGGCCACATGATGGCACTGTGTAATTGTTTAACTCCAAGGGAAGATGGTGGGCATCAGCAGAGTGACGGGGATTTAGTTGTGTTTTGGCGTTCGCTGCTCATTTATTTATATTTTTATCTGCAATCAGGATGGCCCACTGCATTTTACAGATTCAATGACTGAACCCCCCCGGCCCCGGTTCACAGTTTAATTGTAAGCCTGCAGTGGTAGACACAGGACGAGAGGCAGTGCTCCAAAGTATCTATCTATCTATCTATCTATCTATCTATCTATCTATCTATCTATCTATCTATCTATCTATCTATCTATCTATCTATCTATCTATTTCAGCCCATAAACCCAGCCAAAAAGCTTTTTAATTAACGTCCAAAACAATCCCTTTGACGTCTGAAGAAATGTCTTTTTGAGATAAATGCTACTCCAGCTTCAGACTGCTGGACGCTCATTCTTCTTTTCATATACTAGCAATAAATGTCGCCGTTTTCACTTTTGAGGGATTGTACAGTGGCTCTGCCCCGGTCAAAGAAAAGAAAATCAGGCATTCGGATTATGAATACACATGGGAAAGGCAGGTAGACAAAGATGAGGTGTCTCGTGATGAAACAAAAACCCTCTTCTGGTGAAATCATGGCCCGTTGTGTTGCATGCTGAAGGAAGAAGCTGTAAAGATAAGATAATAAACAAGGTCTTTTTTCTGGCACCATTGCTCTGTATGTTTCTGAAGCGAAGGCCTTTTATATGAAATGTCAAGCAGGCCGACCCTCGCCTCAGTGTGAGCAGATGCATGAGACCACCAGAACGCCTGTTATCATTTAGGCTGCTCTGCGGTTAACATTAGCAAGCGGAAGTGAGGCGCATTTCAAAGAAAGCTCTGCTGCTATGTCAATAGATTAACCCTCCCTAGAAGCCTCCCGCCCCCCCCTCCTGGACCATTCATAAACTTAATATGGACCACGAACTCTTAACAAATGAGGTTTAGGTTACCCAAGGGGGTCTAGGGTGAGAGTGGATGATCCATTGGATGTTCCTAATTTGCAGGCGATGGAGGGGTGTGGGAATCAATATGGATAAGCAGAGGTGGGATTGTGTGGTGTAAGTAAAAGAAGCCCCCCCCCCCATTATACTCATGAAGCACAGACAGCAGAGGGCATGTGGTGTTCAGAGTTGACTAGAAGTCATGGCCTGCAGGGGGCTGATGCAGTGTAGTGGTAGCGTGGAAAAGCGTCCTGCACTTGCTTCAAAGGGACATGCTTGAATTTTGGGTGTGAAGATTATAGGGGGGTCACATGTTTTTTTTTCAAAGCGGGTAGGTGACAGGAGTTAAGTTGAACATTCCTCCTCGCTCCATTAAGATGACAATAAATAAGACTGGTGGTGTAAAGAACAGCGCAGAGGGGGTTCAGACCAGTAAGGGAAGAGCACTTCTCAAGTCTCAAGACCCACCGGCCTCCGCTTGCCGCTACATTCAGACCTCTAGGCGCTATCTACTGAAAGTTTCAGGAAGTTACCTTCTTCCTCTTTTTTTTTTTCTTTTTTCAGCTCCTGATGTAATAGCTCAGCTGTCAAAATGGGGTCCGTAAAACCACACAGGAGGTGGAGTCTTTGACACCCGGCAGCGTCAAAGAACAAAGCCGTCTTGTGAAGTGCCGTCTTATCGACTAACAGAAGAGTGACCTTTGTTCCTGGAAGCGGCACCCACTCTCCATCATGGACTGCTGCCATCCAGGTAGGGCACCCCGGGTGGGCAGATTGTAGTGGGGCCAGTAACTTCCACCGTTGTTCCGTAAGCCACCGGCTTGGCTTTCAGGTGTCCTCCGTCTGCTGTGCGTGGTCCACAGCTCGTGTGAAGAAGTCGTCTTTTCTCTGCTTTGCCACTTGTCAGTTTATTCACATGGTTATCCGAGTGCGATGATTGAATTGTTTAACAGCGTTTTTACTAATTCTACTATCCATTATAATAGGTGGACTTTGTTGTATTTATGTTTTTTTATTGCTGGAGTGTTACCACAAGTTTTAGATGTTTGCTCCTGCAGTTCTTTCAGCTTATTTAGATTTATCTGGTGTGTATCTTACACTTCGTCAGTCTGTGGGTTTACTCTTTGATTTGCCTTGTTTGTTGTCTCTCTCTCTCTCTGTTTCTCCATCACGTTACAGTTTATTTCAAATATAAAGTCCTAAATTGATGCTACTGAGATTACTTATTTCATAAATATGGAGGCATCTCACATACTGCTTTTGGAATGAATTCCTATGTATGTGGATTTGTCAGTCAGTCAGTCATTTTCCATCCATCCATCCATCCATTTTCCAACCCGCTGAATCCGAACACAGGGTCACGGGGGTCTGCTGGAGCCAATCCCAGCCAACACAGGTCACAAGGCAGGGAACCAATCCTGGGCAGGGTGCCAGCCCACCGCAGCAGTCATTTTCCAACCCGCTATATTCTAACAGAGGGTCACGGGGGTCTGCTGAAGGCAATCCCAGGGTGCAAGGCAGGAACAAATCCCAGGCAGGGTGCCAGCTCATCGCAGGGCACACACACACACACACACACACACTAAGGACAATTTAGGATCACCAATGCACCTAACCTGCATGTCTTTGGACTGTGGAAGGAAACCAGAGCACCGGTTGTATGTGGATTTGCTTTAATAAAAATATTATATGGGGAAACCTAATGGCACACGGACACATACTGTAGGTGACCCGGTGTGAGGTGCGGATGTGGACATCCATGGGACTGCTGTGCTGTTCAGCATCGGCTTCTTCTTAGTGTCCAGTGCTGGAGACACTCCATGAGCTGAAGTTTCGACAATTGTATTATGTTAGGTTCAACGTGAACTTTTAACAAAAGTCCAAAATTAAAGCAAACTTGCTAAAGTAGGGGTGGGCATGGTGATTGGCACTGCTGCCTTACAGTTCCAGGAGACTGGGTTCAAATGCTGGTGTGGTCAGTGTCTCCTTGCAGATGATTCACTTGCCCATGGAGTTGTGAGTGTGTGCGTTTTCACCAGCATCCCTGAGATAAATAATTAACAACATAAGGGAGTGTGCCCAGCAGTGGACGGGCATTCCCTCATGTTATCTAAGTGAATTAATTAAACGGATAGTTCATTTGTTAAAATGTATTGGTGGATCAGTTAGACAGTCATTTACTAACCCACTTAATCCTGAATGTGGTCACTTGGGGGGGGGGGGGGGGGTGCCAGAGCCTAGCCCAGCCAGCACAGGGCACATGCCATGGACAGTGTGCCAGTCCATTACAGGGCACCAAAAACACACACTAGGGCCAATTTTATTATCACCAATCCACCTCAATCTGCATGTTAATATGTCAATGGACTGTGGGAGGACATCGGAGGACCCAGAGGAAACACACCAAGACGCTGGAAAAACATGCAAACACCAGGATGTGAACCCTGGTCTGCTAAATGTGAGGCGGCAGCTCTACCACTGCTTCACCATGCTGCCTTTACTGGTGGATCAGTCAACCTTTAAATTATTCAGAAAATTATCTTCACAACTTGAAATGCAAAACAGTACAGTTTCTTTGTTTGTGCTGTAACTGATAACATCCATCCATCCATTATCCAACCTGCTATATCCTAACACCGGGTCACGGGGTTCTGCTGGAGACAATCCCTGCCAACACAGGAAAATTTAGGATCGCCAATGCACCTAATCTGCATGTCTTTGGACTGTGGGAGGAAACCCACGCAGACACGGAGAGAACATGCAGACTCCATGCAAGGAGGACCCGGGAAGCGAACCCAGGTCTCTTAACTGTGAGGCAGCAGCGCTACCACTGTGCCACCATGATGCCCAACTGATAACATAATAACACAAAAAATAATCATTTGCCAGATTACATGCAGCTGTTTCCATCCATTTTCACAACCTGCTTATTCAGGGCAGGGTTGTGGGGCAGCTGGAGCCAATTATCGGGCACAAGGCAGGGGTAAAACCTGGACAGGGCACCACATGTTGAATACACACACAGGCCAATTCACCTGACCTGCATGTCTTTGGACTGTTGGAGGAAATCCACACAGACGTAGTGAGAACATACAGACTCCATGCAGGGAGCACCCAAGATGTGTACCCCACTCAACAGCACTGCCACTATGACACTGTGCTGCCATATCTAGCTACATAAAATCAAACATGGCAGTTAATGGAAAATCAGCTAAATTGTTACAAAGGGACTTGGACAGCACGGTGGCTTGAGCAGATTTGTGGCAGATATAATATAAGTGAATGTAAATTATTACATGTACGAAATTTGAGTACATAAGGGGAGATCTCAAACATGAAATACAGCTTATGAGAAGGACATGGGAGTCACAGGGGACTCATTACTGCGTACATCCACACAGTGTACAGAAGCGAATCAACATGACTAAGAAGATGTTAGGTTACACACAGTATCATGACGAGTGGAGTACAAGTCCAGTGAAGGTTATACTGAAGTTATGGAACACACTGCTGAGGCCTCATCTGGAGTGCTGTGTGGAGGTTTGGTCTCCATATTACAAAAAAAAAAAAAAATAGACACAGCAGCACTAAAGAAAGTTCCGGAGAAGAGCGACTAGGCTGCATACAGGACTGAGAGGTAATGAGCTATAAGGAGGACTAATAATAATAATAATAAGAAGAAGAAGCTATAAGGAGGAAGGAAGTGAACCTTTTTAGTTTAAGAGGAGACATGACTCAAGTGTTTATAATTTTAAAGGGAATTACTACAGGAGATCCAGGCTGTTACTTTAAAAGCCATTCTTCAACAAGAACACGTTAGAGGGATATGATGTGAGGAGACTTATCAGAACTGGCTGATGTGATGTTAAGAGTGGTGTTCCACAGGAGTCAGTGTTAGGGCCGCTGCTGTTTGTAATATACTGTATATAAATGATTTGGATAGGAATATAAGTAACAAGTTGGTTAAGTTTGCAGATGATACCAAGGTAGGTGGATTTGGAGATATAATCTAGAATGTATTAATAAATAATAATAATAATAATAATAATAACAATAATAATAATAATAATAATAATATGTTTTATTTATATAAAATGTATTATTATTATTATATTTCAGTTCTTTGGATCTCACAACCTTTCAACTGGTATGAAAACTATACCCACCCAAGAGACATAATGGAGGGCATAGCTGAAAGTATGGGGTAGGGTTAAATTCCAGAATTTAGGTCTAGTTAGGATTAGGGTGCCTAATCAGGGTCATCTCAAAGGAAAATGTCTGGTGTTAATTACTGCTATTATTATTATTATTATTATTAATAATAATAATAATAATAATAATAATAATAATAATAATAATGTAATGTAGATTATCTCTCATCCATCTAGCTTTTGAACCATCACAGAGGGGCATTAACAGCATACAGTCGTGTGCAGATTTGTGACAGATGAAATGTAATGTCAGTAAATGTAACGTATTACATATAGGAAGTAAAAATGTTACGTTTGAGTACACGATGAGAGGTCTGAAAATCAAAACTACACCTTATGGGAAGTTCGATTTAGGAGTTGTTGTGGGCTCGTCACCATCAACTGCCAGACAGTGTTGAGAAGCCATTAAGAAGGCTAACAGAATGTTAGGTTATATAGCGCCTTGATGTGTGGTGTGCAAGTCACAGGAGGTACTGCTCAAGCTTTATAACACACTGGTGAGGCCTCATCTGGAGTCCTCTGTGCAGTTTTGGTCTCCAGGCTGCAAAAATGACATAACAGCACTAGAAAAGGTCCAGAGAAGAGCAACTGGGCTGATTCCAGGACTACAGGGGATGAATTATGAGGAAAGATTAAAAGAGCTGAGCCTTTTCAGTTTAAGCAAAAGAAGATTAAGAGGAGACATGACTGAAGTGTTTAAAATTATTGATGGAATTAGTCTAGTGGATCGAGACTGTTAATTTAAAATGAGTTCATCAAGAACACGGGGACACAGTTGCGAACTTGGGTAAATATTGTCCAAACTTTAGTAGGTTTGTTGACACTTGGATTACATAGACACATGGAATAAGCTATCAAGTGTGGTAAACCGTAGGACTTTAGGGACTTTCAGAACTCGATATTATTGGAAGAACTAAGTAGATAGGACTGGCGAGCTTTCTTGGGCTGAATGACGTGGATTATTCAGATGTTATAAAAAAATAAAAATAAAACATGGGAACACAGTTGAAAACTTAAGGGCAGATTTTGCACAAATGTTACAAGAATTTTCATGCTAAAAACCACAGACACATGGAATAAGTGACCAAGTAGTGTGGTGGAGAGTAGGACTTTAGGGATCTTCAGATCTCGACTTGGTCTTGTTTTGCATAACCTACTGGAGGGAAATACATGGATGAGTTTGTTGGGCTGAATGGTCTGTTCTCATTTTGATATTTACTTTTAATATTCTTATAAAAACATACTTTATAAGGTAAAATTAGTAAATAGTGTTCAATTTGAAGGAATGAAATATTAAGAAGATGAATAACAGATGTATTATTCATTCTTGCATTTCCTAGTGAGGTAGACAGGGAATAATAATGATAGTACTACTACTACTATTACTACTACTACTAATAATAATAATAATAAAATAATAATCATCATCATAATGTTTTAAATAAATGTAAGTATTATTTGTGTATTTCAAAATAATGTCTTAAATATTTATTTGAAAAGAATTCAGGGATCTTGATTTCAATTCCAGCCTAGCCACTAATTTTGTACAGTTCGATACAATACACGTTAATGTTACTGCAGAGATGTTTCTCATCATATAAATCTATTAGCCTTGTAAAATATTTTGAACTAATTTTGAGATGAATGATTGCTCAGTGATTAGCATCTGCTGTGTCTCAGTTCCTGTGTGGGTTTTCTACAGGTATTCTGGTTTTCCTCTTAAATTATGAAGACCTCAAACTGCTTCCATAGAAGTGTGTGTGTGTGTGTGTGCGCCCTTTGGTAGACTGGTGCTAAGTCCAGGGCTTTTTCCCCAGCATATGCCCATCACTACTCTGCCAAGCTCCAGTTCTTTGTACCAGTAACTAGCTTTGTGTCATCTTAAGACGCATTTGGGTAGCTTTGCCGTCTGTGGGTGACGTTTATTTTGTCCTTGTATTTGATGTTGTTTTGATATTTCATTTTATTGTTCAGCAATTTTTTGACTTTTCTCTGTGACAGGCACTTTATAAATACATTTTAATGTACTTTTACTTTTGATGTTTGATGGGTAGATGAATGGTATCATTGTTAACACTGCTGTTTCACAGTTCTGGAGTTCTGGGTATAAATCCTTGTCCAGTCACTGTGTAGTCTGTTTTTTAATATCATTACATGGATGCTTGTTATAATTTCTGTTTTTATTAAAATTATAATGCATACTATTAGATTCTATTGGAATATATTATTTATGGTTAAAATACCCATTACATTTTCTTAATAGTAATCTGTAAAATGAAAGTTTATATTTGTCTATGGCCCAATTGAGACTATTTCAGCATCCTTGTTTAATAATCTCAGTTGAAACTCCAGCCCCAGTCTGTTTTTTTTTTTGGTTATAAATAAATGCTACTGCGGTGGTGTTGGCACCCTGCCCGGGGTTTGTTTCCTGCCTTGCGCCCTGTGTTGGCTGGGATTGGCTCCAGCAGACCCCCGTGACCCTGTAGTTAGGATATAGTGGGTTGGATAATGGATGGATGGATGGAAATAAATGTTAACATTCCATATAGGTGGAAAGCTGAAATTTCGCATGCTCATTCCTTGCAGTGTACTTACAAAAGTTAGGTATGTTTCATGTCCTATTGCAACACCCAAGGGGTGAAAATGGGTGTACCCCCTAAACTGTATATATAAATAGGGGAAACCCCTCCTCACTATTTCTGTGACTTCCAATACATGTAGGAAACCCAAATTTCCCATGCTTATCCTTTACACTGTACTTACAAACGTTAAGTATGTTTCATTTCGCGCCATACCCCGTAACGAACTTTCAAAAATAACATCTTCTTTTTGGCAGTTCTCACCATCATGCTGTAAGGAACTTTTGTAACTGACCTCTCCTTTTGGCGGTTTCATTCCTTATTTCCGTTAACAGAGGATTTATTTTACAGCAGAGATGCCCAATAGCTGCCCCCGGTCCCCCTTCCTTTTTCTGCGCGGCCGCTGTCTGCGTAGCTACCACGTGGTTGGCTCCCTGCCTAAAAATGTGCATTTCTCATACACAACTTTTAAAATTATAAATTAAACTCTTTACAATCATCAAATTCACTCTCAAGACTAAAATAAGCCTACGACAATTACATTGACAATTATGTTACATTATTTTTTAAATGTTTCCTTTTCTTTTTTATAACTTCTTTAACACACTACTTCTCCGCTGTGAAGCACGTGTATTTTGCTAGTTTAATAATATAGGTCCTTTCACACCAATTTTTACTTTTTCTGATATGATGCATATGAATACATGTTAGTATATATCTTGATATATGGAGTTGGAAGGCACAATGGTTAGTACAGAAGGGTACTGGATCTGCATTCCATGCTGACCCCATCAGTGAAGAATTCTCATGTTCTCTCCAGATACTCTTTTCCCTCACACATCCCCACTACGAGGTGTGAACAAAAAGTCCGGTGAATGTTGATGCAGAGCTCCATCCAAGAGCAACGCAAAACAATTCAATGCAGGGTCTGACATGTCCATCCTAGAGCCAAGTTTGTGACAAGTTTCAACTTCTTTCATACTGTCAGTCGTTTGTGAGCCACTGTTGAGTTCAACTGTGTTTTTCAAGTTTGTCGTTAATAATGGACATCGAGCAATGCACTAACATGAAATTTTGTTTCAAATTGCAAAAAGCTGAGGAAACCCATCAGATGTTAAAATTGGTTTATGGAGACCCTGCACTGACAATTAAGACTGTTTACAAGTGTTTTGAACGATTTCATAATGGATCTGACCCGGTTGAAGACGAGAAAAGATCAGGACGTCCTTCATCATCAATAACCAAGGAAAATGTTGAAACGGTTTCATTCTTCATCATGACAACGCTCCTTGTCACACATCCCTTCTAGTACGACAATTTCTGTCAAAAAAAAACATTACACTGTGTCCGCATCCACCTTATTCACCGGATCTGGCACCATGCGACCTCTGGCTGTTCCCTAAATTGAAAATGACAATCAAAGGCAAATGATTTCAATCCATTGATGACATCCAGACAGCCATGATAGTCCAACTAAAGACACTCTCGAAAGAAAACTTCCAGAACTGCTTTGCAAAGTGGCAGGAGCGTTGGGATAAGTGCATTCAAAGTGGAGGAGAGTATCTTGAGGGTGACTAGTAGTTGTAAATCTTTTACTACAATAAACGTTTCTTTTTGAAAACATTCACCTTATTTTTTGATCACATCTCGTATATGGCCAAAAAGCATGCAGAGATCTCTCCAAATTATTGAGCTCAGGTAAGTGCATCAAATCAAGCACACGACCATACAATCTCCATTGACAAGCACTGGCAGTAGAGTGGGCTGTATTGAAGAGCTCAGTGGCTTTAAACGTGACACTGGCACTGTCATGGGATGTCACCTCTCCCCCATGTGAGATTTGTGCTCTGCCTGATCTGCTCTGATCAAGTACAGGTCCTATTATTGTCAGGTGGAAGTGTCAAGGAGCAACAACAGCTCAGCCACAAAGTGGTAGACCATCAAAACTCACCAAGTACCGTAGCTCAAAGTGTGTAAAAATTGCCTGTCCTGTGTTGTATCCATCATATATAACCAGTGCTTTTGGAAGCAGAATCAGCACAAGAACTTAGCATCAGGAGCTTCATGAAATGGTTTCCATATCCGAACATCAGCACACAAGACTAAGATCAGTGGGTATAATACCAAGCATTGGCTGGTGTGGTGGAAAGCACTACACTATTGGACTCTGGAGCAGTGGGAATATGTTTTCTGGTGTGATGAATTACGCTTCACTGTCTGGGAGTATGATGGACAAATCTGCAATTGGTGTATGTCAGGAGAAGGTTACCTTCAGGACTTTAAAGTTTGGTGGAGGAGGCCTAATGTTCTGGGGCTGTTTTTTAGGGTTTGGTACAGGCCCCTTGGTGCCAGTGAAGGGTACTGTTAACAACAACAACAACGACAATATTTATTTCTATAGCACATTTTCATACAAATGATGTAACTCAAAGTGCTTTACAGGAGGAAGAAAGAAAAAAAAGACAAAAATATTAAAATAAAATTAAGCAATACTAATTAACATAGAAAAAAAATAAGGTCTGATGGCTAGGAAGGACAGAAAAAAACAAAAAAAAACTTTAGATGGCTGGAGAAAAAATCAAAATCTGCAGGGGTTCCGAGGCCACGAGACCACCCAGCCCCCACTAGGTATTCAACCTAACATAAATGACCTCAATTAGTCCTCATGGTTTTCAGGCTTGACGTGGAAGAAGTAGATGATGATGGCCTTCAATCCATCAATGTAGGGACTGCATGGTGCCCTTGATCAGGTGGTGGTGGTGCAGATAACCACCACAGAAAACCGGAAAAGGAACAGCAGAGACAGTAGGGATTATCATGGATTTCGGTGCCAAAAAACAAAAAAAAAAACAAAAATTAAATGCATACAGTATTCAGAATGTCAGGGTTAAACTAAAATGAAGCTATGAGAAAGCATTGTTAAAATAATGAGTTTTTAGCAGTTTTTAAAGTGCCTGGTGAATTTCTATCGGTACGCAATTCCAGATTTTAGGTGCATAACAGCAGAATGCCGCCTCACCACTTCTTTTAAGTTTAGCTCTTGGAATTCTAAGCAGACCCTCATTTGAAGATCTAAGGTTACGATTTGGAATGTAAGGTGAAAGACATTCCGAGACATAGGAGGGAGCAGATTATTGAAGGCTTTGTAAACCATAAGCAGAATTTTAAAGTCGATTCTAAATGGCACAGGTAACCAGTGTAGTGACATCAGAACTGGCGTGATGTGCTCAGATTTTCTTTTCCTAGTTAAGATTCTGGCAGCTCCATTCTGCACTTGTTACAACCGATTGATGTCTTTTTTTGGGTGATCCTGCGAGGAGTGCGTTACAGTAATCTAGCCGACTGAAAACAAAAACGTGAACTAATTTCTCAGCATCTTGCAATGTTATAAGAGGTCTAACTTTTGCTATATTTCTTAAGTGAAAAAATGCCTGTCCTGGTAACCTGATTAATATGTGATTTCAAATGTAGGTCAGAGTCAATAATCACCCCTAAATTCTTTACCTCTGTCTTGACTTTTAAGCCTAATGCATCAAGTTTATTTCTAATAACCTCATTATATCCATATTTGCCAATCACTAAGATTTCTGTTTTCTCCTTATTTAGTTTGAGAAAATTACTACTCATCCATTCAGATGTTAATGCTGTTAATGCAACAGAGACATTTTAGACCATTCTCAGTTTCCAACTTTGTAGCAACAAAGGGGAGACCAAACTTGGGGAAGACCATTTTTTGTTCCATCATGACTGTGCCACGGTGCACTAAAGACACGGGGGAACTCAAGTGACCTGCACAGAACCCTGACTTCAATCCTTCTGAACATTTTAGGATGGATTGGATTGTGCAGCCAGGTCTCTTCATCCAACATCAGTACCTGACCTCACATTTTGGCTGAATGGACACAAATTCCCACAGACTCCAAAATCTTGTTGAAAGCCATCTGAGAAAAGTGGAGGCTGTTCTAGCCTATAGTAATGTCCATGGTTTTGGAATGGGATGTCCAACAAGCTCATAGAGGTGTGAGGTTCAAGGTTTCCACAAACTTTTGGCCATATAGTGTATGTTGGGTTGAAGGTTTTCAACAAATAGGTCTGCTGAGGATCTTTCTATGAATTTGCATTGTGATGGACTTTCATCCCATCTGGTTCCTTTCTTTTATTTTATATTTCCAAGATAACTTTCAGCTCTCCATAGTCCTGTAATTTAAAAGTACTTTTACAATGAATGTCTGACTGGAATCTTATAAACCCAGTGTGATGCTACATGTGTTTTGTTTCTGTAGCTGTTTGCATGGGTAGTCGTCCATTTTATATTCTATGGTGTATTGTTAAAGAACAATAAAATTTCACTTTTTCCAGCTGTCCGCCAAGTCAGATCCAACTTTTATAGATGAGAGTTTTTAAAAACATATTCCCCTATACTTTTACTGCTCCACTGTAAGTGGATGTTACATGCTTTTCAAAGTTCGACTTGACTCAAGAAACTATTCAAGTTCTGTCTTACTTGCTTGACTTGATGGCAACAAGCAGTAAATACTAACATGAATTCATCCATGTATCTGTCCATTTACAGAGCCTGGTTCTGGTCACAGTCACAGGAAACCAAAGCCTCTCCCGGAAACAACTGGAGACAAGCGGGAACCCACTGCAGATGGTGAGTAAATCTGTGACAGCATTTCCTGTGTGGCCTTAGTCATAGACTTCCTGAATTGCCCCATGAAATGAATGGTGAAGTGTGACTTAATGACAACCACAGTGCTTGTGCGCACTTGTGAACCCAAAATGCTCTCATTACCAGTGTGTCAGGTGCTGATAAATGTTTTACTATTTTCACAAAATGCTACTGATTATCCATATCCTTCACTGGCTTGCTACTTTTCAGCCAGTGACGTGCCATGAGGTTCATGGCTGGTGAGGCCCTGACTCCTTCAGAGTCAGATTTACAAATATATGAACCCAAAAGATTAGCTTATTCACTATTCAGTTGGCAGCATGCACTTGGATTACTGGTTATGTTTCATATCTCATCAGCATAACATAAACAAAAAATGAAAATAAACGGGCCGCTGCAGCGCTCTTGACTTTCTGATATCGCTAACTTATTGGTGCCTCTGCGTAGAAGAACAGCAGCAACGAGCGCCTGTTCGGCTCACATGTGCCCCCTTCAGGGTGGCACGGTACTGTCTGCCTTACTCACCTTGTGCCTTTTCACTCCAGTTTTATGTCCGATCAGCAAGACTAAATATGTCACACACATTCATTGAAGATATTAGCCAGATTGTGGAAAGTCAGGGTCTATAATAAACTTGTCTGCAAACATTATATTGGCGACATACAGAGAGACAGCAACAGCCACGCGCCAATTGTATGCAACAACCCTGTGTGTGAGGGAGAGCACAGACCAAGGTGAGGTGAGGTGAGGCTCGTTGCTGCCGCACCTCACGTTTCTCCCCTTGTATTTGAACAGGAAATGCGCCAATTCAGCGATTTTGACTATAAAAATGATCAAAATGATTGGAATCATACAGAAAACAAATTTATAGCATGCTTTTCATGTGCTGGGACTGGGAATCTTGTCAGACCTGAAATGCCAATGAATGGACACAAATACTGCAAAATATGTTTCAATCTGCTATGAACATATGGCTTAGGGGAAGATTCATCTTTCAACATGACAATGACCCTAAGCATAAGGGCAAAGCGACACTGGAATGGAAACAGAAAGATGAATGTTTTTCAATGGCCAAGTCAAAGCTCTGATCTTTGCCCTATTGAGAATTGGGGTCACTATTTGAAAACTACTCTCTAGAAGTACCATCCCACCAACCTAGGGGATCTCTAGAAATTCTGCCAAGAAGAACGGGAAAGAATCACTCCTGAACAATGTGCAAGACTGGGACATACTTACCCCAAAAGAATGAAGGCTATTATTACAGCAAAAATGGGCCTCGACAAAGTATGAATGAGTAGGGCTTGAATACTTATTGTCATTAGAATGAGTCAAAGACATTATCAAGGTTTGGGGCAGCCACCCGTATATTGTTTCCTGGCTGCAAAAAGCTGATTTGAAATAAGCACGATGTGCATAGAACAGTGTCCAAGACAGAACTGACTGGCCTTGAGACAAAATGGCCATTTAAGCAAGAGTAGGGGAAATTACATCACTGGTGTTGGAACAAGAAGTGACATCTTCGTGATCTGAAGTGACATCTTCGTTGGCGCCGGAGCCGAAAATGTTGTCTTCATGACAGGAAGTGGCATCATCATTGACACCAGAACCGGAAGTGCCGTCTTCGTAGCCGGAAGTGACATCATCATCGGTGCCAGGACCAGAAGTGATGTCATCAGTGGTGCCGAAATCAAGTGGGACTTCCTGGGAATGGTCTGCAAGAGACTCAGAGAGACAGTTAGCACACTCCGCTGCCCTCTGCTCTGGCGTAGAATTATTATTATTTAGGCCCTTTTGCTGTTTCGCATGTGCACGTGTGTGATATTATGCAAACACAAACTTTGGAGTTTTTCTTCTTCAGTTAAGTATCTAGAGAAAATGGTTTATTTGGACTTTGGAAATATATTGTTACACCATAAGTGTTCATGTTAAAAATGCTGAATGGATAAATATGAGTACAAATCTTTTGTCGTGCAGAAAATTATGTGGTCTTGCAAGGGAATTGAATACTTCTGCATGCCACTGTATTCCAAGGGTACTAATGCCAGTACCAAAATGAATTGGTTTAGGTACACTAGGGCGGCGGGGAGGAAGGGCTACCAGATCTGAAAGGCCCCCATACCAGAACTATAAAAAGTCTGCCACAGAAAAATAAATATATATTTTTTAAAACAGAAATAAATACTTTGTGCATTTTTAGGTGAAACAGTGTGAAACTGGTGTGTTGCGTCATGTGACATTTTAAATTTCTCAGTGTCCATTAGTGAGTTTCCGAGAAAATCTTGTAATGGAGTACAGAGAGCTCTTTACAGGTAGGACTGAAAACCGGTGGTCTGCGAGGACGAAGCAAGATGAGAGCCTGGGAGCAGGCTGGGGGTGTCCTGATTCCTTTTCTGACTCATTTTTACCCCTTCGTGTTTATATTTTATTTGTTTACATATGTATATATCATTTATTTTGAAATGGTTGTTTACTTTCGATCGTTGCCATTTTGTGTCACGGTAGCTGTTTCCCGAAACAGAGAGTGGTTCCGGTGGGTTTACATGAATTGTGTCACTGGGGCGAAGGTATAAAGATTGGGAAGACAGAACGTAATTATCGGAGTCTAATAGATTCCAAATTAAAAATATGCACATTTGCTTTTTATATATACTTTTTCGACTTCATGGCTCCTGACTTATTGCTTTTGTTTTCAATTACGGTCCTTGGGTACGATTTGGTTTTAACTCTCTCTCTTTCTCACTTTTCTGGTGTGAAGGAAACCCAGGCGTCAGTGAGCCCAAACCCCCAAACACAAACACACAGTGAGTTCTGGGTTCAAATAAAGGTTGGTTCATTCACCTTCCAACCAGTAACAAAAGCACCAAACAGGTTTTCTTTCTCCATAATTCTCACCACTACAATTTCTCTCACCACCACACTGCCCTCCTCCAGTCAAGTGTTGCCTCTCTGTCTCCCAGCTCTGGATAAGGGAGTGCTGTCCCTTTTATTTCAGACTTGGAAGTCCATCACAATAGGGAGCTTGTCTCCCTATAGCGTCCTCTTACGGCACCTCGTGACCCTAGCAGGGCTGCCCTGCTGGACTACATTTCCCAGCATGCCCTGCTGACTTCCCACTGGGCACTGTCAGGGCTACTGCCATCTAGCATGCTGGGGGAATAAAAAAAAAAAAAACACCAATATCTTTTCTTTCTAATTGGCTGTCCATCCACCACCCTTTCCGATCCTTCCTTCCAGGTCTGCTCCCTCTCCTGGCTGGGATGCCCATCCTGTCCATGTGACATCTACACTAGTTACATTCCTCTCCTGGTCATTCCATTGTACTTGTTTCCATCCCAGTGTTACATTAACAGGCAGGGCCGGATGTTTGAGCGGCAGCAGTCTGCCACCTTTAAATCATGAGGGTTCGAGAAAGAGGGCATTGCTGTATTTAATTGTTCAATAAAAAAGCCAACTAATGGGATGATCCTGGGACAGAGCTACCCATTCTCTTAATTGTAAGAGAATTACAACTCCCAGCATTAAGCATGAATGTGCAAGGGCCAATGGGAGATCAGCACATACCATACTTTAAAAAAAATTCAGTTTCAGACTTCAAACAGTCTAAGCAAAACTACAATGGCCTTTGACAGATGGTGTCTAAGTAATACAAGGTCTGTCTATTAAATAATGAGACTGACACTATAACTCACTTTTATTTATATAACTAGTGGACTATATATACTGTTCAGTATACAGTAATACGAGGGACATTCAAAAAGTTTCCGCACTTTTATATTTTCGTTGGAAACGGTGAAGGTGGAAGTAGTAGTAATTGTGCATTAAATAATTGGTACGACGCTAAGAAAATTGCATTGCAAAGGAAGGTGACTATGTAGAAAATTGACATCATTTGTTTTTGAAATTCTTAATAAATAGAGTTAAAAAAGGAATCTCCCCCAAACTGCTGTCTGTTTGGCAGTCCCCCTGGGGTGTAATGGCCCCTCGGGTGTCACAGGGCTATATGGGACTTGGTATTGGTCGGCTCAGCCCTGTTGGTTTCAGGGATGTCGCCAGGGAGAGCTAAGTTCTCCCAGGTGCGCCTTAAAAGGATCCAGCTACCTCACAGAAGGGACCCTGAAGCGGGAGGAGGTGGAAGAGGCTCTCCTATGAGGTTTGGAGAAGGAAGGGGATGGAGTTTTACTCTACTTGTGACTGTTGGTATGGGTCAGAGAACCTTTCCGAGAATAAAAGGCTTTGAGTTGGACTGAATTAGTGTCTCTGCATGTCTCTGTTTCTGTCAGTTCAGGATGGTAGATGCACCCCTAGTTTCCACTATATATATATATATATATATATATATTTTGTCACAGGTGGCTGGGTGTGGTCGGCAATCAGCTGACTATTTAAAGGTCCGCCTCCCGACAATCAAGGCTGGAGTTGGGTGAGGAGCTGGACGAGGTCGGTGAGAGAAGGGGGCGAACCGAGGCCCTGTGTGTGAGAAAAGTTTGGGAAGAAGAGAAATGGCTAATGAGAGCCAGGACTGTGGGACTGGGGAGTAGTGTTGGTGCACTTATTGACTTTGTAAATAGTAGTATGTATAATAAACGTGTGGTGATGGACTTAGACGTGTCTGCCTGCCTGTGTCCGGGTCGCCCTATTCCACAGTGGCGTAGTCGGCAGGATTCAGGAGGGACAGCAGTGGCGTGCGACCGAGAGCCGCTGGCGAAGGAGGATCGGCGTGCTGCGGGAATTTCTGACTGGAGAGGCACAGCGGGGAAGGTAAGCGAGACCGACCCCGTGAAGCTCCGGACGCCAGTGGGGCTGGGTCTGTCCTTTTGCAATGGGCAGATCCGAACCGTCACGGCGTTCCAAAGTGAAAGGAGGAAGCAGCTAGAGAAAGCCAGTTCCTCCGATACGGGAGGACGTGCAGCTGGGTGCGCACGTCCCTCGAAGGGCCGTCCTCTGCGGGGGCAGAGAAATAACCCGTATTCTGAGAGGAGACGAGCAAGTGTGCTCCCGCTGGTGGTCCCGGGGCGGGGATCATGGACTGCTCGAGCAGGGAAGCCGGAAAAGGGAGCATCGGGGTGCCGATCGGAGCGGAAAGCGTTGGCCCAAACGAGAAGACGAGCCGAGGGGCTGCGTTAGGGCAACGTCTCCGCCCCTTGTTTTTCTATTTTGTTTATAGGATCAGGCCCTAGGCTACAGTGTGTCAGCTTGCCGCCGAGGAAGGCCAGTCCTCGCGGATCGGTCCGCTGGCCCCTGGAGGTCTTAGCTTGCGGGGGAGTCATGTCACAGGTGGCTGGGTGTGGTCGGCAACCAGCTGTTTAAAGGTCCACCTCCCGACAATCAAGGCTGGAGTTGGGTGAGGAGCTGGACGAGGTCGGTGAGAGAAGGGGGCGAACAGAGGCCCTGTGTGTGAGAAGAGTTTGGGAAGAAGAGAGATGGCTAATGAGAGCCAGGACTGTGGGACTGTGGGGAGTAGTGTTGGTGCACTTATTGACTTTGTAAATAATAGTATGTATAATAAACGTGTGGTGATGGACTTAGACGTGTCTGCCTGCCTGTGTCCGGGTCGCCCTATTCCACAATATATATATATATATTGTATACCATTCTTCCTAGCTCAATTTCCGTAAATTTAACTGGTTGCTTAATGGCAAAGTTTTGCAATTCTTTTCTGATGGAATTTCTGCCTCATCACTTGTACTTGTTGTTCAGTGGTCTATGGTTAGCACTGCTGCCTCACAGCTCCCAATCACTGACTGTGTGAAGTTTGAACTTTCTTTCCGTTTCTATATGGGCATTTCTCCAGAAACTCTAGTTGTCTTCCCACTTCCCAAAGATGTGTTAACTGTCATTGGTTTGGTGCTAAGTAAGTGTGCCCTGTGATGAACTGGCACCTTGTCCAAGGTTAGTTCCTTATGTTTCTAACATTGCCCTGGACCACCACAGCACTGAACTACATTAAGTGGGCTTGAGAATGGACATATGGATAAATGATAGATAATAGACAATGATGCTTATAATAATGTCAAAATTTTAACAATAGGCATACTAGTTAACTGGTTATTCATGAAAGTTATCTCCTTTAGAAGATAAAAATCCAACATTCCAGACTTAAAAATGACTCACTAAATCTATACATAAGCTTAATATTACACTTCTTTGATTCAGACATTTTTTAAAATGTACTAATTCACTATTGTTAGGGCACAAACACTAACATGACAGCAATGAGTTAAATGTGCTAAATCCCTTGACTATCCATCCTCTTATTTCATACACTGCTCAGTCCAGTTTCAGGGTTACGCACTTTTTTATTCTTAAATTTTTTTTTATATTTACAATGTGCTTTTTATTAACCGCTTTATTAAAAAGTTCTTGTTATGAGACCACAAGTGAAGTGTTACCTATGGGAAAAAATTAAATACAGAATTTTTGGTTACGTTTTTGGTGAGTAAACGAGTTCTCAGAATAAGCTATCCTTACTTTGGCTGCCAGGTACATATAGTGTTGTACATATTGGCATATAAGTGTTTGGCAAATTAGAGAAACAACTAAGCAAATGAGGGACAAGAAGAGTTTCTGTGTAGATGAGGCTATTGAGATAATTAAGCCATTAAAATCCCATCACCCATAGGATCAAATATTAAAAGAGTGGCTCATTACATTGGATACTATGGCTCAAAGAGCAAATCTCAGTCACTTTGAGAGAAGGATAATTTTCACGGCTTTTTCAGTGATTAGGACTGCTCAACTAGCTAATGCTTCACGAGGAACAGTTTCTAAGGCAATGACGGCACAGAAGTTAGAAAGAATGGAACTTCTCTGAATGAAATTGTACACTGTGTGTAACCGGTCTCCACCACGCACGCCGTACTGCTGCGTCCTGGCCTTGGATTCGGTTATCCCTCAAATCTTCTGCATTGTAATATGTATGCAATGTGTCGTACAAATCGCCACAAAGTAGTAATGCAAACACAACCTTTATTTCATAAGAACATAAAAAGAGACTATTCAAGCTCTGTGATTCCTCCTCCTCTCACAGTAACGCAACGAATACTGGGAGAGGTTCACACTGATGACGTAACATAACACAATAAACGGAGTAGGGAAATATAAGAGGAACATAACAGGAAAACTTACAACACAATGAATGTTATCAGCATTTGGTGAAGCTCCAAACAACTAAACTTATTATTTTAAGCACCTGTTACATGTGCACTGATTTGATAGATAGATAGATAGATAGATAGATAGATAGATAGATGATAGATAGATAGATAGATAGATAGATAGATAGATAGATAGATAGATAGATAGATAGATAGATAGATAGATAGATAGATAGACATGTATACATTGAAAGAGAACAGACAGACCATGATAAAAAGTTGGGGAACCACCCTGGTCACCCTGTATAACTGAAGTGAAACAATCATAAAAATAACTTGCCATAATTGCCATAATCAAGCAAACATCTTCCAATCGTGAGTTCCCAACTAAACTGCCTTTCAAGATGGCATATCTTCCGGTCTTAAGTCCTTCCGGCAGGTAGAGGCAAGTCCATGTGGACGGACACTGGAAGTGACATGAGTGATATAATAGCTGTCAAGCTTCCGGTCTGCAGAGGGAGGAAGAGAAAAAACATTAGGATGCAGCGGCAATCTCTGGGGTGGCAGGGTATCACAAGCTGTCCCCTTTGCGCATGCACATGACAATGTATATACTGTAAATGTCAGTCAGTCATTTTCAAACCTGCTTAGTTCCTGAACATGGTTGTGGAGGGTGCTTGCTATCCCAGCTATCAAAGGGCACAAGGCAGGAACAAACCCTGGATGAGATGCCAGTCGATCACAGGGCAAGCACACACACACCCCAACCACACACTTCGGACAGTTAACATCACCAGTCCACCTAACCTGCATGTCAGTGGACAATGGAAGGAACCCGGAGCACCAAGGGGGGAAACCCATGTAGACACAAGGGGACCATGAAAACTCCATGCAGGGAGTATTTTGATGTGCTTATGTATTAATTATAGCTGATTGCTTGAGTTTTTTCACAATAGTCTTCCCCTGGATTATTATCTGGAGCTCAAAGAGGAAGTTGTACGCACATCGTTGTTCTTGTCCAGTGGTGTTACGTGAAGTTTGTTTTGCTTGTGAAGGTTTAGCTATCCCTCCAAAAATGTCTCCCATTCGATGGCATTATGCGGAGACCTTTGAACATTATAAGAGTTCTGCTAATTGGCAGTTTTCAACAGCATACTTTCGGAGTACTATTGAAGGAAGAAAGAATGATTACTTTGTAAATATAATGCTGGTTGAAATATTCATATAGGTTTATACACACTTGTTGGGATAAATGCGTATTATTTTCCATTTTTACAATATACTACATCATTTTTAATTGAAGTCAGCATATCTAAATTTTGCTTTCAAGAAAGCGGTAGGTACAGCTTCTCACCATTCTAAATATACAATATTATTAAAATCCAGTTTCCTTTTTTTTTCATTTAAATCTTATAAATAAAACATGAGTCCCTGGCAGTATGGAGATTTTTTTTTAAATTTAGCTGACTGCAGCAAAACATCCTAATTGACAGAAAGTTATCAGTGGAGATGAGGATGCTAATTATAAAGAGATCATTACTGCCTCATGTTAGGATTGCTTATTTCTAGGAATTGGCAAAGATCATTTAGCTTAAGATGGCATCCTGCCATTTAAATGCAAGTAAACACACTACACGAAACGACGCCACTAACTGAATCATCTACTGAGCAAAACCACGCTAGTGATATTTTTTGCTTTGAAGAAATAAGGTGACGTTTTCTGCAGCGAGCTGCAGTATAAACCCATGGAATGGCATTTCTGGTTTTGTCTTGTGATGAATAAGCAGGTCAAAGAGCTAATTGCTTTGCAAAGGACTTTGCAGGAGTTCATGCTAAGGATGGCACGCTGCACCAAGTGTTAAAATTGGTCTGGGCCCTTTTTTAGAAAGACATTCTGATCTGCAAAGAAAACGAGAAGCGAGATCATCTTATACCAGTATCTTAAGAAACCATCAGTAACGAGAACATTAATAACCATAAGAATCACAGGAAGAAAGATATTCAGTGTCATTCAGTTGAGTTTATTGTGTTTACCAGTCTACAGGGATGCACAGCTTCTCAAATACAGAAGAGTTAGATTTCATTTCTGGCCATACAATGGGGTCCACTGCTTTGCACCTGGTGCTGCTAGGATAGGCTCTTCAACACTGCAACCCTGAACTGGAGTTAGCAGATTTGATAATGTATATACAGTATGTGGCGATTTATCCATTTTCTAACCCATTGAGGTGAATACTTCAGTGATTAACTATGTGAATAATTATTGTGTTTTACAGTGCCTTGTGAAAGACTGTTTGTCCTGTGTTTTCGCGTTACAATCTGGGATTAAAATGGATTTTCATTTGGATTTTATGTAATGAATTTAACAATAGAGTCCAAATTGTGGAAGTGAAATGAAAATAAAATGCCTTGTATCTCTCTGTATATAAAATCCGATTTTCACAAGAGGCCTACTTAACGGATTTACATTGTTTGTTTTCTATACTTTGCTTGAACATTCCGGTTGATTTTGCGACTTCTCTCACTGCACTAGTGAAATGAAAATAAAATACCTTCTATCTCTCTATATATAAAATCCAATGTCTGCCTGTCTGTCTGTGTTTGTCCTGTGTTTTCGCGTTACAATCTGGGATTAAAATGGATTTTCATTTGGATTTTATGTAAAGACTTTAACAATAGAGTCCAAATTGTGGAAGTGAAATGAAAATAAAATGCCTTGTATCTCTCTATATATGAAATCCAATGTCTGTCTGTCTGTCTGTCCGATTTTCACAAGAGGCCTACTTAACGGATTTAGATTGTTTGTTTTCTATGCTTTGCTTGAACATTCCGGTTGATTTTGTGACTTCTCTCACTGCACTAGTGAAATGAAAATAAAATACCTTCTATCTCTCTATATATAAAATCCAATGTCTGTCTGTCTGTCTGTGTTTGTCCTGTGTTTTCGCGTACAATCTGGGATTAAAATGGATTTTCATTTGGATTTTATGTAAAAACTTAACAATAGAGTCCAAATTGTGGAAGTGAAATGAAAATAAAACACCTTGTATCTCTCTATATATAAAATCCAATGTCTATCTGTCTGTCTGTCTGTCTGTGTGTCTGTCTGATTTTCATGAGAGAATTACTTAACGGTTTTTTTCTATAATTTGCTTGAACATTCCGGTTGATTTTGCGACTTCTCTCATCGCGCTAAGTATCATAGATAGGTTATTGCACCGATTTATTCACACGATTGGAAAGAGACAGGCTGCAGGCCAAGGGGAAGGGGAGATGGGACATCAGGAGTGGGGAGTACAGACGGGGTCCTCCTCACTCACGTACCAGCCTCCGTTGGAGTCGCTCTACCTTTCTCCACGTGTTGGAGGGTATCTTGCCTCTGCTTAGCTAGTGATACCTGTTTGTTCAGCAGACATTATCATCTAGAGGTTGTAAAAGAGTAACGTTTGACGTTTTTGAGAGAGATCACAGCTACGGTGTGTTTTAGAGGATACCTGCTCATTGACTGAGATATCACGGCCACGTGCTCTTCTCCCCACGCGGGGGACGCTCTCACATCAGAGCTGAAGATGATCAGATACAGTGGCAATGTTTGACGTTGGAGTGTACCTTCCCTCCGCTTGGCCAGAGATACCTTTCCAACTTTTCACATTTTTGGCAAAGAGATCATAGCTACATTCTCACCCCTGATAACAAAACCAAAAATATTGTATATCAAGAGGCCCTCAGATACGGAAGCTATAGATTTAAATTCTTCTCAATACAAATTATTACATTTTTTTAATTAATTTTTTAAGTTTGTGCTGTTTCACTACTACGCGGGCAGAGCCGCAGGGGACAGCTAGTATCTACATATACACAAAAGAAATAAAAACTGAAAAGTTGTGAGTGCATATGTATTTTTATCCTTTGCTATGAAACCCCTAAATACGATCTGGTCCAACCAATTAACTTCAGAAGTCACATGATTAGCTGATTGGGGTGCACCTGCGTGCAGTCAAAGTGTCACATGATGTCTGTATAACCAGACCTGCAACCTGACTCTGCAACACCACTAAGCAAGCATCATGGAGGCCAAGGAGCATTCCAAACAGGTCAGAGACAAAGTTGTGGAGAAATAAAGATCCGGTTTGAGTTATAAATTAATATTCCAAACTTTCAATTTCCCAAGGAGCACCATTAAAGTCATTATAACAAAATGGAAAGAATATGGCACCTCTACAAAAAACTGACAAGAGAAGGCCTTCCAGAAAAACTCACAATCCGGGCAAGGAGATGCAACAAAGACACCAAGGATAACACTGAAAGAACTGCAAAGGAACTAGGAGTATCTGTCTGTAGGACCACTTTAAGCCATCCACTCCACAGAGGAAGGCTTTATGAGAGAGTGGCCAGAAAAAAAAAATTCCTTAAACACATTTGGAATTTACCCCGCAGCATGTGGCAGACACCCCAAACACACAGAAGAAGGTTCTCTGGTCAGATGAGACTAAAATCGATCCTTTTAGCCATTGTGGGAACCATGTGTGGTGCAAACCCAACACTTTCCATCACCCTGAGAACACCACATAGTGAAACATTGTGGTGGCATGGTTTTTCATTGGCAGGGACAGGAAATCTGTTCAGGATAGAAGGAAAGATGGATGGTCCTAAATACGGGGCAATTCTTGGGGAAGACCTGTTTCAGTCTGCAAGAGATTTAAGACTGGGATGAAGGTTCAGCCTACAGTAGGACAATAAATGTTCCATAAACATACTGCTAAATCTACACTGGAGTGGTTTAGAGAGTGTTATTTACATGTAAGCACTTTGAGCATGGGAAAGTTGCTATAAAAATGAAATGTATTATTATTATTATTTCTTGGAATGGTCAAGTCAAAGCCCAGACCTCAATCCAATGAAGAATCCATGGCATGACCTGAAGATTGCTGGACACCAACACAACCCATCAAACTTGAAGTCGTTTGAGCAATTTTGCCTTGCAGAATGGGAGGAAATCCCACTGGCCAGATGTGCTGAGCTAATAGAGATATTTACCGGGAGACTTGCAGCTGGAATTGACATGTGAATACCTATGGACACTCAGGATCTCTTTTTTTGTCTTAATTATTGCTTTCGTTACAATAAAAATATTTTGCATCTTCAAAGTGGTAGGCGCATCATGTAAATCAAATAGTGCAAACCACCTCAAATCCATTTTAATTATGCGACAAAACAGAACAAGCGCTTAGGGGGATGTACACTTTTTGCAAGGTACTATATAAACAGCTGGTAGTTAAACTAGGCCACTTTTCAGGGATCTGAGTTAACTTTGACATTAAGGAGGCTTTTTTGCTCATTAGTGGCACTCCAGCCATTGTAAAAAAAAAAAAAGTCACACTGTTCAGTGTGGTGCTGAGGTGTCACCCGTTGCACGGCTGCACTCAGATCTCCATCTGGGTGGTTCGCTGTGTGGTGGGTGTGGCAACGCGCTCTAAAAAGCGCATTCTCCCAACCTAACCTAACCTCACCTAAGTGCCCAGAAAGCCAAATTAAATCCACTGGGATGCAATGTTAAATATAATAGAAAAACACGAAAACTTCCAATGGGTTGAATACTTTTCACAGGCACTGTATCCATTGGCCTACAAAAAAGACCCACTCCCTGGCATGTAGGCATGAATAACATACCATAAGCTTACACGGCAATTAGTCTCCCAATTTGACATTGCACGGAATGTTAAATCTTATACATGACTAATAGCTTTCTTGTTTTGCATTCCACTTTTTATTGATTTCCATCCATCCATCCATTTTCCAACCCGCTGAATCCGAACACAGGGTCACGGGGGTCTGCTGGAGCCAATCCCAGCCAACACAGGGCACAAGGCAGGAACCAATCCCGGGCAGGGTGCCAACCCACCGCAGGACACACACAAACACACCCATACACCAAGCACACACTAGGGCCAATTTCGAATCGCCAATCCACCTAACCTGCATGTCTTTATTGATTTACTTGTTTTAATTTGATAGCCATTGATAATCAAGTTTATTGTCAGGGACCTGCAATTCAAAATGGATGCAATCTTCATTTAGATGTTTTACTCAGATTTGTTGAACTTAAAACATTTGATACCTTTCCCTACACTGTGACATCTTCAGGACTACCTCTCCTATGAATTTCAGTTTAATTAAATGCTCTATCCTGCTCCATAATTCTGGATCTGGATGAGCCTGCACCCTTAAAGCAATGAACTGATGATGTTGTCTAGGCAAAGCTCCATGTTATTGTTTATAATGGAGGCTTTTACTCTCATCAGACAATGATTGAGCTACTGTAAACCTTATGCTTAGTTTGTTTCACGTCAATTTTCAAAAGACAACCTCTGGATATGACACTGAGCACGTGCACCCAACTTCTTTGGTTGACCATGGTGAGGCCTGTTCTGAGTGTTAAACCACTGTACTGTTAAACCACTGTATGGTCTTGTCCACCGTGCTGCAGCTCAGTTTCAGGGTGTTATAGCCTACGCCATCTTTATGTAGAGCAACAATTCTTTTTTTCAGATCCTCAGAGAGTTCTTTGCCATGAGGTGCCATGTTGAACTTCCAGTGACCAGTATATGAGAGTGTGAGAGCGATAACATCAAATTTAAAACACCGTAGACCTTGTAACACTAACGAGTCACATGACACCGGGGTGGGAAAATGGCTAATGGGGCACAATTTGGACATTTTTCACTTAGGGGTGTACTCACTTTTGTTGCCAGTGGTTTAGACTTTAATGGTTGTGTGTTGAGTTATTTTGACAGGACAGCAAATTTACACTGTGATACAAGCTGTACACGGACTACTTTACATTGTGTCAAAGTGTCATATCTTCAGTGTTGTCCCATGAAAGATACAATAAAATATTTACAAAAATGTGAGGGGTGTACTCACTTTTGTGAGATACTGTATGTACAAAGGGGCTCCATTTGTGCTATTGAAGGGCCGTGCACTGCGGACACTGAGTGTAAAAAGGCCATTGAAGTCTAAAAATGCTGACTACCTGCTATGGACAACGAGGGGAAACATCTGTCAACCCCATCCTAGAGCTCCAATTGGGCTTCGACTGGCACCGAGGTGGAAGCAAGTAATTTCATTAAGTGCTAAACCCAACCAAAGCTTATTAAGCATGCAAACTTAAATAAAACTGATGTCATTTTTATTACTTTATTACATATTATGGTTCCTGTGGCGTTTATGGTGAGACAATTAAGCTCAAGTCATTTTGAATTATGCTTCTTATAAAGAGAATCCACATTGTGATCTTGGCTTCTGAATTATGAAACTGCCGGAAGGGTCAGTGCCCTGCAATTGAGATCCACGTTTTCTTTGGTCTGCAACTTCAGAGGAACCGGTAAGGCCTGTTAAAGAGACCAGAAGGAAGCTGATCTACTTTTAAAATTACTCATACAGACATTAAACATGTTGGCAGATAGAAGTTGTTTGTTTGCTTGTGTTTCCAGACGACAAGCTGTGACCCAGCAGATTCTCATTTACTGTCAGTGTTTGGTTTTTGTGGTCAATATTACAGTTTAAAGCAAGTGCAGCAGTCTTCATTCTGTGCTCGAATCTCTCAAAGCTACTGTCTTAAGGGCAGAATTTGCTCTGGTTAATGATGGGTGGACAGAAACTCTGCTGCATAACAAACCATACCTTGTGCTTAAGTGTATTAATTCCAGATGACGACCATCTTTTTTTTTTGGTATGGATGATTTGGTATCTTGGAAAAACACTGTTGTAGTTATTTGCTAATTTTATCACATTTCCTGCTACTGCCCAGTTTAGGTTTAACCAGCAAGCCCCCGATTCTCGAAAGAATCGCAAATCCAAGAATGGCAATCACTTTCAGTTCCCCATTATACTTGGAAGGATGAAATATCATGGAGGGTGGGTGCGTCCTGGGAAAGTTCATTTAATTAAATAAACATATTTGTACTAAAGCGGTGTCTTTTTGGAGCAGTGACTCAGTTGTAGGCGCCTTCGTTTATTGTTTTCAGCCATGCAGTCGCGCGTTTGTTTTTCAATAGCTGTGCCGTCAGCGAGAAGTCGTTTGCTAACGGCGGCGGATTCGTGTGCTGAAGTGGCCACGGCGGCAGCTCCGGGCATGGGGGGCTACATTACTAAATGAACGTGGTATATGCGGTGGTGTGGGCGGGCGCGCTCAGGCGGCTGTACACTCTGGCGTGCACGCTGTACCTCAGGTTTAGTGTACAGGTTGTAGCCATGGTTAAGGTTTCATTTAATTAAATAAACATATCTGTACTACAGCGGTTTCTTTGTGTGGGCACCCTCGTTCATTCATTTCATCCATACAGGCTCGTTTACAGGTCGTAGCCATACGGGCTTGTGTTTGTATTTAGTTGAGCGGTTTCATTGTGGATTCCGTACTGTAATACTGTAATGTGATTCAAATATGCGCTGAATCGTTTCGGTCATGTTTTCTCTGTGGCTGCGTCGTTAGCTATGGGCTCGGATTTGTACAGCCTAAGCAAACAGCCAAGTCTGGTACATGTAGTCTAGCAAGTTCAGCCCTGCGCCCTGCACGCTGAATCCTCTCGTTTCTGTTTTGTCTATTATGGAGGGTGGGTCTGTCTGGGGACATGTCATTTAATTACATACGCACATCTGTAGTAAAGCGGTCTCGTTTTGTGGAGACGTGATTCCGTTATTGTCTTCTCTATCATGGAGGGTGGGTCTGTCTGGGGACATGTCATTTAATTACATACGCACATCTGTAGTAAAGCGGTCTCGTTTTGTGGAGACGTGATTCCGTTATTGTCTTCTCTATCATGGAGGGTGGGTCTGTCTGGGGACATGTCATTTAATTACATACGCACATCTGTAGTAAAGCGGTCTCGTTTTGTGGAGACGTGATTCCGTTATTGTCTTCTCTATCATGGAGGGTGGGTCTGTCTGGGGACATGTCATTTAATTACATACGCACATCTGTAGTAAAGAGGTCTCGTTTTGTGGAGACGTGATTCCGTTGCCTTTGCTGACACCGACCGCTGGCAGAGTGGAGCACAGCAAGTTCAGCCCTGCGTCCATATCCGGTTTACGCCGTGTGATGCGCTGCAGTGCGCGTGCGCCTCGATGTGCCCAGCGCACAGCGCCCTGTGTCCATATCCGGTTTACAACCTTCGGTTAGTAAGATGGATTCGTCTAGCGAATGTGTTCCCAACCTAGAAGGGGCTAATGGCATTTCAGGGGTGTGACAAAGAGGAAAGCTGCATTGCAATTGGCCAAAATTGAGTGAGGTGCATTGTCTGACTTTATCGTGGCCCAGTGCAGTGTGCTGTCATTTGCACATTAGAACATTAGAACAATCTGGATGAGAACAGGCCATTCAGCCCAACAAAACTTGCCAGTCCTATCCACTTATTTCTTCCAAAAAAACATCAAGTCGAGTTTTGAAAATCCCTAAAGTCTTACTGTCTACCACACTACTTGGTAGCTTATTCCAAGTGTCTATTGTTCTTAGTATAAAGAAAAACTTCCTAATGTTTGTGTGAAATTTACCTTTAACAAGTTTCCAACTGCACCCCCGTGTTCTTGATGAACTCATTTTAAAGTCACAGTCTCCATCCACTGGACTAATTCCCTTCATAATTTTAAACACTTCAATCACATCTCCTCTTAGTCTTCTTTTGCTTAAACTGTAAAGGCTCAGCTCTTTTAATCTTTCCTTATTCCTCTCATCCCCTGTAGCCCTGGAATCAGCCTAGTCGCTTTTCTCTGAACATTTTCTAGTGCTGTTATGTCCTTTTTGTAGCCTGGAGACCAAAACTGCACACAGGACTCCAGATGAGGCCTCACCAGTGTGTTATAAAGCTTCAGCAGAACCTCCTTGGACTTGTACTCCACACATCAAGGCACTATATAACCTGACATTCTGTGAGAGTTCTTAATGGCTTCTGAACACTGTCGGGAAGTCGTTAGCTTAGAGTCCACTATGACTCCTAAATCCTTCTCATAAGGTGTACTCTCGATTTTCTGACCACACATTCTGTATTCAAACTTATGTAACACTTTACATTTACTGACATTAAATTTCATCTGTCACAAATCTGCTCAAGCCTGTATGCTATCTAAATCCTCCTGTAATGATAGGATTCCAGATTATCTGCTAATCCACCTATCTTGGTATCATCAGCAAACTTAATCAGCTTGTTACTTATATTCTTATTCGTAGGTCATTTATTAGTCTATGCTCCTGTTCTGTGATATGAAATGAGTCAAGCATTACACAAACAATTATCACCTGTGAATGAGCTGTAGATATGCACGCTCTTCAGTGCTCCCTGCTGCAGGAGGAGCATTCATAAAGGTGAATAACTTTTTTTATGAGAATGGAACTTAGACCTTGCAATGATCCGCAGAGAAAGGCAAGGTCTAGCATTGATTTCTGAGCAAGCCCTGATCGTAAAACATCACTGATTTCAAGGTTTGATTGATATTTTTGCCAGGGGTGGACAAGGGGGACTGAATTGGATGCAACACCTGCTGCTTACACTCGGTCCTGGCAATTTCAACTGTGCGGCGTGTCTGTTTTTGAACTGCAGTGCAGATGTTATTGGGAGACCAAGCTCGTCGAATGAGTTTCATTGCGTAGCAGCACATCGGTTCCCAGTGCTTCATGGGGGTCTTCAATTCCCCAAACCTCTCCATCGTCAACTGAATGTCTAAGCTTCACAGGGTACACATTTATGAGATTATTGAGATTGATAAAGATAAATTGCCCAATGTAAATTCAAATGTTATGCATGGAGTTAACAGCTTATTGTTTTGAGTTCATTTTTTTCACCCGCAGTACTGAATGTGGTTCAATTTGTGGTTCAGAATGGGACTTCTTCATCTTCTAATGTGATTTTAGTTTTATAGGGTGTGTGAACATAAATCAGACATTTTCAAGGGGTGTGGGGTATAGAAAAGATTGGGAACCACTGACCTAACAGAGGTTTGAGACCTGCTAACCTGCTAACATCCTTTTTATAATCATACCACAAATATTTTCCCAAATATCATTACTACAACTTGACAAATACAAATTTTAGAAGATTTATATATAGTGGATGGAGTCATGGCTCTGAGGCTAGGGATGTGCACTGGCAATCATAAGGTTGCCAGTTTGAATCCTGTAAACGCTCACTACTCCATTTGAGCCCTTGAGCAAGGCTTCGTCCTGCCTATGACGTTAATCTGCATCTAGCCCTGCAAGCAGGTCCTCCAATTTACAGGAAAAACTTGGGGTTAGTGGCAGGATTGGCATTCAAAAACCTCCCACTGTTCCAGTGTGTCGCTGAGGTGTCACCCACTGCACTCAGTTCCCAATCCAGGTGGGTCGCTGTGTGGTGGGTGCAGTAACACGCTATCAGTGTATACTCCCAACCTCTATATATAGTTACCTACAATGCACATTAGAAAAATTAAGAACAGGCCATTCAGCTCAATATAGCTTGCCAACCCACACACAGTCTCAAGAACTGATTCAACTGAATCTCTAAGTTTTGTGATAAATTGCAGTGTTGACTGATTTTGCGGATTTGAAGAGTATTCTGAAAAGTGCTGTCCAGAGTGTCCCAAAGGCTTTAAACAGTACACCTCGCCATCTTGATCTTATCCCAGTATTCATCCTAAAACAGGGACAGATATCAAACTATGAAAATGACCAGAAGATGCTAAAACCAAATTATTAGAAAGAACCTTTCATCAGAGCTCAAAATGTAATCACACAATCAAGAGTCACAGAATGAGCTAAGAACTGAGACCAGGAATTCAGAAGTAAAGTGTTAATTTCTCACTAAGTAAACGCTGACTATTTGTTATTTCCCCAGAATGAATGCGAACTTTATTACTGTCACTTGTTTGACGTCACTAACAAACACATCCTGGGGAGATCCGAGATGGGTTTCCATGACAATAGCCAGCATGATGCTCGGCAACTGTGGTAAAAACAAAATGGTGCCCCGTTAGAAATTAAACAAAAATACAATTTTGTCAGGTGGCAAAAAACACAAAAACAAACCTCAGATTTCGATTCTCTGTACTTCAAAATCTCATCTCTATATTTATAAAATCCAATGTCTGTCTGTCTGTATGTCTATCCGCTTTTAACGAGAGAACTACTTAACGGATTTTAGAATCAGATCAGGTTTTTTTATATACCGTATATACTCGAATATAAGCCGAGTTTTTCAGCACCCAAAATGTGCTGAAAAAAGTCACCCTCAGCTACAATTTGAGTCAGGTCCCGCTGCCCCCCGGTATACGAACAAGCCAGTTTCCCTTTCGGTTTGTGCTGGCCGATGATTTCCACATGTGTTCAGTCTCTCCCTGTGCATTCCCTATGCAGCGATCAAGAGAGAGAGAGAGCGTGAGAGAGAGAGACACACGCGTGCGAGAGAGAGAGAGACACACACACGCGCACACGCGAGAGAGAGACGCACACGCGAGAGAGAGAGAGACATGCGCGCGAGAGAGAGACACGCGCAAGAGAGAGACAGACGCACACACACACATTTTTTTTTAAATAAATACTCAAAAACATTTAACATACTGATGCCTCAATTAATGTACGGTAATTGTACGGTAATTTTATTGGTATTTATTTTGATTATTGAAACTTACCAATAGCTGCTGCATTTCCCACCCTAGGCTTATACTCGAGTCAATAAGTTTTTCCAGTTTTTGTAGGTAAAATTAGGTACCTCGGCTTATATTCGGGTCGGCTTATACTCGAGTATATACGGTAATTTGCTTAAACATTCTGGTTGATTTTGTGATTTCTCTCATTGCGCTATTTATCAAAGTTTGTTTACGGCACCAATTTATTTGTGCGAATCCTACAGACACACAGCGGGCCAAGGGGAGGGAGGTGGGGACCTCCTCACTCACGTGCCAGCCGAGGTGCTAGTGAACGAGAGAACTATTTAAAGGACTTAGATCCGTAATTTGCTTGAACACTCCCACTGATTTTGCGACTTCTCTCATTGCGCTAAGTATCATAGTTCGCTTGTGGTACCGATTTATTTGTGTGAATCCGAGAGAGATTCAGTGGGGCGAGGGCAGGGGGGGCGGGGCCTCTTCACTCACATGTCAGCCTCGGGGTGTAACCTTAACTCCGCTTAGCTAGCGAACAGGAGAACTACTTCACGGATTTAGATCAGGTTTTTTCTGTAATTTGCTTGAACATTCCGGTTGAGTTTGTGACATCATGCTAAGAATCATAGTTTGCTTGCAGGAGCAATATATTTACACTAATCCAAGAGGCAGGCTGCGGGCCAAGGGGAGGAGGAAGTGTGACATCAGGAGTGGGGAGCCGGGCAGGACCTTCCTCACCGTCCTGTTTCACTCCTACGAGGGCGGAGCCACAGGGGACGGCTAGTCATAGATATATTACAGTTCAGAAGAATTGCTAGATTGAGCAGGGGTGGCTGGGTTGGCAGGATTGTCAGGAAAAGGTATCCCAATGTCTCCATATTTTTATCCTTGAATTTTAGAAGTTGGGCAGCACGGTGGCGCAGTGGTAGCTCTGCTGCCTCACAGTTAGGAGACACTCCCTGCGTGGAGTTTGCATGTTCTCCCCGTGTCTACGTGGGTTTCCTCCGGGCGCTCCGGTTTCCTCCCACAGTCCAAAGACATGCAGGTTAGGTGGATTGGCGATTCTAAATTGGCCCTAGTGTGTGCTTCGTGTGTGGGTGTGTTTGTGTGTGTCTTGTGGTGGGTTGGCACCCTGCCTGGGATTGGTTCCTGCCTTGTACCCTGTGTTGGCTGGGATTGGCTCCAACAGACCCCCGTGACCCTGTGTTCAGATTCAGCGGGTTGGAAAATGGATGGTTGGTTGGATTTTAGAAGCTGAAAGAACTTATTTAATATTGTTTACAATGATTTTACCAAGGATAATCTATCAATTGATTGTGACTGCATTGTACTTTGTTTTGGAATGCTGTTGATTGAATAAAAACACTATGGGCACTTTTATACAAACATCTTGTTCTAATGCGTCCTCATTGCCCAGTCCATCTCGGTGCAGTGACTTCTGAAAATGAATGTCATACAGCTAATCATGAACTTCTCTAAACACTGTAGGATTAATGTTACCTGGTGCTGTTGATTTATTTGATTTATGCCTTTATAATTCTAGTAGTACTTGTCTTTCTTGGTTATCAAATAAAGTTTTCGAGAGCACAATGTCCTATGATACACTGCGGGTGGGGTGTCCAGACTGGGAGCTGACTGGAAAAAGCACTGCCACCTCCAGAATTAGGGAATGAGATGTCCAAGTCGAGATGTGGGTCCTCCTGTGTCACCATTAGCTCTATCTATCTATCTATCTATCTATCTATCTATCTATCTATCTATCTATCTATCTATCTATCTATCTATCTATCTATCTATCTATCTATCTATCTATCTATAATATAGTGCCTTTCACAGCTATCTTCTCAGCAGGGACAGCTACACCAGGGTGTTCTCTGGGCTCCTTGGATTACTGGACAGGCCTGAATGATGTTGGGAGGCAAACAGAATCAGCATTTAAGGCTCCTGTTAGAAAACCACAGCAGATCATACTAAAAAAAAAACTATTAATAGATATACAGCACTCGAAAGGTGCATCGAAGCAAGACAGGCAGAGAGGAAGGATGTGGCAAAGAAATAATTATCTTGCACATTTTTGGACATTTAGAAATGCAGATTAGGCAGGTTCGCAGGTCATAGCACCTCTAGTTTTGTTTTTTTTTCTTTTGATCAATACAAGAGCGAACAACTTAAAGAGAAAAACATAAGTATTATGTGCAGATACCACTATACAGAATCCCGCAATATCCCAAACCTACCACATTCAAAATTGAAAGCAACAACGAGGAAAACAAAGGAGCTCATGTGTTGCAGCAAGTGATAGAACAGCACAGCATTAGCAACCATTAAGGAGAAGAAAAGCTAAGGATTTGGGCTGTGGACAGGGCTACAGGACAGCCACACTCAGACTTGCTATATTATCCATGTAAAAGTCAGACACCCTGCTGAAAATTTTAAACTTGTCCTAGTGTGTATATAAACACAGGGAACCTCAGTTTCTATATTACATTTTGCCTGAAGAAGGGGCCTGAGTTACCTTGAAAGCTTGCATATTGTAATCTTTTTAGTTAGCCAATAAGAGGTGTCATTTTGCTTGACTTCTCAGTACATTCATAGTGACTAACACAGTACAACACTCTGGTACTACAGACATACAAGACACCAAAATGTACCGCTACTACATGGAAGCTAAAGTCTCAAAGACAATGAGAAAGGGAATCAGGATTTCCAATCTGACGTAATGGTGACTCTTACTGCAGTTGTCCCTAAAGCAAATCGCCTCTCCTGGATAACAGATACATGTAGTGAAGAAAGGTCTAGAAGTAGACAAATGTGCAGAAGCAAAGGGATGTTAATAGAAAACAGGTGAAAGAAATGCAGACACACCGAACCAAAAACTGAACACAGCATGGCCGTCCCAAAACACACCAGGGGTGTTTAGGGAACAGAGGTGACAATTAGGATCAGAAGACAATCCTCACACATATTGTTTATGTGGGGTAGAATATAAATGGTGAACAAAATAATTTTTAAGAACTAATTTCCTTGAAACATAAAGACTACAGAAAAGATCTTGGTACAAAGCCCAACTGGCTTAATTGATGAGCGATGGGATGCCTTATGAAACATTCTGCATTGGGTTTATGCTGTTTTCCAGATAGGGTACAAGTGTAAGTGAACAATTATACAGAGGATAGCAGACAAGGGCAGAGAAGACAGGGACCCCACACGTTTTAAATACAGATTATAAAAATGAAAATAAAACCTTGACACAAAAAGGTTTGGGGCAGCCATCCGTATACTTGAATAAGGCTGTAAAATTGAGGTTTGGTAGCAAAGAAGTGTACAGGACGAGTCTAAAACACAATTCAATTCAAAGTGGGAAGCTGTGTTGCTTTTAAGGCAGGTTGGCGGAAGTGAGGTCAGCAGGGCTGGAACCGGAAAGCACAATTTTCCATGTTTGGTATGCAGGGATAAAAGTGAAAGGTTTACTGCATCTCACCAGTCCCTGGCCTGGCGTGGAATTACCTTCTTTTGGTTTTTCTACCTGCCTTTCTTGTGCACGTATGTGACAAGATATAAATTAAAAGAAAGAAAGAAAGAAAGAAAGAAAGAAAGAAAGAAAGAAAGAAAGAAAGAAAGAAAGAAAGAAAGAAAGAAAGAAAGAAAGAAAGAAAGAACAGGAGCAGAAAAGGAAGATATTAGAGACTGAAATATTCAAAGGCCTGATTCATCAAATGTATGAGTGTGCATGCTGTACCTTTCCTAGTCCCGGGCTGGAAAGCAATGTTACCATCCAATGTAAAGGGCCAGGTTGTGGAAAATGGGTTAAGAATGTGTGCCAGGATGGGCAGGAGAGAACCTATGGCTTTATGAAACCAGGAGAATTATTTTATTAGTCTTTATAATTGAGGATGATTTGTATATCACATGGTTAATTTGTCATTATCACACCAAAACAAATTTCAGAGGGGTTATAGAGTTGTTGACAGTACCAAAATGTATTAATGGCTTCAAGGGTCTCCAAATTTATTCTTATCCTTATGCAGTAATGGTTATACCAAAAACTTGTATCATTGCAAAAATAAAAATACTGGTAGCACTTTGGTTTAGGTACTGCAAAAAGTACCCATTTACTTGTGTGTAATAAGACTTTAACAAAGGCTTCTCTTGGTCTTCATAACACTAACAAAGCATCAGCAATGTGACTTACTAACAAAACTTCACTTTGAAGTGGTCACAAGTGTCTTAAGTCAGATATATTTCCCTTGATATTGCATACTTCAAAATATGGCCTGTGAATTCTCCATATTTATAAGTAATTTTACCAGCATATTACATGCCAAAGTGCACAGGGATGAATAACCCATCTATTAATAATAATACTAATAATACTATCTACGGATAACTCATGCTTTGTAAGTGTTAGAGTCTGGTCACATAAAAGTAAGTGAATAATAGATGCATTCTTGTAGTACTTAAATTCCTATGCAAACCCCAATCTTGCTGTTAGTTCCTGCCTTGTGCCTAATGACACGGGCATAGGAGCCACATCCTGGCACCCTGAGATGGATTATACAGTTTTCTTAATGCTCTGTTATTGTATTAGATACCGTAAATATTCCCCATGTAATACTTAACTCTTTATTTGTTTCCTGACTCCTACCCAATGCTGTCAGGACAGGTGCTGGTCCCTGTGACCCTGATTAAAGGGTTCAGAAGTGGATGGATGTTCTGCATTCAGTGCACATCTCTACTCAGTTGGCCACTTTTCTAACGTGCAGAGTATCTCTGACTGTCACACATTTGAGCCACAGAAAGAGTCAAGCCATTTATTTGTTTGTTGTTTTCTTTGCCTGTTTCCTCTACCTTCACAGTTTCATTTTTTTAAAATGTATACATGTGAATGTTTATGTGTATGTAATTATAGCACTGGTTAGACCTGCTACCTAATGACTTCATTAACCCCAAGTTATTCCTAGTCTGATCACTTTATATAGCCACATGCCTTTCCTCTGATTACTGTCTTTCCTCCCAGATCCCACACTCATACAGAACAGGCTGATTTATGTCTCATAATATTAGAACTGTATAAATGAATGAAGGTGGCTGTGTAACAGTTCAAAATTTTATTCAGGGTTGGTTTCTGCCCTGTGATTCATGTTTTTGGCACAGCATTTTTGTCCTCTGTAAGCCATTATTGTGATGAAAGATAGATAGATAGATAGATAGATAGATAGATAGATAGATAGATAGATAGATAGATAGATAGATAGATAGATAGATAGATAGATAGATAGATAGATAGATAGATAGATAGATAGATAGATAGATAATTCTTCGCATTTACGAGGGCAATCCCAAAAATAAGGTTTCCTATTTTTTTAGAAATACAAACAACCGTTTATTTTCTATAATATTTACATCATTTTAAAGGTTAAAGACTTATTTGTTTTTCCACATAATCGCCATTTCGTCGATGCATTTTTGTAGACGCTGTGGTAGTTTTAGAATGCCCATGTCATACCAGCTCGCCGCCATGTCCTTCAGGAAGCGTTGAACCTCATCTTTCACCTCTTCGTCGGAGCAGAATCGCCTTCCAGACAAATGTTCTTTCAACTTAGGGAACAGGTGGTAGTCACTGGGTGCAGAGAGCATCCAGAGTGATCCGTCGATCTTTACGCATGTTTTCCTGAACCTTCGCGACTTTCTCGTCGGAAATTAATGGTCTCCCACTCCTTTGTTCGTCGTGAATTTCAGTACGACCGGCTGTAAACTCTCTACACCACTTGCGAACGTTTTTGACATCCATGCACAACTGTCCATACACTTCTGTCAATTGGCGATGAATTTCAACCGGTTTAACGCCTTTTGCGTTCAAAAATCGAATAACTGCGTGAACTTTGCACTTGGCGGTAGCGTTCAACGGGAGCTCCATTTTCAAGGGCTGCCAAGCCAAGAATGAGCATCCCAGCGAAGCCGCGCATGCTTGTTTGGGAGTGGAGGAAGCACCAATCACAACAGTGTGGCCAACAGCCGTACGAACAGTTTCTCTACATCCCCACCGCTTTGGAGACCTTACTTTTGGGATTGCCCTCGTATATAGCACTTTTCTCACTACTCAAAGCGCTCAGCAATTGCAGGTTAAGGGCCTTGCTCAAGGGCCCAACAGAGCAGAGTCCCTATTGGTATTTATGGGATTTGAACTGGCAACCTTCCGATTGCCAGTGCAGATCCCTAGCCTCAGAGCCACCACTCCGCCACAAAGCGCGAACACAGTCCCCCACTACCACAAATTATGCAGTTGAGTTTCCTGCATTTGGGGAAATTGCAGGTGTCAGCACACCCGGAGTGCAATGGATGAGCCTCGCCCTGGGAGAACCACCTTAGTGATCATGGTATCTCCCGTGCCACGTAAGAATAGATAAGAAATGTATATGTTGTAGGAGAACAGATAGACCATGATAAAAAGTTTGGGGCAACACCCTGATGACCCTGTATAACTGAAATGAAACAATCACAAAAATAAACTTACCATATATTAGGAAACATCTTTCCAATCGCAAGTTCCCAGTTAAACTGCCTCAAGATGGCAGATCTTCCGGTCTTAAGTTCTCCAGGCAGGTAGAGGCGGGTCGAGGTGGACGAACACTGGAAGTGACATGAGCAATGTTATAGCTGTCAAGCTTCTCATCTGCAGAGGGGGGAAGAGAAAAGGCATTTGGTTGCAGCGGAAATTCCTGGGGCAGTGCAGTATTACAAGGTATTACGTAGATAGATAGATAGATAGATAGATAGATAGATAGATAGATAGATAGATAGATAGATAGATAGATAGATAGATAGATAGATAGATAGATAGATCTAATGGTGACACGGGAGGACCCACATCTCGACTTGGACATCTTATTCCCTAATCCTGGAGGTGGCTGTGCTTTTCCCGTCAGCTCCCAGTCAGGACACCCCACCCCACCCCTATTTTGGAAAGCTTCCTCCTGACCTGGTCGTGCTTTCACAGGCTATGCCCTGACACCAGAAACAATTCCAGGTTCTCTATTAAAGCAGTCACCTGACTTCCATTTGGATTGTCAGAGTCAGGATTCGGAGGACGAGGACAAAGCTCACCTGGAGAAGTGCAAGGAGAGGAAGGAAGAGAAAAGAGAAGCTTTGTGTGAGTGTTTTGAAAAATAATGTGGGACTTGTATAATTGTCATTGTGGTGCCCCCTACAGGTCACAATAGATACAGTAGATGGTTTAATAGCTGGATAGACATGCTTTAAGTACAGAATCTTAAAGCTTTGTTTCTGTTTTTATACAAAATAGTTGATGGTGTACAACAAGGATGTGTTTGGTCCCCTCTGCTACTTGCCATATTAGTCGACTGGGTGCTAAAGGTGTCCCAAGATGCCAACAAACAAAGAATGGTGCTTCAGCCACAAAGAAGCAGTAGATACTCAGCATGGTTGTTGTCAGATCTGGTTTTGCTGACGACTTTGTCCTTTTAGAAAGTACTATACCTGGACTGATCGCTGCCACAAGATGTTAGAGCCACAGCTGGGCTGAAGATCAACTACAACAAAACAAAAGCTATGCTGATCGGCCAACTGCATGATAATGTGTGCCATGCAGTTACCCCTACATGAGGGCAAGATTGTTGAGAAATTACCCGACTTCAGATATCTCAGTTCATACGTGACAGACGATGAGTCAATACTAAAATAAAGTGTGCACCAGGTTGGCCAATGTCAACAAAGGACAAAACCTGGAAAGATCATGACATGGCTGTCCATCACAAAAGACGGCTCCATAATGCACTTAAATGTCAGTACCGACCAATAGTTGTGAATCATGGGTACTCAGCAAATGTCATGGAATGATGAATAGATAAATTTGACCAGCGATGTCTTCAGTGTATCCTCAGGATTAACTATAGACAATGAAAATTACAAATACTGCAGTGTGTGAAAGAACAGCTCAACCAGCAGCAAGGGGCATAATAAGGCAGAAGAAGTTACAGTGGCTGGGCCACTTACTGCAAATGGAAAACAACAGAATACCATGGTAGCTAATGCAGTGGGACCCGACGCATAAGAGGAAGACACCAAGCAGACCACAAACTCCCTGGGATGACATCACATTGTGTATTTGGCATTTCTCAGATCATCACTTGAAGCTGCAAAACAAGCTGCCAAAAACCGAAACAATGGTGGCGATTCATCGTGTTGGCTATCGATGATGATGGCAACGATGTCCCATTGCAGGTGTTGCACAGTCACATGTGTATTAGGGTTTTTAAATACCATTTATCTAGAGCTATTCTATTTAAACTTAACAGTTGCCATATGTCAGGACAAGTGTGATAAGAAAATGTTAAACAATAGTTCAGCAGTGATATACTATCTATGGAGGTCAGTCTATTATCTGTTAAAGAGATCGAGTCTTTACAGGAAAGACAGCTGATGCTACTTTCTCGTATGCAGCTGCCAGCTACAAAGTCCTGTGACTTCTGCTGAACTGGAACTTTCTTCCTAAATCTGCGTGGATTTTCTCCAAATGCCTCCATTTCTTCCCATATTCTAAATCCTGGTTGCTACTCAAAATTGACCACCTACAAATAATGTCGAGCATATGTGCGAATGTCCTGCACCCATACTGACTGGAATAAACTTGAGCTCCTTAAACAACTTGGAACAAAAGGATTTTGTAAATAAAGGGGATAAATTCATGGATGGTGTTACAAAGACAACGCAGAGCTATAAATGTAGCGAGCGTTCATCATTTGCTCGTTCCAATCTGTTCCCCTCTTCACCACATGCCACTTTGTTTTGTGAAGTGCAAAGCTTTCTGTTTTAGACTCTTCAGACATAATTGTTAATTGTGAATACGATAAATTCTGCCCATTCTGCATTACATGGTTGCGTCATTGTTCCTTTTTTATAGACATTGGCAACAGATAAGAGCAGCACTGCAGATTGAGTGTAGGGCCTGTTAAACAGATAAGAACAAATTGTGTTATTTATATGTGTGTGTGTTTGGGGGTGTTAGTGTTTTGCTAATTTACTCTCAGAATTGACCTAAGCTCTTTACTTTAACGTCCCAAATGCTTTTAAATGTCTGGTGCTTTCAGTCCAGTTTTTTATACTGTGCTTGCACCTCTTTTCTCTTTCTTTTCACTTTTCACTCAGTTCTGTAGAATGGACATCTGTTAGTTCAAGGATGTCTACTATATTTACTGCCTTGAAGTGAGAATTGTTTTGTTGAGGCCTCACCCCTTTGTTATTTTGGCTGCAAAGCGTAACACTCCACAAACTTTAATGACACTCTAATGGGACCATCTCTTCAATCATAATATAAAGACTTCTGGCAGTCCCACTGTAATGACATCATGGCAGTCCTTTCTTTTCAGGTTCCTCCCACAAAACACAGACAACACATTTCTGATAAGCCAAGTCCGCACTGAGGACTTCTGTTCGCCAGGATGGACTAAATACTGTATATACTCGGGTTTAAGTTCTCCTGCGGATAAGTCGGGATCTTGATTTTACCATATAATTTCCGGTATTTTATAATGTTGGTCGTATAAGTCAAATGCGGAAAACTCACGCTATTGGTCCAAGAGATTATGATATGCTAACACCCACCTGATTGAGTTACCACAGAGCACACTGCCTTTTTTTTCCTATGTATTGTGGTAATGTAACCACACTGTAATACCCGAACTATTCCGAAGCGACGTTTGCACTGTTTTGTGTTTTATGTATCTCACACCCTCATGTACCTTTATCGTAAGAGCATCCCTTATCTACGATCAAGTATACCACATGTCTATGGATTGCATTGCAATGATGTTAACACACTGGATTGCGTTTTGCATTTAACTTTGGCAGGAATAATCTTTCATAGATTACGATAGCCTTTTTATGTGCGTTCGCAATTAAATGCAAAAAGCACCTACTGTGGTTGCCACATCTTTCTGTCTGCATGAAATAACTTGGGTCTCAGTGGGATGATTTTATTGAAATTTGGCACCCTTATTCTTCTAGAAAATGTATCAGGAAAGCTGTATGTACCGTATATACTCACGGATAAGTCGGGGCTTGATTTTACCGTATAATTTCTGATATTTTATAATGTCTGTTGTATCAGTTGAATGCGGAAAACTCATGCTATTGGTCCAAGAGATTATGATATGCTAACGCCCACCTGAGAGAGTAACCACGGAGCACACTGCACACTTTTGTCTCTATGTATTGTGCCTACATGACCACACTGTAATACCCAAACTATTCCGAAGCGACGTTTGCACTGTTTTGTGTTTTTTGTATCTCATACCCTCATACACCTTTATCGTAACAGCATCCCTTATCCATGAAGGAGTGTTCAATCAGAAGAAAATATGAAGCTGGTTTTAAATTAAACCTAGTTGAAGTAGCGAAAGAAATTGGTAACTGCACTGCTGCAGCAAAATTCGATGTGTTTGAGAAACTGATGCGAGATTGGAGGAGGCAAGAAGATATATAAAAAAAAATTTAAGTGTCGCATTTTTGAATGGGCATATAAGTTGGGGTCTGATTTTATGATTGGTTTTTCGGGTTTCAAGACCCAACTCATACGCGAGTATATACAGTAAATGCACCCCAAGTTTGTGTCAGAATCTGGAAGTGACTGGGATCAATTGCTGCCATAGATGTTGCTTGCATACTGAGAAGTGCCACAGGCGTCGACAGGGTTTTCTCCATTCAAACCGTTATATGGTTGCCATGTAAGGGGTCCTTTGGTGGCCCTAAAAATGGCATTGGAAGGAGATGAGAAGCAGAATGATGCAAAGGATATGCCAATGTATGTTTTTAAAGATAAAAGAGAAACTGTTGCACCTGACACAAATGGTTCAAGAGAACATGGAGAAGTCACAAGCCAAGCAGAAGACCTGGTATGATAAGACCACCAGACAAGGCACCTTGAAGTCAGGAGAGAAGATACTGTTATTATTACCTACCTCAGAAAGCATCCCAATGGCCAAGCAATAAGGCCTGCATACATCGACAGATCATCCCCAAGAAAGGCTAAACAGAATTTTCATATTAATATGTTGAAAGAATGGCATGAGCAAACAAACCCTTCTTTGCAGTCTGCAGCATCCTGGAGGTGGAAGACACGGAGGAGCACTACTTGCCATCCGGAGGAAAACCAGGGTGACATTTTGCCTTCACTAGGGCACCTGTCAGAGGAGCAAATGAAAGACATGCAAAGTGTATTTCCAGAAGAACTGTTTGTGACAATTCCTGGTAAGAAAAGTATTGCTCAACATGAAATTCGACCTACCTGTCCAGGTCCTGTAAGGTCTACATATTAAACATGTCTTTCAAAGAGTGTTACCTCAGAAAGAGAGTGTGTCCTTACTGGTGTCTGACATCTCAGTCGATATATTTGACTGGCCGAGTGACGTGACTGCCGCTCAACGTGGTACCCATGTGTATCTGTTTTGACATGGCGGAAAAGGGATTTCAGACGAAGACGGGACAGTAGTTTGTCATTCTCAATAACTTGATTTACCACAAGGACGTATGTGGTTAGAGATTAGTACAATTATACAGTAAGATACAATTTATTTTTGTATACCACAAAATCACACAAAGAGTACCGCACTGGGTTTTAACAGGCTCTTCCTTTTGAACCCCCCCCAGCTTTGACTCTATAAGAAGACAAGGTACAACTCCCAAAAGAACCCTTGTAGGGGAAAAAAACTTAGAAGAAACCTTGGGAAAGACAGCTCAAAGAGAGACCCCTTCCCAGGTACTCAATCCTCAATACAATATACATATTGTATTACATAATATGATTTGGATTTTTTTTAGCGTTGGGTATGAACTTAAGGTAAAGAGTTTTGCAATTAAGCCATTGGGTAGGTCATCTAGGACAGGCAAAAACTTCAGACAGGCTAGCTAAGAACTTCATTTGACCAGGATAGACTAAACAAATGGGAACAATCCCTGGCTGTAATATAAGTTCAAACTTTGGAAGAAAGAAACAATGAAGGATTTTAATCATAGCTTTAGTCCACACTGACAGACATAAATTTGACAAGAACCTTTCCCAGAATTCTGTAGGTTCTTTGAAGTCCTTTTTCACTCTACTGTAATCAGGCTGTCCTGTTTTAGCCTGTGGCTAATTAGGCCAGGTTTATACTTCACGCAACGCAACACATGCTCCAGTGGACGCTCCTGCTACACAAGCATTTTACTGTTTATACTTGCACGCGTACTTTACGTAAATCTGGAAGAATCCACCAGGTGGCAGTGCGAGATATAATCACGGTGAGAACAGGTTTGGCTTCTCTGTGTTGTGAATTGCCTGAAACACCCATTAAATTCTGATGACACCTTACCGCAATATCTCTGAAAAGGATGTTTAATGATTAAATACATCAGTCCAGGGATGTGTCCATTCCAGCAAGCACTGGGCACAAGGCAGAAACAATCCCTAGTCGGGGCATCAGCTCCATCGCAAGGTGAATACCAGCACACACACACACACACACTAGTGTCATTTTAGTGTCACCAAATCTGCATATCTTTGGAAGGAAACCGGAGCACACTGTGGAAACCCAGCAGGAAAACATGTAAACTCCAGGCAGGGAATACCAGCGACATGACTCCCTGCGAGACAGCAGTGCTACCGCTCCACCACTGTGCCACCCCCATATGTGTAATTATTAACAGTAATCATTATTGAAACAAAATTAACAATTTATCTGTAAAATGTAATATACATACTTTAATGCATTTCATCATGAAAGTGATAACAAGTATAAATCTTAGGATTTTAAATGTGCACAGAATTGGAATATCATACATTTAATATGTTCTGTGTGGTGATCTATTGCTGTTTGCTGCTGCTGTTAGGTCAGGAGGAAGCCACAGAAAAAAAAGACGGCACAAAAGATGGTATGTGAGACTTTTAAAATGTATCGTGTCATTACGATCAGGAATATGCGAATGCGATTATAAAAGCACCAGGAATGCATTTGTATGTTGGCATTTTGCTTCACCACATCGAACCATTTATCAAAAATCGGAGCGTGCACATCGATCCCGTAAGATCCTCAAAGCAGCTTTCTGTCACATATATACAGTAAACAGAGACTCTGACGTCACATTCCGACTTTTATCACAGTGCGCCCCACGACTTTTCGCTGGTACTTTAACTCGCGCATGTGTTTCATTGATTTCAGAGGACCTGCTCAGAGGACGCATCAAATGGACGCTGGGCACGCATGGCAGCCATGATGCGTTCGCGTACGCGTTCTGACCATAAAGTATAAATGAGCCCTTAGTGGTTTGTATCTTGCAGTGTGGCCTCTGTATTTCTGTTCATGATGTCTTCTGCTGATAGTTTTACACCAACCTCCTGAAGACTGTTTCTGATCTGTCAGACAGGAGTTTGGGGCTTTTTCTTTACCATAGTGAGGACTCATCTGTCATCAGCAGTGGAGGTCTTCCTTTGCCTACCAGTCCCTTTGTAATTAATGAGCTCATCAGTGTTTTCTTTCTTCTTCATGTTATTCCAGACAGTTGATTTTGCTCATCCTAATGTTTTATCAATGTCTCCAACAGTTCTGTTCTTGATTTGCAGCCTCATAATCTCTTCTTTGACTTTCATTGATACAACTCTTGTCCTCATGTTGAACAAGGGCAACTACAGACTCCAATGGGTACAGGCAAGCGAAACACACCTGAGGAATTAAATGTAATGCCAATTGTCCCAAACATTATAGTGCCTTGAATTGGGGTGTTGTCAATTCTAAATGGTCTGATTGAAATATATGCAAATCTCTTTAAATGAAAGTCTGCATTGTGCACTTTAATCACATCTGAATCATTTGTTTTATAATTTTACACCATGGGCTAAATCAAGGAGAAAGGTTTCTTTGTCCCAAACATTATGGAAGGCACTGTATATATGGAGCGCACTTTTCCCACTTTACAAAAATTCAACAGGGAGGGAACGCTGATACACACTTTCTACCACCCCTCTCTGGAAATAACACTTTGTTTTAATTTAAAGGACTATAAAGTCTAGCAAAAATATACACAATGACTTAAAAAAATAAAGTTGCTTTCAACTGCAGAGATAAAACATTTAACAAACATTTCCAAATGGTCAGAAGGCAAACATTGGAATTCTTCATTGTCCCTCTGGAAGCACAGATGATGTGTGAGATTGCATCTCAAGATTCGTTCTAATGTTCTTGCAGATAGAAGCTGTGCTGAGGGCTCCGCAAAACAATTAGAGGAGTGATTATGTGGAGCTCCTGTCTCTGTGTTGTGTTTCTTGCTGACTTTGTTGTACACGTAAATTGCTTGTTTATGAAATTATTGTATGCTGTGAGCAATCCCTTTAAATCTGAGATATATTAATGCAGCAATTATGGAGCTTATCTTAAAGAAGCCGCTACCATCAGATACTTCGATATTTCACACTTTCACTTTTTCCATTTCTGTAATGTGCTTAGCAATAATCCAATGATTATTTTCTGCATTTTATACCTCTAAAATGTGTTTATGCAAATTAAATCAAATGTAATTTGTTACGTTTGTTGCATGTTTTTGTAAATATAACATTAGCTTCCACTGTTATGCTGATGACACCCAGCTCTATCTCACTAGCAAACCTACTGCTTCAATTTCCACCCTCCTCACTTATTGATTGCATAGCAGAAATCAAATCCTGGTTTTCTTCAAATTTTCTTAAATTAAATAATGACAAAACTGAGGTTCTCCTCATTGGTACAAAATCAACATTATCCAAAACTGATCATTTTTCATTTGTTATTGATAATTCCTCTGTCTGCCCTTCCCCACAGGGTGTCATCCTTGACAGTACTTTATCTTTTCAGTCCCACATCAATAACATCTCCTGGTCTGCATATTTCCACTTGTGTAACATAAATTGTATTCCCCCCTCCCTCACTCCCCACACCACTGCTATCCTCGTTCATAGCCGTGTCACATCTCGTCTCAATTATTGCAATTCCCTTTTCTTTGGTCTTTCTTGCAAATCTCTTTATAAGCTTCAACTGGTCCAGAATTCAGCTTCCCGCATCATTACTAGAACCCCCTCTATTCACCATATCACTCTCGTTTTGCAGCAGCTTCATTGGCTTCCAGTTAAGTTCCAAATTCAATTCAAAATTCTCCTACTAACTTTTAAGGCTCTCCACAACCTCGCCCCTCCATATCTGTCTGACCTCCTCCATGTTGCCATTCCTTCCCATACCCTTAGATACTCTTCCTCCATCCACTTGACTGTCTCCTTCGTCCATCTTACTACTATAGGGAGCACAGCATTCAGTTGCTCTGCTCCCCAGCTTTGGAACAAACTACCATCTGAGCTTAGAAATATGGGATCATTTTCACTTTACAAATCTAAACTTAAAACTCATTTGTTTAAGACTGCTTTTTCTCTTTGATTGCAATTGCTCTGCCTGATTTTAACTTTTGTATTTTACTTTTGTTTATAATCTGTGTTTTGTCTATTGTTCGATGTCCTTGAGTGTTTAGAAAGGCGCCTACAAATAAATAAAATATATTATTATTATTATTATTATTATTATTATTATTAAAATGCAGTGAAATGCACTATGAAACTCCTATGACTGTGTCGTGAGTCAAATATAAAGGAGCAATAACAATGCATAACTTCAAAAATTAAAAAATCATAAATAGAATAATAATAAGAAGAAGAAATTGAACAAGAAGAAGAAGAAGAACTTAATAGATGACTTCATTTATATCTCTTAATGTGAGAAAATTAACAACAGCATTACAGATAGATGACTTCATTTATATAACCTAATGTGAGAAAATCAGCAATATCATTAACAATACACTATCAACAGAATAAATACATTGCAAATATCTAACATACTGTTTATAAATTGATCATGTCCTAAATTCTAGCTTTTTTGTTTGTTTTCTATAAAACTCTATCCATCCTTATCATCCCCTTGTCATTTTAAATTATTTGAATGATTCTTCTGGCAGTCCGCCATGGGCAGCTCCATACAACAAGTTCATACTCAGGCTCTAGTGGCCCACAGATCATTAAACAGTGTCAAAAAGTTTTGAAAATGTATCTGGATAACAATCAGCAACACAAATGATTCTGTCCTGTATGGAAAGGAGAAGCAGTGTCATTAGCTCAGTATGTTCAAGCATTTTTAGCAGCCTACCAATATTTGAGAAGCGTTTAAATCAAGGCTCAAAACTCATTATTTTAATATAGCCTTTTCTTGAGAACTGCTCTTATTCGTTTTTCATATTGCGCCTTACTTAACTGAAGCAATTGTTCTTGATTGGATTCTCTAAATCTTTCCCAGTTTTCTTCTCCCTGTGTCTGCAGTAGCAATCGATCTGCTTTGGACAGGATGGTGTTATCAATACCTGTTTCCAGATTCCTATATTAGCATGCAATTGTCGTCATATGCTGGTGCAGAGGCCTGCTTGAGAGCACACCTGGTCTTAAAGCAGGCCTTGTACACAATGGATTCAGAAAGTATTCAGATCCCTTCACTTTCTGCACACTTTTTTAACTTTAAATTGATGAATTTGACATCACCCCCCCCCCCCAACTACAATCAAAAACCAATAAAGACACAATTAAAATATGTCTCCAGAATGTGCTGCAAATTTACCGAAAATCTCTCATTCATGTAAGTTTTCAGACCCTTAACTCAATACTTTATAGAAGCCTATTTTTTTGACTTCTTGGGTAAATCCCCACATGCTTTGCAAATCTGGATTTGGGCAGTTTATTATATTCTTCTTGGCAGATCCTCTCAAGCTTCTTTAGATTGAATGAGAAGCATTTGTAAACTGGCATCTTCAGATCTCTCCACAGATGTTCTATGTGGGTAAATATTTGCCTTTGGCTGAGTCACTCAAGGACAGTCAGAGATTTGTCCTGCCTTAGCTGTATGTTTTATGTCATTGTCTTGTTGAAAGGTGAGCCATCACACCAGTCTGAGGAGCAGATTGTCTCCAAGGACCTCACTATATTTGTCTGCAGTCAACTTTCCCTAAATTCTGAGCATTCTCCCTTTCACTGCTGTTGAGGCGAACCCCAAATAGCATGATGATGCCACAACCACACTTGACCTTAGGGATGGTATTAGGCAGGTGATGAGCAGTGGTGGGTGGCACGGTGGCGCAGTTGGTAGCACTGCTGCCTCGCAGTTGGGGGACCTGGGTTCGCTTCCCGGGTCCTCCCTGCGTGGAGTTTGCATGTCCTCCCCGTGTCTGCGTGGGTTTCCTCCGGGCGCTCCAGTTTCCTCCCACAGTCCAAAGACATGCTGGTTAGGTGGATTGGCGATTCTAAATTGGCCCTAGTGTGTGCTTGGTGTGTGGGTGTGTTTGTGTGTGTCCTGCGGTGGGTTGGCACCCTGCCCGGGATTGGTTCCTGCCTTGTGCCTTGTGTTGGCTGGGATTGACTCCAGCAGACCCCCGTGACCCTGTGTTTGGATTCAGCGGGTTGGACAATGGATGGATGGATGGATGACCAGTGGTTGGTGTTTGTTAGACATAGTGCTTGGAGTTCTGCCCAACCACTTCAGTTTTTGCCTCCAGGATGAAGCTGGCCACTCTACCATGCGTGCTTGATTGATGGAGTGCATTATGAGATGTTCATCCTTTTGACAAGCTCTCCCATCAGTACAGAATTTCTGAAGTTTTCTAAGAGTGACCATTGGGTTCTTGTTCAACCCCCTAACCAAGGTCTTCTTTCCCAATTTGGCTGGACAGCCAACTCTATGAAGAGTCCTTGTGGTCCCAACGTCTTCCTTTTAACAATTATTGATGCCACTGTGCTCCTTGGAACACTCAAATGTTGAGAAATATTTTTTCCCCTTGCCTTGATTTATACCTCGCCACAATTTGATCGTGAAGGTCTACAGAGAGATCCTTGGACTTCACGGCTTGTTTTTTTGTCCTGACATGCACTGTTGAATTGTGGGTCCTGATATACACAGGTGTCTGCCTTTCTAAACTGTCCAATCAATTCAACAGGCCACAACTGCACTCCATTGAAGTTGTAGACGCATCTCAAGGAAAGTTAAAGGAAACAGGATGCACTTGAACACAACAAATGACCTGAATGATTATATGAATGAGAGATTTATTTCAGTTTTTGATTTGTAACAAGTTTGAAAATGTTTCTGAAAACTTGTCATTATAGGCAGTTGACTGATGGGCAACAATAGCAAATCTATCCATCCTACAACACAATAAAGTGCACAGAAACTGAAGGGGTGTGATTACTTTCTGAATCCTTTGTATACTGCGACTTCTGGGAAGTACTCAACCAAACACTCCTCCAAATCCGTTTGTAAGGTTGCCACCAATGGGATGAATTTTACAGTGAAAACACAAACAAAAACCACTTCCTGCCCATATCCAATTGTCATAGATGTCCTCTCTTTCATCTTAGTAGAGTTCTATATTACTCTATGTTCCTCTTTAGTATGATTAATGTGTATCCTTTGTCAGAATGCCTCAGATCTCACTGACTTCCCACTGTTTATAAGGTATTGTACTTTATAACTTCTCCCCACCTTTCCTTCTACAATTATAACCTCAGGCAATTACATAGAATAAAAGACAAGTAGAAGTTAAGATACACTTTAAATAATGTATTATTGATAATATTCATAAATAATAACAATAAGCAATATACAAGTGAATATCGGCAACCATACAACCTGATAAATGCTAATGTGTAGTTTCAGGTGGCACACAGACTTGCAGTTACTTTAAATGTCTTTAGTTAAGTCTTCCTTTTGGTGAGCTTTTTTCAGAACGGGCCGCATGCCTGTCTCAATATGGCTGCCGAGCTTCATGGTGTGTGAGATGCTCCTTCATGATGATAGTGTAAGAGAGAGAGGGCAGGGTAAAGCAAGCAAATTTATAGACTCTCTGTCCAAACCCTACAGCCAATAGAGCGTGTGGTACTTAATGGCTTCTGATTTAAAACCAAACAGGCAACTTTAGACCAATAGAATTTTGGTGCGGCACAATGGTTTCACACCTGCCCCCGATACCATTTGTTAAGGTGAAGCTTGCCAGCTAGGTAGTTGGCCTCCATGTGGGGTTTGATTGAGAGAGTCCTGTAGAGAATCACTTGCCAAACTGGTTCTAGGTACTTCTCCCGACCCTGTCATAAAATTACAAAGACTCAGCCCTAAAGACATGGGGTGGGGTGTTCTTAACCATCAAACCATATCAATAATGTAACACTAACATTACATTGCTTTGTCTAAGTTACAGAGAAAGACATACACAACATTTACCGACTTATATACAACATTTCACACTTCAACACTCTTTATTAGCAGTGTAGAAACATTTCAGTTCCTATTTCATAGTTTGTAGGGCTGAGACTCTCTCAAAAACTAGGCAGAGATTCTTCACCCACAGCTTCTGGAAGAGAAATGTCCTTCTGTTCTTTTTCTTCTTCTTCTTTGTGGATTTTATGTCAGTTTGCGTCCAGTGGGAAGGCATAATACCATCAAGTACTGTAATGGAGTGTGACAGAGATATGCCAAAATCAGCTTCCACAGCTACCACCCACAGCTGTCTTACCTAAAATTCTGCTCCACCCTACACATAACATTCACCCTTTCTTCACTTCTAAAATCTGTCCCACTCTAAATACTGCCACACTTCCATTTATACACCTATGTACCTGTACACTTTTCATACCATATTTTAGACAAACTATTACAACATGTCCAATGGTTTCTATTAACTTACAAATCCCACACATGCTCTTATCATGTTTTGCCAAAATAGCTAAAGCTCTGTTCAAATCAGTCAACAGCGTTTCCTCTTTCCTATTTCCACTTAAATATGTCTTTCCTCCACTGACTTACATAATTTGTAATACTGCCTGGCCATCACTTTTTCATCCAATAAATTCCTCTACATTTTAATATCCGACACTCTTGAAATACATTTGACTTCCTCCTTCATCATGTTAAGTAGTATGTCTCACTCTGGTCTACTAATTTCTCCTTTTTGTAACATCCTTAGCCTGTCCATTACCGAATATTTTAATTTCAGCAGGCACCAAACAATGCCAGAAACCAATCTACTCTATATACTGTGTATTGTACCCCATGTCACAGTACAACTTGGACAATCAGGTAAATCATGTATAGAAATAACACCTGACACTGGAGGTCAGTGGAATGGTGAGGAATCAGGGAATAGAGTTGGCGAAGGTGGTTGAGTTTAAATACTTGGGATCAACAGTACAGAGTAACAGGGAGTGTGGAAGAGAGGTGAAAAAGAGAGTGCAGGCAGGGTGGATTGGGTGGAGAAGAGTGTCAGGAGTGATTTGTGACAGACGGATATCAGCAAGAGTGAAAGGGAAGGTCTACAGGATGGTAGCAAGACCAGCTATGTTACAGTATATGGGTTGGAGACGGTGGCATTTACCAGAAAGCAGGAGACAGAGCTGGAGGTGGCAGAGTTAAAGATGCTAAGATTTTCATTAGGTGTGATGAGGATGGACAGGATTAGAAAGGAGTACATTAGAGGACCAGCTCAGGATGGATGGTTTGGAGACAAAGTCAGAGAGGCGAGATTGCGTTGGTTTGGACATGTGCAGAGGAGAGATGCTGAGTATATTGGGAGAAGGATGTTAAAGATAGAGCTACCAGGCAAGAGGAAAAGTGGAATGCCTAAGAGAAGGTTTATGGATGTGGTGAGAGAAGACATCCAAGTGGTTGATGTAACACAGCAAGTTGAAGAAAACAGGAAGAGATGGAAAAAGATGATCCACTGTGGCAACCCCTAATGGGAGCAGCCGAAAGAAGAAGGTAGCATAATGTTTAGTGGCATGACAGTATAGTGGATAACTGCAGTGTTAAGGATCCAGGATTCAGGGTTTGAATCCAATGCCGAGTCATTATGGGCGTGGAGCTTACATGTTTCTGTGTGTTTTTCTCCATATTAGAAACCCTGTGTGACCGAGTGTGTGAATGGGAGGTGCTGGTGCCAAATTCAAAGCCATTTCCTGTCTTCTACCCAGTGTTGCTAGGACTGGCACTGGTCGGCAACACTAAATTGGATTTAAGAATTGGATGTTATGTTATGCATGATGTCTGCTTTGAGTATTAGGTTTTCTGCTTATCTATGCTGTAGTTGTAATTAGTGAATAGTGCACTACTCTTAAGTAAAAGTTCACTTATTAAGAATAATCAGAAATTGAAGTAATTGGTGATTTTGCCTGCTGAGTACCAAATAAATCAGGACAGATGAAATTGTAGAGCCAAGTGCTCTAAAATAGAAGAAGAGAGATGGGCAATTTACATTTGCACAAGACTAATGGCTCATAAGAAAAGCCAGACTGCCACTTCCCTGCCATATCCTGATATGGCACGCTTGGTGGAGCAGTATGTTTTGAATCTTTCTTTTCAATCAATATATATTTTATGTAACAGTTTTCACATCAAAGCTTTCAAGTATCAGATAATCAATTCACCGCACAGGACTGTGCCCTCCAAAGGTCAGAAAGCTGGAGTTTGATGAGTAGTCACGGAATTAAGTCACGGACTCCTAGACACCTTAAAGAAGAAACACCCTTGCCACACAACATCAGTTATCAGTACTGACAGGGTCAGCTCGATCAGTAGCCAGAGGACAAATCCATGCCCTGGCCAGGGGATTGCTGAGCCTATTTGTTTTTTATTCACTAGTGAGGGTGACAGTTTTGATTTAAGAGCTTTTTTTTTCTTAAAGTAGAGGGTTTTGTTTTTGCATTACACATTCTGAATTGTTTTGTTGGCACTAAAGTCATACATTTATTAATGACTGTAAGAGCCATTTGTTAATTAGGTTATGTTGAGTTGTTCAAAGTATTTTCTTAGTTATGTTAGAATGCACTGATAAAAGGTAAATGGCAGGTTGTTTCATTTACAAAAATGTATTTACTTTATAATACATGTTTTGTTTATGTTCTACTTTTGAACATAACTCGATCATGTTGACTTTATTGAATCTTATGGGATGTACAATATTCTCATTTCAGTCATTTAGGTAGAACTCAAAATAGTTCTATTTAGTCCTCACCAGAAATTAATACGCACCAGCAGATTCGTCGTCAGCAGAGACTGGATAAGTCAGGTGACTTTCAAAGAAACAACAGGTTGTGGTTTTGAGTTATTGTCACCAGTTAAGAGCAAAAGGTTAATGAAATAAAAGTTAAAAAAAAAAAAACACACACACATACGAGAAATACTCAGATATTCTATTTAAAACACTTAATCACACAGACTAACGTGACTCTGTATTGCATTTTTCCTTGTATTCTCTTTTAATGTTTTATCAAACTATGCTCACTAACTACCATCACAAGTCAGTCAATGTACTATTAAGTCGTCTAGATTTACTACCTTAAGTACAGGTACGTTTACGTACTTAATAAAAATAAAGTGACTTTCGCTACGGGTCAACAACTTTCCACATTGCTGTTCATTAGTATTATCATTGCTCAACCAGATAAATATTATTAATACAGACAAATAAATAATACACCCAATTTACAATTCAATGCAGTTGTCGAATTTGCTCGCTGGAAAATAAAACAAAAAAATATATTTTGTGAAAGAAGATGCCAAGCAGCAATTTTTTCACTTTATATTTTACTAATATTTAACCTTTATTCCATAATAGATACAGTTACATAAATAAAATTCGCTTCACTCACCCAATCGGGTGGTTGGGGGGCTTCACGCTAGCCACTTTACGTCTCTACCGCTCGCTTTGTGAAGAGGAGGGCTGAATGCACGCTAAAGAGATGCGGACGGACCAGTTGCTGGCTTGCAGATGCTGCTACTGAGCTGCGTGTTCTGCTTGTCGCGCTGTGCATCGATCATTTAAAAGCCTGTACAGCAGCTGTTCTGTGTTTAGTGTTTGTCTCACTTCCTTGTCTTACAGGACGTTAAAGTATCTTCAAGAAATTGTTTGTAAGTAGGGCGTGATGTGCAGGTAGTCTCGCGGGACTTCAAAGTGTCTCTCTGAGATGATCACGTCTTGACCCAAGATTTTTTAATTATAATAGACTAGACAAAGAGCCCGTTTCGACGATGTAAGATAAAACAGGCACGGGTGGAATAGTATGTAATAAGTATAAGCACCATAAACCTGATATAGGTGTATTAAATGAATGCGTAATTAGGCCTGGAGCTGTAGTCGAAATCGCCTTTCAGGCCTCTAGAGCTTTAATCGAAGTCGCCTTCCTCTTTGAATTTTTGCGGCCGTAAATCCACCACCTGCCGCGATGTTGGTCGAAGTCTCCTTTCTCTTTGCATTTTCGCGGCCGTAAATCCGCCGCATGCCGCGATGATGGTCAAAGTTGCCTTTCTCTTTGAATTTTCGTGGCCGTAAATCCGCCGCCTGCTGCAATGTCGGTCTCGTAAGGTTTTTCGGGCAGCTGCGCAGAAGGCAACTGTGCATTCGGCTTCAGACGGACGTGAGTGAGCGAGTGAGTGAGTTAGGAGACTGGCAAATTATATATAAGGTAGATATAACACTCTATCCAAGGTGCATTTTGTGTTCATATTTAGTTCTACATTGGTCATGTCATTCTGGCACAGCTAAAGAAGTTGTGTTCTCATACAACTGTTGTACATTTCAGCTTTTGAATACAAATCTTTTGTATTTTTGTTGGTTTGTATTGTTTTACCAAATAAAACTAGTTTTGGTATAATCCAACCTGTTTATTTCTTATTGTTAACTTTAAACATGAACTATAACATGATACTGGAACAAGTATAATTGACAACATAAAAAGGTTATAGCTAAGCAACTCGGTGAGGTGCATTTTAAAAAAGTTTATAAAACAATTGTTAAAATATTATGCTTTATTGACATGAGTCATGTTCATTTAACATAATATAATTAAAAAAAAAATTAATTAATTTTATATAAAATATCATGTTGTTGCAGGATATATTAATTTTGTGCATTAAGCATAATTCAATTATTTTTGAGAAAAAAATGTTATTTTGTGGAACCGATGTACATATATTTTTTTATTATAATCTGACCTGCCATTATTTTCAGTGTGTGTGCCTATTTATTAGCACATAGTCAATGTGAGGTTCTAGTATAACCTTCACAAGCTTAATTATAAATGGAATATTCTATTTATCTCTTTTTATTCTGACTACAGACTAGTTCAAGTTGGTAGGACATGGAGGGCAAACAATTTCAAAGCGTACGTACTGAATGAACTGAATGTACTAAGTGAAGTTTCCATTGAGAAATAACACAACCATTAAATATAAAAAGTAACTGGAGTTTATCACGAGAAAGCCAAGATTGTAATGATACAGAGAAGAGGCCTGATTTCCTTTTTTCCCTTTTATTCTGCGTGTGTATTAACATTTCTGAATTTCTGTGATTTGTTCCTTTTTACATTTTCACTACACCTTTTTTAAAACAAACTTTATCGGACTGAGAAATTTCTTTTATTACACATTTGCCTCCTGATGAATCCTGCCTTTCCAATTCAGTATCTGCTCGACTTTGGGGACCCAGAAAGGATGCAGCTACAATGACACTGCCCACAGGTAAATGTGGTGTAAGAGCCATTTGCTAATTATTGAAGTTAAATTAGAAGGCTTGTCTAAATATTAGTGCATCACCACTCGCTACATCCGCTTCAGGGACAGCTTCTTCCCTAGGCCATTGGGTCACTGAACTCCCAGTAATCCAGTCCTACCTGTCCTGCACTGTGCACTGTACCCACCTGTTAGTTTATGGGTAATTGTTCTTGTAAGAGCCTATATATTAGTTCATAGTCTATGGGAAGTTGTTAAAATCCCCACAAGCTGAATTGAATTGGTATATTCTAACTATTTCTTGCCTCTCTGATTATAGGTTAGTCTCAGTTAGTGACCTGCCTTGCCGTGAGTAAGGCCTGGAGGGCACACGGTTTTAAACCGGGCCTTAACGTGCCCAACAGAATGTAACATAATGTGCTTTACTGAACGTGCAGTGCCATATGTTTAGAGTGTACTGAAGGTGAAGTAAAGAATCTTTAAGTATCGAAACAACTAAAGTTTGACAAGAAAAGCTAAGTTAAGAGAAGAGACCTTTATCCAACTTTTTTGCCTGTTTTTTCTACGTGTATAACAACCTTTTTTCTTTATTCTTGTGTGGACTGTTTGCTTTGAATTTTCACTAAATCTTTTAAAACAAATTTTTGGGCTGAGAGATTTCTTTCAGCGCATGTTTGACCCGTGCTTGCTTCTGCCTTACTTACCAGCAGCTACAGGTGGTAAAGGAAATGAAAAGTGTTTCTCATTTTCTGGTTTCCTACATGGGTTTTAGATTCTCAGTTTTGGACCAGTTGGTTCGTTGTGTGGTGGGTGCAGCCACACGCTATCATTGCATGCTCCCAACCTGTTTTGGATCTTTATTACATGCTAGTTACGGTACCTGTCAAAGACCGATAATTTAATAATTGAAAAATATTTGATATCGCTAATGCACAAGTGATGTGAGCAAGTCGGCAAAACGAAACCTCCTAGGAGAGAGATGGCCAGAGTAGTTCCTTTCAGTTTTCTTCTGACGATTTCAATAGTTTCTAGGACCCCAGGTTTTTTACAGCACGGGCTTACACAGCTAGTTTTAGAATAAGCATTTAAATTGAATAAGTGGATTCTCTTCCCTTATTTATTTTAATTATTTTGAATTTTTTTTATTTAAGTATTTATTTACTTATTTTTCCTATTATTAAAGTTTAACTCTGTTGGCCTAGCTCTCTTTCTCATGGGTGGGGGTTGATTTGAACTGTAAAATTGGACTTGCTTGTATGGAATGTTATTTACTTTTAATAAACTCAATAAAATGTTAAAAAAAAGTTGACTAATCAGAGCTGTGTGAATGAGTGTGTGTGAGTGTGTGTGAGGGTGAGTGGACTCAGTGTAGGGCTAGATTGTGCTTTGCACCCAGTGTTGACGGCATAAGGTACGGCCTGAATTGGATTAAGTGGTTTAGTAAATAAATGTTGTCTTATGAATACTGTACATACCATATCCAAACAGCAGTTCTGGTGTTTATCCTTTATATTACATTGCATCCACATACATTAACACAGCAGCAACATGTTAGAAGAGGAACAGAACTAGTCTGGTTTTCTGTCATAGAGGCCCTTCTTATCGGAAATTGCAGAGCTTTTAACGCTCAGTCGGCATTCATTACTTTAAATTATGATCTGTTTGGGTTTACAGCAAGAAGAGGCAAAATGTTTTTCACATAAACTTTGCACTTTTTCAGGCAAAGATGCAAAAAAGAGGAACTTTACTCATTCGTCAAAAACTGTAATTGAGTCATGGCCTTTATTTATCACTGAGTTTGCCAAATTCAGCTGCTTGCTGTTACAGTTTTGAGAGGATTCCAGTTAAATATTTAGAAAGTCACATTTCATTAAAATCTGAAACAGCACTGCTATCTTATACACGGATGGGATCACAGTTTTTGTAGAGACTGAACATTCTCCCTAGTTTGAAAGGGGGAGGACTGTGTAGAAAAATGAAATGAATTGAAAGTCTGCAATGTGCACATCTGAATTGTTTGATTTGTAATTTTTATTTATTAATTTTTATTGTAATCATTCCATACAAATAGATCAATTTATAACCAAACAAAATTGAAAACAAATCAAACCCCAGCCCTGAGAAGGAGAGCTTAGCCAAAGGAGAATTGTTTAGGGATTTTTAATAAGGCAACAATAAACAAAAGAAAGGAAGAAATAAATATATAGGTAAATAAGAGATGGAGAAGGGAATTAAATGTGGTAATAGTTATTTCTCTTATTCTAAAATAATATTGATTAGATCCTGCCAGGTTTTGAAAAAAATTTTGTACAGATCCTCTAACTGAGAATTTGATTTTTTCCAATTTCAAATAATATAAAACATCGGTTGCCCACTGACTTATCAGAGGAGAGTTAGGATTCTTCCAGTTTAATACACTAAGTCTGCATGCCAAAAGTGTAGTGAATGCAATCACCGTTTGCTTGTCCTTCTCCACAGAACACCGAACACAGCTGTTAATGGATTAGGAGGGATTGTGACCCCAAGGCTGTCTGAAAGGCACTTAAAAATTTTTGTCCAAAATGATATTAGTTGGGTGCAGGCCCAGAACATGTGACCCAGTGAGGCAGGAGCTTGGTTGCAGCGTTCGCAGGTTGGATCCTGCCCTGGAAACATTTTGGACAGTTTTAAGCGAGATAGATGTGCTCGATATATAATTTTTAGTTGAATAATTCTATGCTTTGTGCATATGGAGCTCAAGTGAATTCTCTGCTTTGCTACCTTCCACTCCTTTTCTGATATATCGATTAAGAGATCTTCTTCCTAATGTCCTCTTGGATCTTTGAAAGGTAGGGACTCTAATAGGATTTTATATAATGCGGAAGTGGTGTTTAATTCCTCGGAATTGAGCAGTATTTTTTCCAGCATTGTGGAGGGTGCGAGGTGGGGGAAATCGGGCAATTTCTGTTTAACAAAATTTCTAATTTGAAGATAGTGAAAGAAATGTGTAGCTGGGAGGTTGAATTTTGAACGTAATTGTTGTAATTTTAAACAGTGGCGAAGACAGGTAAAATGTGTCTTTGTCCCAAACACTATGGAGAGGACAGGTTAGGAGCAGGCACTGATACAGCACGTTGTCGTATCCACCACATGACAAACCACCTAAGGATCCCAGATTAGGACTTGAGTGCAGCCATGCTATGGATGACACCTCAGCACCACACTGGAACTGTGACAGGTTTTTTATGGTGACTGGAGTGCCAGTCCTGCCACCAACCCCCAAGGTTTCCCTGCAGTTTGGAGGACCTGCTTACAGAGCTGGATGCAGGTTAACATCATACCCAGGATGGACCACTTGCAAGTTAAGGGCCTTGCTCAAAGGCCCAATGGAGTATAGTCACTTCTGGCATTTACGGGATTTGAACTGGCAATTTTCCGATTGCCAGCACAGATGCCTAGCCTCAGAGGCACCACTCCACCTCAGTATGGAGAGCACTGTATAAATCAAGTGGTATTACGATGCTTACAATTGAGGTCAAACAGTTCAATTTTTTGGCTTCATCACACCAAACAATCCAGAGTCCATTAGGTACCTTTTGCAAGCTCCAGGTGAGTTTTCATGTGTCGTCTGGTCACTTTGCCATTAAGCCAAGATTGATGGAGTGTTGGGTTTCCTTGTGGAAGCTTCTCCCATCTCCACCCAAGTTCTCTGGATTTCAGGTTAGAGGTGACTATTGGGTTCTTGGTCACCTTTCTTACTCTGGCACTTCTGCTCTGATTATTCATGGATGGAGAGCTCTAGGAAAAGTTGTGGTTGTTCCAAACTTCTTCCATTTAACTGTGCTTTTGGGAAACTGTAATCTATTTCTGTAGTCTTTCCAGATCTGTACCTCAACACAATCCTATTTCTAATCTCTGAGAGAATTTGTTTGACCTGGTGTTTGCTCTGATACACATTGTCAACTGTGAGATCTTCCATAGAGAGACAAGTGTGAGCCTTTCCTAGTCATGTGCAATCAAATGAACTGACCACAGTGGACTCCAAACAAGGGGGAGAAGCCTCTTAACACGATCGACAGAATGGGATACATCTGAGCCAAATTTTAAGCTTCATAGTGAAGTGCCTGAACATGTCTATCAATGTGATATTTCAGCTTCTTATTTTTATTAAACTTGTAAAAAATATCTAATATGCTTTCACGTTGTCATTCAGGGGTATTGAATGTTGATTCAGGTTAGGTCAGGTTGGGAAGCATGCACTGGTACAACGTGTTGCCGCACCCGCCATATGATGAAATAGCTTGGGATCCTGGTTGGCAGACACGTGGTCCAGACCCACCCTCCGGAAATGACCATCTATCTGCCACAGCCAGGTGTTACATGGGCATCCCCTTGGCCTGGTCCAGCCACTGGGTTCCTCAACAATGAGGATCTTGTGGGGAATCGCACCATATGGCTGTAGTGCCGTAACTGACGGCCGCTCACAATGCAGGTAATGTGCTTCATTCAAGACTCCATGTGAAACACAAAGTCAAACCAGCGGTACCCAAGGATTCTCTGATGAGACACACTACCGAAGGAGTCCAGTCTTCATCTCAATGTTGAGGAAAAAAAAGTATTGAAACGATTATAGCATAAGGCTGTTAGGTTATGTACATTTCATAAAGAAAGTATGAATTAAAAACAAAAATACACTTTGTATCAAACTCCCAGAATTCTCCTCTCCACAGACTATCTCTCTAAGCACCAAATGATCTGAAAAGCCAGTTTTCAGTCACACTTTGTCACAACCCCCAGAGATGACAAGCTCTCCATCACCCCTTCTCTCACCATGTCATTTCATTTCAGACAAGGATGCTTACTTCACTTTCATCAAGGTCATTACTTAGCTAATGTACATTTTTTATCTCTTCCTTTTTCTTCGTAGATCATTCAAATCTGACAGAGACAGAGAAGTCTGAGATAGAAACTATGAGGAATCACAGAAATGAACTTCTGGAAGACATCCAGGTAATTATTTTTAAATCCTTTAGTTGGTGAATGAGTCATACATCAGATGACTTTTTTCCTACATTCTTTTAAGAACGACAACATTTTCAAATTCTTTTCTGTTCAAAATGAACACATGTTAAAAAGACAAAAGGAAAGAAGGGGGTTTCTGTTTCTTCACACTGAAAACTACAGTAAATCTATTCCTTGCGCTCAATATACAGTATGGCAAGGCTAGAGTGATATATTTTTAATAGACACGTGACACACTTAGTCAGGTTTTACATATGCATGAGAGTTCTTTAAAATGCAAATCAACATGGACGTCTAAAACCACAAAGTTAAGTACTGTGATATTACTGAAATTTGAATGCTAGAGAACATGACATCTTTGGGGAATTCATTCTTATCTGTAATAAGACCAGTTCTCTTTATATGGCACAGTTGAGAGATGGAGCTGCAGGAGGTCTCTCAACGATGACCAAAAGACTGAATGGCCTTCAAAATTGATGACTCTGGAACATATCAACCTGTGATGATAATTAAGGCAGCATAGGGGTTAGTTATGGTCAGTTGATGCCATTCTTTATGACCAGTTAAACGGGAGCAAGGTCTCTGCATGTTAAGTGCTTGGTATCTTAAACTAATGATTACGGATAGGGAGAAACTTAAAAGGTGTTTTATAACTTGGGATGAAACTTTGATACACCTCAGTGACCTGGAAACCAAACAACAACTGAAACAATGGAAGACTGCTAATTCTACCACACAAAAGAAATTAAAGGTCCACTAGTGTCTGCAACATGATTTACACAATTTTTATGATATTGAGAGGTTAGTCCATATTGATTACATGGCTCAAAAAGTCCACCCAATCAGTTGATGTTATGTTGATATGCTTTGATGATTATGGAAATCATTCAAGGGAAAAGCAGTGAGGAAATCTGCTGACAGTCTCCGTCTGCTGTAGATTTAAAGAGATACCACACTCACCTTCTTCTTCAGACATGGCACCTTGTAACTAAATCTGGAGGGCTGCCACCGTGGAATAAACAATGCTGTGGAAGAGTAGTTGTACAAGCAAGACAAACATTTCATCTAAGTGGAATAACATTAAAAGACATGCATTAGTGTTCATAAAGATTATATTAAAAATAAAACTGTTTCTCTTTATAGTTCAGTCTTTGCATGTAAAGTGTCCAAAACCCCTTGGTAGTTTTCACATTTTATTGTTGTACAATATTGAGTCAAAGTGGAATTAATTTGACTCTGACCAACAGAAAAAGGATCCTTAATGTCAAAGTAAATCTACTGTGATACAGTGTTTTATAATAATACAATGTGAAAACTTCCAAGGGGTAAATAATAATAAATAATACCACTGCGCTACCGTGCCACCTATATGTATATGTGTGTATATATATATATATATATATATATATATATATATAGTGGAAAGATAAAAAGAAGGAAGAAGTTTTGAGGGATCCACCCTGTATATTATCACAACTGTGACAATCAGAAAAAGGGTAGCCATCAAAGACAGAATGTGACTAATTTGGTGAGTGGAGGTCTTAGGCTTTACACATGCTCTCCAGGGAGAGGCAGGACATGGGTGGCATTGATGTCGGTAGAGGAGCGTAGTCTGGTACCAAAAGTAGGTGGGACTTCCCTTCTGGAGGTCTGCAGAAGAGGTCTCTATTCATCAACCCCTGACTGTAGCTCATGCTCAGTTAAACCCTTAGACTGCCTCCCAGTAGTGCCACACTATATATATATATATATATATATAAAATTTTGAGATACCAGTAAGAGGTGGCCCATCACCCCCCAAATCCCATACTCATCCTCACAGACACAGATTCGGGTTCAAACACGTCCTTTTATTTTCCAAAGTTCCTCTAACAGGCTTCTTTATTTACAACATCGCATAGTAAACCCTTTCTCTTCTCTTTCCTTGACTCCTCCCAGGCGAGTGTTTTCTAACTCCTCTTCCCAGATGAAGACGAGGTGGCTTCTTTTATGTTGGACCCAAGAGTGCCACAACTCTGCATGTTGGAAGCACTATCAGGTCAAACAGAAGCCCCCCAAGATAGGGACATCACTCCCTTGTAGCTCCCTCTGGTGGCAACCAAGTTCCCCAACAAAGCTGACTATTCAGACTAAAACTCCCAGCATTCCCTGTGAGCTCCATCAGGAAATGCTGCCACCCAGTGTACAGAGGAAATACCAGCAAGCCCGCGATTCTCGAAAGAATCGCAAATCCAAGAATGGCAATCACTTTCTGTTCCCTCCGATACTTGGAGGGATGAAATATCATGGAGGGTGGGTGCGTCCTGGGAAAGTTCATTTAATTAAATAACCATATTTGTTGGAGCTGTGACTCAGTTGTAGGCGCCTTCGTTTATTGTTTTTAGCCATGCAGTTTCGTTTTTGTGTTTCTATGGCTGTGTCGTCAGCGAGAAGTCGTTTGCTGACGGCGGCGAATTTGCGTGCTGAAGTGGCCATGTCGGCGGATCTGGGCATGGAGGGCTACATTACTAAACGAACGTGGTATATGCGGGGGTGTGGGCGGTCGCGTTCGGACGGCTGTACAACCTGGCGTGCACGCCTTACCTCAGGGTTAGTGTACAGGTCGTAGCCATGGTACAGTTTTCATTTAATTAAATAAACATATTTGTACTAAAGCAGTGTCTTTGTGTGGGCACCTTCGTTCATTCATTGTATCCATACGGGCTCGTTTTTGTATTTCCATTAGTTGAGCTGTTTCTTTTTGGAGCCGTGACTCCGTTAGCTATAAGTCGTTTACTGTTAGGAATTATAATTGCACTTACGTTTAATACGGAGCGTTCGTTTATTGTTTTCTTCCATCTGGTGTCGTTTCTGTGTTTTCTGTGGCTGGACTGTTAATAATGTATTACTGTAATACTGTAATGTGATTCAAATATGCTGTGTAGTCTGGACCTTTGTGGATTCCGTACTGTAATACTGTAATGTGATTCAAATATGCGCTGAATCGTTTCATTTTTGTTTTCTCCGTGGCTGTGTCGTTAGCTATGGGCTCGGATTTGTATTTCCATTAGTTGAGCTGTTTCGTTTCTGAGCCGTGACTCCTTTGCCTGGGAGCTGTTTCGTTTTTTGAGCCGTGACTCCTCTGCCTGTGGTGTTTCAATAGCGCGTTGTAGGCGGTAGTGCGCGTGCACTTCGAAGTCTGGATGTCTCTGTGGCGGGCTCGTTGCAGTGCGGCAGTGCGTGTGCGCCTCGGTGTGCCCTGTGCCCAGCGCCCTGTGTCCATATCCGGTTTACAACCTTCGGTTAGTAATATGGATATAACCCTGGGTAGCAGGGCCTTCTGTTATGGCCTCCCAAGCGAGAAATGTATGAACAACCAACCTGACCATCATTATGGCATCCCAGCTGGGCGTAGAATCACCCTCCATTTGATGGACAGTCCATTTATTATACAGACTCACTATATATATATATATATATATATATATATATATATATATATATATATAGAGGTAGCATAGTAAGCATATTACTTTTATAATTCAACAAAAACATGATTTGGAATATGTCAATCAAATCCATGTTCCCTCTGTACACTTCTCTATTTTTGCCACTGTTTTTTATTCCAGACTTACATCAACAGCTTTACCACATCACATGTTTGTCCTGTGATTCTGAAAATATAAAAATAGAATAAATGCTAAATTCTTACCTTGGAATCATAAGGTCCTATCTCCACTAGATTATCCTTTGCATCCATCACTATCATTTCTGCCTTTTAAACTTACATTAAAACTGTCAGGAGGAACACTGACCTGGACTTCCAAACTTAATGTAATCAGCAGTAATCAAAGTAAGAGAAGAGCACAGTAGAAGAACAGAATATTTGAGAACCACTTAATTATCAGTGTAGGTAAATAAGCAAAACAGTACAGCACAATTTAAAAAAAAAAGGGAAATTTTTGCAGAACTCTAGATTGGCAGTAGTTGAGGCGGAGTAAGGCTTGGTGGGATTGGCAGCGGGTGACACGGGCCGGAAAAGAAGGAAGTCTACTGATTGACGTCTCCCTGGGCTATGAGGTCCAGATAAGATAACCTGGAGAGATGTCAAGCTTAAAGGAAGGCACCAGGACTTGTGGGATTTTAAAATGAGTCTCCTGCACTGTGTGGTTTTAACCTCATTTTTAATTGATTTTTCTGTTTATTGATTTTAACCTTCACAAAAACACTTTTTTTTGGATTTTATGTGATTAAACTACTTAACAGATTTAGATCTTTTTTTTCTAAAATTTGCTTGACCATTCCAGTTGATTTTGCGACTTCTGTCATTGCACTAAGTACACTGCATAACAATATTTTTGAAAAGTCTTACTTCCTGAAATGTTTTTGTTGATTGTGACAGGTACCAACTGGGTATGCACAAATATAGATTTGATTTTTACTGCATCACGGAGGAACTCTGAGAAATACATATTTATATGTTTACTGACAATAACATATTTAGTCATGTTTATGTTTCACATAAGTTATTAAATTCAACAGAATTCAAAGTGTTTTGCTCCTGATTTTCTTTTGTATTCAATGTCTGGTGCATCACGTTGCAGTGTCCAACAGTAGTCAGCTAGCAGTGACGGATTCCAGTTGCCCTGGTATCGTTTCTCCATCGTAGCAATTTCTTGGTGAAACTTTTCACCGTGTTTGTCACTGACAGCACTGAGATTTGCGGGGAAGATGTCCAAGTGTGAGTGGAGGAAATGAATCTTGAGTGACATGTTGCACTTCATTGTCTTGTATGCTTTGAGAAGTTTGTCTACCAGCTGAATGTAGTTTGGGGCTCTGTAATTATCTAGAAAATTGTCAACAACGTCTTTGTAGGCTTTCCAGGCAATCTTTTCTGGCCCAGCTAACAGATCTTTAAACCGTTTGTCACTCATAACATGTCTGATCTGGGGGCCAACAAAAATGCCCTCTTTGATCTTGGCAACAGTTATTCTTGGGAACATCTATCTTAAATAACGAAAACCTTCGCCTTCCTTGTTCAGTGCTTTCACAAAATTCTTCGTGAGTCCCAGTTTTATGTGAAGAGGAGGCAAAAATATTTTTGCCGGGTTGACATGCAATTCATGTGCCACATGTTTCTGTCCTGGAACTAACTTTTTATGGAGTGGCCAGTTCTGTCAAGAACAGTGCGACTCTTTGGCACAGCTGTCCCCTTCACAGATGAAACAACAGTATTCTGTATAGCCGAACTGCAGTCCTAGTAACAGAGCAACGGCTTCAAGATCGCCACAGATATTCCAGTTGTACCTGCTATACTGGACATGCTTCAGCAACAGTTCCATATTCTCATACGTTTCTTTCCTGTATGCTGCATAGCCAACAGGTACTGAAGGATAAACGTTGCCATTATGTAGCAGAACAACTTTCAGGCTTAACATTGACGAATCAATGAAGAGACGCCACTTTTCCGGGTTGTGATCACAACCCAAGTCCGAGAACAATCCTTCAATGTCACAACAGAAACAGAGACTGTCGACTTGTGCAAAAAATGTGGTTATATCATGATGTCGGCCTCAAAATACAGAAATTTTCGTATCTGGTGACAGCAAACACCGTTCCTACAGTCTAGAACCCAGCAGCTTGGCTCTTGCTTTTGACAGACCCAAATCTCTGACCAAATTGTTCAATTCGGACTGTGTTATCAGATGTGGATCACCTGATGAGCACGGTTCAAAATCCGGGTCAATGTCACTGTCAGTACCCTGCATTGCAGTTTCTTTATCTGGTTCGTCTAAGGTCCAATCCTCTGGTGGTTTCAGAATTGGAAGACTGTTGTCATGTAGCACGGGTCTCATTGCTGAAGGCAGATTAGGATATTCAATTGACGTCTTGTTTTTGGTACAGAAACCAGATACATTAGTCAAACAGACGTAACAGTCCATCACATGGTCTTTCTGTTCTCGCCATATCATCGGAATAGCAAACGGCATTGTCTTTTGAGTGCCTCTGAGCCAGGCTCTCAGGCTGACAGCACATGTCGCAAAGGAAATGTGAGGCGCCCATTCCTTGTCTTGATCACCAATTTTGCAGTCAAAATACAGATGATAAGCTTTCTTCACAAGAGCAGTCATCCAACGGCTCTGAGGCGCAAGTGCATATTCGCCACATATATAGCAGAATGTATTACGACATTGACGAGACATATTACCCGACACCAAAACGTCTAGAGCATCAAGCTTACTTACTTTTATATTGCTACAGATACTATACTTTACTATACTGATACTATACATACACACTGACTATCTATATTAACCAAATGAGCAGGGTCGGTGTATGCAAGTCACCTTTATAGCATGCTGAGATAGTGTCAAGCTCGTTCAGGCATGCCCAGAATGTCAACTTCCACAGAACAGCTTCCAACCTGGCCTGATTCCATGCCTAGACATGCTCTGGCTGCACAAAACGTTGTTGATAAGTCACTTACGGGAGTGAAAATTGTTGGATACAAATATAAGAAAAAATCATAACAAAACTGAAGATTTCTCTGAAACGGTACGTGATGTGGAAATTTTGATGTGATATCTGTAATCAGCACCCAAAAATCTATAAGAAACACCCAACAGTGTTCAGGAAGCAAAAACTTTGTTGTGCAGTGGTATCATAGTTCGCTTGCAGGAGTGATATACTCTCGCTAATCCAAGACAGGCTGCGGGCCAAGGGAAGGGGGAAGAGCTGGGCAGGGCCCTCCTCACTGTCCTGTTTCACTAATACGTGGGTGAAGCCGCAGAGGATGGCTAGTATATATATATATATATATATATATATATATATATATATATATATATATATATATATATATATATATATACTGTACAGTAAATTTAAATTATCCATTCATTTAGTAGGCCCTTTGGTTAAAGATTCTAACATTTTACACTGGTCTCATTTTAAATGTTTGGAATTATTACAATTTCTGTGTCATGATATGAATGCAATGCACACTCTAATATTTTCCTGTAGAATAAATGTGTTGAGCCATTGACAGCTTTAAGGGAGTTTTGCTATCCGATCCAAATGAATGTTGAAGCCAATATAGACGCCACAAGTACGAACAAGAGTTATAAGGTAATACTTCCTAGATCTGGTAATGATCCCTGAAGCAGCAAACTGAGTTAAACACAGGCCATTAGGATAATGACTTCAATATCCTGCATCTGACTTTGTAAAAAATGTCTTCAGTTTCCTATATAAGCACTTTAAAGTGTAATAAAGAACTAAAGGACAGATAAATGTCAGTGATAACACCTAACTAATATTCAGGCTTCTTCGTTTTACTATGTGTTGAAATTCTGCCCACTCATTGACATCTTCATTTTTTTGGAGTGTATGAACAAATTACAGTTATCGCTCACGCTCAAAATCTTTGGAATATTCCATTGATGATGCAAAGAGAGGCTTTGTTTAGGTTTAACTAATAAGTACAGCGTAGTGTCTTCTGCATAAGGTAACTGTTTTTTTTTTCTAAATTTGTAGGTTGGTTAAAAGAATAGATGGTTGATTTTTTTTAGAAATAAATAGTAGAAATTCCTTCATATTTATTGAGTTAAAAAAAAGAAATGGCTTAAATATAGACCACAAGGGAAATTAAATATAGACCACAAGGGAAAGACAAAGTCAAGAACATGCTAAAGGTGATAAACAGAGAAATCTGTCCTATCTTTTGTCTGAACCAGAACGTAAACCACAGTCGTAGACTGAAAGTACTTTTCTTAAATTGTAGCCTCAGTTCAAAACCTGAAATGCTTCAAAAACTAATTAGTAAAGGTCAAAATCTGGACAATAATTGCCTGGTACTGTCAGTTTTTAAACTGTTGCGCTATGAGGTCTAAGCAGCTCCATCTGTGACTGGGTGTTTGACTAACTCACAAATAAACCCCATTCAGTGAGGACTAGAAAAATAACTCCTCCTTTGTGCTGTACACCAACATTGGCTTTCCTCAAGGCTGCTGCATCAACATACTGCTTATACTTCATAAAGCTTGCAAATGACACAATTGTGGTTGGCCTCGTTAGTACCTACACATGGGAGAAACACGAACTGTCTATATGTTGCTATAACAACCACATCTCCCTGAATGTCAAAATGAGCGATTTGTTGACTTCCGAAAGAAGAAAGGCAGACACACTCCACCCCACATTAGCAGTTTCCCTCTCCACACAATTAGCAGCTTCAGGTTTCTGGGTTTCCAGACCACCGGCTAACTTAAGTGGTCTGTCAACCCCACCTGCGTACTTAAAAGGGCACATCAAAGACTCCTTTTACCTAAGGAGATTATAAAGCTTTAGGGTGGTAACTAAAACACAAGTGAACCTTTACAACTGCACTATTTGAACATACCCTGACTAGATGCATCATGGTAATCAGTCTTGCCAGGATCCCAAACTTTCTCAATATTGTCCAAACAGTTTCTAAAATACTTTATGACTATACTATTGAGAGTAACCTGACTAGATGCATCATGATAATCAGTCTTTCCAGAATCACAAACTTTTCTAATACCTTCCATACAGCTTCTAAAACACTTTACGACTGTACTATTGAGAGTAACCTGACTAGATGCATCATAGTAATCAGTCTTTCCAGAATCATAAACTTTTCCAATACTGTCCATACAGCTTCTAAAACACTTTACGACTGTACTATTGAGAGTAACCTGACTAGATGCATCATGGTAATCAGTCTTGCCAGAATCACAAACTTTTCCAATACTGTACCTGCAGCTTCTAAAATACTTTACGACTGTACTACTGAGAGTAGCCTGACTAGATGCATCATGGTAATCAGTCTTGCCAGGATCACAAACATTCCCAATATTGTCCACATCAGCTTCTAAAACACTTTACGACTGTACTATTGAGAGTAACCTGACTAGATGTATCATGGTAATCAGTTTTGCCAGGATCACAAACTTTCTCAATATTGTCCACATCAGCTTCTAAAACACTTTACGACTGTACTATTGAGAGTAACCTGACTAGATGCATCATGGTAATCAGTCTTGCCAGAATCACAAACTTTTCCAATACTGTACCTGCAGCTTCTAAAATACTTTACAACTGTACTACTGAGAGTAACCTGACTAGATGCATCATGGTAATCAGTCTTGCCAGGATCACAAACATTCCCAATATTGTCCATACAGCTTCTAAAACACTTTACGACTGTACTATTGAGAGCAACCTGACTAGATGCATCATGGTAATCAGTCTTTCCAGCATCACAGGCTTTCCCAATATTGTCAATACAGCTTCTAAAGTCACTGGAGGTGGCCTTCCATAGCTTCATTCCATCCACTCAACAAGATGTCTGAGAAGAGCTGAATCCATCATTTCTGATGACAGCCACCCAGCTCATCCCCATTTTCATTTCTGCCTCCTGGGAAGCTCTATTGGAGCCTCACCACTCGCTACATCCGCTTTAGGGACAGCTTCTTCCCTAGGCCATTGGGTCACAGAACTCCCAGTAATCCAGTCCTACCTGTCCTGCACTGTACCCACCTGTTAGTTTATGGGTAATTAGTTCATAACCTCCACAAGCTGAATTGAATTGCTATATTCTAACTATTTCTTGTCTCCTTGACTATAGATTAGTGACCTGCCTTGCCGTGTGTAAGGCATGGCAGGCACACCATTTTAAATCGGGCATTAACGTGCCCAATAGAATGTAATGCAACGAGCATTACTTAACGTGCAGTGCCTTACGTTTAGAGCTTACTGAGGGCAAAGTAAAGCATCTATAAATATAAAAACAACTGAAGTTTGGCAAAAAAAGCTAAGCTTAGAGAAGAGATATTTTTTACAGTTTTTTTTTTGCCTTTTATTCTATGTGTGTAACAATCTTATTCTTGTGTGGACTGTTTGCTTTAAATTTTCACTAAATCTCTTAAAACAAACTTTTGTACTGAGAGATTTCTTTCGGCACGCGTTTGACCTGTGTTTGATCCTACCTTACTCACCAGCAGCTACAGTACTGTACGTTGCTTTTTATTTACTTATCTTATTTAGTGTATTTTATTCATGCCATTCATTTATTTATTCATATATTATGTTGTGCTACTCTTATTTATTTTTGCATCACCGCAACTTTGGCACAAAAATTTCACTGTGCTCTTGCAGTGTGACAATAAAAGTCTAATCTAATCTTTAATCTGACCTAATTGAGGACATGACCCTGCAATGAGGAGCAGATGTCAAGAGCTCAAATACAACGGTAAACGATTCCAAAAATAATGGTAACTAATTTTCATCACTATATACCAATAATTCATTACAAAATAAATCACATATAATTCTACATTAATAATATGGGGAGCTGCCAAAAATAACACTCAGGAAAATATGTAATTATATAAAAAAATTACGAAAGAGCTTAATTGTAACTTTAAAATTGTTGCTATTAATAATTGTATCCCTTAATTCTGCTTTCTTAATTTTCAGATTAGCCAATCTTTAGAATAATCAATGAGAACTATTTTTGTTTTCACCAGTTTATTTTAAAATAGTATTTGTAATCATCCTGTATGGCAAAAAAAACCCAACAATCTTAAGATCCCCATCAGTAGTGTTGGTGAGGAAGTCAAAGTGAGCTGTACAAGAGTGTTAGAGCAGTACTGGTATTTCTACAACCCCCAGACTGGCATCTAAGTCAGGAGGGTCAGAAGGGACGTTCTTTAGAGGCTGCCTGAGACTTGAAAACTGGTGGGCACAGAAATGTAAAGGACGTTCTGTCTGAGGTACAACACAATTGTGAGATATGATAAGGCACAGGGGAAGGAGACGAGGCTCATAGTACAAAAGGATGTGCAAGCAGTGACCAAGGAGTAGCAAGCCAGAAGGACGGTTGGTATGAGACAACAGGGAGCCTGAAGTAAATGGCAACATGCAGAAGAGTGCAAAGTCTCAAGACATGAGCTTTGGAAGACAGTCCCATCTCTTGAAGTTCCCAATCCAGGCAGTCTATGATGTTATACCAAGTCCTTCCAACATGTTCTGCTGGGGGTATGGTGGCATGTCTGCTGTGCCCCTGGAAAGGCACCCTGGAGCACATCATGGAAGCCACAATCATGTTTTGAGGTACATAGTAGACCCCATCAGCAATACTGTCACTTAGAAAAATTGTCACCAGGCAACACCAGCAAAGACCATTACCTTTATTAGAGCAGGAAAGAAGCCTCCAACAGCAACTAGGACCTCCAACTCTGTCTCTGCAGGTTTATTGGTCACAGTACTTGAATGGGAACTAAGAATTGATCTACTGTACACAGACAACTCAAGTTCTCAGAAATCGCAGCAACATCACTGAGATTAGACATTGTCTTTCTCCCTAAATCCTCCAAGAATGTCGTATTTCTCGGATGATTCTGCACTTATGGGGGGATGAGACAGAGTACAGGAGTCAGGTGGAGAACTTTGTTTCTTGGTGCAGAAAGAATTGACTGCAACTTAGCATCAGAAAAACTCAGGAACTGGTTATTGACTTTTGTGGCACCAAAGAACTTCTACTGTATGTCCGGTCACTCTTTAGGAAGTGGATGACGAAGAGGTCCACCTTAATGTCAAGTTGGAATGGTGTGGCAACACACGGGAACTGTGGAAAAAAGAGCAGAGCAGGCTTTTAATTTGTTAGGAGACTGCACTCATTTAATGGAAGAATGGCATCCTTTACATTTTCCACAACTTTGTAATGGCCAGTGAGATTTTCCATGCTGTGGTGTGCTGACTGGTGGTCCCGTTTCTTGGGGGACCAACCACAAATTACAAGGGACATAGCAGAACATGAATACACACATAGAAACATAACTACAAAATATTGAAAAATTATATACATTGTATATATAGAAATTACTTGAAATTAAACAAAGGTGATGTAAAAAAGAAATTTAAACAGAACATAAACAAGCTGAACCACGACACTAAGGAACCTAGTAGGCTCCCAGTACAAAGAAATCAGTATAAACAGGAGAAAAAAAAAGATAGTATAGCATAGTATAGTATAGTAGTCAGCTGAAATGCCATTTATCATTATGGAAGATAGAAACTATTCTCTTCTCACCAGAAAATAAGACCTTTATTCCAAAAAGGCATTAAAACCATTTGTCTCCATCTCTACTGCCAAGTCATTGGATTTATTAAGCAAACTGTCTTTTAGGAGATGAACCTGTGAATAAGGGAGTGAGAAGTTGGGTTAAAGCAGCGATGGAGTAAGAGACACAATTCCAGTTAGAGGAGGGACACCAGGGATCTTCCGCCCATGAATGTGTTGAGTCATGGGATAAAAGACCAATTCCCCTTGGTTTTGGCTAATGACGTTGTGTTGTGTAGCACCAGGAAAGAAGTGGAGAGGATGTTGGAAGCATGGAGAAGAGCTTTGGAAGATATAGGGTTGGAGATGAAAAGGAAGAAGACAGAATATATGAGGTTTAGTGATGATCAGGATAGAAATGAGTACATTAGAGGGTCGACTCCAGTTGGACAGTTTGGAGACAAAGTCAGAGAGATGAGATTGGGTTGGTTTAGACATGTGCAGAGGAGAGATGCTGGGTGTATTAGGAGAAGGATGCTAAGGTAAGAGGAAAAGAGGAAGGCCTAAGAGGAGGTTTATAGATGTGGTGAGAGAAGATATGAAGGTGATGGGTGTAACGGAGCAAGATGACGAGGACAGGAAGATATGGAAAAAGATCATCCGTTGTGGCAACCCCTAAGAGAAGCAGCCAGAAGAAGAAGAAGTGATGATCAGGATTCAGAAGTTAGCCTGCAGGGAGAGCTATTGAAAAGAGTCGATAAGTTTAAATATTTAACATTAGTGGTAGCCCAAAATGGAAAATTAGTTGCAGAGATGACCCACAGGGTATAGTGTGAATGGAACAGTTTTAAGAAGATATCACGTATATTGTGTGATTGAAGAAGTAATGTGAAGGTCTAAGGTTTTTAAGACTAGCAATGATATGTGGAGCAAAGACATGAACAGTAAAGGGATGACAAAAGACTTTTGAGAATTTTGAGATGGAAGAATAGAGTTACAAAAAAGGACAGAATAAGAAATGAGGCAATCACTGGTGCAACAAAAGTGGGAGAGAAAACTAAAAAAGTACAAGAAGCTAGGCTGTAGTGGTATGGACATTTGATAAGGACAGACAATGAATATGTGGGGAAATAAAATTATGGGGATGGAATTACTGGGAAGAGGATGTGAGAGGGGCTAATTGGAAGTGGATGAATAAAGTAAAAGAAGATCTGAAGGAAAAGGGTCTGGCTGAGGGGAAGTTGCAGGACTGAGCTGTACGGAGATGGTAGTTCAGGCATATCAACCCCACATAGAAGTGAGAAAAGATGAAGAAGAAGAAGTCTTTCAGGAGATGGACCAAGTTTTTTATAGATTTGATATCTAGATGTTTTTATAAGAACAGCACCTTCTTTTCACATAAAAAATGGCAACAAACGCAATGAGGCACAAACGCCCATAAACAGCAGTTGTGACTGAGTCACCCAGAATCTTGAACTATAAAGTTAAGCAGCTGAATCAATTTCAAGTGAGTAACTAATGTGAGTAGGCAACATTAAAGGCTCCTCTGACCTTTGTGACTCATTTAGAAAGAAGAAGATGACTAAATTGATAATGTACAGGTTTCGGAAAGTTCACTACCAGACAATCCAGTTAACACCCTGTAAAAAGGTACTTGATTTTAGTCATCTGCCTGAATTGTAAGAAATTGCATAAAATAATCTTGTGTTTAACTAGGGCTTTCTTGCAGTAATGTAGTCATGTCTGGTGCATCTGGGCCTCTTAATTTATAATAAGATGGATTATTCTGATGATACACCAATAGTGGAGTGCATGAAGGTGGAACAGGCAGAGAAGTACAAGACTTTGGTGGAGGACTTTGTTGAATGATGCAACAGAGCCAGCTGTAGGTCAACATTACTAAAACAAAGGAGATGGTGGTGGATTTCAGGAGATCCAAGACCCTCCATCTTCTGTCACCATTTATGGAGAGGCTGCAAGTACCTGAGGACGCATGTGGACAAATCTGATGTCCTGTACAAGAAAGATCAGAGTTACCTCAATTTTACAAGAAGTCCTTTGGAGTATGCAGGTCTGCTTTATCAGTGTGGTAAAACAGGTGCAACCATCCTATTTGGCAGTGTGTAGGGGCAATGGGGAGGCCAGTAAACTCAATAAATGGATAAAGAAGTCTGTCTTTGTTCTGGGAGCTAGTTTGGATTGTCAGGACATTTGACAAACTACTGAAGACCATGATATTTGCTCTCTGAACACCCTTCTAGCTAAGCAGAGAAGAACCTTCAAGCAACAACTTGACACTGTAAAGAGTGGTTATCTCTGCTAGCAACCATTATACCTCTAATGACTTCTGTTAATGCTGGGATGGTGCTGATCTCTTAATCTCTAAAGGTTATCGAGTTGTTGCTTGCTCTTTATAGTGGTTTGTGCTTTTATCTGATTTTTGCCTTAAGTTCCACAATTCTTTGGGAATAATTAAATGTGCTTCTGTCTGTTGTGGCCACCAGGGGTGCACAAGCTCCCCAAATCCAACACAGACAGATACCTCAAGCAAGAGTTTCCCACAGCAATAAACACAGCCTCAATAAGCACAATAATATAGCACTCAGCACTTTTCTTCGCTACTTTTCTCTGTCTTCCTCTCTTTCCGCCTTCACTCTTCCTCTGGCAAGCGTTGTCCTCTCCCTCCCGACTCTGGTTCCCAGAATGAAGGCAGGCGACTCCTTTGATACTGCTCCTGGGAGTACTCCAGGTGGCTTGTTAGCAAAGTCCGGAAGCACTCTTAATTTTTGTCGATAAAACTGTGTTTTGTAACACTAGAAAAGATGATGTGGAGAGGAAGCTGGAAGAATAGGGAAGGGCTTAGGAAAAATACAGGATTGAACATAAATAGGAAGAATGCGAAATATTGGAGGTTTAAATATTATTAGGATTTATGAAAAAGGGAGTTAGGAGTTTGGTTAAAAGCAGTGCTGGGGCAAAAGACAAGATCCCAGTTAGAGAAGGTCTGCACAAGGGATCTGCTTTTAAGTGGTCACCTCTTCGAGCTGGTTATGGATGTGTTGAGTCATGGCATATAAGACCAATTCCCCTGGTGCAGACTTTTTACTGATGACATTGTGTTGTGTAGCACCAGAAAAGAAGAAGTGGAGAGGAAGTTGGAAGAATGTAGAAGGGCTTTGAAAGATTGAAAATTGATAACTAATAGGAAGAAGACAGAATATATGAGATTTAATGATGATCAAGATCCAGAAGTTAGCCTGTGGGGAGAGCTATTGAAAAGGGTGGATAAGTTTGAATACTTAGTATCAATGATAGTCCAAGATGGAGAAAGAAATGCTGAGACCACCCGCAGAGTGAAGTGTGGTGGGAACAATTGGATGAAGGTATGAGGGGTTATTGAGTAATCGATGAATTAAGGGGAAGTTTAAAGGTAAGGTTTTGAAAACAGTGGTAGGATCAGCAATGATGTATGGAACTCAGATATGGACAATAGAGGGAGCACAGGAGAAGAACTTAGATGTGGTAGAAATGAAAATGTTGAGATGGATGTGAGGGGTTACAAAGATAGATAGATAGATAGATAGATAGATAGATAGATAGATAGATAGATAGATAGATAGATAGATAGATAGATAGATAGATACTTTATTAATCCCAAGGGGAAATTCACAAAGAAGGACAGAATAAGAAATGAGACAATCAGAAGAACAACAAAAGTACAAAGGGAAAGATATCTAAAAAGAGTACAGGAAAATAGGATGAAGTGGTATGGAAATGTGATGAGGAGAGGTGATGAATATGTGAGCAAAAGAGTGATGGAAATGGAAGTACAGGGGAGGAGAAAACAAAAGAGGCTGAAGTGGAGGCGGATGGATAAAGTAAAAGAACCTTTGAAGGAAATGAGGGTCTATTAGGGAAGGAGGTGCAGGACTGAGCTGAATGAAGATCTGGCTCATCAACCCCACATAGAAGTAGGAAGAGATGAACATGAAAAAGTATCTATCAATCTGTCAAGAAACTGTGGCTCTTTTTTACCAACAGCAACATGCCTGCATAATGCCTCACTGTGACTGCAAAGTCATAAATTTCCTTTCTTTTTAAATTGTTTTCTGTCATTCTGGTGTGTTCAGACTATGATGTGTGTGTGTGTGTGTATAATTATATACAGTATATATATTACATATGTGGTATAATTATATACAGTATATAAGTAAAGAGCCTCTTTAACAAGCCAAATTTCCCCTAGGGGAAAAATAAAAGTTTATCTATTGTGGACCACCGGTTGGGTTACACCAGCCACCCTACCAGACAGAGACAGTCAAAGACACATGTGCAGGTGCAACACACATTTATTTTTTCCTTTTGCCGTGGGAAACGTCGTCCCCTGTTTCCCACGTGTACAGCACAGTTTGGTACAAACACACTTTCTTTCTTTCTTTCTTTCTTTCTTTCTTTCTTTCTTTTCTTTCTTTCTTTCTTTCTTTCTTTCTTTCTTTCTTTCTTTCTTTCTTTCTTTCTTTGCCTCCAACCCCTCCTCCAGCAAGCTTCGTCCTCTTCCACCCGACTCTGGCTCCCGGAGTAGTGCCGGCTAGCTCCTTTTATAAGGCCTGATCTAGGTCAATGAGCACCTGGAGCACTTCCGGGTGTGGCAGAAGTGCTACAATTAAGCACCCCCTGGTGGTGCCCACGGAACCCAACAGGGCTGCACCAAACTCCATCTCCCATGGAGAACTGCGGGATTCCATAGCAACATTGCAACCCAGGGGGGCTGCCACCTAGCGCTCTGGGGGAGGTAATGCTCTGGACACGCTCCCTCCCCTCGGTCCTTCCAGTGTAAAGGTGTCCTGGCCAGGTAAGGACCCATATGCCACACTATCTATCTATTAATTAAATATTAAAAATCATAACTCTTTATATTGAACGTACAGAGAACTGTACTTTGTTTATTTATCCAATGCACTATTTTCCTAGGAGTGTGTGGTTGTACAGACAAAATTGGTAGTCAAACACTAACCCAAAAGAACTATTTTTTATTTTTATGGTCATCCATTTCAAAATTACATTATAAAATTACATCTGTTTTTTTTTTAAATTGTACACTTATCCTATTTTAACCATTGGTTAAACATGCCATTTAACTTTTTTTCTCTGCCCCGGAGTAATGACCTGTCTTGTTCAATGTTATTTTTTAAACCACTTAGCATGCCATTAACTAAACGTGGCTTTAAGATCTGAGGCTTACCTGTTTGGCCATGTTCCCTTACTGTATGCATCGTAACTGAGACGTCTGTTGTGTCACTTTTCATATTTCTTTTTTCAGCAGCTTTGCTAATACGAATGACAGTTTCAATATTAGATTTACCGACCAGGTCTTTTACTCTAGATTAGAGATAAAATGCATACTCATCAGATTTAGCTATAAAACGATGAGCTGGAATGCTTAATCCCCAAACCTAATGAGGAAAGATATTGTTGAAATGCTATCATAAAAGATCTAATTTAATACATGAGGAGCTGAGATGCTTTCTCATCGAAGCTAATACATTACTTGTTGTATTACTCATATTTGGAAAATTTATTAAATTTAAAACAAAATTAAGTTTATGGGTATGTATAACCACTGCACATGTTGAAGAAATGACAAGAGTTCTGTTTTTCTCACAAAGTAATCCTCATTGTTTTAAAGTCTATAATATAATGAGAAATGATGATCCAAAAATCAAATGAAAAAATCCCCCTAACCACCCATTTTCAGACCACGAGTTCAGGGTGATCATAACACATAACATTACTGTCGGCCACTAGGCAGAAAACAGTCCTGGGTGAGGTGCCAGTCCCGTTTAGGGTTCACTCACACACCTTCCACACGCATTCACACCCCTACTGCCTTATGGGCCGGTGTCCTACTTTTCATTCCTGTGTGCAGTTTTATCTGTATTGAATCTGCATGTTCTCCTTGTGCCAGCATGGGCCTTCCTCAGAGTATTCCGATTATCCTTTGTGAATGTTGCAGCGAATGGACTAGAATCCCAAATGGGTTGGAGGCCAATACCTTATAATGGATGAACCACCTAGATTGAGACCCTGGCTGTAATGGATTCGAATGCCTTTGCCAATTGGGGAGAAGAAGTATTGGGTGAACTGGTTGATGCTTCCAATAGACAGCATTTCATAGACCAACATGATAAGTGATGGTGCTCTTCTGGCATGGTCTCAGTTTGGACAACAAAAGGGTGCTTGTAGTTTAGGAGGGCAGCCCTAATGGGCCCATCTTTACGGACATTCAATGTTGTGGCACCTAAATACTCCTAGGTCCAGCATAAAAGACGCCAAAAGATGGTGGACGAGGCTTGAGAGGAGTAGAAGGAGTGAGGAAAAGAATTATATCGATTTTGGCTGTGTGCTGGAAGAAGGAACCCATGAAGGTTCTTGTAGTAACTAAAAATCAATTTCTTTTGAAGCTGAGACTCTATTGGTGCTGTTGTGTCTGTGAGTTCTGAGCCCAGTGACACCCCCTAAAGGTCACAGCTTCCACACCCCTAGTCACGCTTGTTAGGCAGATTGGAGATTCTAAATTGTCCCAGTGTGACAGTGAATTTGGGTTTGTGTGTGACTTGTTCCTTCAATGGACTGACACCCTGCCTAGAGATGCTTCCTGTCTTGTGCTGCTTGATACCAGCAGGATAGGCTGTGGCATTCTATAACCGTGAATGCATTAAGTGGCTGAAGAGCGTTACGTCAATTAACCTGAAGGGTAAAACTTTGGGATGTGAAGAGAAGACCAGGGCATTGGGTAAAAAAATAATGATTTAAGCATACCAATGCAGGTTTCATTAATGCCACATACATCTGCAATGGATTTGGTACCACATATAAAAGAGGTGTAAGTATGACCTAAAACATTCTGATTTCATTATTATTTTTTATGATGTTTACATTTCTCTAAAAATATTGGAACTGTGTCATAAATGAGTAAGGAGAAAATTGGAATTAACCTGCAGTGTGAATGTAGCCTTAGTTTACGCAGAATGGAAACATCATATTGAAACAAACAAAATAACACCTCTCTGTGCTCACCTCGGTGTGCTTCCTCAGTTGCACTATGACCCAGTTTGTAATTCACCATTTTCTAAAAAATATGTAACTCCATGTATTTCGAAAGCACCTAGCCAGGTTGGAAGAGTGTCAGGTTTGTTTGGAGTCAACCCACTTTCTTATGTGGTTTGATGCAGGTGAGTGACCCCTAAACCACTGCATGCATAATTTAGTTATAAAATATGACTTGCAAATTTGCACAGTGCATGGCTTAACTTATGCATACTGTTAATTTTGGTTTCAAATTTATTAGGAGACTTCCTCTCAAAGGGATCCAACAACAGTTCTCAATTGGGGACCAATTAAAGTGCATCGGTTGTGGTCAATGATAGCTTATTGTCTAAATGTGTAGGCTGTTTATTTACACACAATGCCATCAGTTATGCTTTTGCTGTTATGCTGTCACTTCACCTAGTGAGTCAACATGCTTTCCATAAATTGGACTCTGAAGTGAATCATCAGCTACAAGTATATTTGTGTTCTCTTCTGCTCAGATAGTCAATTGGCATTAATATGCCTCTTGTCACAAACTCAAACCCATATATTGTTCTCCTGGCTGCAAAATTGCAAACAAATGATAGCACTGATGTGCACAAACCAGAGTTTAAAACAGAACTGAGGGGACTGGGGAAAGGTGGAAGCTTTAAAAGGTCAGTATAGGAAGTGACGTCAAAGGGGCCGGGATCGGAAGAGTCTTCAACCATAGGCTCGGGCCCGGAAATGACATCAAAGGGGCCAGAACCGGAAAGGTCTTCATCCGTAGGTTCGGACCCAGAAGTGACGTCAACAGGACCAGGCGGAAATTCCTGTGAATGGTCTGCAGAAAAGCAAGAAAAAAATTAGTGCACTCTGCCACATCCCGGTCTGATTCGGAATTGCCCCCTCACTATATCAAAACACTGTAACTTTACAAAAATCAGTAGCCACTTTTTAAGACTTCAACTCTTGGTAGCAACACACAGGGGAAAAAAATGTTGGGTTTGCATGATATGCAACTGAAAAAATCTGGAGGTCAATAATTGATGACAAACCTCAGTATCCTCCATTGTATTAAGGCTGAATTGGTTGTATTGGCCAACTCCATGAGCAAAATGTGCTGTGAATCGGAAGCTGCTATTGACTGGAATAAAAAAGTGGTGCTCCGTGTGGTAGAAATTTAACATCTTATTAAAGAAAGAAACGTCCCCTAAAAGAAGAATTCAGTAATCAGGCAGGAGAAAAGCTGTTCACTGTATCTTTTAATTAATCCTCAGCAAAATGCCTTAAAGGGAGCATTCTTCAAAAGCAGTCCATTATAGCATGGTCAGAATGGTCAGAGAAAGCAAAGAATATAGAGGTTCATTTTATAAACTGTTGAATTTACATACAGTGTCAATCAATGCATACATTTTACTCTGGTTGGTTCGTTGATTTATATAAAACAAAAATGTATTATATTATATTCGGGTTCTTCCTATACCTTTTGTGATGAGCTAAATTACCCTACGTGTGTGTTCACCCTGCGATGGACTGATGCCTGATGATTGCTGGGATATGTTCCAGCTGCCCTGTGATGCTGCCTTAGATAAGCACCTTAAGAAAAAAGATGGATGTTCTTTACAGTATATGAAAATAAAGATGAGTATGTTCTTAGCAGAAATATTCAGGGTGGGGACTATTGTTGGTTCACAACAGGAAACAGATATCTGGCTAACTGTATGAAGATGCCGCTAGAAAATGCTAAATCTTCTTGAAACCTTGACAGGGAATTGACTTAACTAGCTGCTCCAATAAGCATAGAATTTAATCAATATGCTCCATTGACTAAAATGAATTACTTTGAATCATGTGTTGCCTCATACCACATTCTTGTTCTTCTTGTTTCAGTTCCGAAACCAGCAGTGTGCGAGAGAAATGAAGTCACTGCGTTGCTATTTTTAGCCGATCTCTGCAATCTTCACCCCGTAGCTGAGTAGTCGAAGTAGAACAAAATCAGGCATAATTAGGGGGTATCACAATTGTAGTTTCTATCTCAATGAAACAAATGCATTGATCCCAGAAGACTGAACTTTCCAGGAAACCAAAGCAGTCGCACTGTTTTTCAGAAGAGCTCAAAATATTCTTTACATTTTTTTCACAACCTTCTACATATTTAGCTCATTTTTAATGTATGGACTTGAAGAAGCTTTCCTACTAGAGGGTCAGAAGAGGACAGTAATATCACTTACCTGCAGGCAGGCAGACATTATAGACTTTTTCTATAACATGGAATACTGTATATGGCTAATAGCTGCAAACTGTAGCTGCTATTTCACTGACACTTAACATCCAAAGCCAATTTAGCTAAAGTACAAGTTTCACAAATGCTGCACTGTTCCTCACCTCACCTCACTTTCAAGATTTAAATCTACAAACCCATTTCCCAAAAAGTTGGGACTAGTGAGATTTGCCAAAACATTTTTCTTACCAGATATGCTCTTCATGCTAGTGGCCTTGTTCAACTACTTTTTTTCTTGGAAATTCGCAGTGCAGCCCATTTAAATGTTTTTTTTCTTTTTTCCCACCGCCCCATGATGCTCTCTGCAAGGCTAGTGTGGCAACACAGAGCTGAATGCTCGATTGGACAGCCCTCCGTGGTCAACCCCAATACCAAAAAAGGTTAGGACGCTTTGTAAAATGTAAATAAAAACAGAATGCAATGATTTGCAAATCTCATAGTCCCGTATTTTATTCACAAGAGAAAATAAAAAGTATATCAAATGCTGAAAGTGAGACATTTAACTATTTCATTTAAATTATTAGCTCATTTTGAATGTGATGGCAGCAACACAAAACTTTGGTGGAAACCTTGCGAATGCATTTAAACACAAATCATGCAAAGGAATCTGGAAATGTGGTGATAGATAGATAGATAGATAGATAGATAGATAGATAGATAGATAGATAGATAGATAGATAGATAGATAGATAGATAGATAGATAGATAGATAGATAGATAGATAGATAGATAGATGTATTTGTGTTTCAAATGTAAAGCCTTTTCCTATGAACTTGTATGTGACCCGCATATAATATTTCAGCCTACCTCTTTAATATTGCCCAGAGTGCTATGCAGTTAATGCAATCACAAAGGAGTTAAGAATCCTTGTGCTTTAGTGTTGCACTTATTTGCTAGTATGAGGGGTGTTCAATAATTTATCTACCTGAGTATGAAAGAAAGTAGCAAGCATGTTGAAACATACTGTGACATGTCTCAAGGTTACTCCTGCACAGTTCGAGTCTAATATTCTAAGAGACAGGAGATCAGTAGAGTCCTCGTGCAAATCAAGTAAGCTTCTTCATGACAACGTGCCGGTTCACATGTCATGTTAATCACATCTGAGAATGTGGTTTCCAGCAGCTGAACCATCCACCCTCCAGTCCTGACCTTGCTCCCTCAGTTTATTTCCAGTTATGAATTTTGAAGAAATCTCTCCATGAATGTCAGTTTTCAGGTGATGAAGATGTCAAGGCAGCTGTGACGTCCTGGTTAGCAGTTCAAACAGAAGGGGTTAAAGTCATTGCAGGAAAAGTGGATGAAGTGTATGGAGCTACCAGGGAACTATACTGAAAAATAAAACATTTTTTTTTTAAAACTGCTTTCTTGCCTACTGAAGTAGATAGATGATTGAACTCCCCTCATAGCACCAGTGAATGAGCAAAACCATCAGCGAAAAAAACAAACTATATGTTTTAACTTTGAGACAGAGAAGTACCTGCCAATAAATTCCGCGGGAGGCAAGTCTTCGTGAATTCATGCTTTCTGTTTGCCACCATCTACAAGAAACTGTACTGTTCTGATATTTAAATTTGATCTTAGGTAGTGTCATAAGCACGACAAAGAGCCACACACAAAAAAAAAAATGGTTTGGGGCAGCTACCCATATATTGTTCCTGGCTATAACGGTTAATTGTAAGGTACAGATTTGTACAGGTTCGAGTCCACAACTGAACTGAATTGCTGGCACAAAGATGACAGCTCTAAGGGAGTGCGAAGGAATTGACATCATTACTGGGGCCGTAACCGGAAGTGGTGCTATTGGGCCCGTGGGCCGGAAGTGACGTTATCACTGGGGCCAGAAACGGAAATGGTGTCATTGAGGCCGGGAACGGAAGTGATGTCATCACTGGGGCCAGAAACAGAAGTGGTGTCATTGAGGACGGTACAGGAAATGACGTTATCGTTTCTTGTAGCTGGTCCGCCTCCCATGTGCATGTGTGTGACAGTAGGCACAGTGGTGCAATGGTTAGCACTACTGACTCATAGCTCTCTCCTCAATTCTTGGCCCAGTATAGTTGGCAGATGTTTCTCTGGCCATCATGGATGCTTTAAACACCATTTCACCATTACAATCTGCTCAAAACTAGTTGTGTCTTGTTTTCTGTTGACTTTAATATGTTTGGCAGAGTTTAGCAATGTTCCTGAACAATTCAAAATTTTTGCAGAACTCAAGGTGAAGCAAATACAATGAGGTTTGCTTCTCACTTTTATACAAATAAAAACCAACTGCAATGATTTGTAAAGATCTTTTACTCCTATTGGTCTGAAAACTGTATAAAGACAAAATATTTAATGTTTTATCTCCTAAACATAAAATCTATAAATATAAGCTAATTCCGATTTTGAAAAGTCAAGACAAGTGACTTTTTGCCAATGTAACGTGGCCAAAACAAAACTATTTGGAATTGTTCACAGGTAAATAGGTGATTAGGTGATGGGTGGCACTATTAAGATTGGATATAAGAGGAGCATCCTCTAAACGAGCAAGCAAGGATGCGCGGACACTCGTCACTTTGTGCCACACTGCTTCACCTAATAGTTGAACCATTTAGAAACATTTCTCAATGTACACCTGCAACAAATTTAGGAATTTCAACATCTACCATCCATAACTTTTGTTCAGAACCTTCAAGGAAATTGGTGTGTGTAATGGGCAAGGTTGCAAACCAGTATTGAATGCCCGTTATCTTCAAGCCCTCCAATTGCACTGCATAAAACAACATTCTTCTGTAATGATTGTAACCACGTTGGCTTGAGTAGTTTGGAAAGCTGTCAGTAAACACAATTTATCACAGCATCCACAAATTCAGCATAAAATTATAATACGCAATGCTAAAGCCATACGTCATCACCATCCAGAAACATTGGCATCTTCTTTGGGTGAAAGCTCAACTGAGAAGGTTTGACGCAAAGTGGAAGTGTGTGCTGTGATCTGACAACTCCACCTTTCGACTTGTTTGTGGAGAAAACGTACACAGTGTTCTCGGGGCCAAAGAGGAAAAGGTAACAAACGGGATGAGCCAGTGTCGTGGTCAAACACCAGTTTCTGTCGTGGTGTGTGTGTGTGTTTGTTAGTATATCTGTCACATTAAATGTGCACATCTGTAACGCACCATTGAAAGTGTGACCCGACAAATGCGCGACGACAAATGCACGACGACAAAACCACGAACTGATTTTCGACAAATGCACGCGACAAATGTGCGACGACAAAACCGCAAACTGATTTTCGACAAATGCGCGCCGACAAAATCTCGAAAATAAAAATAAAAAGCTGTGGAAAGCCTATTGACTGTGCTGACACACTAATATGTAGCCAGGTATCATGTAATATGTAGCAAAATGTTTTATTTCTCATATCTCATAATATTGACATCTAAATTAAGTTTTACAAACTATATTTAAGTAGAATTTTTTATGCTTTTATACTACTAATTATCGCGCATTTGTCAGCCGCGCATTTGTCGGTGCGCATTTGTCTATCGCGCATTTGTCGGTGAACCCATTGAAAGTGAAGTGTTCATACGCATTTTGGAGAAACAAACTATATATTGCTATCTAGACCAGGGGTGTTGAACTCCAGGCCTGGAAGGCTACAGGTTTTCATTCTAACCCTTTTCCTAATCAGTGAGCGGTTCTCACTGCTAATTTACTCCTTTCACCTTCATTTTAAAAGCCCTGCTTTTAAGGATTCAGTCCTCTGAATTGAATGGCAGTCAAACAGAAATGAGATGTAAAATGAACCAGCAGATGGCCAGCTAAACTGGGATTTCAAACTCCAACCAATTTCACTCCAACCGGTCTATTAATGAGAAGCTGATTCTTGCTGTTCATTAAACCCGTTATTTAATTCCATGGCTTGTTGCTGTTCTCATTCTGCCACAGCAGACATTCCAAAATGTTGATTTTTCTGATTTTTATAAGAACATTGTCAAAATGTTTTGGTGACCTGAGGGATGAACCTTACTGAGACCATCGCCTTTCTTTATTTTCAGATATTGTGTGATGGGCACAGGTGAGCTGGTCATGCGGCGGCTCTTTTCGTGTCTCATTTGGCTGCTAATTAAGCAAAAAGAGACAACTAAGGGGCCTGAGTCAAGTTAATTAAAACAAAGGCAAAAGAAGTTAATTAGCAGCAAAAACTGGTCACTAATGAAGAAGATGGTTAGAATGAAAACCAGCAGCCACTGCGGCCCTCCAGGACTGGAGTTTGATACCCGTGATCTAGACAATGTACTTTTCAGGAACGTCCTTGCTAATTTCAACAACACAATGCCAATCCATGTTCAGAGTATAATAAAACCGTGGAGAGTGCGGGTGCTAGACGGGCCTGCCTACAGTCCTTCCTGTCTCCCATTGAAAATGCATAGCACATTATGAAGAGCAGACTATGCCAATGGAGACTCAGGGCTGTTGAGCAGCTGAAGCCCAATATCAAGGAAGAATGGGGGGACAAAAGAAGACCCACTTTCAATATTACAATTAGTTTCCAGTATTAAATAGAAACACAATGGTAAACACAACTTTTTTGGAACATTTATAACGAGTGTATATATACTAAAATAAATGAGTCCAATTAATCTAAATTTTACATATCTCTAATTTGTACCATTTTCAATTAAAAATGGGTAAAAGAGCATTTACAAATGGCCCCTTTCTGTTTTATTAGCATTTTATATCCCATCCCATCTTAGTTTTAGTAAGACTGTATCAATCACAATGGAGTGAAACTGGACCTGGCTCAGGGATGGCTCAGTGAGGAAGACCATACTAAAAGAAACACATCGACCTTGCTGAAGAAAGGTGTTGACTAATCGCGTCACTTGCGAAACATGAAACAGAGCTATCCCATGAGAAAAGCATAACCAGAATATTACGTGGAAGAGGCCATTCTTCTTTAATTAATCTAAGCATAAAGAAGTGGAAAAAACATTACAGTTAAAACATACATTATTTTTTTTAAATAGTTACTTTTGTAACATCCTAAATGGAAACCCCCATGATATTTAATTGCAAATATTCAGTCTTTTCTTCTGATTCTTAAATATTTTTTTTTACTTCAACATCTGTTCATATCTGCTTTTCTACTTAATGTTTTGCAGAAGCTGAAAAAGGAAATTGCAAACGTCATTGCTGAAATTGAAGATTTCGAACAGGAAGAAGAAAAGTGAGTAGATGGTCAATATTTAGAGCAGAATACTGGGAGAAAAAAAACAGCTGTGGTATTTGTCCAACTTATGGCTTTGATGTTTTGAACATTATGAAGTCACTGTCCGAATTACACAAGTCCGATTAACAATTTTAATCAGAAGTAATACAAAATACCACATAAAGCTTAATGATCCGCACTAATTCTGCCTGTTCATTACAAATCAAAAAAAAAAATATATAGTTAAAAATAAAAACCTCTGTACTTTTAATTACGATTATTATTAATCAGGCTATTATATTTACGAAAGTATACTTCAGGAATGCCTTCAGTTTATTTCATATGCTTATGCAGAGCAAAGAGACATTTGTTTTTGCCCTTTGGTTTGCCGAGTTCACCCACAGCTTTTCAGTCATTCATTAGTGGCATTTTTAGAGATGTCCTGAGTAATTTGGTGTCTGTTTAAATTGACGACATTTTATTTTTTGTCGCTAGCCAGCCCTGAGTACCCATATTGCTCATGAGAAGGTTAAAACCTCGCAGCTTTTTATAGAACTTGCAAAATGTGAACTTCATAAATGGTCTGCTGTTCCTAGTCACTGAAAATTCCACCACAACACAAATGCAAAACCCATTAAGGTTCACTATTACTCATAGTTTATCAAGAACTTAAGTGTGGTCGTGACTGTAATCCCTCCCCTTGCTTAAAATTAAGGAAAAATATTTCCTGGTTTATTTACTTCTGCTCATTTTTATGCCATTTGGACACAATACTTCCTTTTATAGCTGAGGTGGAAGCATTAACTTCATGTAGGTGAAATATTATGTCCAATATGCACATCCTCTATCAAGGTCCAAAATTATCTATGGAGCTATTGATGCAGAAGAAATAATTGTGATGTGTGTAACAGGGAGTTATTAGCAGTTAAATTTGCTTTGGAGGAACTGGCTTGAAGGAATACAACATCCTTTTATCAGCTACATAGTGTCACAGACAACTTGCAAGGTGTCGGATGATTATTGTGAGTTAAAATGAGCCAGAAGATGACTTTGAAGCTAACAAATGGGGTCAGACAGACAAATGAGAGGAAACCATTCACTCCATCAGGTTCATTTATTCCTCTAACAACTAAGCTGCCCCAACATCTCATCTAGATGGTTCTTAAAGGCTGCCAAGGTTTCTGCTTGAACTGCACTTCTTGGTAATTTGTTCCAGATTCCCTCAACTGAGAGGGTGAAAAATGGGAAGTCAAATTGAATTAAGCAAACGGGGAAACAAAAGGACAAGACAAAGCTGTAGTTCAAAATCAAAAAGTTGTTAACAAAAAGCCCTACTAACTATCAGTAAGAACTTCAAAGTTGTTGGATTATCCACCAAGGAATGTGGACAAGTGTTCAGGTCACCTTATTTATATGTCACATCCATTTGTGTCACTGACATGATGACATGACTTAATCCAAGATGGCTTCTTGGTAAATAAAAAAAATAGAACCATAACAAAAATCAACTGTTTATTTTTAAGATGTGAAACTACTTCAGATTTACTGTTTACACATAAAAAAACCCTAAACCAGGCAAAAATATACATATAAATTTAAAAATGTTATACACAGACTATGAAATGTACCTCACAAATGGCTAAACCTTGATGGTCCCTCATGATTTTCAGTTAATTTCATTTTTTTAATTTTGCACCATGGGTGGTGATGGAAGAGCTAATTCTTACACCGTAACATTTTTCCAGGCTAATTAACATGCTGGTTGTCTTGCATGAAGGCCTGTTTCAGTGATTGCAGTATTCTGTCTTCTTAAAGCTAAAACCCAGTTTATATTCTTCCACCCTGGAGCTATAAGCTATTAAGAAGAAGATGACATTGCTTTTATTTAGTAATTTCTAGACACTCTGTACCACCCCTTTAACTACCACCCATGTGCAGCAACAACCTGGCTGATCCAGCAGCAGCTGTTCTTGCACCAGAATGCTCCCCACACATTTGCTATTAGGTGATGAATGGCTTACAGAAAGAGTTAGCCGATTAGAGATGGAGATGATTAAAGGGCCAGAATGGATGAGGCCATAATGGGCAATTTAGCTGAGCCATAGGAAAACACCTTTCTCTTTACAAAATACAGCCAGGGATCTTGTATGACCACAGATAGTCAGGACCTCCATTTTATGTCTCATCCGAATGATGGCACCAAATTGTGCAGCACAGTATCCTCCATCACTGCACTGGGGCATTGGGATCCACATAATAGACCACAGGGTAAGCACCCCCTGTTGGCCTCACCAACTCTTCTTCTAGCAGAAGCCCAAGCTTTTCCTAGATGGTCTCCCATCTATGTACTGGCCGGGCCAAAACATGCTTAGCTTCAAGTGGATTAGCTGTTCTGAAGTGCATTTGCTATGGCTTCTGGTGATAGCTAGAAGACTTTTTTTCCCATGTTCCTTGTCCTCCATAGTCTTACCTAAAATCACAAACCAGCCTCTGATCAAAATAATACTTTCAGTAAGAAAATAAAATACAGTCACTGTAGCACCTTGAGGGTCTGAACTAAGACACTCTGCTCTCCATGTTACAAATTAATGTTGCTACTGCCAGCCAATTATAAGAACCTTATGACCAGATTCTTTGTAATTCATTATGGTTATAAGAACCTTATTAACAGTTATTATTTATAATTCACTAGCAAAATACCCGCGCTTCGCAGCGGAGAAGTAGTGTGTTAAAGAGGTTATGAAAAAAAAAGGAAACATTTTAAAAATAACGTAACATGATTGTCAATGTAATTGTGTTGTCATTGTTATAACTGTTGCTGTGTTTTATATATATATATATATATATATATATATATATATATATATATATATATATATATATATTATATATATAATATACACACACACATAAACATTTATATACATATACATATATATACATATCTACATATACACATCTACATATATATACACACATACATAAACACACACATAAGACTTACTGACTGAAATGGGCTTTCATTGACAATCATGTTACGTTATTTTTAAAATGTTTCCTTTTTTTTTCATAACCTCTTTAACACACTACTTCTCCGCTGCGAAGCGCGGGTATTTTGCTAGTATATATATATATATATATATATACATATACACACATACATGCAGTTTTAATAACACAGAAATCAATATAAACATTAACATCATTATCATATGAGAATATGAAGTAATATATAAGAAGCACTTTTCATATAAATATAAATTATTAAACAGTAAAATCTTCTTCTGTAATTTGCTACCGTGGCAATTTGTGTGTCTGTCCAGGATTTTAAATGACCTGTAGCTCGCAAACCGTTTCACCTATACACTTGAAATGTGGTACACATATAGTACGTCACGTCTACTATCCGCTTTATGGGTGATGATTGTTTTACTCTTTTTATCTTTATTTTATTTTATTGTAGAATCAACTCCTATCTGCGCACAGCAGGGCAGCCGTGGGCGGATGCGTATGGTGGATTCACTCCATGTTATCGTGCATTGCGCTGTCACTGGTATTTTGATAAAAGAATTTGAACAACATATAAGAAGCGTATAAATTATTAAACAGTAAAACATTAACATTTAAGAAGTAAAGTTACATGAAGTACTACTGCAGTGCCTTCGGGTATACCTCATTTTTTGTTTGCCCATTACATGCTTAAATGTATACATTTTTTGGTGCACCTACCCGAGAACACGCGACATATAACCGAGCGTGGGAGAAGCATGGATTTTAAACACGCGTTGAGTTCATCTGCTGGTCTCCCTCGTGGAATAACTGGTAATGTTTGACTAAAATCTACAGCGAGTAAAACGACATTACCTCCTATTTTTTTTTTTACGATCTCTGAGATCTTGCTTTTTTCGGTTCAAGGCTTCATAAGCTCTTTTATGTTGTATGGTGTACTTATCCCAAACCATCATCTTTGAATGTTGCAAGACTTTCGCCTCGTATGTAGATCGGGGTAATTACATTCATTGCATTCCTAGTCTGAATCACAATGTGATTGTATGGGTGCTTATCTGGCCCTGTAGGGTTGCCACCCGTCCTTTAAAATACGGAATCGTGCCGCGTTTGAGAATGAAATTGCGCGTCCCGTTTTGAATCAATACTGGACGGGATTTATCCCGTATTTTTTTTATCATTTTTTTTTTAAAGCAGCGTCTCATGCAAATCATCCCACACGCATTTTATGAAGATGCCTCCTTTCCTACTTTGGATTGGGTAATACTTGATGTCATCGTTAGTTTGATTGGTGTTTTTAACTGTCCAGTGAGGAGGGCGTGTCTTTTAAGTACAGTCTGCAAAGTGTTGGCACTGAGATGTGGCGTCAGCGCCATAGTTGAAGCCCCTAACGTTGCGGTCAGCAAGTCGGCTAACATCCGCCATGTGCCGTCTTTCAGTTGCGAGAAGCAGATCATAGAATGGTTGAAACTGTTGCCCCTAACGTTGCGCCACGGCGTGTGGTTCATTTATACCTCGTGTCTTCTCATTAAACTTTTATCTCGCGAATATGTTATTGCAATCCGCAGCGGGAGCGTTTCTATAAACTTAATTGAAACTTACGTTTTACACCGTGCTTTGTTTCCCTTATGAACATGCTTGTATGCTTAACTCGCTCCGTTTTCAATTGTTTAATTAATTTTTTGCTCTTCGCTGTTTGCGGCTGTTCCTCCATTTCCCCCTACTTCGTTCTTTTATCTCGCGAATATGTTATTGCAATCCTTAACGGGAGCGTTTCAATAAACTGATTGAAAATAGTTTTGCATTTACCTTTTTAGTAAAAGGCGAGCTTTTAAGCCTGAGAAATCACCCCGTAAATGCACACGTTTAATTGCACATGTGTTAATATGTATGCTTACACAGTATTAAAAGACAGTCAAAAATTAACGTCATTTACCTTCGTTCCCGCGTGTGACTCGTGCTGTAAATGTCTTCCTTGTTTTTAGTTCACGTGATTACGTAGGAGGCGTGATGACGCGATACGTGACTCCGCCTCCTCCATTACAGTGTATGGACAAAAAATATGTTCCAGTTATGACCATTACGCTTTGAATTTCGAAATGAAACCTGCCTAACTTTTGTAAGTAAGCTGTAAGGAATGAGCCTGCCAAATTTCAGCCTTCCACCTACACGGGAAGTTGGAGAATTAGTGATGAGTGAGTCAGTGAGTCAGTCAGTCAGTCAGTGAGGGCTTTGCCTTTTATTATTATAGATTATGGTTATAAGAACCTTATTACTATTAACGATTATTATTTGTAATTCATTATTGTTAAACAAACCTTATTACCGATTATTATTTGTAATTCGTTATGGTTATAAGAACCTTATTACCGGTTATTATTTGTAAATCATTATGGTTATAAGAAGCTTATTACCGGTTATTATTTATATCTGCTTATTACTATTACCAATTATTATTTGCAATTCATTATGGTTATAAAAACTGTATTACCAGTTATTATTTGCAATTCATTATGGTTATAAGAACCTCATTACCAATTATTATTTCTAATTCATTATGGTTATAAGAACCTTATTACCGGTTACTATATCTAATTCCTTATGGTATAGATTTTGGATTTACCTTAATGGAAACTTTGTAAGTTTTGATAGACCCTGTGAATAATAATTATATATGCATTCAGTTAGCGGATACGTTTGGTTTAAGCTCCTCAAAATTTTCAGATAACACTATGAAACTAATAGAAATTTCCATCAGTATATTAAAAGATTCTCTGTATTGAATATGGTTTTTGTTTTAATTCCTAGCCAGGTTCCTTTGAAAGTTCTCACACGGCTTAATGTTAACAATAGATTATCCTGTTGGATTTAAATTGTTGATACTTCTAAGCCTCAAAACCCTGCATCAAATTAGATCGAAGATTTAAGAATTATTTCTTGCACAAAGTATTATTGTATTTAAAAATTTTTTTTTAAATCTTCTGGAAATACACAAAGGCTTAAAAAAAAGCCTTCAAATATGTTCTTCAATGACTTGAAAAAATGTGAAACCTGTCAGTCACCATTTTATTTAAACATTTGTATTCCCAAAGGATTATTTTACATATTTGAATCCTTATACTTAGGTCAGCTCTTTTGAAAGGTTACTCAGAGGCATAAGTGGGATTGAGTGGGATCTCAAAGCCACTTTATTTCTATAGCCCCCCCTTGCAACTTTTTTAGCCTCCAGGTCTCCTTCTTAACATTTTTGATATCTGCCAGCAGTCCGTCTTTTTTCTTTTGTTGACTTCATTCTTTTAAATGTTTACAACTGTGACCTATCTCAGAAGGAAAGTGAATGCACCTTGCTTTGGATCTAATGGAAGTAAAGAAACTCTGACCAAGACCACCAATATATTTTGATATTAGAGAACAAACAGGAAACCGATCTTCAGATCCATCCATTTGTTTTCTAAATCACTGAATCTAAATGTAGGTTTGCAAATGCATTAAACAAACAAGCCGTTTTTCTAGACCTTCATGGCTTGACCATAACTTCCACTTCCCTTTTTCAAAGGCTGCATTCACTTTTTGACAAAGGAAGGGAATACAATAAAATAACAGTCATTCAGATTCTTTAAACTGAAACTTAAAAAGATATCACACAAAACAAGAAGTGTGTAGTTTGATTAAGCCTAAAGTCAAAAATAGAACTAGAGTATAATCACTACTGAGCCTTCTGGTGACCAAGCTGATGAAGGCCTGTGTTGCATGCTTGTTGTCAGCATCCATTTTCAAGTTTCCACCAATGATCGATGAGAGCTCACCTTTCATCTCATTCCAGTTTCAGTTTAATTTAAATAATTCGTGGAAATGATGCTTGGCCCAGTTCATAGCCTTTACCAAGCAATCTGACAAGCTGTTGCTTTTCTTTATTCTGTTTAACATGTGTGACCACAAGAGAGCACCACTGAGCCCCAAACACTAGACACAACTCCACCAATCACAGTTTAGGGACAAAAAATAGTTTTTGTTTTTTTTTATTACCCCGAGGCACATTCACATTTCTTCTCCTTTCACTCCTGCACTCTGCCTCCCAATTCTCATCCCTGGAGCTCCTTTTATGTTGGACATAGGAGCACTTCTGGTGCCATGGCATTCCATGCTGGAAGCATTTGCGGGTCATACAGAAGCTATCCCAAATAGTGATGTCCACTTTTCAAAGTACCACCCTGTGGAGCCCAAGGACCAGACGGGTTCGCCCTTCCAGACTATAACACTCAGTGTGACACCAGTAGGGGGGCATACCAGCCACCCAAGCCGACACAGAGAGACGCAAGAGGCACAGTTATAAAAGCAGTGATTTATTTTTCTTCTCTTTTGGAAAACGTCTTCCCTCTCTCCCACAAGCACAACAACACAGTCCAATTAAGCACAATACACTACTTTTCTTCTCTCTTTCCTTCTCTTTCTTTTTTTTCCTCCACTTCTCCTCAGCAAGCTTTGTCTCCCTCCACCTGAGTCCGGCTCCTGGAGCAGTGGCTGCTGGCTCCTTGTATAAGGCTCTTGGAAGTGCTCCGGGTGCTCATTGACCTAATTCGGTTGTGGCGGAAGAGCTGCTCTCCAGGGCTCAGTAACAGCTGGGCTGCACCAAACCCCAACTTCCATGAAGCCCTGTGGAAGTCCTAGGCACCGCTGCAACCCAGGGGGGCTGCCATCTACTGCTCCGGGGTAGGTAACGCTCTGCCCACGCTTGCTCCCCTGGTTCTTCCAGCGTAGAGGCGTCCTGGCCATCCACCACACCAACTCAGCCCTGTGGGTGTCAATACTGGTTCCTGCCAGGAGAGCACTGTTACCTTTCATGCTGGATGACAAAAGGTTTACTTGTCCCATTTCTATCCATTATTGGATCAACCAGATCAGATTGCATCCCCAGTATTGGACTCTACTCATTATGGCCTCTAGGCCAGGGAGGTAGTCAATCCCGACCCTAGTCTGGATGCCAGACCATCCAATTTGGCACTTAAACAAGCATTAAATTCAGTTTTAATGAGGATATATAGCTGCAAAACATATTCATTTTGGCAGATCTTCTTCTTTTTTTAATAATCAGGCTCAAATGTTAAGGATGGCAAGAGACCCGCTCAAGGTGAAGCTCGGGTGAAGTTAAGATTTGGTTACACCAAACCATATTTACCTTTAAACACCTCATGTCCACCTCAACACTAATTCCTCAGTTGACAAAAAGAAAGAAAATGAAACAAGTTAAATCACGGATTCTAAAGCACCAGAGTAAGATTTCAGTGTTCAGCCAATAATGAGGAATAAGAGGACCTCCTGATTAACACCACTTGAAATGCTACAAATTTAGGTGTAATGAGAAAAATAATTGCTTACACATTCATATGTGGGGGTTTCCTCATACCGGTGATTTAGAAGGCACCAGACAAAACAAACTGAAGTGATTACAAAGTGTTCATAAGTAATTCTTAATGAACATAATGATAATAATAATAATAGTAATTGTAAGTCATTAAGAAAACAAAATGTTTTACAAAAAAGGTCTAACAAGAAAAACTTCTCCAAATCAAAAAGAACCTTAAGGATGAAATTCAAAAGCGGGAAAGTGAAATCAATAAACCAGTATAGTAAACTGGGGATAATTACAATCTAATATCCACACGTAAAAATGGAAAACATTTGTAAATCAGTCTACAAAATCCTCAAAATAAAATTTTCAAAGGATTGTGAGACTTAACAAAAGCAAAGCACAGAAGGAAGCTGAAATACACAGCTGTGCACGGACAGATAAAGCCACAGCAAAGAGGCAGTGGCAACAGGTGTCTTCCCCAAGCCCTTAGGAAACTGTGGCCCTAAATGGTATATTTCATTGTTTTCAAATGTGTAACTTTCATTTTTGCATAATTCAGCAGATGTTTTAATTATGTTCTTGTTGCTATTACTTTTTATTTATGTGTGTGTTTATATTTTGGCTGCTATTTAATTTAGTTTAACCACAACCATTTGGTGTTATTCTTAGTATAGACGGCAGTGTTGATGTTAGTAGTCCTCCCATGTTGTTAGCATGTGACACCAAGAAGAGGCTCAATGGGACACCATAACTCATGGTCTATTTAAGGTTGAGACACACTACAGCTGGTGTCCAAGACTGGATAAAGATACTTAAAAATATACCGTATATACTTGCGTATAAATTGGGCCTTGAAACCCGAAAAATCAATCATAAAAACACATCGAATTTCGTTGCTGTAGCACAGTTACCAATTTCTTTTGCCAGTTCAACGACTTTTAATTTAAAACCAGCTTCATATTATCTTCTCATCGAATGCTCCATCGTAGATAAGGGATGCTCTTACAATAAAGGTACATGAGGGTGTGAGATACTAAAAACACAAATCAGTGCTTCAGAATAGTTCTGGTATTACCACGTGGCACAATAAATAGGAAAAAAAAATGGAAAGTGTGCTCCGTGACTACTCTCTCAGGTGGGCGCTAGCATATCATTGGACCAATAGTGTCAGTTTTCCGCATTCGACTTATATGACCGACATTATAAAATACCTGAAATTATACGGTAAAGTCAAGTCCCGCCTTATCTGTGGGAGAACTTTAAAACGAGAATAATACTGCATATAAAAAATATGATTCTGCATAATGTATTTATGAAAACGCTTATTAAGTAGCCAGGACCTTTCAGGAATGATTTATTCAACTCTGAGTTTTGGATTTGGATTTGTACCTTGTTGATTAGTTTTATTTTCTGGGTTTTCAAAATGAAAAACAGGATTAGGCACAGCAACAGTCCTAGAAACCTTTCCCACTAGGGCTGTTATTCCCTATTATCAGGCAAAGTGTTTTGATTGGTATTTTTTTGTATGATTTACTGAGGTGTTTTGGACAATTAGAGTTTTTAAACACAAGGAATTCAGTTTTGGTATTTGTTGCCCAGTGGGGGCTGGGTGCTCTCAGAACCCCTGCAGATTTTGTTTTTTGTTTCCCCAGCCCTCTGTAGTTTTTTTTTTCCTGTCCTCCTGGCCATTGGACCTTACTTTATTCTTTGTTACTTATTATTGCCTAATTTTGCTTTAACATTTGTATTTTTTCCTTTCTTCATCTTGTAAAGCACTTTGAGCTACATCATTTGTATGAAAACGTACTAAAGAAATAAGTATTGTTGTTCTGTATGAGGTGTCTTGAAAAAGTTGAAATTTCTTTTTGTTCTATGATGCTTTTTTTTGTTTCATTATGGGTGCCGGCATTTTCTGACACTCCTGTTGGTAGTTCCCGTAGCAATTTTACCCAAAGTGCACTGGGTGTACACGCCACATGGTGTCATTGTAGCCACTGTATGAAGTTCAGCACATGTATTGCTGAAACACCCCAGATATGGATAATCCTGCGTGTTGCCAAACAAATATTTGGTATTATTTCTGGTATAAAAGAATAAAATATTGGGTAGTTAGACTTACATTAAACCCAAAACACTAACTAAGATTCAGAGTTCTCATTTCCAAACCTGACACAGATCCTGATTATGTTTCTTTGCCTGGTCCTCTTATGTTCACTGTCTTCTTTGAGTCAGTAGACAAAGTATACCAAAATTGGTTACTTAAGGGTCATATGGATACAAACATCATTTATGTTTTAAGACACTTTGTCTTACACAGGAAAAAATCAAATTTTAAACTGGTGTTCATCAGCTATGGTAAAGGTATGCTAACTGATTATATCCAGATTTGGATGTGACCACAGTATTCATCATACAAGTTAGTTTCATTCTTATGTGTCCCAGATTCTCAACTCTATTTTAATGTCTACTGACATTTTGAACTTTAGATTGGTATGGTGGTTCATTGTGGTGTTTAAGTTTCAATTATTGTTTAAGGTGGGTGAGGGAGTGAAGCACTGGTGGGATTTCTTAATCATGATGCATTCACATTATATGTGTGTGTGAGTGTTTTGTGTATTTAAATATAGTGTGTGTGTATGTATGTGTATAGTGTGTACATATGTATGTATACTGTATGTACTTTTCAAATAGTTTGAGGGAACACTTAATCATCACAGTCTAACACCAAGTCAGTTAAGCTTCAGGGATATCAGTCTGTCCAGTTAGGAAGCACAAGCAATTGTGAATCATCTTCACCTGCTTTGGTGCAAAGGAAAGTGACAACTGGTGCACTGAAGAGGCAACAGCAAGACAACCCCCAAAAAGGGAATGGTGGCCACAGACAGTTCTTCTCTCCTTATCCCTCCTGACTGATTCTTCTCTAGTTTTGTGTTTTGCTAGTGTTCTTGTCACTACTGGGAAGATGAGGTGGTACCTGCAGCCAATCCAGAGTGCACAGGTAGTCCAGCTCCTCCAGGATGGCACATCCATATGTGCCATCACAAGAAGGTCTGAAGAGGATGGAGGAGATACCAGCAGACAGGCCGTTACACAAGGAGAGCTGGACAGGGCTGTAGAGGGGCATGAACCCAGCAGCAGGATTGGTATCTGATCCTTTGTACGAGGAGGAACAGGAGGAGCATTGCCAGAGCCCTATAAAATTACCTCAAAGTGGCTACTGGTGTGCATGTTTCTGTCCAAACTGTCATAAACAGACTTTAAGATGGTGACATGAGGGCCCAATATCCACTACTGGGACCGGTGCACACAACCCATCACCGTGCAGTTTGAAACCTACACTCAGTGTGAACCTGTTCTCATCTGTAAAGAGAACTGGGTGCCAATGGCAGAGCTGCCAGTTGTGGTATTCTCTGGTGAATACAGGGAGAGAGAGACTCCTCTTCAGCATAGCATGAAGTCCCCAATTCTACTATACCTTTTTTTATTGGTTGATATGTATATGTATATTTTATGGTGTGGTGTTTTGGTTCCAGCGGAAAATGGAAAATGGATGGATGGATGGATGTTTTGGTGAAATACACATCTCTGAACTTTTCACTGTTTAGCAGATATTGGTGTAGTAAGATGTTATGCAAAATGACACCTTTAATTAGCTAACTAGAAAGATCACAATATGCAAGCTTTTGAGGCAGCTCATGCCCCTTCTTCTGGCAAAATGTACATTAGTTACATTACATTAGAACATTAGAACACTCTAGACGAGAACAGGCTATTCAGCCCAACAAAGCTTGCCAGTCCTATCCACTTATTTCTTCCAAAAAAACATCAAGTTGAGTTTTGAAAGTCCCTAAAATCCTACTGTCTACCACGCTACTTTGTAACTTATTCCAAGTGTCTATCGTACTTTGTGTAAAGAAAAATGCCTTAAAGTTTGTGCAAAATTTACCCTTAACAAGTTTTCAACTGTGTCCCCATGTTCTTGATGAACTCATTTTAAAATAACAGTCTCGAACCACTGTACTGATTCCCTTCATAATTTTAAACACTTCAATCATCTCACCTGTTAATCTTCTTTTGCTTAAACTGTAAAGGCTCAGCTCTTTTAATCTTTCCTCATAACTCATCCCCTGTACCCCTGGAATCAGCCTAGTTGCTCTTCTCTGGACCTTTTCTAGTGCTGCTATGTCCTTTTTGTAGCCTGGAGACCAAAACTGCACACAGTACTCCAGACAAGGCCTCACCAGTGCGTTACAGTATAAAGCTTGAGCAGAACCTCGTTGGACTTGTACTCCACACATCAGAGCACTATATAACCTGATATTCTGTTTGCCTTCTTAATGGCTTCTGAACACTGTCTGACAATTGAGAGCTTAGAATCCACTATGACTCCTAAATCCTTTTCATAAGGTGTACTCTCGATTTTCAGACCACACATTGTGTATTCAAACCTCACATTTTTACTTCCTATGTATAATACTTTACATTTACTGACATTAAATTTCATCTGTCACAAATCTGCCCAAGCCTGTATGCTATCCAAGTCCTTCTGTAATGATATAACGGATTCCAGATTATCTGCTAATCCACCTAACTTGGTATCATCTGTAAACTTAACCAGCTTGTTACTTATATTCCCATCTAAATCATTTATATATATATTAAAAACAGCAGTGGCCTTAGCACTGACCCCAGTGGAACACCACACTTAACATCGGCCAGTTCTGATGAGTTTCCTCGCACCATCACCCTCTGCTTCCTGTGTCTGAGCCAATTCTGCACCCATCTAAAAACATCACCTTGAACTCCCACTTCTTATTAATTTGATGCCCAACCTCTCATGTGGCACCTTATCAAATGCTTTCTGAAAGTCCAGATAAATAATCTCATCTGCTCCACTTTGATCATATGCTTTTCTTGCCTCCTCATAGAATTCCAGCATGTTAGTAAAACACGACCTCCTTCTTCAGAACCCATGCTGACTGTTCCTAATACAGTAATCCCTCACTTATCGCGGGAGATAGGTTCCAAGGCCGACCGCGATAACTGAATTTTCGCGAAGTAGGGACACCATATTTATTTAATTATTTAACGTGTATTTGGACGTTTTTAAACCCTCCCTGTATTGTTTACAACCCACCCTTTACTCTATTAATAACAGGGACAACTGCTAAGCAATATGAAATCGGTAGATAAGTTTACACTTACTGTATAGCAAAGTACACGTAGCAGCTTGTAGGTGGTCATGATGTCGTCGACCTTGTTGCAAAGATTCCTAAAGCAGATTCCATCCAGACTACTGCCTTATCACATCCACTTGCAACTCGTTTTGCGCCCTGGTTAAAGGACACTGCGGCCGTAGATCTTATATGCTTTTCCTCCTTTTTAAATAAAAAGCATCGTGGACTCATTGATGCTGTAATGGTGTCCTGCAGCGGTGTAGCTGTTCCCTTCCTTCAACATATCCAAAACTTTTACCTTTTCTTCAATCATTTGCATCTTCTGTTGGCGCTTGGACACGGCCCCTGAAGCAATAGCACGTTAATGCTGAATGACTGAGATGAGACTTCCTGGTTAATGCAGCACTCCGTCGCTGAGCCAATCAGCAGCATACAGGAACTTAACTGCGTGCTCTGATTGGGTAGCTTCTCAGCCATCCGTCAATAGCATCTCTTGTATGAAATCAACTGGGCAAACCAACTTAGGAAGCAAGTACCAGAAGTAAAAAGACCCATTGTCCGCAGAAACCCGCGAAGCAGCGAAAAATCCGCGTTATATATTTAGATATGCTTACATATAAAATCCGCGAAGTCGTGAATCCGCGAAAAGTGAACCGCGAAGTAGCGAGGGATTACTGTAACTCCTTTCCTTGCCAGGTGTTGCTCAAACTTATCCTTAATAATTCCTTCCATTAATTTTCATGTGATGCATGTTAAACTTACTGGTCTATAGTTGCTTGAATCTGCCCTGTCACCCTTTTTTATATAATGGGATGATATTTGCCATTTTTCAGTCTTTTGGAATCTCTCCAGCGTGCAGTGACTTCCTAAAGATATGTGTTAAGGGTTTATATATGTACTCGCTAGCCTCCTTAAGAACGCGAGGGTAAAGATTATCTGGTCCTGGCGATTTGTTTGATTTCAGCCTATTTAATCTGAGCAGCACTTCTCCCTCTACAATTTCCAAATCCCTCAGTACCTCCTTAGTAGTCCCTGTTACCTCTGGGAGGTTATCCACTTGCTCATTTGTGAACACCTCAGAAAAATGTAAGTTTAGGGTATTTGTTATTTCATTGTGGTATCTTTTAATTCCCCTTTACTATTTCTGATGCTCTTCATCTCCTCCTTGATTGTTCTTTAACTACTAAAATACTGAAAGAATCTCTTAGGGTCTTATTTCGCCTTATTTGCTATATTCCTCTCCAACTGTCTTTTAGCCTCCCTGATATCCTTCTTAATGGTTGCTCTCATGTTCTCATATGCTCTACGATTCACTTTGCAGTCATTAGTTTTATATGCCTTATTAGTAGATTATGCCATCTTGCCTGAAGAAGGTGCCTGAGTGGCCTCGAAAACTTGCATATTGTAATCTTTCTAGATATCCAATAAAAGGTGTTATGGCTAACATGGTACAACACCCTAGTACTGTAGAAACTGGTGTTAAGGCAAGGAATTGAGACAGGGCATAGGTCACAACCAAATCATCCTGAACATCTTCATCCATCCACATTTTTATCATGTCACTCGAAGTAAGTTCAGGAACTTGAATGATTACACATACGTATTTTTAAATTTTAAAATATACCTTTCTGTTTTAAATACCTTGATGAGTTGTGTGTTTTTACTGGTTATGGGAGCTACCGTATGCTTGCAAGATGTCATTTTTTCCATTTCTGTCGAGATACAAATCTATAAAGAGCATGACTTAATAATGGCCGTGCACCACTTGTAATCTTAGTATGCAGTGGTCACAGCTTGTTGTTGTTATGTGTTTGTTCAGAAGGCCCCTTTTTTCTTTTTTTAGTTTTTTCAGGTCCATTTTGAAGTTTCATAACTGTCCACTTAATATCAGAGTATCAATCAAAATGATACTTTAATTTGGGCAGTACTGGATTGACTCTGAAAATAAATGTTTTGCTGTTGAAGAAACATAGCATGATCTCTGCCAATTTTCAGAAAGACTGCCACAGTGATGTGAATGTCTTTTACCAGCTCTTCACTCAGCCCCAAACTGAGTTTCACAATGAGTGAAGCGACCAAAATTTAATTTTAGCAACTAACACCAGATGAAAGCTTCACAAATGAAAGTCACAAGCAGACAGCATTGTAACCCACCACCCAAAATAGCATGGCCTGGATTAGCTATTTGATTCACTTAAACGTCCAAGTTCTTCCTGCCATTGTCTTCTTGGTCATTTCTTCATGCCCATTTCTGCTGTTACTCCATGGTTTCTCTGACCTCAGCCTCCAGTGCATATTTTTACAAATCCTCATATACAATTTGTTATTTTTACTAAAATCTAAATGCAACACTCTTTGCTGGATTGCAATTTCAACCTTCGTTGCAGACATAACGGTAAACAAATGACAGTAACAGGAAAACATAACCGTACAAAAACAGGAAGCCAAGATCAACAGTACCAAGCTTGACCACCTCTTGTAGCCACCACTCCTTGAGACAACTGGTGCATACAGCCAACAAGCCTCTGAATCGACTAGTGGGAGATTGTATCCCATTCCTCCTGAAGGGCCCAACAAGGTTTCTTGCCATTGGCAATATGAGAGTCATGTTTCCAGATGTTGCAATCCAGAGAATCTTAAAGTTGCTCCATGTAGTTTATTGGCAGAAGAGAACTCAGGTGAAGGTCACACTTGCAAACCCATTTTCATTCTTCAGAACAGTTGTGGCCACAGAAGTTCTGTTTGGCTTTTGACATTTTCCTGTAACTGTCAAGTCATCTAGGAGGAATGAATAGAAGGCCTCCCGCATCTCTCGTTGAACTTAGAGCCTCCTGTCATTGACAGCATATTGTGTTTGCTGCCAGTTTCAACGCCAGCACAAAAGGCAGATGAGAAGTGATCTCTTAATTAGGCCAATCTTTTGCTGGTATTTCCCAATATACACATTCAGTATATTGTGATCGTGCAAGGTATGACAACTGATCCCAAGAAATGTTGGGGTGCCAGCCGGGACATCCTGTTTAATAGAAACGGGAAGATTCAAACAAAAATGGAGCACAATGGCACTCCTAAAAAAGCATAGCTAGAATTTAGCTGGTTGCTTAAAGTGATCAGGTCTGGTTAGGAGCTCCATCTCTCTTGAACATCTGTCTAGAATGCAGCTTTCTGTGAGTGCCTTGGTTCTATAGTCCTCTCACCAGAAGGAGTGGAGTCAGTGGTCCTCACTGAGTGTCTTCTTCCACAGTGGAAATAGAAAGTGATGATGTCGTTAGCGACAGTGCCCTCTCTCATCCTGGAGTGGGATTGCTTACCCAAGACTACTCATGAGGGTGATCCACAGACATACATGCTTGACAATATACACTGTACCTTCAGAAAGTATACAGACCCCTTCATTTTTTCGCATTTTGTTATGTTGCAGCCTCAGGCTAACAAATAATCTAGATAGATAGATAGATAGATAGATAGATAGATAGATAGATAGATAGATAGATAGATAGATAGATAGATAGATAGATAGATAGATAGATAGATAGCAGTGGCGGCTGCTAGCTTTTGAAACAGGTGAAGCTCATATTAGGCCTTCATCATAAAATTCATTATGTTATTTGTACGTAAATTCTGCCCTCCATTCCTTTTGCACAAAATGGTCTGTGACCCTGTTGTACCAATTGGCCATCTTTTCCAGGGACTTAACCAGTTACCTCTCAATGGCCAGGAGAGCAAGGTTGCTCAAACGATCTTGGCCCATCGTGTTGCGGGTGTATGACTTGACCTGTTTTAAACAGGAGACGCTCCTCTCTACACCTGCTGATGTAGCGCCAATTGTTGCCACTAACGACAACAGCTTGTAGAGCTGAGGCATTGCACTATCCAACTCCATGTCTTTAAAAAACACCAAGAAATCACACAGCTTACCTCTGCTTCCCTGTAAGCCATGATCTGAATATAGTACTTGAAGTTCAGATCTCAGTCTCCCTGAGTCAAAGAAATGGCCATAACTTTTCAGCACACTTTCAAATGCTGTCAATTAAAAAAATGGGTTCCGCCCTTTAAACAGCTCCTCCAATCATCATGCAGCAGCCCAGCGTCCTGGCCCGCCCACTGCTCCATTCACTCCCAGGGAAGCTCAGAGTGACGATTTTGGTGCATTTATCCAATTACTGTCCAGCTTTTCTGCAGTGAAAAAAGCTCCTCTGTGCAGCTTGCCCATAGAGCTCCAGTGAAGCTGGGATTCAGGAGGGTTTAGCGTGCTGTGCTGCACGGAAATGTATGACAAGAAAATCGCGTCAAACAATCTACAATAAATACCTGATTCTGAACGAGCTAGTCATGAAGTTGAACACGTTCTAGCGCACTTTTATTAAAACCAATATAAATACGACAGTGCATATATGAGCATTTATTTTCTGACATAGTAGAGGAAGCGGAGCTTCCCTTGTAGTCTTAGAGCAGTTGCCACTGATAGATAGATAGATAGATAGATAGATAGATAGATAGATAGATAGATAGATAGATAGATAGATAGATAGATAGATAGATAGATAGATAGATAGATACTTTATTAATCCCAAGGGGAAATTCACATACTCCAGCAGCATCTAAATTTTTCCCCATATCAAGCAACACACAATACACAAAAATAAAAAATACTGAAATATTCCACTGACACAGGTATTTAGACCCTTTCCTGTGACAGTTGAAATTTTGCTCAGGTTGCATCCCATTCTATTGGTCATCGTTGAGATGTTTCTACACCTTCTTTGGATTTCACCTGTGGTCAACTCAAATGATTAGACATAAATAGGAAAGTCAAAGAGCTGTTGCTCTTGACAATGTATATCAGAGGAAAAACCAAGCCAAGAGGTCAAATGAGTTGCCTGCAGGCTTAGAGACAGGATTGTGTCGCAGGACAGATCTATGGAAGGCTATAAAAACATCCTGCAGCATTAAAGAATCCTGCGAGCACAGTAGCCTCCATACTTCTTAAATGGAAGAAGTTTAGAACAACTATAACTGTTCCTAGATCTGGCCACCCGACTAAAACAAGCAGATGGGGGAGAAAGGAGATAGTAAGAGAGGTGACTAAGAACACAATGATTATTCTGGTTGAGCTCATATGTGCATATGGGTAAAACTACTAGAAAGACAACCATCACTGCAGCACTCTCTGCTCTATGACATAGTGGCTAGACAGAAATATCTCTTCAGTAAGACAAATGGAATTCCACTTGGAGTTTGCAAAAAGGCACCTAAAGGACTCTCAGACTATGATAAACAGGATTCTCTGGTCTGATGAAACTAAGGTTAGGGTCATGTTTAAGGGAACCAGGCACGGCTCCTCACCTGTGCAGTACCATTCCAATAGGGCTGTGATATTGTGGACTTGGTCATGGAACAGGGTTGAGGGAAAGCAAAATGCAGAGATACTGTACCCATAAGGAAAACCTGCTCCAGAGCATACTGGGCTGAAGGTTTATCTTCCAGAAGAACAATGATGCCAAGCACAAGGCAATGCAAACACAGCAATGGATATGAACATCTCTAGGAGCCTGGGCTTGAATCCAATTGAATATCTCTGGAGAGACCTGAAAATACCTGTCTGCTGATAGTCTCCATCCAACCTGACAAAGCTTGAGAAGATCTGTAGAGAAGAAGGGTAGAAAATCCCCAAATCCAGACGTGCAAAGTTTGTCATGTCAAATTCAAGAAGACTCCTGCCTGTAATCACTGCCAAAGGGGCTTCAACTAAGTACTGAGTAAAGGGTCTGAATGCTTGTGTCAATATGATTTTTCAGTTTTTAAATTTTGATACATTTGCAAAAATATGAAAGATCCTGTTTTCACTTTGTCATTCTGGGATAATGAGTGGTGCTTGATGAGGGGGAAAAAATAATTAAATGAGATTAGTACAAGTCTGTAACATAACAAAACATGAGAAAAGTGAACGGTTCTGAATATTTATTAAAGACACTAGTGTGGCCCCGGCCGGGATGCTCCGACAATGGAAGGACTGGGGGAGAGAGCTTTTCCAGGACATTTCTCTGCCCCCGTTGGCTTACAGTGGGGTCACAGGTTTGGAACATGGAAGCTCAACCCTGCTGGGGCGTGTGGCCACAACCAGGTGGTGCCTAAATGTTTACAGGACCCTGTTTGGCAGCACTTCCACCACACCAGGAAGCACTTCCAGAAGAAGGTCGCTGGATGCCTGGAGTCCTTCCAGGTGTTCCTGTAAAAGGGGCCAGTCGCCACTACTCATCGGCCAGAGTCGGGATGAAGAAGAACGAAGCTGCTGAGGAGGACTGGAGATGAACGGACTGTGCTTTGGTCCTGTGTTTTGCTGTGGATATTGTGCTATTGCGGGGAGTGAAGAAAGCGCTTCTCCAAGTGAAAATAAAGGTGTGCCGTGCAAGATTTGTGTCTCTGCCTGTCTGTGTCAGGGTTGGGGTGGCTGGAGTGCCACGGTATTCCACAGTAGATATAACTTGTGATAATATTGGTTTAACAGAGGAGCCATGCCTCTTTCTAAGAGTTAATGAATCATAGAACATCAATGAAAATATCAGTTGTTCTAGTTGTGTTGAGTTATGTATTCTGTAAAGAAAACCAATTAATAACATGGGTGCTTAATTAAAGTATTAAAAAATAGGGTTGAGGTTTTCAGGTAATTATAGCACTGTTTAAAAGTAAAACCTATGCCATAGCTGATGCAACCTTCTTTGTTCATGACCAGTTTTCATTAGTTAAAAAATTGAGTAAATGCAAAGAAAAAATAAGTTCATTTAAGAAATTCCTGCTTTTAGGTCAACAAGAACATTTAGCGTAAAGGGGAAGCTATTTTCATGGTGCTTCACTTTTTGGTTAGGAGTATAGTCACATTTTCTTCATTTTGTTATTTTATGGTTGCCATGATTAATACTTGTGTTTTAGGATTACAGTTTCATGAAAGAATGAAACTTAGGTTTTGGGCATCCCCATTCTCACTGATGTTTAAGTAGTCATTCAAATGCAGTGCAGGAAAAAAATAATATTTTAATACTTAGTTCTTGTTAAAGAAACAAACAGAAGATGGACACAAAGTAAATTTGCTTGTCTGCTCATACTGCTTAGAGATGATAAATGACCACATTTGGTCCAATATGAATGCTTTTGTATTGTTAAGGCTAGCTGCAATTGTGTGAACTAAGACTCTGAACCTAAAACTAAAGGTTGCCAGATTGATCCCCCTTTCTGCTCTATGTTTGATGCTGAAGCAGACCCCAAGTACTTCCTATAACATCCATCCATCCATTTTCCAACCCGCTGAATCCGAACACAGGGTCACGGGGGTCTGCTGGAGCCAATCCCAGCCAACACAGGGCACAAGGCAGGGAACCAATCCCGGGCAGGGTGCCAACCCACCGCAGGACACACACAAACACACCAAGCACACACTAGGGCCAATTTAGAATCGCCAATCCACCTAACCTGCATGTCTTTGGACTGTGGGAGGAAACCGGAGCGCCCGGAGGAAACCCACGCTAACACGGGGAGAACATGCAAACTCCACGCAGGGTGGACCCGGGAAGCGAACCCGGGTCTCCTAACTGCGAGGCAGCAGCGGTACCCTTCCTATAACAGTATTGCTAATTACAAGCCAAAAACTAACAGGGAAACCTTCCACCCACTAATAACTCTTGTATACATACCTTGGGTCACTAGTGACCCATGACATCTTGTTTACACCTGTCGTAGGGTTATGATACAGTGGGGAAGCAGTTCATCTATAATAATTTACTACTGAAAATATGGCAAAATTGTTTATAATTACTTTATTTGTTGGTATCAGTTTAGGTGTCCCTAATTATGCTGTGCTTATCAAGTAATTACTTGTATAATTACCGAGTAACTAGGTGTTATTACTTTATACTTAGTGTGTAATACAGTGTAACACTATAATTAAGTACTCAATTGTAATATTTGTGCTACAATTTTTATATGTATAGTACAAAATGAGACTCCAGACATAATAAAGGTTTGGGGCAGCCACCCGTATAATATGTTCCTGGCTGCAAAAGTAAAGAATTGTAAGACCAGAGTAGTTTACAAGACTGAGTCCAAAACAGAACTGAAATCCAGAGGAGGGGAAAGAGGCTTTATAGGGAGTTTGGGGGAAGTGATGTCATCCTTGGGGCCGGGACCGGAAGTGATGTCGTCCTCGGGATCGGGGCCAGAAGTGACATGCTCTGAGTTGAGGCACCGGCTACTGGCGGGATTTCCCAGGAAAGGTCTGCAGAAGACTTAGAAAAAGAGTCAGTGCACCCCGCCACCCCCATGGTGGACGTGTTAACAGTATTCTTTAAGCCATTCAGCTGCCTCCTATTTGCACGTGTGTGAGAGTATGTACGTGGGATTATTTTGCTGAGTAACAGACTATAATTGTGTAATTACTGTATATGTAAATATTCAAAAGTAAAAGTAATTAGGTGTTAAAAATCAGAAGTAAAGTGTTCAGGGAAGAAGTTTATAATTATGTTCGGCTTGATTCAAATATCAATATATGCCAGGTCTCTAACGACCCATGGTATGTAATAGAAGCCCCATGTATACAAATGATAATAATAATATGGCTATAAACATTGTGAGGGACGGCCAACAGTTCAACCCAGCCAGGATGCCGAAAGGAGGGAAGGCAGATATTTTGGGACACTGTCTCCCTCAAAACGCTAGATGGCAGCTCCCCTGGAGTGTAGCGGTGCCCCGGATTCCCACAGGGCATCCTAGAACTTGGAACAGCCCTGTTGGGTGCCATGGGTGCCGCCAGGGGGAGCTGTCAAAGGACCTGGGGACTCATCCTTTCCCTATAGCCCGGAAGTACGAGGTAGTCATGAGGACAGAAGCCCTGAAGTATTTCCAGTTCTTCATTAGATCGAAGGCTATATGAAGGACTGATGGGAACACAGCAAAAGAGCCAGAGTCAGGAGGTAGAAGACAACGTTTGCTGGGAAGTGTGGAGGAGATAGAAAGAGAGAGAATTGTCTTGTTTATTGTATTTTATTGCCTGTTTATTGTGGCTGTGGTGTAGCGGTCAGGGGCCGCTAAGATTCACACTGTCTGACGGTGATTTATTTATTTTAATAGAAGAGATCCCAGGAACATCCCCAGCCTTGGATCGACCCACACACACTCACAACAGAGACAATAAAGCACACTGGGAAAGGCAAACAATTACAAATGTAATGACCCAAAATAATTAATGAAAACAGTAATATCACCCCTGACCCCTTCGGCGATATTACATATAAACACAAACACCACATAGCAAAGTCCATATAAACCAAACCGGATGAAGATGAAAAGTGACCAAGTTAAGTCCAGCAATCTGTATGTTGAAAGGGAGAAGGAAAAATACAGTCCTACCGGTAGTTACTGATGATGAGGATGAAATCAGATGATTGATTCAGGAGCGCTCCACTCTTCCGGAAAACCACAGAATCCAACACAGTTCTCAGTGCACAGGTAGACAGACGATCCAGACCCCAACAAACGAATACTGTCCAGGACACAAAGATTAGAGTTCCAATAACAGCAGGCTGAAACGACAGATAACCGCAACACACACTGCACCAAAACAAAACAAACTTTTTCCTCCTCTCCTTTTGCCCTCTGCCCTCCTTTTAACTACCTGTGGCCACCTTTGACCCCAGCAGCCCCAGCAAGGACTGCTGGGAGATGCAGTTCTTATAAAGTAGCACTGCTACAGTGGTGTTTTGAGCACTGCTTTCAAGAAGAAAAAGTATTTAAATACTTCTAGGTGCTTTTACCCTTTGTCCTGAGTGTCTGTCTGTTGGGTTTAAAGGGGCAACAGCGACCCTTAGCATTTACTACATTAATAATAATATTTCTAATGAAGTTGTCACGCCATCCTGTAACCTTCATATTGTGCTATCAGTTTCTCTCTGTCTGAAATGTCTTTTCTCTCATCCACAGTAAAAACCTTGAGCGTGGAAAACAGCTTTACAATGGGAAAAAGAAGTTTAACATGGACCCCAAAAAGGTAAAGTGTTCATTAATTAGTCCCCTAGTTATTTTTACATAAATGTGCAATATTTTAATTCTGTTCATCCCTTGTTTATCCACCTCTCTCTGTTCTGCATTAGACCAGTACAGGTTGAAAGACAAAGGGTTGGGTTTGTACGCCTTAATGGTCCAGTGTTTTATGGCCATTACTTGGGTTAGTGGTGGGTGAGTTATTTAAAGGAAGAAAAGCAATTTCCTCAGAGGAAGGATACTAATTACTTTTGTAAAAGTATGTATTTTTTATATTTTGGCATGATGATGTATCTGCGGTGGGTTGGCACCCTGCCCGGGATTGGTTCCTGCCTTGTGCCCTGTGTTGGCTGGGATTGGCTCCAGCAGACCCCCGTGACCCTGTGTTCGGATTCAGCGGGTTGAAAAATGGATGGATGGATGATGATGTATAGTGTGTTTCCCCCAAATGTTTCATAATAGCTGTGTAACTCATACATGCTCAGCACAATCTTGGGCAATTTATGTAGATGCCTTTTGTTTGTGAAATTTTAAAGGATTATTTATCCACAGGTTTGGTCTAATTAATTGGGAATTGGGCGCACTAAAATGGAAGAGTACTTTTTATTAAACAAGCATTTTTTTTTTTATTATTTAACAACAGATAGTAGATTGTTGACAGTGATGCTGTGTTAAGCTCTTACCTTACACACTGAGAAATATGAATTTGATTCTTGGCTGGGGTGTCAACTGTTTGTATTTAAAACATTCTCTGCATTTTCTGCAGACTCTCTGGTTTTCTCTTACACCCCTAAGACTATTTCCCCTGAGACAGATCTACTACAAAACTAATGAAGCTTAATCTCTTGAGCCTCTAATACTGGAAAGGCTCCAGAAGTGACCTTGTCCACAATGCTGAAACATTTTTGGTGTCTATTGCATGACATGAACATCTCTTTGAACTGCCTTTCCCAAGGTGTCTTCCATTTTTTCCCTACAAAGTTTTTTTGGGAGTTTTTCCTTGTCTTCTTAGAGAGTCAAGGCTGAGGGGCTGTCAAGAGGCAGGGCCTGTTAAAGCCCATTGCGACACTTCCTGTGTGATTTTGGGCTATACAAAAATAAACTGTATTGTATTGTATTGTACATGTAGTGGTTGCATTAAAAAAAAAAATGCGGTGATCTGTTGTAGAACAGCGCCATTGAAGAAGATAACAGTGGTTACCCAGACCTTGTTGTTGGTTACGAAGGGACTCCCATAACAGCTGATACCTCAGGGCCCCCAAAATGAAGGTCTGCCTTTGATCTTTCCAATATGTGGGAGCAGAAGTGCACTGTGGTACTTTAATGATGATCAGGATTCAGAAGTTAGCCTGCCGGGAAGGTTATTAAAAAGAGAGGGAGAGTTTAGGAGCATGCACTGATACAACATGTTGCTGCACCCACCACACAACGAACAACCTCAGGATTCCAAATTAGGACCTGAGCACAGCTGTGCGATGGGTGGCACCTCAGCACCCACACTAGTTCAAATGGAATGGAACAGTGTGTGGTTTTAATGGGGCTGGAGTTCCGATCCCTGCCACCAACCCCAGAGTTCTCCTTGCAAGTTTGAGGACCTGTTTAAAAGAGTGGATAAATTTAAATATCTAGGATCATTGGTAGTCTGAGATGGAAAAATTAGATGCTGAGATAATCCTTAGAGTGCAGTGTGGAAGAAACAACTAGAGGAAGGTGTCAGGAGCGTTGTGTGAATGAGGAATTAAGGAGAAGGTTAAAGGTAAGTTTTTTAAGACGGTGGTAAGGCCAGCAATGATGCATCAAGCTGAAACATTGTATACGTACATACCTGGGGTCACTAGTGACCCATGACATCCTGTTTACAGCTCTCGCATGGTCATGATACAGTGTGAAAGCAGTTCATCTGTAATAATTTACTACTGAAAATATGGCAAAATTGCTTCAAATTATTTTATTATGATTTATTGGTCTCACTTTAGGTGTCCCTAATTACGCTGTACTTACAATATGAATGCTTCTGTATCATTAAGGCTAGCTGCAATTGTGTAAAGTAAGACTCTGAAACCTAAAACTAAAGGTTGCCAGATCGATCCCCCTTTCTGCTCTGTGTTTGATGATGAAGCAGATCCCAAGTACTTCCTATAACAGTATTGGTAATTACTGTCCAAAAACTAACAAGGAAACCTTCCACCCACTAATAACCCTTTTATATGCATACTTTGGGTCACTAGTGACCAATGACATCCTGTTTACAGCTCTCGCAGGGTCATGATACAGTGTGGAAGCAGTTCTTCTATAATAATGTACTATCGAAAATATGGCAAAATTGTTTCAAATTATTTTATGATATTTATTGGTATCACTTTAGGTGTCCCTAATTACATTGTACTTACCAAGTAATTACCTGTATAATTACAGAGTAACTAGGTGTAACAATGATGCTGACCAGTAAAGGGAGCACAGGAGAAGAAGTTGGATTTGGCAGAAATGAAAATGTTGAGGTTGGCAAAGAAGCACAGAATAAGAAATGGGACAATTGGATGTACAATAATAGTAGGAGAGATATCTAAGAAAGTACAGGAAAATATTCTGAAGAGGTATGGACGTGATGCGAAGACAAAATCAATACGTGGGCAAAAGAGTGATCTGAGTGGAAGAACAGGGAAGAGAAAGCGAGGTAGGGATTTATAGAAAATTTGACGGAAAAGGGTCTGACTAGAGAGGAGGTGCAGGACTGAGTTGTATGGAGGAACATCGACCCTACGTAGAAGTGAGAAAGGAGGAAGAGGAAGAGGAAATGCCCTATAGTGGGCTAATCTAATACCCAGGGTTGCTCCTATATAACTGCTTATCATAACCCTATAATGTAAAAAGAGGCTCAAAAAATGGATGCATAGATAGAAGTAAACAATGTGTTTCTTTCTATTGTCATCTATCAAAGATACTTTGGAAACTTAAATCAGCTGGGATTCGAATACAGATAAACTATCATATTGGGTCTATGGAGGACTGTAGGACTTTGAACGTTGCTTCTTTATTTGTATGCATTATAACAGAAGTGGTTTGAAGTCATTCACCTTGAAGATTTGTTATGCACTAGACCTGTTCAATCTGAGTTAGCCAATTACGGTTCCCAGAGGCTGAAGTCTGCATCTCGAGTGCAGTTGACATCACTCTGCTTGCCTTTTTCTTTTGCTTGTCTTTGGAAGTGTTGTGCCTCATAAAGATCTACAACTTTGAAATGCATTGAATCTTGTGCTGTCTTTCTTTGTGGTCAAAGTGGTATCACAAGTGATGACTGTAATTATTCACAGTATATTATGATCTATTGGTGAGCACAAGATATTGAATCAAACACCACTAAGGGCATCTGTATCTGAATGTAACGTATGTGAATTGAACAGGGGGTTTAACTGGCAAGCTGCCACTTTCAAGAAATGTTAGAAAATCAAGCAATTTCAGGATATGGTGCCCTCTGCTGTCAGAAATTGGAAACAGTGCTTGCTGCAAGGGGTTACTTCTGGTTAACTGACTACATTGGTTGTACTATATGTGTTTTTTTTGTCTGCTGGAAAAGACGTAGTGAAAGATGAGAGCATGAATGACGCCAGACTTTCTCCTCTTTGTGTTTCTCCAATGGAAGGGAACAGAAAATGAATGACCAAGCATTCCACCATTCCACATACACCCGGGTGTGCCCTCCATAAGTGACTCACCAGACTTGTGTGTACAGAACTGCATATTCAGCTTGTCTTCCACATTTAAGCATTGAAAACTATCATATTCACTTGTCATTTTCTCAATCACCAGGGTCGCAGGGGGTACTGGAGCCTATCCCAGCATGCATAGGACGAAAGGCAGGTTAAAAAACCCTGGGCAGTACACCAGTCCATTTCAGGGCAAACACACACATACACAGAGGCAAATTTAGCATCACCAATTCACAACACCTGCAGGTCTTTGGATGGTGGCAGGAAACTAGAGAATACCCACACAGACACGAGGAAAATGTGGAAACTGCACGCAGAGAGGACAAGGGACATGAACCCTGGTCTCCTTATTGCGAGGTGGCAGTGCTACCACTGCACCACCGTGGGCACCGTTCACTTCTAAAACTGAAATGGAGAAACATTAAAAAAAAGAATATACTGTATTTATATAAGTAATTAATTTATTTATGAAGCCAAAATTGTCTGCAAATATAGTCCCACTATATTTATAGTATATACAAATATAGTCCCCTTCTCCACACTATGCGACTCTTCAATTCCACCCGGGGGGGGGTAAACGTTAACATTATTCAAAGTTATTGTCTGTCTGTATACCTGCATTGTTATCACTCTTTAATTTAATATTTTCTTTATCGGTATGCTGCTGCTGGAGTATGTGAATTTCGCCTTGGGATTAATAAAGTATCTATCTATCTATCTATCTATCTATCTATCTATCTATCTATCTATCTATCTATCTATCTATCTATCTATCTATCTATCTATCTATCTATCTATCTATCTATCTAGCGCTTTGAGTACTGAGAAAAAAAAGCGCTATATAAATGTAATGAATTATTATTATTATTACTACATTAGTAACAGTTGCGGGCCATGTGCTCTGTTTAATAGTAATGGCAGTGCTGTCTTTTCATTCACTAAAGCCAATTTTCCTCAGCCAGCGATCTTTTAAGGATTTCAGTATTCCGGTTGCTAAGCAATTGCTGTTTCACTTCAGCACATACACATGGCGCTAATGAATGGACTAATCAGTGCGCCATGCATGCAGTAAATGGGACCCCACTGTCACAATGCCTCATCTTCTTCTGTCACTTATCTGAATGAACTATAGTCTTGTGTTTTGTGCAGTGCCGTTCAAACTCACCTCTAATGTTATTCCATGTGTGATTCACCAAGTTAATAATTGTTTTAAAAATAATGTTGCATGACTTGTGCATTAAAGTCTAAACGGTTATGGAATTCTATAGCAAATTGGCACAAGATGATCCACTCATTTTGGATACATGTGACACTGACATGTGCTGTTAAATGTGTGACGAATGTGAGTCTACTGTCACTTTGGAGCATAGCTACTCAAACCTGTCACTTGTGCTACACTTTTTTGCACCTTATAAAGATTCATAAAGAAGAACTCTGTCCTCTTCAGGGATCTGTTGTAAAAGAAATGAATAAGTTAAGGCTATGCAGGTCTGTTATCAAATCACATTTACAAATAATGAAATCACATTTAATTTTGCTGTAATAAATTTACAAGACATATCAAATGTTTAATACTGAGACTACACATTCAAGAGTCATTCCTCTTACTACACCCTCTCAGATTCAGGGATGCTTCAGATACTGATGGCTTCATGGATTTACAATATGTATGCATTCCAAAAAGAAGATTGGAGTCTGCATTGGTGACTTGACTATAAACCGAGTCTACACTGCGTGGTCAAATGTCAGTGAAACCTGGGATCAAACATGAAATGTTGGAGAAACAGAACACCAACTTGGTTGTCCAGTTTAATTCTTCCACTTCAAAATAAAATAACACGTGATAACAGTGCAAAATCCGGAAACATAGGCAGTTGTCTCTCCCTTTAAATGGAATGTCGCTCATCTGAACATTTCTTTCTTGTCTGTGGAGCTTCGTCTTTGCTGTTAGCTCCGGTCCAAGTCAGATGGCTTCCTGCAGCGAAGTGTGGCTTTATAAGAATTCCCTCATAAGGAGTGGGGTCAATTGCCCTCAGTGAGTGTTTTGTCAGAGCTGTGGAGGTAGAAACAGGTCCAAAGATTAGCAACAGTGTTGCCTTTTGCTTTGCAATGGTACTACATACTGGAAGAGAGCCTGGAAGGCAACCCACAGACATGTATGTGTGAGAACTAACTTAACTATATACAGAGTCTACGCTCAGTCTACTAAATACAGAGCCTATACTGACTTGATTATATACTGAGTCTATGCTTAATCTGTGCTGACTTCACTATACATTGAGTCTACACTTAGTCCACTATATATTGAGTCTACTCTGACTTGACTATATACTGAATCTACACTTAGTTTTCTATATACTTAGTCTACGCTGAATCAACTATATACGAGTCTACACTGACTTGATCTAGTCTATACTTTGTCTACGCTGACTTGAGTATACACTAAATCTACACTTAGTGTAGATTTTCTGTATCTGTGTAGAGATTCTGAGTCTATTCTGACTTGACTATATACTGAGTCTACACTTAGTGTACTATGCTGAGTTGACTATATATGAATCTACACTCACTTGACTGTAGACAGCCTATACTGACTTGATTATATACAGAGTCTATACTTAGTCTACGCAGTTAGGAGACCCGGGTTCGGTTGTTCTCGAGTTTGTATATTCTCCCCATGTCTGCGTGGGTTTCCTCTGGGTGCTCCGGTTTCCTCCCACAATCCAAAGACATGCAGGTTAGGTGCATTGGCGATCCTAAATTGTCCCTAGTGTGTGCTTGGTGTGTGGGTGTGTGTGTGTGTGCCCTGCAATGGGCTGGTGCCCTGCCCGGGGTTTGTTTCCTGCCTTGCACCCTATGTTGGCTGGGATTTGCTCCTGCAGACCCCCGTGACCCTGTAGTTAGGATATAGTGGGTTGAATAATGGATGGGTGGATGTCAAGTCAAGTCAACTTTATTTATAAAGCACTTTACATACAACAGCCGCTGACCAAAGTGCAGAACATAGGCTAAAATAAATTTTAAACAAAAACAAAATAATAAATAAGTAAAATAAAATACAATAAATGAAACTAATTAAAACATAGTAAACACAACTAAACAGAGTTAAAACAGAGTAAAATCAATTGCTCACACAGGATCAAACGCCAAACCAAAGAGGTAAGTCTTAAGAGCAGACTTAAAAATGGGCAGTGAGGAGGCCTGTCTAATGTGGATCGGCAGTGAATTCCAGAGCCTTGGAGCCACAACGGAAAAAGCCCTATCCCCCTGAGCTTTCGCTGAGTCCTAGGCACATCCAGAAGCAGCTGACCAGCTGATCTGAGTGAGCGGGAAGGAGAGTGCATATGCAGCAGCTCAGCGAGGTAGGGCGGAGCAAGCCCATTTAAGGACTTAAAAACAAATAAAAGAATCTTAAAATGAACTCTAAACTGAACAGGCAGCCAGTGCAGTGAGGATAACACAGGTGTAATGTGCTCATTTTTTCGTGTGCCAGTTAAAAAACGTGCAGCAGCATTTTGCACCAGCTGGAGCCGAGACAGGGTGGACTGGCTAACACCAACATACAATGAATTACAATAGTCCAACCGGGTTGTAATGAAAGCGTGGATTACTGTTGTAAATTGATCTTTGGAAAGAATGTTTTTTATCTTCGCCAAATGTCTCAGCTGAAAAAAACAAGATTTCACCACCGCGCTGATCTGACCGTCCAGTCTAAAATCCTCATCTATCCTAAAACCCAGATTTGTAATAACAGGTGTACCATATTGTGCAAGGGGACCCAAATCCACAGGAGCAGAAGTAGAAATAGACCCACTGGTGCCCCCAGGACCAAAAACTATAACCTCTGTCTTATTTTCATTAAAATTTAAGAAGTTTACTGCCTTCCAAGCTTTCACCTCTTCTAGGCACATAACCAAAGTTTGTATGGAGTAAGCATCCTTGCGTTTGAGGGGTACATAAACCTGAGTATCGTCTGCATAACAATGGAAAGCAATTTTATGCTTTCTAAGAATAGAGCCAAGAGGCAGGAGATACAAAGAAAATAGCAGAGGACCAAGTATGGAGCCTTGCGGAACCCCACATGATAGTGAAGCAGAGGAGGATCTAAATTCATCTAGCCTCACTGAAAAAGTTCTTTGAGTCAAGTATGATTTAAACCACGCCAAGGCAGTACCACGAATGCCCACACAATGCTCCAGACGAGATAATAAAATACTATGATCTATAGTATCAAAAGCAGCTGTTAAATCGAGCAGAACTAAAATCACATAATCCCCTGAGTCTGTTGCCAAAAGGATGTCATTAAAAACCTTCAGTAATGCGGTTTCAGTACTGTGAAGCGGCTTAAAACCAGATTGAAACACTTCGAGCACATCACTTTTATCTAAAAAGGCTTTCAATTGAATATACACACTTCTCTCCAAAATTTTGGACAGAAATGGAAGCTTGGAAATTGGTCTAAAATTGGATAGAACAGTAGGATCTAGGCTTGGTTTTTTGATCAATGGTTGCACTATGGCATGTTTAAACAAATTAGGAACTACGCCTGAGGAAAGGCTGCTATTGATAATAGCAAGAACAGATGGCCCTAAAACAGAAATAATCTCTTTAAAAAGAGAAGGTGGGACAACATCAAAAGGAGAAACCTGAGGGCTTCGATTGACCAACAATCTCATGTAAATAAGATAGAGTCACCGGCTCAAACTGATAAAAAACATGATGAATCAACTATATAGGAGTCTACACTAACTTGATTATATACAGAGTCTATACTTAGTCTACACTGACTTGACTATACAGTATACTGAATCTACACTTAGTGTACTATGCTGAGTCGACTATATACGAGTCTACACTCACTTGAATGTAGACAGCTTATACTGAATTGAGTCTATGCTGACTTGACTATACACTGAATCTACACTTAGTGTACTATATACTTAGTCTACGCTTACTCGATTATATGCTGAGTCGATACTTAGTCTGCTATACACTGAATCTACACTGAGTCAACTATATACTGAGTCTACACTATGTCATGCCTACCACACCCTCCCAGATTCAGTGATACTAAAGATATGAATGGCTTCATTATTTCCTGCATGACTGCCAAAATATATATATATATATATTTATCAAATAGAGGGCCTGAGACTTTTTTGTGTAATTTGTTATATTAAAGGCAGATAAAAGTTGATGACATTGACTGGAGTACATGTGTATGTGAATCATTTTGTGCGAAGTTGTAAAATTTTAGTGTAATTAACTTTATCAGCTATTTCATATAACTTATCAAATAAATTTTATCTGATTTTATTCATATTGAGTTGCTCTTATTATATAGTTTTTGAAAGATATAGTAGATTTTGATAATTTTGATACATTGCACTATGGCGCTATGGCAGCTTGTCCGGTCCACCTTAATAAAAGGACAAGTGTCTATGTGTGTGTCTGTGCATTTGTGTTTCCATTCAATTGCAGGGGTTAGGAAGAAAACTCTAAAAATAGACATAAAATGTAGCAGAACGGTAAAAAAAAAAATCAAAAATGATAATAGGAATTCCAAATAAGGGCCTTAAAAATAAGAAAAGTGGTCTTACAGGGCTATTCCATTGTCTGATGTTATATACCTGCAAGAGCAGTATGGTAGTGACTTTCTTGCACACCTCTCAGACCAAGTGAACAAGGTTTATAGCTGTAATGCTGTTGACTGATAACTTCCCATGGTGGGCAATGGATGAATGAAAATAACGATAAATCAATGCAGACCTCAGGAAACCAAAGCCCAGGTATAACACTTCAGTTATAAGAAGGAACAGTTCAACAAGTGACACTGAAAGCAAGCAGCAAGAATGGATAAAAGACATTGCAGAGGACTCAGAACACAGCCCTGTGGAGCTCCTGTGTTGAGAGTGAAGGATAACAAACTGTGGCCATACACTTAAACCACCTGAAGTCTGCCTGTCAGGAAGTTTAAAAATAAAATTAGTCAAGACATTACTTAGAAAATCTGAGCCCAGTGTTTTACTTTGCTGACATCTCGGTGGAGACTCAAGAAGAGTCACAGTCTCACACAGAACACTGTTTTATTTCGCAGGAGAAAAATCAGAGAAGCATGAGGTAATAGAAAATGTCTCCATTTTATCTCTTTTTCATCTTATTGTTGTCCACAAGAAATAAATAAGATACTATGGGAGATCTTTTTTTTTTTTTCAATCCTGTCAGGCGAGCTGATCAGCACAGATCTTGAAAACGCACCCTACAGTAGAATGCCATCCGGGCCTGCTACCCTCCCGGAGGTTAGGAGGTTCATTCTCCTAAACTATACTTCCAAAAATGCATCTTGAGTTTTCAGTCCAGTAAGTTTGTTTCCAAGGATGAATATAAGTGAACTGAATTGTATCCTATTAGGAGGGTGTAAGTGAAAAGAGTAGCCATTTAACCCTTTTCTAGAAATTAGTGGAACCTTGTGATATAGCGAGTCCGCAGTTCCAAAAGAACGGCAGTTTTTAAAATAATCCATTTGGCCGTGTTAGTCTCCATGGATGCAATCGTGCAGCCGCAGGGAGTGGATGAGGTAATTGGGGTGAGGGTGTGATCTTTCTGAGTTGCTTGATTGGCTTCCAGCGGTGCGTGATTGACACACTACACTCACGGAGCCATATAAGAACAGGCCACCACAGAAAAAGGAAAAATGGTAAAGAAAAATGAAGGAAAGGCTTGGAGAACAAGAGTGAGAGAGGCATTGGGGTGAAACAGAGTGGACAAGCCAGCCAGCTTAAAGAGAGAGGTCACTGTGGGTAGGAGTCCCGGGTGGAGCGAAGAATCAGCAGTCAAGGGACGAATCGCGCCCACTGACAATGCGTAGGAGTGGGTATGATTGAGGTGGAGTCCTTCCTAGGGATCTGAGGGATGACTACGTGTACGAGCAGGAAGACGGGAGGATAACCGAACCTGAGCGGTCTGGCAGATGCTGGCGAAGGCAGCCAAGACGAGGGTCGGTAGCAAGGGGACCTCGACTGCTGAAGTCTCTTCAGCTAAGCAAACCTTGGGTGAGCTGGAGAGACTGGGAAGGAGCTGTGTTTGGATGGTGTGACCCCAATGAGTGCTGTAGGATTTTACTCTCGTATTTTAGCCTTGTTTTAAACATTTGGGATTTTTTACCTTTTTATGGATTATTTATTGGCACTGCCCAATTTATTTGGACACTGATTTTTTTTTGGATTGTTGTTAATAAAAGTACTTGCACCTTTTGCACCATCCCCTTGTTCAGTTTGATTTGTCCCCATCAGACCAGCTCATCTGGTTACATTACCAACGGTGTTGGGTTGGAAGTGGGAGTATGGAACATACCTCTGATTGCCCTTCTTACACATGGTTCTGCCAGTCCTCTGGTGGTTGCTTTTTCCCCTCTCAGTTGTGCCCCCGTCTCTGTACAGTTCCTACCTGTAAAGGGCTTTGAAGTAGCGGCAGTTCCAATCTGCACCTTATAAGCATTCCCTGGTGCTCCCCTGATGCTCTACATAAGCAGCTGCAATGAACTCTGACAATACAGTTTTACTCACAACAGATAAAATTTGTCTTCCCTTCAGCATGAACCAAATTTCATTAAAACATATTGAATAAAACAGAAAGCACCAATTTAAAATTAAAACAAAAGGCACCCCAAGGCACCGCTGGTCTGGAAAGCCAATAGCAGACTGTGCCGTTCTTTCAACTGTTTTTCTGCATTTAGCCCATAGAGAGAAATAATCATACACTACATTCAGGTCTGCAGTGTTTGATAAAATGTGCTTGTAATCATGGGATTGCTTTAGAGACAAACCAGTTGGAACTGTGCATAATAGCTCTTTGGATGCTGAACAATAAATGCCTTCATTATTGAATTCCCTTATAGAAATGTGTTAAAACCATGGATATATATATATATATATATATATATATATATATATATATATATATATATAGAGAGAGAGAGAGAGAGAGAGAGAGATATATATATATATATATATATATATATATATATATATATATATATATATATATATAGATATAGATGGTTTAAGTTTTGGATTTTGAATGGCATTACAAAAAATAAATACACACTATAAAACCATCTTTTCACTGTGAGGAATATAAGGATTTATAGTATACCTTAAATGTGTTTGTTATTTCTCAAATTGTATTTCCTACTACACTCTTGATCTCCATACCTGCATTCTAGGCCTCCTGTTTATGTATTTGTTATGATAAAATCTTATTGATATTTTCTCTCCATGTTCACAATCATGGTGATAAAATTAATGAAAAATTGTCAAGAGTTTTTTTTTTGTATTTTGTAAACTTTTCCTATAGATTGTCTGACTTGGCAATCCAGCATTTTCCAGATCAGTTCTAAAAATCTCATTTATCAGCTTTGATGATTTTCAATTCTGCATTTTATCTTTATGTTAAAACACATTGGATTGTTTGTTGTTTAAAGCTGCCTTCAATGTTCCTACAGAAATGTTCTGCAAAGCATCGGTCTCTATTAACTCTTTGAGGGCTGAATATTTTTTTCCAAAAAACTACTTTTCTGAAAAGCACACAAAGCAATGGTTACACACAGAAATCAACATAAAACATTTGTTGCTACACGCTGTGGTCATCAGTCAGGAATGCGTGCCAGGCTGGAGCTGTATTCTATCATAGTACGTCGCAATCTCATTTTAAGTGGTGGTTCAGCAGTGTGATAAGCTGATGCTGGTAACTCACGTTCGTTTTTGATCACTTGTATCAAAATCGGAGTCTGACAAGTAAGAGTCCAATTCAACGATAACATGCAAAATGTCATCTATGAAGTATTTTGCTGTACACGTTCGCTTCGATCTCTCGCCAGATGTCGATGCCATTTTTGCCATCAGCTCAGGGAATCTCAGTCAAACCAATGTAGCTAACTTTCCTACTACCAGGTAAAATGTAACGGTGGGTTTTGTCACCATTTACAGTTAATTGCCACCTCCGTTTGACAGAAGTCGATATCCGCCCTGAAAGAGTTAAAATATCAATTTGTGTGGAAATTATTTTTTTAATGTCCTCATACCACATACACTTCATAACAAAAGCTAAGCATGTTTGGGCCTGGCCAATACTTGAATGGGAGACCATCTAGGAAAAGCAGGGGTTGCTGCTGGAAGAGGTGTTGGTGAGGCCAGCAGGGTGCACTTCCACTGTGGTCTATGCATAGATCCCAGTACCTCAGTGCAAGTGACAGGGACACTCTGCTTTAAAAATTGCGCCGTTGTTTGAATAGATGTAAAACTGTGGTGTGTTTTCATAAAAGGTTCCAGGGCACAGGGTGTTTCCTAATGTCCTTAGCTAAATTGTCCACCACGGCTTAGTCATTCTGGCTCCGTAATCATCCCTTGTCTCTAACTGGTTAACTATCTCTTTCTCTCTCACCACTTCACCACCTAATAGCTAATGTATGGTCGGAAAACTGGCACAAAAATAGTTGCCATGGCATCATCCAGGTGGGTGCTATGCATTGGTGGTGGTTGACGTGGCTCCCAATTGACTATGTAAAACTCTGAGTAGTGAGAAAAGTGCTATACAAATGTAATGCTGTCATCATCATTGTGTTCTTCTCATCGACTTTCATCAATAAAGTAAGTTCATCAGTTATAACTTGGGTTTATGAGGCATAATGATCTGCACTCCCAAATACGAGGAACTTGGTCTGACATTATCGATAGCTTTGGTATAATAAGTTATTATCAATAAAAAATAATTTGAGTAACTATAATGTGCTGATGAGAAGAAAGAACATCCTCTCTAATTTTGAATATCTACATGGGTCAGAGAAATTGTGATCCTTAACTTTTTAAACTTGGCCTAATTTTCTCCCCGTTTTCTTCCATTTTTGTTTTGTTTTAATTGGCTATAACTTCGTCATCCTTCACTCAATAGTCCTGTTCTACCCCTCCAAATAAAAACACTTCTTCTTCATCATTTTTATAGCATGATAATTTGGTAAATTGTGCAAATATTTTAGAGCAGAATAAATGACAAAATAGAGTAACATTTTGACAGCAAACATACACTTTGAAAGTTATTCTTATTTCCATAGGCTTCCATAGGCTTAGCTTCCAAATATCTGTCAGGATGGCCATTAAAATGTTATAAAATATTTACAAGTAATATATCTAATATTGAAGCAGTACAAAAAAAAAGATTCTTTTACTTTTTACAGATAAGTATCCATAGAGTACTTATCTGTCGTTGAAGACCCATGGCCTATGTATCATATTAAAGGGCAGATCTTACATATATAAATGGGAAAGACATTATAATGTGTATCCAAATTACAACATCGATAACTGCAAAATTCAAAAAGATTTATACAAAAAAATATAAAAAATATAAAAGGTGGAAAACATAGGAAGTGGAAAGTGGTGTCATGTGAAAGTTGAAACATGCTCTCATTTGGTAGATAATAGTCTGTCCATCAAATTGTACACAATTGAACTTGGACATTCCAGAAAGACAAACTGTTGTTGTGATACAGCAGTACGGCCATCTTTGAGGGAAGAATGAAAAACATTACCATGTGGTATTGAGGAATGCAATATAGCATTTTAACAGCCAAACGCCATACTTTATAACAATAATGTAATAGTTGATTTTTTTTATTTTATTTTTTAACATTTTGCAGTATTGTTCAGTCCCGCCCGATGGCTTCAAAACAATAAGGTGTAGGTAAACTGTGGAATTAGCACTACAGTTATAGATGTTTTACTTACAATGGCTGGAAACTTCAATTTTGTAAGGTTATGAGTGGGAAGTGATGTAATAATTTAACACTAGAATCCCTGAAAAAAGTCATAATCCCGGGACACCTTAAATTCCTTTGCACCTCTCCATTTAGTGTCTTTTGTTTTGCAAATATGTTGATCAGCACAAGCAGCAAGCAGACTGCTATCTCATCTCCCCCACTGTCGCAGCTCAAGTCTGACAAAAAGTTCTCCCAGCTCAAGTCTGTTTATCTGGGTGTGAGGCGCCCGTAGTTGTAGAGGGTAAATAATATATTGTTATTTGGAACACATACATTTCATGTCAACAACGATCTTTGTAATTATAGGATGACAGGAAATGCAAGGCAAGAAATGTGGAACACATAGCTAAAGCAGAACATTTTTTCATGTTATAGTACTAATGAGAGAATTTTGACATGAAGTATGTAATGTGTGAAGACTGAAGTCCATCCATCCATCCATTATCCAACCCGCTGAATCCGAACACAGGGTCACGGGGGTCTGCTGGAGCCAATCCCAGCCAACACAGGGCACAAGGCGAGGAACCAATCCCGGGCAGGGTGCCAACCCACCGCAGGAAGACTGAAGTGCAAATATCAAATAAAAATTTTCACAAAAGGTACACGCATATCAAAAAAAGTGCGCATGTATTCAAGAATATAATCGAAGAAAAAGAAATTGGGTTTGGGTACGATGGTGACACGACCGCTTGGGTGGTGCAGCGGTAAGAACTGCTGACTCATAATCAAGAAGTTGTGAGTTTGATTCCTGGCCCTTCCTAGATTTACCATTTTGAGTAGTGAGCTGCTCTAATTGTTACTATTATAGAATAAAAACATTCATTTAATTTGAGTCTGTAACAGCCGGTGTAAATTTATGGTACTTGCACAGGTTAGTGTTTTGTTTTGTTTTTTTATTCAGTTTTATTCTCTTAGTCGTTTTCACGCGCACCCCAATCTGACACTGCTGTTTTCAAATAAAGATGTGCTATAACAGAGGTGAACTCAGATGAGGATGAGGGTTCTACATCGGAGAAAGAGAAAAGTCCAATCACACATTGGAACATCGCAGCTGCACCAGGAGTAAAGGCAAAAGATGGCGCTGTTTGGATGCAACAACATCCTGCCAATCAATCTGCCACATGTGTCATTCAATGAAACAGCACGGTTTACAGAGCTCGCCAATGTATCGTGCAATGTTCTGTTTGAAATTATGTTTCTTGATGGTCTTTATATGAAAACAATTAATATGTTACTTTTATAAATGCCACATTGAATGTTGTTTACCTATTTACCTTGATTTATTTACTTATCTTCCTACAGCATAAAGTCACAAGTAGACTGCAGAGCTTCCTGTGTGGTGTTTAGATCTGGTAGTGCCATGCTGACAGTGTATGTGCCCAAAAAAAGAAGTCTGAATGCATTCTGAGTACCATTGCTCGTGTACATGTATGGCATGTATAAACTATAAATTGCCACTGCGTGGCATCAGTTCATACAGTAATGGACTGTCGCCTTGTCCGGGGTTGGTCCCAGCCTTGTGGGCAGATAAGCCCCTATGATTGCACTGAATAGAACTGAGAATGAAATGTCATGTTTTGAACTTGGTTACTCTCGGAGATGTGACTTTTCCTTGTCTTCTTTTAATAGCAACCAAAACATTTCTTTAATGGTCCAAAAAATTAGTCATTTAAATTCAAACCTATTAAGGTGGCTATGGAAAATATTGAAATTATGTCTGCTACATTATTTTAGGCATTAGATTATGATTGCTATCTAGGAAGCTGCAAACGTCATTTCCCCCTCTAGTTATGATTATGTTTCATTACAGTTATTATTTTTTGTTGCCGTTTTATTAAATTATTACAAAAAAAAAAGCTCTGATGCTTTATAAGCCAGTGCTTTCCCCTGACAGGAGTTTAATGTTTTTTCCTTGTGTTTTCACTCTAAATGTTATTTGCCCGAAGAGAGAAAACACTTCTTTATCTTGGTTTCCATCAGGCAAGTAAAATAAAATGCAAAAACAAATCTTAAAGCCTGTGTTCAAGATGTAAATCGTTTAGAGATATTTATGCTGAAATTTGTACCAGAGGAGAACAAACACTGTTAGACATGAGACAGTGCTCATGGGATGATAAAGAAAACAAATGTGTTTACGCGAGCTGCCTAAATGCTCTGGTCAAATCGATGTGAAATTTGTGATGGAATTACAACACTCATTCTTTTGACTAGTTAAATATCAGACAAAGTACAGTTTAAGCCTGCTTCATTTTCTTAGGATTTCTGTTATTATTACCATAATGGGACCAACCAAAACCTGGCAAAAGCAAATGAAAGTCAGCAATGGAAAGAGAGGGACGTGAACCCATATTTGATGATCTGTTTCCCAAAAATGCACCCCATTTCCCTAGCATTTTCCATCCCAGCATTTGTGGCTTGAAAGTGCACCCCTCAGTCATTTAATAACTGTAACATACAATGTAGTGTAATATAATGATATGCATTGATATAGTTCGCCTATACAAAGTGTTCACCCTTTAGAAGTTTTTATATTTTATTGTTATATGACATTGAATCACAATAAATTTTGATACTGATCAACAGAAAAAGATTCTTTAATGTCAAATCTCTGCAATGTGACCTCATTTAACTACAAATATTTAACGTAAAAAATAATAATTAATAACATGACACACCAAATTCATCACTGGTGCAGCCATTTGGTTTTAGAAGTCATAGAATTAGCTCAATGGTGATTACCTGCCTGGGGTTTCAGTTGATTGTTAGCATAAATGTATCTCATCTGAAAGGTCTATCTTGCGGCGAGTCGGTATGGTGGACTGACCTACACCATGAAGACAAAAGAGCACTCCAAGCAACTCTCCGAAAAGCACAAGTCAGGGGACGGGGAGAAGAAAACCTCCAAGTCACTGAATATCCCTTGGAGTCCAGTTAAATCAGTTCTGGTACTTATCTGATAGGTCTAACAAGTGGCCAGTCAGTATGGTGGCCTAACCTACACAATGAAGACAAAAGAACACTTCTGGTAACTCCATGAAGGGGATTGAAAAGCACAAGTCACGGGGAGGAGACAAGAAAATATCCAAGTCACTGGATATCCAGTTAAATCAGTCATTAAGAACTGGAAAAAGTATGGAACAGCTGGAAATTTGCCAGAGCAGGCCAGCCACAAAAACTGAGTGATTGTGCAAGAAGAAGACGACAAGTGAGGGAGGCCACCAGGAAACCTATGAGAAGCTACAGTGGATAACTGAAGAGTCTGCACAGTCAACAATTACTGCCTGAGAGCTTCGAAAGTCACAGGTTTATGAGAGAGTTGGAAAGTGGACGCCACTGCTAAAAAAAAGAAACAACACCCTGGCTAGAGTTTGCCAGGAGGCTCATGGGATATACATAAACAAAGGACAAGTATAACATAGGTAAGGAACTCTACAATACTATAAATCAGGGGTTCTTAAACTATTTGGGTTGTGGATTGCCCCAGTTGGATTGTGAGTTACTGTTATATTTAATGGTAAATGGGTCATGGATGGTTTGCAGAGTGGGTCACGGTGGGCTACTGCCATGAGATTAAGCAATCAACATCGCTCTGACAAAAGATCTATGATCTGATAAAATCTAAATTGAGCTTTTTGTCCTTCAAACTAAATGCTATGTTTGAACACTGCACATTATCAAAACCTCGCCATTTTCAAAGTGAGGCATGGTGGTGGCAGCAACCCTCAATGACTTGTGATGATAAAATGAAACAAAAACCTGATGCAGTCTGCAAGAAATCTCTTTGGGAGAAGATTAGTTTTCCAGCATGGCAATGACCCTAAACATAAAGCCAAAGCTACACAGTAACGGCGTTCATGTCCTGGAGTGGCCAAGTCAGAGTCCACATCTCAATCCAATTGAGAATTTGTGGCCGGACTTGACGAGAGTTGTTCACTTACAATCAGCGTGCAACATGACAGAGCTTGAGCCATTTTGCAAAGAAGAAAGGGGAAAATATGAAAGTGTCTAAAGCTGATAGAGACCTGTGACCGCACTAAAAAAGGCTGTTATGGCTGCCAAAGGACATCTATTAAATGCAGACATGAAGAAGCGAATAATTAAGGGATCAGTTATTTTGTGTTTTATAATTGTAATAAACTTAGATTATTTTATAGAGATCTTGTTTCACTTTAAAATTAAAGAGTCTTTTTCCATTGATCTATCTCAAAAAAAGACTGCTTAAATCCACTGCGATTCAATGTGTGGAATCTTTCATGGGGGTGAATAATTTTTATTTTCACACTTTGTGGTTCCTCATAGAACTATTGCTTGACTAAACACCATTTCATTCTGGAATGGGTTCTTTACATATGAAGTTGGTTCTTTGTGCTTTGAAACACTTTCTAACATGTAGGGAATAAACTGCAGTCTTTAATGTATTGTAGGCTACCTAGCAAGACGCTAACAGGGTGGAGGTCGACTTTTGTCAAAATTCAGGGGTAGAGGGCAGTGTATGTTTTAGTTCGACTCTCTTCACTAGGAGGAAAGTTACCTTCATTGATTTGACCTTGATTCCCTGCACATACATAATTACCTGGCAAGAGACAAAAGCAAAAGTAAAATACTCTCTGGATAACATTTTGTGCATCATCACTGAATCGGACTCTGACTTGTCGGACTTCGATTTTGATGCAAATGATCTGGAGATTTGAAAATTAAAGTCAGGTACCAGCATCAGCTAATTGTGGTGCAGAAAACCTTCGAGTAGGTTCTGCGCCTATGGTAACATTCGCATGGGAGGACAGCCACTTACGACGACGAGATTGCGTCGCACTACAACTGAGACTGTTGTACAGTGCTGTTTATTGGTACATTTGCACTGTGCTTTGCATTGGGGAACAAAATAAAGGGGTTCACCGTGGAAAATAAACTGTGTGTGTTGCTGGACTTGTGCCTGGTGTCTGTCTGTGTAGGGTTTGGAGAACTGGTGCGCCCCCTTGTGGCCACAATGCATATATAAACATAATAATAATAGTAATAATATTAATAATAATATTCATTATAATAATAATAATCTCTCTATTATAAAAGGCGAGACGAGAGACGAGACATTCTCGGAATAATTTCAACTCCTGCGAGACATAATTTCAGGTCCTGCGAGAGAAGCCATTTTGCCAAGAGATTTTGACATGTCCCGTCCTCCTCTCAAACATTTACAACAATGCCCACGGTCCAATCACTTCTCATTCGTGTAAATGCTATTGTCAGACACAGCTCCTCGCACTCAGCTCCAAGCGGGGTTGGAAATAAAAGACAAAGAGTAGAAGACAAAGTAGAATTTCATAAAGAGGTTCAAAAATGTTGGCGCGATACACATGCAGAGCAGGTTAGAGATTATGAAAGTACTAAAAATTCGAAAGACTGAAAAAACTGATAGTAAAGATCGCATTAGTGCTAACAAATGGAAATTATTACTCGATGAAATAACGGAACAGCGAAAAGAGATCTGATATGACAGAAGTATGTAGATCTTGTTCGGCTTTAAACTTTAAGTCGGAAACTTGTAGATCTTCTGATTTGTGTTGCCATCAGGGACAAGCAGTGTTTCTTCCCAATGAAGATTCGTATCCGCAAGAATTAAAAGATTTGTTGTTTGGTGAAAGTGAAACCCACATACATGAGCGGCAGAGACATGAAGTGGCCCAGGGAGTTAGTGAGCAAAGCGATCAGGGGGGTAGAGCCTCCTAGTAATAACCAGCAAACCTGCGATTCTCGAAAGAATCGCAAATCCAAGAATGGTAATCACTTTCTGTTCCCTCCGATATTTGGAGGGAAGAAAAATCATGAAGGGTGGGTGCGTCCTGGGAAATTTTTCATTTAATTAAATAAATATATTTGTATTAAAGCGGTTTCTTTTTGGAGCCGTTACTCATCTGGTTCTGGTGTTTCAGAAGTGTGTTTTGTAGGTGTCTATGTTCATTGTTTTTATCCATGTGGTCTCGTTTTTGTTTTTCTACAGCTGTGTCATTAGCTAGAAGTCGTTTGCTGACGGCGGCGGATCCGGGCTTGTAGATCTACATTATCAAACAAAGGGGGCGGCGGTTGTACTCTGTACGGCTTGCTTGTGGCCTCTGGCATCAGTGCATATATACAACCCAGCGTGCACGCTTTACCTCCAGTTTAGTTTACAGGTCGTGTTGTGTTGTTTGGGCGCCACCTACTGACTCTGGGAAGCCGCTGGGTTTGACTCTGGGGCGCTGAGGAGCAGTGCATGTGCGCTTACGGTGCGTCTGGTATCCGTGCATATATACAACCTTCGTTTAGTAATATAGATAATAACAAGGGGGCTTCGCTCGCCTACCCCCGGCATTTTGAACCCATGCCCACTGGGCAGCCGTAGTTTCAGATGCGCATTGTAGGAGCTTGCGTTATTTTGAACCCGTGCTTGCCCTGCTTCTGCGGTTTGAGACGTGCGTTGTAGGCATATATCCGTCAGTCGAGCTCGTTTGGTTTGAACCCATGCGTGCTTTGCCTCCGCAGTTTCAGACGTTGGGTCGCGTTCAGCGTTTTGTTCGATCCCAAGCAGCACATTATTCCTAACTTCACTCCGCAGTAGTGCCACGCACAATATGGCGGTGACGCCTGCGCCTTCACTACGCAGTAGTGCCACTCACAATATGGTGGCGACGCCTGTGCCTTCCGTATTATGTCGGGTTTTACCATGCTGTTTAGGCGCCTTTGCCTTTCGTACCTTCCCACGCCTGATGTAGGCGCCTGCACCTTCCGGGTCTGCCTCCGCTGTGTGGTGTGGACGTTTAACTGTCGTTTTTTCTGCCTTTATATTCTGTATCTCGCTGTGCATGTGTTTCGTGCCTAGGTTTTTTTTTTGAAGCTGTTGCATTCCAGTTTTCATCATCTGTAACCTGCTCTCCATGTGTTTGGCCCCATTCTTTAACCTCTTTATGGCGTTTTACTTTGTTTCCTACTCTGTCTTTTATTTCTGACCTCACTTTATCCTGCTTGCGGCATGTCAGACGGTTCGTAGTCTCTCCTGTTTTGCTCTGGGGCGGGGGGGCTTTGTGTGGCACCTGCGCACGTGCGTAGTCTCTCCTGTTTCACTCTGGAGAGGGGGGCTTTGTGTGACGCCTGCACACTATGTCTCCTGCGTCCACGGGCAGGTCCCTGCGTCCATATCCGGTTTACCATTCTCGGTTAGTGATATGGATAATACATGCAAGAGCCAATCTTAGAAAGTTAAAGCTTTCAGTTAGTGTTTGCTTAATTTGAATGGAATATAAATTTCTTCCATAGCCATAGACAATGGTATAGCCTTTTTCCCTCTGTAAGTTAGTATGAGATAGAACGTTTTTGCTATAACTAAGATACAGTGTGCTAATTGAGTCAGTTGTTGTTTTGAACAGGTCCCAGTGCACAGGGACTTAAAAGACCCATTTTCAACATAGAAATGGGATAGACATACAGTTTTCAAACCGTTCTTAAATGGTTCAGAAACGTTTAGAAGTGATTTATAACTATTAGAAATGTAACAAGATTTATAAGCTTTGAACAGAACTTCTCTTAAACAAGTTTTGTTATTTTAATTTTTTTCTTTTTTGTGTGAACTGTTTTACTTTGAATTTTAACTAAAACTTTTAAAAATTAAGATATTTTGTCTGTGGAATCTTTTTGACGCGTCAGGTTTTTGCTGAATCCCATTTACAATATGGAGCTGCAGAATTTTGGTAATTTTGGGTAAACGCATCTACAATGCATGTTATTTATATAGCACCTTTCCCATGCTCAAGGCACTTAATATAGAATGTTCTGTGGACTCCGTTCTGTTAAATTAAGTAACATAACAGAGCTGACTTCTTCTCATTGATCCCTTTCAGCTTTCATGCCAGTTAATCAGTTTTTGTTTTGTTTTGTTGACTTGTTTAACAGGCTGCATTCTGCCATCCTGCCACATTTTGGATATTGCTGCCATGTCACTAGTGTCACCCTGTGGTCACTAGAAAATGCTAAAAAACACACATGTTGGCTCTTCAGTAAGATTTGTTATGAATGTCACTTGTTATGAATTTCAGGTTCCTGAACAAGCATCTATTCTTTCTTTTTTTTTTTTTTTGTTTATCCCCCATTATGGTAGTTTGCACAATTAATTATTGTCCTCATGTTTCTATGGTTCTGATTTTTTAACTTCTTCCCCCTGGAAAAACATGAAATACAATCAATCATATGCTCTTTTTATGGAAGGGCATACTAGCTGGTCACAGATACCAGGAGCAGTAATATGTTGATGGCCCTGAGGTACATGCAGTTCATTTTTGGGATGTTAATGCACTTCTATTCTAATCGTCAAAGACAGCATGAAGTTAATTTAAAAATAATGACAAATTCTCCCAATGACCATGCTTTTTGTTTCAAAGAACAATAACACAAAAACAACACCCGGCCATTAAAGAGATGTATGCTATTTTTGCTCTGTTAGTTGAAAAGGCAGTTTTTCAATAAGTGGGATCTCTGAATGTGATCTGAGGAAATTAAAGTCACAGTTCCCCAGAGGTTATTATACTACTTCATCTTGAGTTAAAAACACTAAAAAAAAATACTGGGGTTCAATTATTGAATAGGTGGTCACACCGAAAGAATGAGTTGCTGTAAGCACAAAAATGTATCAGGCTCATGAGCATCATGTCATGTCATTTTCTAACCCACTTAATCTAAGCCAGGGTCATCGGAGGGCTGGAGTCTATCCCAGCAAGCATCAGGCACAAGGTAGAAAGAGACCTCTGGACACACACACACACACACACACACATTGGGCAGTTTAGTATCTTCAGTCCACCAAACCTGCATGTCTTTGGACTGTCAGAGCAAACCAACATGGACATGAGGAGAACACGAAAACACGTGGAGGACCCTAATCTCCTTACGGCAAGGCAGCTGTCCAGAGCCTTGTATTATTTAAAGTAAATAAACCATGGTTGCATTTATTTGAAAATCTTTTAGGGAGTCAGGACTTTTCATGTTTGTTTTAACTTTGATTCTGGTTTATGCATTTGGCTTCGGCATTTGGTTTCATTTGTGCTTTTCTGGCTTTTGGCACACTTTGTTTTTGACCTCACTCTCTCTCTCATCTCCTGCGCCTTGTGTTAAAAATTTTTGTTTGCCTATTGCTTCTGTGGCAGAACAAAGGGAGTAACAGTAGCAATCAGTAGGGTTAGGGAAGTAATACAAGGGATGTTCAAAAAGTTTCCGCACTTTTTTAAACTCTATTCATTAAGAATTTCAAAAACAAATTACATCATTTTTCTACATAGTCACCTTCATTTGCGATGTAATTTTCCCAGCATCATAGTAACTTTTAATGCCCAATTACTACTCCTCCCACCTTCACCGTTCCCGATGAAAATATAGAGACAAGCCAAGCAAAATGACACCTTTTATTGGCTAACTAAAAAGATTACAATATGTAAGCTTTCGAGGCAACTCAGGCCCCTTCTTCAGGCAAGATGTAAAGGGGCCTGAGTTGCCTCGAAAGCTTGCATATTGTAATCTTTTTAGTTAGCCAATAAAAGGTGTCATATTGCTTGGCTTGTCTCTACATTCATAATGGCTAACACGGTACAACACCCTAGTACTACGATGAAAATATAAAAGTTTTTCAATGTCCCTTGTAATAATCAGAGCCCAAGCCTATATTGTGACCACCAGGGGGCGCGCCAGTTCCTCAACCCCTGACACAACAGACACCAGACACAAATCTAGCAATACACACAATTTTATTTAGGTGTGGGAAACTCTTCCCCTATGTTTCCCACCAATACCGTAGCACAATACACCACAGAGCATCAATATACAGTACTTCCTTCTCTTCGCCTCACTCTCTCTTCCACATCCACTCCTCCTCTGGCAAGCTTCGTCCTCCTCCTCCAGACTCACACAAGGCTTTCGTTACAGCGTGGGAAACACTTTCCTTTTTGGTTTCCCACCTATATTCAGTACAATAAGCACCAATAAATCACAGCACTTTGTCACCCCTCTCTCTTTCTTCCATGTCCACTCCTCCCTCAAGTCTCGTCTGTTTCCTCCCTACTCTGGCTCCCAAAATGGAGAGAGGTGACTCCTTTTATAGAACACCCGGAAGTGCCCCAGTGTCCCGTGATCTACCTCCGGGTATGGCGGCAGTCCAGCAGAGAAGGGCTCAGCCATTCCTCATGGGCCCCCTGGCAGTGTCCACAGGCACCATGCATTAAACCTGTGGCACCATAGCAAGCCAGGGGGACTGCCCTCTGTCATCCTGGGGGAGGTACTGCCCAGTGAAGGGTCTTTCCCCTGGTCCTTCCCTTAAGAAGGCATCCTTGGCCGGGTAAGAGTCCTTGCTGTCCATTACAATATGAACCATACGCTTTGAACCACTCCTTAACCCTCCCTTATCCCCTCCCCATGGATGCTACTTACTCAAGATGGGTCTTTGAAAGGATACCTTGTATTTTTTCACTTTATGGTGATGTTTAAAATCTTTAAATAGTAAGCAAGAAAAAGATGGACTATTTTGTTTAGGAAAAATCCAACATTCATGACTCTTTCTAAGGTCAGTCATGCAAATTCTGGACTGAAGTATAACTGAAATGCAAATAAATGGGAACATTTGATCAGATACAGTGTGTAACTGACTGTGCAGAAAGAGATTATTTAGATATCACTCTTTCTCTGGAAGGCATTTCCCAAAACATAATTCTCTGCAGAAGAATATGTCTAAATCCAATTAGTTAATCACATCATAAATAACATCTACAGAGTGGTAAACAATGAAATAATGACTTGACTCAAATGATCTATTGTCTTTTTACCAGCAACATCCTGCCAAGCTAAAGGAAGGAAATGCGCGATTATCAAGACGATTAACAGCACATTTGACTTTCTCATTAAGTGACAAGTCTTTTTTATTTTGTGTTTTTTTTTAAAGTAGATAAAATTACAAACAATCAAATCAAACATATACAACAAATGACTTCATAGCGAGCACATAAACACAAGAAAGCAAAAACTATAAAAACAAAAATGAAAAGAAAACAAAATATATGTCAGATTGTTAAAAGGAGAGCAGCAAAACAGACTTCAACCCCCATCTGAGAGTAAGAGAAGAAAGCCGACAGCATAGGTAAGAACAGCTAGAAAAAACGGATGGGAAAATGCCGCCCTAAAGGATAAATATGCCTATTCTAAAATGTTATTAATTAAATCTTGCCAAATGCGCTAAGTGAGAATTTTTTTAATAAATATGGGATGGTAGTAGTGCCAGTATACACCAGTATGCATACATAAACTGTCAGCAAAATGGAGAAATGCCAGTACGGAGTACTAGAGCATACCAGAGCATACTGGCCAACTTTAAACTTTAGCTTTTTTAATCAAATTATAAGAGAAACATTGGCTACTCTACTTGACTTGAGTAAACATGAGCTCCTTTATCACAATGGAGTGACTCATTTATTTGCCCTGAAATCTTCTCACATAATTTTGTTTTCCCCTACCAGTGCACTTACATCCACCTCACCTTTTGACTTTAAAACTTGGCGAGCACTGGCAGCAGCGCCTATTTATGGCTTCTCTTGGGACCACTCTTGTTCAGCCCGCTTGAATAATTGCAAGTGTTGTGATGCTTTATAAAGTCCACAGACAATCAGGCCAAAGTCCTCTTCTGGCAGTGCCTGTGAAACCCCATGGTTCACTTAAAGAGAGATGTTTGTCACAAAATGTATTTTTCGGGTCTGTTGAAACCCAAAATCCTTTATCACTTCAGAACATCTAATTTGCAAAATGTGTCTACAGTCTAGCAATTTGGGTAAAAATTGGACTTTCTCTTGTTTCACTATGACTTCCATCTGAAGTTTGTAGTTTGATTATTGTGCACTCTTTAGTCAGAAGTCAAGCAAAATGACACCTTTTATTGGCTAACTAAAATGATTTCAATATGCAAGCTTTCGAGGCAACTCAGGCCCCTTAACACTAGAATTACCAGAGCCTATGAAAAAACTCGTAGATCCGTCCAACCTTAAATCGCTTCTTAAATCCGTTCTCACCTCTCCGCCAGTGTCTTTTGTCATCTAAATGTACTGATAAAGACAAGCTGCAAGCAACCGGCTATTCCATACCCCCACCGACTTAGAACGTGAGCGAACTTCTCCCAGCTCATGCCTTGATTGATTATCTGGGAGTGAAGTGGAGTTTTAGAGTGGAAATAATAGATAGTTATTTGGAACACACGCATTTCATGTGTGTTCCATTTCTACAGTAATCTGTGTAAACACATTTTTAAAACAGAAACATTTTTCATATTCTAGTAGTAAATGACAAAATGTAGGCATAAACAATATAATGTATGAAGCCTGATGTCCAAATATCAAAGAAACACTTTCACAGAAGGTACAAATATAACAGAACAAGTGCGCTTTTATTCAAAAATATAACTGCAGAAAAAATAGCCGCCTTAGCATGCCACATTGACACATTTACTACAACTGCTTCTGTGGTGTAATGGTATCAGCAACTGACTGGTAATCAAAAGGTCATGAGTTTGATCCCAAAACGACTCCGTTTTGAGAACTGCTCTTATTCTTACTGTTTTAGAATAAAAACATACATTTGATTTCAGTCAGTCTGTAACAGCCAGTGTAAATGTATGATAATTGTAAAGGTTAGCTTTTTTTTTTTTTAAATTCAGTTTCATTCTCTCAGTCGCATTCACAATTCCCCCCCTCCCCATCTGAAACTGCAATTTTCACATAAAGACGCGCTATAGCTCTGCGTGCACTTTTTGTGGCATTCTTCCCTACATAAATAACATTCGCGCTATAGCGCGTCTCCAAATAAATAACATTCGAGCTATACCACATCTTTATGTGAAAACAGCAGTGTCAGATGGGGAGGGGGGGAATCGTGAACGCGACTGAGAGAATGAAACTGAATTTTAAAAAAAAAAGCTAACCTTTACAATTATCATACATTTACACTGGCTGTTACAGACTGACTGAAATCAAATGTATGTTTTTATTCTAAAATAGTGCAGTACATGCTGTGGCAGGCAGCTGGCATCCATACCCAGCCAGGACGCCCCTGCACACTGCCCTGGACAGTGCAATATCTCCCCCTGGACGCTAGATGGCCACCCCCCTGGGCTGGAGTAGTGCCTGGGTTTCCCACAGGGCTCCCTGGGAACTGGAGTTGGGGGCAGCCCTGTTGGGTCCCGCAGGTACCGCCAGGGGGTGCTGTGTTTGGGACTCCTGAGCCTGTGTGGGCAACAGATTCATCACACCTGGAGGTGCTGCCAGAACTCGGTGATCAAGCACCTGGAGCACTTCCAGGTGACCTATAAAAGGAGCCAGCGACCACCACTCAGGGGCCAGAGTCGGGTGGAGGAGGATGACGACAAGGTTGCTAGAGAGGAGTGGTGGTGCCAAGGAGAAGTGTTTGTGCTTGTACTGGTAGTTATAAGTGCTTGGGACTGTGTTGTGGCTGGGGGGTTTACGGGGAAGACATGCCCTCCAGCTGAAGAATAATAAAATATTTGTATTTTATACGTGCCTCCTGTGTCAAGTCTGTGCAATATAGCGCCTTTCTGACAATGCAATATTATTTGAAAACGAACAGCATCAGATTGGGTATGAATACACACTGACGCTGTTACAGAAGGCGTCAGCTTATTCAGTGCAGCAGTTTCAACACACAGTACATGTAATATTATTTGAAAATGAACAGCGTCAGATTGCGCGTATATTCAAACCCGATCTGCAGCTGTTCGTTTTCAAATAATATTGCATTAGTGCGATGATGTTTTCACACATATATACTGTATATTTATATATATATACATATATATATAGTCTCTTTCTTTCATCTTGCGGTTTGTAATCAGTGACCGCGTGTTTATTTTCAGTGCTATATGCAATCAGACAGACAGACAGGCAGAGAAGTCACTAGATACTGTATATAAATAAACAGGGAAGGCACTGTATAATAGATATATAAAAAAAACAGCTAAGGGGATAGATATATACAGTAGATAGATAGGAAGGAAAGGCACTATATGATAGGCAGACAGGGAAGCTGCTATATAATAATAAAATTACTGTTATTACTATATAGATAGACAGGGAGTTCAGGCAGGCAGGCAGAGTGGCGAAGGTTAGAAAGAAAAAAAACAACACTCTCTCCTCAGCGGGAAATCGAACTCGGGTCTCTGAGGCACAGAAAGTCTGCTGCGCTCTAAGTCAGCAAATCTTACCGCTACGCCACGGAAGCTGTTGTATTGCTCTTGAACCGTTTGCGAAAGTGTTTATTTGATCTTTGGACTTCAGGCTTCACACATTTTATAGTTTATTCCTACATTTTGTAACATTTATTACTAAAATATGAAAAAGTTTCTGTTTTAACAATGTGTTTACACAGATTACTGTAGAAACGGAACACACATGAAATGCGTGTTTTCCAAATAACAATCTATTATTTCCACTCTAAAACTCCACTTCACTCCCAGATAATCAATGAAAGCATGAGCTGGGAGAAGTTCGTGCACGTTCTAAGTCGGTGGGGGGGATGGCCTAGCCGGTTGCTTACAGCTTGTCTTTATCTGCACATTTAGATGACAAAAGACACTAGCGGAGAGGTGCGAACAGTTTTAAGGTGGGCCTGATCTACGAGTTTTTTTCGTAGACTCTGGTAATTCTAGTGTTAATAATTGATTTACTGCCCCCTAGTGACTCCTGTTTTCTTTTTACTTTCTCATATACAAAATGTAGAGAAAATATTTGTAATCGTCCCAAAATTCGATGTGGAGATTTTGATGAATCTCAACGTTTTAGACCTCCCTGAGTCCTTTTTACTTTCTCGTAGAGAAAATATTTATAATCGTCCAAAAATTTGATTTTGAGATTTTGATGAATCATGACGTTTTAGACCTCCCTGAGTCCGGTTTAGTATCTCGTAGGGAAAGTATTGTAATCATCCAAAAATGCAATTTTGATGAATCTCGACGTTTTAGACTTCCCCGAGTCCACTTTACTTTCTCGTAGGGAAAATATTGTAATCGTCCAAAAATTAGATTTTGAGATTTTGATGAATCTTGCCGTATTAAACCTCTCTGAGTCCGCTTTACTTTCTTGTAGGGAAAGTTTTGTAATTGTCCAAAAATATGATTTTGAGATTTTTTAATGAATCTCAACATTTAAAACCTCCCTGAGTCAAAAAATACTATTTTTGGAATTACGTCTGTGTGTTTGTCTGTGTTTGTGTATGTAAACACGATAACTTGAGTACGCTTTCACTTAGGTCAACCAAATTTTGCAAACAAGTATTAGGAGCAAAAGGTAGATTTCTATCAACTTTTGGGCTATTTCTGTTAACTCTTTTAGGGCGTATATCGACTTTTGTCGACAGGAGGGGTTGAGGGCGCATGTCGACAAAAGTCGACATCCATGGGTAGATGGCGACAGTCAGCTTTTAATGGCGACAAAACTCACTGTTACGTCACAGGTTATGCCGCGTGATAGGTACATGCTCCTGCAAAGTTTTATTCACTTCTGTGATAACCAGAAGCAAATTCCAAGGGGTGAGCCAGGCTATAACCCCATGTATAAAGTTCAGCCCCTGCTTGACATTGACATTGTGGAACCAACATATAAACAATTTTATCAGCCTGGCCGTGATTTGTCTGTGCATGAATTTATGATAAAATACAAGGGGCACCTTTTTTTCAGCCAATATATGCCAGACAAGTCCACAAAGTATGACATAAAGGATTTTGTACTGGCAGAAGTAAACACTGGTTTCTGCCTAAAAGTAATCACATATACAGGAAAGTATTTCTTTCAAACAGAGAACTGTCCCTTGACAAGTCAGGTTGTGCTGGAGCTGCTTCAGGGCTATGAACATTTGTGTCATGTTGTGTACATAGACAATTTTTACACATGTCCAGAATTGTTCATGGAGCTACAGAGCAGGGGAATTGGAGCTTGTGGCACAGTGAGGGTGAACAGGAGACACAGGCCTTCACAATTGAAGATGAAAAGAGGTGACAATCCGGTTTTCATGCGGGTGGATAACTTGGTGGCATTGGCATGGCACAATGTCAAACGGGTGACTTTCCTGCAACATATGAGGACAAAAAATACAAACCTGACTATGTTGTGTGCAGCAACAGACAATTGAAAATATTGTAAAGCCAGTAGTTCTCAAACTGTGAGGCGGGCCCCCCTAGGGGGGCGTGAAATAACAAAAAGGGGGGCACGAAGATGTGAAAAAAGAAAACAAGAATCGAAAATATGAAAAATACATCTATTGAAACCAAAACAAATTAACTTAAACTACATTCTGATACTAGAAAAATAAATATAGAGTTAGATAAATGTCGATAAAAGTAAAGTAGGTATAATAAAATAAAAAGAACAAATTGGTATTAGTAGGCTCCTTTCAAAAAAAGCTAGGGGGGTGCGATTAAAACTGTCGCAAAAACTTAAAGGTTGAGAAACGCTGTGGTAAGCAGTGCAATGTGGCAATGCATGCAATTGGCTGCTTTGAGTGATATCATACTTTGCAGGACTTTGCCGTGTATCATGTACAGTATGTGAAAACATATAGTATGCAGGCTCATTTGTCAAAAATAAATATTTTTTTGTTGGTTTGATATGTTAAACCATTGCTTTGTGTTCTTTTTCTAAAAAAAAGTTACTTTTTGGGAAAATAGTCAGCCCTGGGAGAAAAATTAGCCCTAAAAGAGTTAACCGGAAGTGGTACTTTACCTTTTATTTATGCACTGTCAGAGTCCGATTTATTCAACTTTACTTTTATAATAATTGTTCAATATATTATTAATTCTTTAATGTACATAATATAAAAATATCATCATTGTCTTGCGGTTTACTCCTCAGATATCCATCCCCATATCTGAGTATACGCGAAAGTCGAGGGGAGACTACTCCCGATTTTTATAAAAGCTCCTGTTAGACATCATTTAGCCTGGCAGGTTTGCATTTGGGTATGTGTATGCTTCCATGTGTGTATTTTTAACAGTAGTAATAGCATTTAAAATTTTCTGCATTACAATGCTGCAGATTTATACACTTCTTCACTTAGATGGCACTATAACAGCATGAGAGGAAAAAAAGCCCAAGGGTGAAATAAACTAAAATTGCATTTTCAGTGAACAGAAGATTGTGTATAAGAATGGACAGAGCAAGGAAACAAATTGATTATATCTGTTGCTTGCAAATCGTACATTAGTTGTGCATTTCATACCCCCAACCATCCATCTGTAGCTTGACTTATTCCATTTCAGGGTAAGACATAATGTGTTCATATTTCTTGGTAAACATACAAAGGTAGGAAATTGTGGTGGGGTTAAACACAGTCCTTCCTGCCCCAGTTTACCACGAGTTTCAAGTCCCGCTTTGTTTCAGTCAGTATGCGTGTGTTTGATTTTTTCTTTCTTTGCTTTTCACAACTAAGTTATTCTACTTGCACAAAACTACATATGAACCAGTTTTAAAAACTGGAAGTGTAAGATTAGTCAGTAGCACTAGTGACTTTGAAGCTGTTATTCTGTAAAATTACAAAAAAGATGGCAACACACAACAATAAATGTGTGCAGGTCGTCCAGAAAACACACAATACTACATTCGGCCCTCTGTACCCTTGGGTTCCACAAACCACAGAGTCAACCAACTGTGGATCAAAACTATTGGAGGATGGTGGGGTTTCTGGGGTAGGGGGTTGTTTAATCTAGAAAGTTCCAAAAATTAAAACTTCCAAAAACTGCTATGATGAATGAAGTGATCTGTGGGCATACCCTGCTGAAGTCTCCTGCCATAGGAGTCGAATAAAATGGCTCACAGGAGAAAACGTATAGCTCCTCTATGGCAGCCCGTTTCTCTTCAGCTGGCCAGCTCTGTTCACACCAAACACACTTCTCTACTCTACAGATCGCTCGACCCCGTTCTCAGACGATCACCGCCTTTTTAAAAGCAATGCTTTTTCTTGCTCTTCTATCCTACTTCAGCTTCTGAGTGTCACCAATTACCAAGGTGGGCAATGGTTTCCATCTTTGCATTACCCATAGTACTAAGTCATTAAACAAAAGACATACACATATTCCAGAAAATAAAGACACTCAAACAAAGAACCACTAACCAAAAAGTTAAACCAAAACCGGACTTCCTTAAACCGTTGCTCCCCAACGATCAATGTGAGTCCGTCCGTCAGCCTGCAGACACCTGGCCACGGCACCGGTTTTAAACTTGGCTAAGCTTATCTATATGTGAACATCCAAAGAGCTGGAAACAGCTTTGACACACACAGACTGTGTGCAGGTAATCAGTGCACTATAAATTGAATACGAGGGGAAGTCAAGCTAAAGTTAGAATATGGGATTTATCAGAAAATGGAATGCACCTCAATAAAACTGATCATGTCATTTCTCAACGGAGTCTCCAGCCTTCTCGATGCACTTGCACCATCTGCCTGGAAGTGCCTGGATTCCAGCAGAATAAAAGGTGTTGTCTTGTCCTCGCAACCACTCGTGCACCGCTTTCTTCACGTTGTCATCTGTCATGAATCGATGACCACCCTGATGTTTTTTTTAGCGGTCCAAAAAGGTGGAAATCACACAGTGCCAATAAGGAGGATGTGGCAATACCTCAAACTTCAGTTTCTCCAGACAAACCTTGGTGTTCTTAGCAGTGTGTGTCATTGTCTTGCCGCAAAAGGACCCCTTGAGACAGCAGTCCCCACCACTTGGATCGAATAGAAGGCTTCTCATTGGTCTTCAGCAAGTGACTTGTAGTAGTGACTGTAGTACCCCTTGGCATGTAGTGTCCTACGATAACTCGGGTGCACGAGTGGTTGCGAGGACAAGACAAAAACTTTTATTCTACTGGCACTTCTAGGCAGGGTGGCACAAGTGCATTGAGAAGGGTGGAGTCTCCATTGAGAAATTACAAGATCAGTTTTGATAAGGTGCATTACATTTTCTAACTTTAGCTTGACGCCCCCTCATACTAAAAAAATGGGGTGAGATTCTTGCTGGGAGAATGGATAATCTTTTTAAATAAGGTGGATTTCTGATTTTCTTCATCTTCATTTTGCCTGCAGTATGCATATTCATTAAGGTGCTGGAAATTTTTTGTTATTTATTTCTTGTGTGGTATTGTACCAATTATTTCCTGCTACATGAGCGCAAGATAAGAGCAGCGTTGGTGGTGGATTATGTAGAGGTGGGTGTTCATTGTTGACAGATTTTTATTTTTTTGGCCGCTTCTTTTAGTTTTAGTGAAGAGCGTTTCTCTGTTTACCAAATTATCTTTTTAAATATTACATAGTGCTTTACAAAACACTTGTACAATATTAATCAAAGAAGAAGGGGACATTGCAAAAGTAATAGGGACAAAGTAAGAGTGCAAGATATATTGCTAAACTGTGAACAAAGATTCTACAGTACATTCAGAACTCCAAGTTTAAGTCTTTCACTCTCGTTTTTCTGGACAATCAAATAAGGGCATAAACTGTCATTGTATGTGTGACTTTAGACCACAGACCTTAAGACAACAGGAATAGGAGACCTTCCACAAATCTGGTGTCTCCTGTAATTCTTACGTGTCATTTGTCAATCTCAAAATGAAGTGACAGTTAATGAATCATGTGGCAGGGACATTCCACGATCAGGCTCTCTCTACTAGTGATGTTAATTCAGTCTTATCTATGTTAGGCCTTAAGTGTTGTTTTTTGAACCATTTCCTCGGGTTCACCAGTGTTCTCTGACTTTGGAGTTTAGGACTTGTCTAGGAAGACGATAGTGAAGTGTTCTGATAACTGGCTCAACCAGCAGGGACCGGATCACAGCTTTAATGCTGATTATCTTTGCCTCACTAAGGATGCCTGGATGAATGGATAGATGGAACTTTATTTGTCCCCAGGGAGAAATTTGGCATTTTACACTAGCTCTTTAAATAAAAACATAAATAGAAAAATAAATAAATACACACACACTATGGTCTGAACACACATCAAAATGACTATAAAGCAAGCAAATTAAAAGGAAAGAACATTTCTGATTGGCAGTCCCAGTCCCAGTGAGACATTATGCAGACGTATTGCTGTTGGTATAAATGAGCCCCAGTCACGTTTCTTGACACACTTCTGTTGAATGATTTGTTGGCTGAAAGTCCTCCATATTGGTGTGTCAGTAAGAGGATATGCAGCATTGTTCATAACGGCACTCAGTTTTGTTTTAATTCTCTCCTTCTCTATGACCTACAGGGGGTCCATTCGGTGGGCTTCTCTTGAAATGATGTTACCAACCCAAAACACCACAGTGTAGAAAATCTCACTGGCCATCACAGAGTTGTAGAAGTAAAGGATGTCATTATCCATATTAAAGGCACACAGTGTCCTTTCGTATAAAAAAAAATCAAAGTTCAAAAAATATATTATGAAATGCCCCAAAAAAATCATGCAAAATGCCAATCAAGGGAGGGGATCACCACTAAACCCTGGCTTGTACAGTGCAAGGCAATGAAAAAACTTTAAAAAATAAAAATAAAACAAAAGATTTATTGGAGTAATAGGAAAAACACGACTAAATAGTTCACCGGAGTAAAGAAATTACAAAAAGAACTTGTCTAACAGGTAAGTCCCTAAACAAAACCCACAAGAAAATCCAAGTTTGAGAACAAAACAAAATAGTCAAAAATCAATGAAAATGCAGTGTTCGCAAATCTCACCAAGATCCACCAGAGCGCATTTAAAATGAACCGCCCTGGACTTCATTTCCCAACCTGCCTTTATATAGTTGGGGGTGGTCCCTGTCATGGTAATGAATGGGAGGCACCACCCACAAAATGCAAGGAACATAAGAGAACCAAGTCACATACAAAGATAATGCGTAATAAGTAAATAGAGCAGAATTAACTAGTTATAGATAATCAAACATATAACAAATTAGCAGAACCATCCATCCATCCATCCATTTTCCAACCCGCTGAATCCGAACACAGGGTCACGGGGGTCTGCTGGAGCCAATCCCAGCCAACACAGGGCACAAGGCAGGGAACCAATCCTGGGCAGGGTGCCAACCCACCGCAGTAGCAGAACCATATTATAAAAAATAATGAAAAGAAGCCATTTAAATATAAGCCGTTGGAGCAACCCTAGCTTAAACGTAACCTGTCTGATTGCGCTGTTGTGATGTACGTTGCACCTTTGGTCCTGGACGACATTATATCGTCTTACTGTGTGCTTTAATGTATATGGTTGAGATGACGATAAAGCTCTACTTGACTTAATTTGACCTGACTATGATTTATCGATGTTCATCTTATGCATCATTTCTTTCCGTAATATATTCAAATATATACTTATCTATTTTTGCTTAGGGTGGGGTTTTCATGCATGCAGCTTCTACTTTTAATGTTGGGTTCATGAATTGTTGAATTAGCGGTAGTTTGATTCTGGTCATGTGACTGCAGATGGGTACTGATGACATCACAGGAATTGATGATATAAATATTATGGTGATCTCACTATTCCTTATTCCTTGTAGGACTCAACACCTTCTTCTGTTTTTTAGTGTTAGTGAGCCATTTTTTTCCCCTAAGAAGGCCATTAGCGTTGGGATTTTGAATTCCTGCTGCAACCTCCTTCTGACTTTGATTCACAATCCTCTCTTGTCTGTTAGATCGTCGATTGCCTGTTTTTATTTCATACTCCCAGTCTTGACCCCCTTGCTCAGCCTGACTCCACCTCTTGGTCTCCAAAGTCATCTCCTGGTTCAATTGCTTTCCCCATAATCCTCGGACACGGTGCGTGTGTGTAACACTTCTATTCAGTCTCGTCTGGTTCTCCACCTGCTTCTGAGATAGTGTATGCTATGGCCGTGGCATGGCTTCTTTTATTTTCTTAAAGTATATATCTGTGCCTTTTAATTCTTTACAATGTGTAACAAGTTTGGTTTTATTTTGTTATCAAGTCAGTTCAATTGTCTCTTGTTAATATATGTTCAGCTTCTTCTCTTTTATTTAGAAGTCGTTGTGATTGAGTGGAAAATTGGTGCTGTGCAAGTCTGTTTTTTATTCTGCCCTTCTACTGTAAGCTGGTCTGAGGGTTAATGAAAGCACAAGTGAAAGGATTCAAATAAATCATGCCGAGGAGAGCAGTATCTTTTAAGGTTCAATGGCCTTGCATTATCACTGACAGCTCACAATGTAGGCTGGCACGCCAATGTTTGTGCTGAGAATTTCTGAAAAGTGATTTAACGTGACTCTGTCAGATTAGAGGTCAAGCTGAAAAAAGATTTATTTTCTTGTCACTTTTGGCCTCACAGCTTTAGAATTGATTTATTTTATTTTATTTTTTTTAGGGAATTGAATATTTGATCAATAATAATCTCCTGGTTTGGGAAGCCAAAGCTGTTGCAGAATTTCTCTACAAGGAAGATGGCCTGAATAAAACAGCCATTGGAGATTTTCTGGGGGAGAGGTACCTGACTTTATTTGTTTTGGTTCAAATCAAGTCTGTCTGCTACCCACAGTCTATCTGTGTTTATTTTAAAGGAATTCAGGAATTTGGGGTTTGAAATATGTACCTGGATCTCCCACAATACACTTCAATAACCCGGTTATTTAGAGAAACCTGTTTTCTAAAATGCCATGTAAACACTTTATTCTGATTTGAGAAATCAGGTCGTTGGACTCTGAGAAACCTGGTGAACACTGGTAGATTTCTCCTTGAGTGTCCTGATTATACAGCCATGAATAACCCTTAACCGGGTTAAATTAAGGATTATGTAGTCTGTGCATGTCCATTAGAACTCTGTTACCCTATGTATGTATTTGATTTGTGCCCCCTTTCATCAACCACTCATACAAGCGTCCACAAAATAAACTTCCAGAGACAAGTGTCCAGGGGCCTCATGTATAAACGGTGCATATGCACAGAAATGTTGCGTACGAACGTTTCCACGCTCAAATCGCGATGCATAAAACCTAAACTTGGCGTAAAGCCACGCACATTTCCACGGTACCTCATACCCTGGCATACGCAAGTTCTCTGCTTGGTTTTGCAGACTGGCGACACCCAGTGTCAAAGCAGTGCTACTGTTTCTGTGTGGATTCCTTTTCTTTTTTAGATCCACATCCCTGACGCGGCTTTATAAATACACTGAAATTAACCGCATATTGTTTATTAGTTTAATGCATCTGATTGTAATTAACCAGTAACAATATAATGGTCCACTGAATGGTCAAACTATTCCAAATACCATAGCTGCTGTAGCGTTGTTACTCTCACTGCACCTTTATTTTCTTCTTTCAGCTGCTCCCATTAGGTGTTGCCATAGCGGATCATCTTTTTCCCTATTACTCTCACTGCACCACTTGGAGCAGCTGATCGGAAAGAGAATTATCGGTATACAACATCAAGCACACGCTGCTTCAGCCATATTTCCTATTTGAACTGCTTCTTACACGGCAAAAGTTTCAAAACCATTCCTGTACGGACCTCACGATTCAGAAAGAGTTCCATCCCAAGAGCTCTAAACGCACTCAATCAGTCCATCAAGTGCTCCTTGTAGAACTGTTTGTACGTATAAGTACAATCACCTCACTGAAAACTTGTGATACAGTTATAATTTTGCACAACCTGAGCCACTTTATAAAGTGTGTATTTACATATGAGGATGATATCATTTTTAAGATGAAATGCAGCAAAATATGTTTATTATATTATACAGATAAAACTTTAACTTAATTTAAATAATCTATATTGTTAATAATTAAAGGACACTGTGTCGCTACGGTAGCAAGGATCTGGCACTCCATTCACGGATTGTTCCTGCCTCGCACTGTATGCTTCACTGGGACTGGCGTGAAGGATAGAATAATTAAACATGTACTAGGAAGATATTTCAACGTTCCTTAAAAGTTTTGAAGAATCGGCATTCTAAGCTTACAGAAGGCTTAACGTCTATTACAGTGCTGATTGTGTGACGATTGGGTATTTGGAGAAAGAAAAGGAAGGACAGGAATTGGGGGTTAGTACGTTTGAAAGAGACAGTACTGCTGCAATAAATTATTTCATCGAAGGTCGCGCACAATCACTGTGTTCCCATGTTTAATAACATGCTTTAACTCCTATCATCATGAAAATTATATCAAGTATACATCTCAGTATTTTAATTATTCAGACAGCTGTAATATTCCGAATGTAATGGATTCTGTGTCCTGTCGGAGGAAGAGAAAGCCAGTAAGCATGTAGTGATTCACACACACGGAGCACATAGAAGATCAAATACAAAACAAAGCATTTAACGTGCTACTTTAGTTACGATGGGATTTGAGAAACTAGTAAATTAAATGATTTTAAGATGAAGTTTGTGATGTTCTACTTTAATGACAAAATAAACTACATGATCAAAGTGGAAATTTCGAGATTAAAGTTGACATTTCGTGCTTTTTTCCCCACTGTGTGCCTATTTTTTTTTCTCTGTACCCTAATAAGCTTTCATATGAAACTCACACAGTGGGCTATGACTCGGCTTTTCACTGCGACTTTGATATGTGACAGCTTCTTTTTTATTTCGGGCACTGTGCGACTTTGTGAACTTCAGCTTTCGAGTTTCTCCAACACTCTCTGTCACTTGATCAATTTCCTTTTCTTGTTTATACCACTGTTTAAACCAACAAATAGTACATTTTTCCTTGCCTCCACTTTGTATTCGCTGAAATTCTTCTGTTTTCCTCTGTGTTTTTCCCATTGTCTTTTCACAGAAGGCTGATCTTAAGGGCTATTTATATTGATTTGCATATTCAAAGAGGCGTAATTCTGGGAGGAGTTGGGGCGGGACAGAAGGCGCGTGCACGTGCGTTACTTTTCATGCTGATCGGGATTTATGTAGCGGAAGAACGTGAAAGTTTGCGTACGTACAGATTCCTGCATCTGGATTTTTCTGTGCGTACGCACATTCCTGCTTTTGTGCTTACACCATGTTATAGTGTGAGTTCTACGCACGGCATTATAAATGAGGCCCCAGGTGATTACATCATTCCTTCACCTGGCTCAAATCATATGTCTCAATATTTACCTCCACATTCACGGTTACATTATGATGGATGGTGCATTGCACTTTAATTTGGATGCTGATTTGTTTTTGGATTGTTTTAAATAAAAGCACTTTGGCACCTTTTTGCACCTACCTCTTGTTGCTCTGCATGTGGCCTCATCTGTCTGGCTCACCTCGGTAATGTTATCGATGGTGGTGCATGAACTGGTAGCGTGGAGCTAGCCCGCACTGTCACAATATTCGGTTTTGGCACATTTAATGCATGGTCTTTAATTGTTACGCAGCTGCAAAGCGAAATACAATTTGCTTTTATTTATAACAGGATATCTATGGACATGAATTAAAGTGCAATATGACTTTGTATTGCATTTTAAACTGACACAAAGCAATTGATCAATTGGTTGATATGTTTTAAATTATGACGCAATAAAAATACTCTAAAGTTATAGTTTCATTGCAATGATGTTAACACACTAGATTGCATGGAACTTTGGCAGGAATAATCTTTCATAGATCACGATAGCCTTTTTAAGTGCATTCGCCTTTAATGCAAAAAAGCACCTACTGTGGTTGCCACGTCTTTCTGTCCACTTGAAATAACTTGGCTCTCAGTGGGCCAATTTTATTAAAATTTGGCACCCTTATTCTTATAGAAAATTTATCAGGAAAGCTGTATGTATATGTCTGAGATACTCGTATTTCTAATAGATCATGCCATACAAATTTGTGAAATTTCAAAATCCCCCTTAGAAACGCATCTGTGAATTTGCTCTCTAGTTCATTTTAAAACAGAAACATTTGGTGTGAGTTCAGTTACAGATTAGTTTACTGTTTCAAATTTACCTTGAAATAGGTCACTTTAACATATATTTTGTACATTTTCCTCTTTCACTTGCCCTGATAGTGGCTCCTGATGGCAACTTAGTCACATAATGGGAGAGATTTGGGCACAAACTGAGCTTCTGCTACAGCAGCTCACATCTTCTACTGCAAAAAAGTCACTAATCTATAAATGAATGTAAGAGGAAAGGAATTCCTGCATGTCTACAGCAATCAGATATGTGCTCGGTATTTGCATTGCGCTAAAACCAACCTCAACAGTCGCATTATCTGTTCATTAGAGATGATTTAGTGTTTTTATGATATCATTTATTGGAAAAGCTCCAGACCTACACTTCTTCAACGTCCAAATCAGTCTGTAATTTTGCCACGATACTTCAACGGAGATTTTTTTCTGCGTCTTTCAAAATGCTTCAATTGGTCACAGACTCTCCAGAACCAACAGTCAGCAATAGGACATCAATCGATGCCATTTGTACGTCACTTGACTTGAAATCTGCTCTCTGTGAAAGCTACCGAGCTGCCAAAGTTCCATTTGGATACCCCTTTAACTACGTGATATTGTAAAGTGCTGTTAAAAAGCATCCATTTAATGTAGTCGACTAACACACTGAATTGAATTCTTTCCTTGCTGTTATTTTTGAATATGCCTCATTGTTACAAAAATATCTAATAAACAAAAAATGTAATAACTAACTCTTTTTGAAAAAAAAATTAACATGCTCCAACTTTCAACTCGGTTAACTAAGTCACCAAGTGCACCTGAGTATCGCGCACATATTCTAAGTCATTTTTGGTTTTTAATCATCATTTTATTTCAAAAGAGGGCCGCAGTAACAAAGCAGAATCCAATAAAACAAACAAGTGATGTGGCAAGTTCAATCTATGGAACTCGGCACTCAATCCCCACCCGACTACCCTTTTGACACCTTTACCTGTAACCTTCAAGGCACTTTATAATCCAGGACAGCCAAGATTCACAAACCACACCATCCTGGTGCAACGTCCTTGGCATCCCTGAGTATTTCAGAACTTTAACCCTTGTGTTCGCTAATACTATGGGAGGCACACACTAATATTATACTGCAAACACATTTTTAGAAAGTTATATCCTTTAACTTATTTTTGTAAATTGAGGCGTTGATTCTTAGATCTTCGTTAAACTAAATGAATTTGGTTAACATTTGGTAGAGCTGGCACTAGAAAGTGCTTACAGTCTTTAAAAATGTTTGTTTTCTTTTCCATTGTAGAGAGGATATGAATATTAAAATTCTCCATGCATTTGTTGAGCTTCATGAATTTTCTGACTTAAACTTGGTCCAGGCGCTCAGGTAGGAGAATGACACATTTTTTAATAACTAAAATTTAACTGATGAATGTTTTTCACCTTATAATAAAATATATTTTATTCCCAGGCAGTTCTTGTGGAGCTTTAGGCTACCTGGTGAAGCTCAGAAGATTGACAGAATGATGGAGGCTTTTGCCACCCGCTACTGCATATGCAACCTTAATGTTTTCCAATCTACTGGTAAGTTGTGTACTTGAAAAACTAAAAATTAATTTAATTTATGGTTTGTCTGATAAATAATTATAGCTGGTAGGATGAAATTTCACTAGGTGTAACCAAAAGAAAAAGTATCAACCAAGACAGAGCAGACAAGGAAGAGGAGTTTACGTGTCACATGAAAACGTGACCCCACACAACTAGTCTCTCTCTATATAAAATCTGTCCATCTGTCTGTCTGTCTGAGAGAACTACTTAATGGATTTAGATCGGGCTTTTTTCTATAATTTGCTTGAACATTTCGGCTGATTTTGCGACATCTCTCATCACGCTAAGTATCATAGTTCGTTTGCGGTACTGATTTATTTACGTGAATCCGAGAGAGATCGAGCTGGCCGAAGGGAGGGGAAGCCAGCCTTGAGGCGTTTCATATATCCGCTTAGCTAGCAAACGAGAGAACTACTAAACGTATTTGGATCAAGCTTTTTTCTAGAATTTGCTTGAAAATTCCGGTTGACGTGCGATGAGAGAAGTCACAAAAAAGTGTTACAGCTCAGTTGCGGCACTGATTTATTTGCGCGAATCCGAGAGACATACAGAAGGCCAAGGGGAGGGTGGCGGGGCCCTCCTCATGAGCCAGCCTTGTGGCATACCTTACCTCCGCTTAGTTAGCGAAACGAGAGAACTACTTAACGGATTTATATCTGTTTTTTTTCCATAATTTGCTTGAACATTCCAGTTGATATTGCGAATTCTCTCATCGCGCTACGAATCATAGTTCACTTGCAGGAGTGATATATTTGCATTAATCCGAGGCAGGGTGCGGGCCGAGGGGAGGGGTAATCGTAACGTCAGGAGTAGGGAGCCAGGCAGGGCCCTCTTCACTGTCCTGTTTCACTACTACGTGGGTGAAGTTGCATGGGACGGCTAGTTATTAACCTAACAAGCTCACCAAGTACATCAGGTCAGCTTCTGTCTGGATTCCACAATTAGATGAGCAGTTTTGTTAAAGTGCTACTTATGGTAGATTTAAGTAGATCTTGATTAAACACCCAGCTGGATTCTGTTTGTATGGTCAGGGTTAGAGAAGTTGAAGAAATGAAAGAGCTTGTTCACAGTCAGACCAGCAAGGCCTTCCTATTTTTTATGACCAGTTGTATAATAAGTTGCTAATGCTTGCCTACTAAATAAATCCTTTGTAACAAATGGGGGCCAAACCCCAGACACAATAACACCCATCACAGTCACAGGTTCAAATATTGTGCCTTTTATTAATGTTACTGTAACAAACAGGTAAGCACGATCAAAGTGTAAGTAGTACAGAAATGCAATCCTCCCCTTTAACTCTCCTTCCATCAAGCCATTTCCACCACCTCCCAACTTCCCGGTCAAGGGGAAGCAGCTCCTTTTTTTTTGACCAGGGAGTACTTCCATGCCAAGGACATGATCCGTCGGAAGCACTACTGGGTCAGATCGAAGTCCCACAACGTAGGGACCATATCCCCCCGCAGTGCCCTGTACCGGTACACATGAAACCCAACAGGGCTAATCTCCGTGACTCCAACTCCCATGATATCCTGTGGCTATCCAAAAGGGACCTGAATCCCAGGAACACTGCCCCCTAGAGTATCGGGGGATACAGTACCTACGTGCTGTTGTCTCCCGTGGCCTTCCTGCCAGGTAAGATTTCTTGTTTCCATCCAATCGGAGACCCTGTCCTTTCAGTTTCTGTAATCGTTGCATCCCATCTGGGCAAGGAATAACCCTATGGGATGCCCGTCCATCTCTTTTTTCACTCACACCTTACTTTCTTACTTACTGGATATATACAGGTCAAATTCCATTAGAAGAAAGTGCTCAGGAATGAAAACAAACTTTGTTATAAGCAAAATTTATTATTTTACTTCAATGGAACTGGAACATGGTGTAGTCCTTGGGCACACAGAGTTGACAAAGCTGACTGCGTAATGACAAACTCTCTGTTTCCTCCCACTAGCATCAATAGCAGCTAGAAGTTCCAAAGTTTTATTTTTGTTGCACCTCAGTGTTCACAGCAGACACTCAGTATCGCTAGACTTTGAGGTCCCTTGACAGGGGTCCCCCTCGGTGTCCAGAGAACACACCACTTGAGAACACATAAACAGTGTCCCTCGGGTGCCGTCATCTGATGGACTGACAGCCTCTCTCTGGCTGCCATCTGTTCTTTTGTGAGTTAACATTTTCTTAAAACCTGGAAAAGTTTTACATAAAAAGATCATGGTGAAAAGTCTGAGGTGATGAAGGGCACACTCATTAATAAGAATTGTTGGATGTATAAATTTGCAAGCAAAAAAATTAAACACGCATTCAAACAATAAACTTCATTAAGTTCTTTTTTTGTTTTTAAGATTATGGTGTGCAGGTATTCATAGGGTAAAATTTCGATGAATTTATGAAACACGTTGACAACTGGTTGAGTAGCATAAACATGAGTGAAGCTCAGCAGTCAGCACTTTTGCTGAAGGGTGTGTCAAAAAATAATCCTCAATCTGATCTAGTAAACCATGTGACATAAACATGCAATCTGATTGGCTGCTCAGCGGAGCTCCTGAACATGCAAACTCTGTTTAAGGAGCATCTGGGACCTGAACCCTGGTCTTCTTGTTGTGAGCCAGCAGCACTACCTCTAGGAAGCTGAAGCGTATCACATTAAGAAGAAGGCACAAGACACGGACAATCCCTGAATAGGGTGCCCGTCCATTGCAGGGTATATACAGTATAATTTGTTCATATGTGTCATATACTTCTTATAGGGTATGCATTATGTTCAGTTTTGGAATGCTGCCAGTCGTAGGAAGTTCAGTTAAGGATAAAAATTATTAGTGACTTCATTCATCACTGAAAGTCATTAAATTTGTTGCTGGTTGACATATGATTTTGTAATTGCTAAAATCTGAAAACACTTAACCTGATTGCAAAGTCTACTTTCTCTCTGCAGATCCTTCTCAATAAATTACTTGGCAACAAGTGATATGAATGAACAATTTTAATGTACCCTTATCTTCATGTTTTATTCTCAGATTTGTAGTAGAAATGTCAATAAACATTTAAATGTATGTAAAGTATGTGGCTAAAAAATCTGTGTAGTATTATAATAAACATAAAAGAATAATAAAGCAAACCACTCTCTCCACCCCATCACCTACCATACACGTACTATAAAGAGAGACAAAGTGAAAGGGTCACCGTGGGTAAGAACATCCAACAAATAAACAGTAATACTAATAAGTAGATGAACAAGGCGTCAGCACAGTGGTGCAATGCGTCCGGCTCCTGTTGTCTTTCATCTCCAGGATGATGGTTTGGAATTCTGAACCAACTGTTGCCCAAGTTTGTTTTGCATATTCTCTAGACAGACAGACAGACATGCAGGAAAGAAAGAAAGAAAGAAAGAAAGAAAGAAAGAAAGAAAGAAAGAAAGAAAGAAAGAAAGAAAGAAAGAAAGAAAGAAAGAAAGAAAAAAAGTGTGTTTGTATCAAACTGTGCTGTACACGTGGGAAACAGGGGAAGGCATTTCCCACAGCAGAAAGAAACAATATACGTGTGTTGCACCTGCACATGTGTCTTTGCCTGTCTCTGTCTGGTAGGGTGGCTGTTTTTTTTTCCCTGCAGGTTGGAGGGCCTACAGTACATCCAGAAAGTATTCACAGCGCATCACTTTTTCCACATTTTGTTATGTTACAGCCTTATTCCAAAATGGATTAAATTCATTTTTTTCCTCAGAATTCTACACACAACACCCCATAATGACAACGTGAAAAAAGGTTACTTGAGGTTTTTGCAAATTTATTAAAAATAAAAAAATTGAGAAAGCACATGTACATAAGTATTCACAGCCTTTGCCGTGAAGCTCAAAATTGAGCTCAGGTGCATCCTGTTTCCCCTGATCATCCTTGAGATGTTTCTGCAGCTTAATTGGAGTCCACCTGTGGTAAATTCAGTTGACTGGACATGATTTGGAAAGGCACACACCTGTCTATATAAGGTCCCACAGTTGACAGTTCATGTCAGAGCACAAACCAAGCATGAAGTCAAAGGAATTGTCTGTAGACCTCCGAGACAGGATTATCTCGAGGCACAAATCTGGGGAAGGTTACAGAAAAATTTCTGCTGCTTTGAAGCTCCCAATGAGCACAGTGGCCTCCATCATCCATAAGTGGAAGAAGTTCAAAACCACAAAGACTCTTCCTAGAGCTGGCCGGCCATCTAAACTGAGCGATCGGGGGAGAAGGGCCTTAGTCAGGGAGGTGACCAAGAACCCAATGGTCACTCTGTCAGAGCTCCAGAGGTCCTCTGTGGAGAGAGGAGAACCTTCCAGAAGGACAACCATCTCTGAAGCAATCCACCAATCAGGCCTGTATGGTAGAGTGGCCAGACGGAAGCCACTCCTTAGTAAAAGGCACATGGCAGCCCACCTGGAGTTTGTCAAAAGGCACCTGAAGGACTCTCAGACCATGAGAAAGAAAATTCTCTGGTCTGTTGAGACAAAGTTTGAACTCCTTGGTGTGAATGCCAGGTGTCACGTTTGGAAGAAACCTGGCACCATCCCTACAGTGAAGCATGGTGGTGGCAGCATCATGCTGTGGGGATGTTTTTCAGTGGCAGGGACTGGGAGACTAGTCAGGATAAAGGAAAGACGACTGCAGCAATGTACAGAGACATCCTGGATGAAAACCTGCTCCAGAGCGCTCTTGACCTCAGACTGGGGCGACGATTCATCTTTCAGCAGGACAACGACCCTAAGCACACAGCCAAGATATCAAAGGAGTGGCTTCAGGACAACTCTGTGAATGTCCTTGAGTGGTCCAGCCAGAGCCCAGACTTGAATCCGATTGAACATCTCTGGAGAGATCTTAAAATGGCTGTGCACCGACGCTTCCCATCCAACTTGATGGAGCTTGAGAGGTGCTGCAAAGAGGAATGGGCGAAACTGGCCAAGGATAGGTGTGCCAAGCTTGTGGCATCATATTCAAGAAGACTTGAGGCTGTAATTGCTGCCAAAGGTGCATCGACAAAGTATTGAGCAAAGGCTGTGAATACTTATGTACATGGGATTTCTCAGTTTTTTTATTTTTAATAAATTTGCAAAAACCTCAAGTAAACTTTTTTCACATTGTCATTATGGGGTGTTGTGTGTAGAATTCTGAGGAAAAAATGAATTTAATCCATTTTGGAATAAGGCTGTAACATAACAAAATGTGGAAAATGTGATGCGCTGTGAATACTTTCTGGATGCACTGTACATGCGGGACTGGATGCAGATTAACGTCATACCCAGGACAGAGCAAGATAGATAGATAGATAGATAGATATTAATTTTAGTATAGTTGGCAGGATAAAATAGATAGTGTAAACACCAGGGGTCGCTATTGCCCCTTTAATCCCAACAGACACTCAGGACACAGGGTAAAAACACCAAGAATTATTCTTCAATTATTTTCATCTTGCACAATGCCTCCAAAGCACCACAGCCACAATAAACACAATTAAATCAATAATAAGCACAATGCTCTTTCTCCTCCACACTTCCCAGCAAGCGTTGTCCACCTCCTCCTGACTCTGGCTCACTTGCTGGGTCCTCCACAGTCCTTTAAATAGTCCTTAACCCAAAAGTGCTTCTGTTCTTCCTCCCATGTGACTTGCCAGCATGTCCGGGTCAGATGGAGAATCCCAATTCATTAATCAGCCCGGAAGTATTTTGGGGCTTCTGTCCTCATGACTTCCTAGTACTTCTGGGTTATAAAAGCAGTATGACTCCCCAGGTCCTTTCACAGATCCCCCCTGGAAGCACCTATGGCACCCAACAGGGCTGAGAAACTGGACTCCAGGAATCCGGGGCACCACCATACTCCAGGGGAGCTGCCATCTAGTGTTTTGGTGGAAGCAGTGTCCTGGAAAAGCTGCCTTCCCCCATCCGTCCATCTCAGGGGCGTCCCGGCTGGGTTGAGCTGCTGGCTGCCCACTACAATAGATAGATAGATAGATAGATAGATAGATAGATAGATAGATAGATAGATAGATAGATAGATAGATAGATAGATAGATAGATAGATAGATAGATCATTTTAGTATAGTTGGCAGGATAACAAAGATTGATAGCACTTTTGACCCTACAGAGAAATCTGGCTTTTTTTTACAGAAGCTCATAAAATAGATAAAGAATAAATAAGTTAATAAATATTATTATATTATGAAAAACAACAAATCTCCTCTCAAATATACATCAGAATAACTATAAACACAAAATGTAAAAATAAAGAAAGCTTCTGACTTGGCTAAAGATAAAAGAGACAGTCCCAGTGTAAGGCGTTACACAGTCATAGTACTGTCAATATAAAGGAGCCCCTGTAACATTTCTTGACGCGCTTCTGCTGAATAATTAATTGGCTAAAAGTCCTCACCGTCGGTGTGCCAGAGAGAGGTTGTGTAGAATTGTTCATAATGGCACTCTGTTTTGTCTTCATTATCTCCTCCAGTGGGCTGAGAGTGTGTCCCATAACTGAGCCTGCCGTCTTAATCAGTTTGTTCATTTTGGTGGCCTCCCTTGAAGTGAAGTTACAGGCCCAGGAAACCACACCATTAAAAATGGCAATGGCCACCTCAGAGTTATAGAACATGTAATGGATGTCATTACCCACATTTAAGAAACATACCCAGCTCTGCCCTTTTTCATAAAGTTCCTCTGTGTGATGAGGCCAGTCCAGTCTGTCATTAATGTGGACCCCAAAGTACTTGCAGGAGAAGACCACCTCTACATCCACTGTGTGAATGCTGACAGGGCATAGAGGTCCCTTTGGTGCGGTGAAAGTCAAGATCCAGTTCCTTGGTTTTGCTGATGCTGAGCTGTGGACCATTCTTAAAGTTCTCCACCTGACCCCTATGCTCTGTCACACTCCCCTGTCAATACACTGCATTAGCGCAGAATCATCAGAATTTCTACACATCATATGGCATAATGCTGTTTATTGTTCAAATTCTGCTGAGTGAAAAAAAAGAAAAAAGAGACAGGACTGTTCCTTGTGATGCTCCAGTGTGTTACCCTTATCCAAGGATTGACTCCTTCTGGCCCCATGTCAGTATTCAGGGTGTTTTTTATTTTCCTTCAAAATTTGAAAAATTTGCAAATTAATTAAATTGCTGAATCTGCCTTGGCCTATTAATACCGAGTGTACCCCATTGAACACTGGCAACTGTTGTGCTTCTGGCATTGCCAGAGTAGGATTTGGCATGCAGGTGACAATGGATTGCAATAAGTGGAGATGAAAATGGATGAATAATAATAATTATCATCATTATTGTCATTGCTTTAACATCCATTTTCTAGGTTTACTGAGGTTTTTAGTTGCCCCTTAAAGCTAATAATACATGTTTAGCACCCTGCTGAGCATTACGTTAAGCCAGTTTGAAAATGCTCCGTACAAATCAGCATACATTTCCTACTTAATCCATGCTTTTTACAACATTTATACTAAACCTGTGAAGAACTTCTATTCAGAAATTGTGATGGTGAAGAAGAAGATTACATCTTCAGAGACTGCTGGACTGGCACCTCTGTGAGGCAGGGTTTCTGTTAGCACAGGTTGCAGCCCTCTGTGACCCTAAGATTTTATTATGTCTTCATAGTAAATAGGAGGATGAAAAGGCTGACAAATAAACGCCCTTTTGTACCCTGCCCAACTAGCTTATTAATATTAGATCTTCAACAATAACAGCTAACCCTTTGCCCAAGTGAGTGTTTCATAGATTTGAGTCTGTAGTGTCTCATTTCTGAACAAACTGCAAAGGCCCTCTACAGACATAATGTGGGTATCATAAAGAAAATCACTGGCATATAAAGAGTTATGCCCACCAAGTAACAAAATTCTTCTTGTTCCAGATACATGCTACGTGTTGTCTTTCTCGATCATCATGCTGAACACCAGTTTGCACAACCCTAATGTCAAAGATAAGCCATCGCTGGAAAGGTTTGTGGCCATGAACAGAGGCATCAACAATGGAGGAGACCTACCTCAGGGGCTCCTAGAGGTGAGGCCAGAATTGTTAATGAACTGTGTTACCATATTATCACAGAGGTCTCTGCTTCATGCATGAAGAAAGCAACACAAGCTGAGAGGCCTCATTCAATCAGTCAGTGCAAAGAAAAAAAGAAGGGGCAAATACACTTTTAATTTGCTGTGTGCTTTTAACTGGAGACGTTTTAAAGTTTATCATATCCCAGTAATTTTGTTGAAATCTGCTATAGCACTGGGTTAGTGGTATAAGTAGTCTGACAGAATTATAGTCCAAGAATCTGTACAATGAGGAATACGTTTTATGTGCTTTCTAAAACAGCAGAATGAGCTGATCATTAACACCCTACAGAGAAGGAAAAAACAACCTTCTTGGTGTTGATAATGATTCTTAAATAATGTGAAAAGAGCGACTGCCAGGATCAATAATTGCAAAAAGATGTGATTTGCTTGATCAAACATCAAGGCATAAAAACAAGCTGAAATGTGTCGCTTTCAACTTCGGTTCATGGTTTTCATTAGGCTTTGGTGTGTGTCATGTCCATGTCCCTCTGGGATAAACTGCATCTAGAAAAGTTAAAATAAAAAATAAAATAAACAAATAAATCAGTTGCTATTATTATTATTGAACTTTGATCTGATTAAACTGATATATCAGAGAAACAGGATGCTCGCAATTGCACATCACTGCCTAATCAGACAACCGCAGGGGGAAGAACTGATACACTGTGGAAAAATGAGTCCACTTCTCATTAACATCCAGGCGTACTGTCAGTAACCTTCTCACTTAGCGGAGCTGCAGAGTTTGGGAAAAAAATAACACAGCAAGCTGACTCTACTGAAGGCTGCAGCAGGAAAGAATCTATCTATCTATCTATCTATCTATCTATCTATCTATCTATCTATCTATCTATCTATCTATCTATCTATCTATCTATCTATCTATCTATCTATCTATCTATCTATCTATCTAATTCTGCCTACTACACTAAAATCTATCTATCTATCTATCTATCTATCTATCTATCTATCTATCTATCTATCTATCTATCTATCTATCTATCTATCTATCTATCTATCTATCTATCTAATTCTGCCTACTACACTAAAATCTATCTATCTATCTATCTATCTATCTATCTATCTATCTATCTATCTATCTATCTATCTATCTATCTATCTATCTATCTATCTATCTAATTCTGCCTACTACACTAAAATCTATCTATCTATCTATCTATCTATCTATCTTTCTTTCTTTCTTTCTTTCTTTCTTTCTTTCTTTCTTTCTTTCTTTCTTTCTTGCTTTCTTTATCCTGCTGACTATACCAAAATCTATCTATCTATCTATCTATCTATCTATCTATCTATCTATCTATCTATCTATCTATCTATCTATCTATCTATCTATCTATCTATCTATCTTTCTTTCTTTCTTTCTTTCTTTCTTTCTTTCTTTCTTTCTTTCTAACTAATTCTGGGACTTCTAAAACCAACTGGCTGCATAGCTGATGATTTAGGAGTTTATATTAATACTTATGGAATCAATTATTTTATGTTTTATATCTGTAATTATTTCAATACACTTTAAGATCTTTTTTCACTTTGATATTAAATGGTATTTTTCTCTTGATCAATAAAATGTAAAAACTGTGAATAGTTTTTATAGGCTATCTATCTATCTATCTATCTATCTATCTATCTATCTATCTATCTATCTATCTATCTATCTATCTATCTATCTATCTATCTATCTATCTATCTATCTATCTATCTATCTATCTATCTATCTACTGTGAACCACTACGGGGTGTTGCAGCCCCCCAAACCTCAGACAAAACAGCACAGACACTGTTTTTAAGGCCAATAAATAGATTTATTGCCACAAATACCTTAACATACTGTACAGCTCCAACAATAAGACTCCCCTTCTCCACTCCACCCAGGTGAACTTCGTCCGACTACTCTCCTGACTTTGACTCACCCAGGTTAAGCTTAGCAGCTTCCTTTATTCCGGACCCACGAATGCTTCCGGTGTAATTGCATTGCTTCCATGAAGCACTTCGGGGTCAGACAGAATCTCCATCATTTCAGGAGAGCCTGCCATAGCAGCTCCCCCTAATGGCACCCAAGGGCCTCAACAGGGTTTGCCTACCAATAGTACAGCTCCTGTGCAGCCCTGTGGGGGTCCAAACAGGATGCACGCCAGAGGGATGTTGCCACTTAGTGTACTGGGGAAGTACATAGCCCATGGAAGCAGTCTCCCACTATCCATCCCTTATAAAAGCCTCCCAACCAGGAAAAGTACCACAAACCAACCTGGTCAGGATGCATGTTCATCCACAACCTCCGATTAAAAGAGCTTCCTGGCCTGGAAAGGAGCCATCTAACCTGCCAGGGAATCCATGTTGTCTGTTATCATAGATAGATAGATAGATAGATAGATAGATAGATAGATAGATAGATAGATAGATAGATAGATAGATAGATAGATAGATAGATAGACCCTATATGATTGCCTTTAAAAAAAGTATTCATCCCCACTGAAGTGTTCATATTTTATTTTCATAGAACATTACATCACAGTGGTTTTCATTTGGCGTTTTTGACTTTGATCAACAGAAATACTCTTTAATGTCAAAATGAAAACCAATCTTTGCAAAGTGGTCTAAAGTAATCCATCCATCCATCCATTTTCCAACCCGCTGAATCCGAACACAGGGTCACGGGGGTCTGCTGGAACCAATCCCAGCCAACACAGGGCACAAGGCAGGAACCAATCCCGGGCAGGGTGCCAACCCACAGCAGGGTCTAAATTAATTGCAAATATTAACTCAGTAAGTCAAACACACAAAATAACTGCTTAGATACATTTTCTCTGCCTTTATATCATAAGCATACCTTTATAACGAGTTCTTTGTCAGCTTTGCACGTCTCCAGCAGCTCCCCCTAATGGCATACTTTTTATAGGCTGTCTGTCTTTCTGTCTGTGCTACCCAATGAATGAGAAGTTGAAAAGAATTTCTTCCAAAAGAACCCACAAAGAACACAGAAATGTCTGGAAAATTGCACTCCTTCTTGATTTTTTTAATCATTTTTTTCTTTTCTTTTTCAACCTAATGGAAGACCGCCGTTATTCTGGCAAAGGTTTCCTTCTTAATATGCAAGTCACGCAGAGTTGGCATACAATATTTCTCCAAAAGCTTTTGTAGCATGCGGCGCAGGGCACTCCTAATGGACACAAAGTACCAGCCTGCCAGCTACAAAAGGTTTTCAAAAATCCATAAAGGCAGAACAGCACAAAGGACTGATAAATGATTATCATCGGCCTATAGCTGCGGGTCAGTAGTAATAGAAAAGAAGAGAATCCAAACAGCAACTTTGTCACACAACTTCTCTATGTAGGCAGCTGTCCCTTTTTTCTTTTCCATCCTCTTGTTGGTGTTGACAGCTCCAGGAGCACCGGGCGTTTTGCTTTTCATGAGTTACCTCGCTGCTCGGTCCCCAACACAAACCTCTTGTCTAATTCTTGCCTACTTTCCTCTGGCTGTGCCTTCAGCACTTTAATAGCTTGATTAGCTGTTCACAGACAACAGCCGGCTTTCCTTGGCTGACACCTTTAAAGCCACCCAGCTGAATGACTTATTTTGCATTTTTCTTCTAGAAACTTTATGACAGCATTAAGAATGAGCCCTTCAAAATTCCTGATGACGATGGGAATGACTTGACCCACACCTTCTTCAACCCTGACCGTGAGGGCTGGTTAATGAAACTGGGTGAGTCAATTTAGGTGGAGTTCAGCCAAGTTTGGAATGGGAGCGAAGCGTGTATCAGACCTGGGGGTGCTGACTGGTTGATTCCGGTTTTAACGGTGGTTAGTTGTGGCACCTGAGTGGCAACGTATGAAAAAATCAAAGGTTGAGAAAGTAAAACAAATATATTTGTGCCTATTGAAGTATTCTTTAGATCACCTTTGCTGCTTAGGGTGGCACGGTGGCATAGTGATAGTGCTGCTCCCTCACAGTATGGAGAACAGGGTTCACTTTCTGGGTCCTCCCTTCATTGATTTTGCATTTTCTCCCCATGGCTGCATCGGTTTCCTCCCACTACATTAAGACATTCAGGTTAATTGGTGACTCAAAATTTGCCCATGTGTGTGTTTGCCCAGCAATGGATGGGTGCCCACTCCAGAGTTTGTTCCTGCCTTGTGTCCCATACTCACTAGGATAGGCTCCAATATCTCTCCGCGACCCTGGTTTGGATTAAGCGGGTGATAAAATGACGCGACATGACACGACATGACTTAGGGTCATGAGAGAACAGCAGACGAACTAACTAACAGACATGGAATTGAACTCTTTGAGTGCTGAATAAGTTTTTCGATGGCTGGCAGAAATGCACAGCAGAGAAGTTGCCAGATGCCGGAGCTGAAGGCGAATCTGGCAAGACAGCAAAGTGAATGCACAAAGCAAAATCCATCGTAGACAACATTTTGTGTATTATTGATGAATCAGACTCTGACTTTATCGCTCTCCGATTTTGATACTCGAGATCTGGAGATCGAAAACGAAAGTGATGTACCAGCATCGGTTGATCGGACTCCAGCTGATCGTAGTGCTGAATGCGTTCATGTAGCAGGTGGCAGCTGCATGAAGAAACTACTATATGTCATTATAAGTCAACACCCACCTCCAGTTAAAAGACATTCAAACACGTTTATATATATATATATATATATATATACATACATGTGTGAGGACATTTTACTACAACTAATATTAATAATAATATTGGATTAATTGGTGATCATAAATCAGCACATAAAAGTAGGTGTTGATCTGCATAGGGCCGACCCTGTGATGAGTAAGTACTCAATCCTAGGCTGGCTTCTATTTAGTGTCAATGGCTGCCTGGATAGGTACCTGCACTCCATGACCCTGGACTAGATTAAACAGAATCCTTTATAATAATAATAATAATAATAATAATAATAATAATAATAATAATTAATTACTGATGGAAGCCTTTTGCCTTCATATTTAAGTGTGGATCCAGCTTTGAGCCTAGGGTCACTGGTATAACGGGGATAGGTTCAGCTCCCAGCAACCCTTTAAAGGAAAGGTAGGTTTAGAATTGATAATAATAATACTAATAATTAACAACTAGATCTCCTTCACCTTAGTAACAGCCTTCAGGTTCTTCTTAGGGATTTCCCAGTACCCTCTTCTCCGAGTAGTCCATGTCTGCTGAGAACAAGCAGGTTTCCTCCAATCCACAGATATGCTCTCTGTTTGCAAGTAGCGATGAGCAAAACCTGCTGAATTTGCTTCACCTCCTGTTTGGCAAAATCGGGGAAATGTTCAGAAACTTTGGTAAATTCATCAAAATGCATTGAAGTCAATGAAGAAAGAGGAATTAAACTAGTTTAGAGTGGAGTGTCATGGTGCAGTGGTCTTTTAAGTGACCCTGACCTGCCTGGAAAACGTCTGCCAAGTATGCTGGACTGATTATTGTGCACAGAAAAGCATGTTGTGAGGCAGCAAAGCCCTTACACTGCACCACCATGCCTCCCTGAGATTAAATGAATAGAATTACATATCAGGAAAATAAAATTACTTGCTGACTGTGGCAGGCAAGAAGAAAGAATTTACGAGGGGTTGACCCTCCTCAGATTCCATAGTAGATACTCACCTCCCTTAAACCATAAAGTAGTCTTGTTTTTCCTGTATGTTTTACTCGTTCACTGCTACTGCAGGACACACAAGTGGATTCTTGACTTCTTGCTGTTTGCATCAACTGCACTGCACTCTGGGTAATATTATATAAATGCAGGCTCAGTATTACACACAGATCACATACAAGTCCTAACAAAAACACATTACCTTTAAGACACAAAAACACAGACACATTTCCAGCTTCTTTTTCCGTGTGCTTTTTGTGTTTTAAATATATTTGCTAATTGTTAGCCTATTACTAGGGTTAGTGTAATATACAGTTAGGTCCATAAATATTTGGACAGAGACAACTTTTTTCTAATTTTGGTTCTGTACTTTACCACAATGAATTTTAAATGAAACAATTCAGATGCAGTTGAAGTGCAGACTTTCAGCTTTAATTCAATGGGGTGAACAAAGCGATTGCATAAAAAATATGAAGCAACTAAAGCATTTTTTGAACACAATCCCTTCATTTCAGGGGCTCAAAAGTAATTGGACAAATTAAATAACTGGAAATAAAATGTTCATTTCTAATACTTGGTTGAAAACCCTTTGCTGGCAATGACAGCCTGAAGTCTTGAACTCCTGGACATCACCAGATGCTGGGTTTCCTCCTTTTTAATGCTCTGCCAGTCCTTTACTGCAGCGGCTTTCAGTTGCTGTTTGTTTGTGGGCCTTTCTGTCTGAAGTTTAGTCTTCAACAAGTGAAATGCCTGCTCAATTGGGTTAAAATCAGGTGACTGACTTGGCCATTCAAGAATTTTCCACTTCTTTGCTTTAATAAACTCCTGGGTTGCATTGGCTGTATGTTTTGGGTCATTGTCCATCTGTATCATGAAACGCTGCTCAATCAATTTGACTGCAATTAGCTGGATTTGAGCAGACAGTATGTCTCTGAACACCTCAGAATTCATTTGGCTGCTTCTGTCCTGTGTTACATCATCAATAAACACTAGTGTCCCAGTGCCACTGGCAGCCATGCACGCCCAAGCCATCACACTGCCTCAACCGTGTTCTACAGATGATGTGGTATGCTTTGGATGATGAGCTGTTCCACTCCTTCTCCATACTTTTTTCTTGCCATTATTCTGGTAGAGGTTGATCTTGGTCTCATCTGTCCAAAGAATGTTTTTCCAGAACTGTGCTGGCTTTTTTAGATGTTCTTTAGCAAAGTCCAATCTAGCCTTTCTATTCTTGAGGCTTATGAGTGGCTTGCACCTTGCAGTGCACCCTCTGTATTTACTTTCATGTAGTCTTCTCTTTATGGTAGACTTGGATATCGATACGCCTACTCCCTAGAGAGTGTTGTTCACTTGGTTGGCTGTTGTGAAGGGGTTTCTCTTCACCATGGAAATGATTCTGCGATCATCCACCACTGTTGTCTTCCGTGGACGTCCAGGTCTTTTTGTGTTGCTGAGTTCACCAGTGCTTGCTTTCTTTCTCAGGATGTACCAAACTGTAGATTTTGCCACTCATAATATTGTAGCAATTTCTTGGATGGGTTTTTTCTGTTTTTGCAGTTTAAGGATGGCTTCTTTCACCTGCATGGAGAGCTCCTTTGACCTCATGTTGTCTGTTCACAGCAAAATCTTCCACATGCAAGCACCACACCTCAAATCAACTCCAGGCCTTTTATCCGCTTAATTGATAATGACATAACGACGGACTTGACCACACCTGCCCATGAAATAGCCTTTGAGTCAATTGTCCAATTACTTTTGAGCCTCTGAAATGAAGGGATTGTATTCAAAAAATGCTTTAGTTGCCTCACATTTTTATGCAATTGTTTTGTTCACCCCTGAAAGTCTGCACTTCAACTGCATCTGAGTTGTTTCATTTAAAATTCATTGTGGTAATGTACAGAACCAAAATTAGAAAAAGGTTGTCTCTGTCCAAATATTTATGGACCTAACTGTACACTAAACAGTGGCTACTTACAGCTCTCTGAAGTCACACTGGCCTTGCAAAGCATCATGGGGCACTGGGAAAAAAAAACAGTTTATCTAAACTGACCACATGCTGAAGTTACAGGAACATATTCAACAAACATAGCACTTTTGTAGCAGTTAACAATAATTATAACAATACTGACAACAATAATCTCAAATAATCAACCTTTATCTGTATGCAGCTCATTATGAGAGCAACAACAGCACCCGTAAATAGTAAATTCTTATTTCAAAACTAATCAACAGTGACACAAGCAGCAGTAATATAAATTACTTGAACGGGTTTTGAAAATGTTCTTTCTTGAGTTGAGATGTTTGTCTGCACGTCCTCTGGCTGAAGTCTATAATTGTCATTAGAAGTGGCCTTTCCCGGGTTACTTATGTGCCTAAAGCAAGCTAGCTGGCCAGCACAAGCGTTGTTACAGATGCGAGTGTCTCGGTCGCCGGACATCTGAACGGTCAGATCTTGTCTGTTCTGAGAAGAACTGATGTGACCGGTGATTAAACATAATGCATCAGCTAGCAGCAAGTTATGTGCAAACTGTGAAATGTGATACTGCAGTGAGATGTTAATCACATCTAACGACGATCTAAGGAGCTGTCCTACGAAATTCTGAACCCTGGTCGGCTCATGCATAAAACCTTTGCTGCATATTAAACTTCTGGTAAATGTACATAAAGGTTAAATTTAATTTAATTTAGTTTATATTAATTTAAAGCTATATAAAAGTATATAAAAGTTAGTTTTTGAAAATTCCCAATGTGACAATTGAATGAGTTTCATTAAGTTTATGGCTTGCAACCTTTCAGAAGTATATTAACGTTTTTAAAGTGTGTGAAAGAACCAGTCTCAACACACACAAAGAGTTTTGGGAAGCCACCCGTACTACAAAAGGCTCATGAAAATTGAGCTGGTGTACATAAATTGGAGTCCAAGAGTGAACTGAGGTGCATGGCAGTTGACTGGTCTTTTAGGGCAGGGAACCAGAAGTGACGTCATCCTTGGACCCCGGAACCGGAAGTGCTGTTCATAGGGCTGAAACCGGCAGTGGTGTCGTTAGGGTTGAATCAGGCAGAGTTTCCCATATTTGGTCTGCAGAAATAACAGAGGAAGGTTTAGTGCACCCTGCCACCCCCTGGTTTAGCATGGAATTACCTTCATTTGGTCCATTCAGCTTCCTCCTGTGCACACGTGCATGACAAGTGTTAATTTGTGATTTGACTTGAGTAAGCATTTTGAAAAGCATATGAGAAAAGCAACAGATCTTTCATTTTTCCCCCATTCACAATTTCATACCTAATTGGCACTGCACTACTAATGCTGCCAAACGTGATGTGTCTCCTGCCTGTCATTGGCAAACATTTCAAACCTTCATTAGCTGACATTTATTATTTATTACTTTATCATCTATCTTTTCTCTCACTAGTCATTTTTGGTTTTGTCCTGGTCATTCATATTACTAACCGAAGGTTGTAAACCGGATATGGACGCAGGGCGCTGGGCGCATGGAGGCACACGCGCACTGCCGCACTGCAACGAGCCCGCCACAGAGACAGCCACAGAAAACACAGAAATGAGAAGGTTGTAAACCAGATGTCACGCGCACTGCCGCACTGCAACGAGCCCGCCACCTGTAAACTAGACTTGCTCTAATCCACTGTGCCAGTAATGTAGATCACATAATGGTCATTCAGTTTGGTGCCTGCCCCAGAGTCCAGAGTCACACGCAGCGGCGTCCCAAAACGCGGCGGGTTCCCAGAGTCAGTAGGTAGCGCCCAAATAACACAACGTAATGCGCCGTGGTGCCCGCCCCAGAGTCAAACATAGTGGCTTCCCAAAACGCAGCGACTTCCCAGAGTCAGTACGTGGCGCCCAAACAACACAACCTGTGAGCTACACTTGCTCTAATTCACTTTGCCAGTAATATAGATCACATAACGGTCACATACTCTAACCCAGCGGCTTCCCAGACTCAGTGGCTGGCACACGAACAACACAACCTGTACACTGAACTTGCTGTGCTCCACTCTGCCAGCAGTCGGTGTCAGCAAAGGCAACGGAATCACGTCTCCACAAAACGAGACCGCTTTACTACAGATATGCTTATGTAGTTACAGTAAATGACATTTCCCCAGACGCACCCACCCTCCATGATATGTCACCCATCCAGATATCGGATGGAACAGAAACTGATTGCCATTCTTGGATTTCCGATTCGCTAGCGAATCGCGGGCTTACTTGTACATTATATTGTGCTCATAGAGCATGTACAGTATGTATGGTAGTCATACAGGAAAATAGCACGCACACAATGCCTATATCATGACATTGTCGCCAGTTGAGGGAAAGACTAGGTTTGCCAGATTAGAAAATTAGAAATACGGGACACTCTTAAAATCTCTCTCTATATTACTATATATTTAAATTTATGCATGCCCCCTACACACCCAGACCAATATATTATATAAAAGTACAGGCATACTGTAAGTGAATACTGTGAATTTCCCATCGGGATTAATAAAGTATCTATCTATCTATCTATCTATCTATCTATCTATCTATCTATCTATCTATCTATCTATCTATCTATCTATCTATCTATCTATCTATCTATCTATCTATCTAAAGTTAAAAACATAAAGATAGATAGATAGATAGATAGATAGATAGATAGATAGATAGATAGATAGATAGATAGATAGATAGATAGATAGATAGATAGATAGATAGATACTTTAGCAAGGATTTTAATGGGTTATGAGGAAAACAAAAGTAAAATCATTTGAAAATGATTTAATACAAGCTAAAAAAATTCTGTAAAAGTGAAATCATTTGAAAATATTTATTTAATACAGACAACGAAGAAATATTATTATTATTTAATACAGGCAGTTAGAAAATATATTGGGCCGTGGCAAGTAGTAACAATACACTTTGTTGACAGTCGCTGTATGTTGCAATGCTGATAGAGAACTGCACAGCAGCGTGGCTGGAGAGCAAAATGGTAAGAGTGTCGCTGTCTTCAGCCAACCACAGCAACTGAACAAGTTGCAAACAGGCAGCAAACAGTCGTTTCCTCATTACATTTGGGTTATTTTCATGAAGAGAATCTGAGAAAAAAAAATATAATTACTTATAAAGTTACAACTAAGTACTGTAGGAAGGTAGTAAAAATATATTTTTATTATGAAATTTGAAAATGAACTATATATGGGACATTTGGGTGACCCTGAAAGGTCAGTATAGGACAGGGGACAAAATTATCAAATATGGGACATGTCCCGTATATAAGGGACGTCTGGCAATCCTAGGAAAAGACTGGATGTTGTGGTGCCCAACAGACCAACCCATTTACTTGAAAATAACAGGAACTTGTTAACAAAAGTAAAGTTTTAGTCATTGGCTTCAAACTGGAGTGGTCTGGTTACGGGGTTGGAGCTCCGTAAGGTGGTGCACTCATCTCCTGAATGAGATGCCACCTTTCAGAACTGCCTCGCTTTTAAATAGATTTGACGTGGCATGGTCAGTTGCCCTCAGTTGTACATCTTCTCAGAGCTGTGGGTGATAAGAGAGATTCAAGAGTTACTGATTGTGCCCCCTGGTGTGCTGGAGTGGTAGCGCTTACCTCAGATGATCCCAGAAGGTGACCCTCGGACGCAAATGCACGGCAACCCACACATTTATGCTTGCACTTTATAATCCAAAAGTAACTTGCATCTTTTTCACATGGCTTGTGTCATTGATTTATTTATGTTTTGTTTGTTTAACTTGTGTTTTTCTCTCAGGTGGACAAATCAAAACCTGGAAGCGACGATGGTTCATTTTAACTGACAGCTGTCTCTATTACTTTGAATACACCACAGTAAGTCTTTATAAGGCTGAATTAATAAAATGAGCTCAGACTAGACATCAGGTAATGTAGAGGAGTGGACATGACTGTTTTGTGGAGGAACTTTCCAGAACAAATAATTCAAACAGGAAGGTCACTTCTCAAAAAACATTGCAACTGCATTTGATGTGCAAAGTTACTGGCATCCACACCAGAAATCTTCAGTTTTTTGCCAGTCAGTCACCTTCATTTTGCAAAACAACGTTTCTTGAGAAAGCTTTTGCATTTCGGCACTTTTTTTGAACCCAGAATTAAAGTTTAGGAATACCAGTACTCTGTAAATCAAGGAATGACAATTTACTTGCTTTATTGAACAGTATAATATCTTCCAGCTGTTTCTTTAATAACCAATTAGCATTTAAACATGATCTTACATTTAAATATGATTAAATAAGGATGAGCTAAGAGAGTCTACCATTAGGACTGGAGCAATGGCTTTGCAGTCATAAATGAATGATAAATTATAAAGCAGTCATTTCAAGCAATATAAAATATTAGGAATGTCTAATCAATTATATTGTACATTGATTTAAAAAAAAGTATTAGTTTCTATTAAAAATGTGACGATATCTGAGTGATTCCGAACATTTGAGTGCTAGTTTATCCTTTTTTTTTCTAGGATAAGGAACCCAGAGGAATCATTCCTCTTGAAAACCTGTGTGTCCGAGAGGTGGACTATCCCCGAAAACAAGTAGGTTTCTACAAAATTATACTTTTTTACCTTTTTTTCCAAATTTCTTTGCCATTTTGGAATATAAGGTGACATTGTAGTTAGTACTGTTGCCTCTCGGCTCCAAAGCTCAGGATTCAAATCCTTGGTTGCTCTGTGTGAGGTTTGCATGACCTCCACCTTTGTACGTGGCTTCTGTTTTTTGGGAACTCTGTTTCTTATCTCTCTCAATCCAAAAATGATACCACAGATTAACACCCATCTACTTGCATGCTGGTACACTGTCAGCAATTAGTTTGCATGTTGTCTCCATGTCTTAATGCAGTAGTTCTCAAACTGTGAGGCGGGCCCTTTAGGGGGGCACGAATTAACAGAAAGGGGGGGCGCAAAGATGTGAAAAAAGAAAGCAAGAATCGAAAATATGAAAAATACATCTATTGAAACCAAAACAGATTCTGATACTAGAAAGATAAATGTCAATAAAAGTTAAGTAGGTATAATAAAATATGCATCTATGATATATCATTAATTAAAAAAGAACAAATTGGTATTAGTGGGCTCCTTTCAAAAAAGTGCTAGGGGGGGCGCGATTAAAACTGTTATGAAAACTCGGGTCGCAAATACTTTATCCTCCACACTCCAAACACAAGTACATGAGAATTGGTGTGACAAATGAAACAGTAGACGTTGTCAATGAGTGGACGCTAGGTGGCACTGTTGCCCACCTTTTTCCCAACATGCAGACGCTCTGGACACAGGTTAAAAGCACTAATAAGTATTTCATTAATTTTTCTTTTCCAAAATAGTGCCTCCAAAGCATCACAGCCACAATAAACAAGTAATAAGCACAATACTCTTCTCCTCCACACCTCCTAGCAAGCGTTGTCAACCTCCTCCCGACTCAGGCTCACGTGCTGGGTCTTCAGCAGTCCTTTATATAGTGCCTGTCCCGGAAATGCTTCTGTACTTCCTTCCAGGTGACTTGCCAGCACTTCCAGGTCAGATGGAGAACTCAAATTCTTTAGTCAGCTCTTATGTACTTTGAGGCTCCTGTCCACGTGATCCATTAGTACTTCTGGGCTATAGGAAAAGTATGACTCCCCCGGTCCTTTGACAGCTCCCCCTGGTGGTACCCATGGCACCCAACAGGGCTGTGAAACCGAACTCCAAGTCCCAGGTTACCGTGCAGGAATCTGGTGCACCACTATACTCTAGGGGAGCTGCCATCTAGTGTCTTGGGGGAGGCAGTGTCCAAAAGTTGCTGCCTTCCCCCATTTTTTCCTTTTCAGGGCATCCCGGCCAGTTTGAGCTGCCAGCCGTCCATCACAACGTATAATATAAACGTCAGGAGCAAGCCATGAGTGAATTTTACTGAAAACTGGATGGAAACACATAGATGGCTCACTGAATGTCACATTTCTAAACTCATGAAGGGGGTGATAAAAGTAGGGGTGGTGATTTTGAACTACAAACATCGGAGGTGCTCTCGTTAATCTGGGCCAACAGAGAGTGAGGTTCTGTTTATGATGAACCATCTGCGTCAAGAAGTCTCTCAAAAAAAAAAAACCTTATTAGACATATAAATGTGCGTCACATGTGCAGAGAGCACATTACATGTTTTAAAAATAAAGGGAGAAACCTTACTGTAGCATCAGATTGTATGAGGGACATTCAAAACGTTTCTGCACTTTTATATTTTCGTTGAACACGGTGAAGGTGGGAGGAGTAGTAATTGGTCATGTCTGAGAGTGTCATGTGACTGGGAAAATTGCATCGCAAAGGAAGGCGACTATTTAGAAAAGTGATGTAATTTGTTTTTGAAATTCTTAATATATAAAGTTAAAAAAAAGTGTGGGAACTTTTTGAAAGTCCCTCGTTCATTGGCATTTGACAGCATCAATGGACAAATGGTAAATGTGGATGATACTTTTCGCGGATTCTGTGTGTACTCTCTGCTGTTCAGCGTTATGACGATAGTGCGGGAGTTGATTTAACTTGAAAGAATTGACAGCTATGCTTGTGAAAATATGCATTTAAAGTAAATGGTGTGTCACACCCCATCAAAAGGACAAGTGTTAACAGAGTTTCTAACAAAGACCCACAGACGATGGAGATTTCAGCACTCAAAACAACCAAATTAACAAATCTGACGAACAATAACAGTAGAAGCAAAATGAGGCTGCACAACATCCACCTTCGGACTGCACGTCTTAACAATAACAAAAGAAATTTAACATTACTGTCTAATTGGAAATGCAAAAATACCTTGATAATGTAGTTGCAGTGCTTTCATCCGTTGTATATCCGTAGATCACAATGCTAAACTCTATTAGCAGTTGTTATGTCATACATTGATGCAATAGTTAAAACGACAGAAAGATATCATAGCAGACAGTGGCACTTCTTAAACGTCTGTCTGTCTGTTTTCACTGTGGCAGTGCTCATTACAACATGCAAATGAATTATTAAGGATATAATGGATAACTGCAGTTATACCTTTTTATTTTCTCTCATCGTCAAGTCTTTTGCTGTCTCCCTGAAACCCCGGTGACAGCTTAAAATGCATGGACTGGAGGAATTGAGGATGGGTGTTTAAGGAAGAAGCCCTGTAGGTGTAGACATTACAGTGTAGGATTTTTCAGCTATTCAATACACACTTTTTAATGGGTTGACCTTGGATGTGTAGAATCACGTCTGTCCCCACGAGACTAATGGAACAGTGTCATCACAAAAATATGACTCTCCTGTGTAAAGTGAAAACACAGAACTACATGCGAGGAAATGGTAAGAAACCAATTTAAAAGGTGAAAACATTCAAAAACATCATGAAAATGCATCACACTGGCTGTTGAACCCTTTTTTTTACTATTTACGTCAGGTGCACAATGACCAATTGTCTGCTGACAATACCCCCCTCACATATTACAGACATTTGAAACTGCTTGACGTTGTCTGTCACTCTTGGCATAAAAGATTTATGTCCACTTCATCTAAGAGGTCCATTTGAAAGAAGCAGTGAGAACATGCAGGGCAGACTAACATTTCTGATACATTTCTAACCTGACCTTCTTTGCTGATGTGTCATCTAAAATGGTGATGTTCTTGTTGACAGTGAGTAGGCACCCCAGTGCCTCGTTGAGCCAGTCCACAGTTTGCTCATGCCCCAATTCAAAAATGAGTGTGGCCTCCTGAATTATTGCCTGAGGCAATGTTCTCCACTTCTTGTAAGCAACGACACTTGATCTAAAAACCAGGATTCATCTGTTCTGTTCTGGTTGCATGTCACGGACCGGCACACTATTGAGTGACTTTGTGGTGCTTTCCATCTTTTTGTCCAATGCCTGCACAAAACAGTTCAGACAAATGAATGCAATAAAGCATTGATGATTATGCATAATTGGTGAATGGGAAGATCTAGCCATACTCTATGCTCCTTTATGCAAAAAAAAGAGTTTAGGAAATGCATTCTGAGACTTGGTTAACTGTTTTGAAAGCTTGAGCATTTTATATCTTGTTTATTTACTTCATCAGGGACATGTCCTCACAGGTGGTGCAGTGGTAGTGCTGCTGCTTTGTAGTAAGGAGACTGTGGAAGATTGTGGGTTTGCTTCCCAGTTCCTCCCTGTGTGGATAGCGCTTTGAGTACTGAGAAAAGCGCTATATAAATGTAATGAATTATTATTATTATTATATCACCCATCCATCCATTATCCAACCCACTATATCCTAACTACAGGGTCATGGGGGTTTGCTGGAGCCAATCCCAGCCAACACAGGGCACAAGGCAGTAAACAAACCCTGGGTAGGGCGCCAGCCCACCGCAGGGGACATATCATGTTTTTGTTTATTAAATTTTTTAACAACGAATCATACACACAAATAACAGTGATAACAGAATGTAATTACATGGATTAGTACAGTATATCAAATATGTTTTTAATAGCACATACTTAAAAGCTGAGTCTAAACATGCTTGTGGTGTGTGGTACTCATTTTAGGTCATCTTCCTCCCTTCAGGCGGAGTGGTGGCAAATACCATAAATGTCAGAAGTGATTGTACTTTACTTGAGCAGGGCCCTTAACCTACAGTTGCTCCATCCTGGGTATGATGTTAATCTGCAATCTAGCCCTGCAAGTAGGCCCTCCAACCTGCAGGGAAAAACCTGGGGGTTGGTGGCGGAATTGGCACTCCTGCCACCATAAAAAAAACCTTACACTGTTCCATTCCATCTGAGCTAGTGTTGTGCTGGGGTATCACCCATCGCATGGCTGAACTCGGGTCCAAATCTGGGATCCAGAGGTGGTTTGTCATGTGGTGGGTGCAGCAACACACTGTATCGGTTCACGCTCCTAACCTCTCTCTCTCTCTCTCCTCTCCTTCCTTCACCAAAATGCAAAATTTCTTCTGTTAAAACTCCATTCTCCCCGCCTAACTCTTTCAAAATGGCGTCCATCCTAAAAGCATCGACAAAGAAAATCCAAGACAAAACACCATCCTCCTTCTTGACTCCACCAAAAATCTGTCTCTTCCTTCCGACCTCATACACAGAGATTAGAAAAACACCAGCTGGATACTTCAGAAGGGTTGTGGTAGCTATCAATCAGTTCTTCAAAGATGGACTTAAGCCCTCTAATTTTGTTATTATTGGCCAGTCATTAGAAAAGAGTACACGATCTTTCACAGAAAACACCCACATTTCTGACAAAATGCAGTCCTCCTTTCTGCCTCCGACCTCCACCAAACGTCTATCTCTGCCTTGCTACGTCAGATGCAAAAAATAAGAACATCTCAGAAAAGAGGTGTAGGAGCTGTCAGTCATTTGCATAAGTGTCAGTTAACCACTCCGTTATATTACCATTGGCCAATAATTCGACAAAAGACATGGCTCTGTTCTCCGACCTTTTACAAAAAAACGGCCACATTCCACCATCCAACAAAATCGGTTTCTATCTGGAGAAGCTATGGGTCTTAATGTCAGGTGCTAATGTAATGTGGCTAAATGATATCAGGGTACAATCCAAATATAAATAAATAACATCCATGCCATGTGTGAAGGGGGCTTATATTACATTACAAGGATTCCATTGACTCTATTTAGGAAGAACAGCATATAGAGAGAAGAATACAATGGTGGTAGATCAGTGGCAGTTGAAGCCCACTTGGACCCCTAGGTGAGGTTGACAGACGTTGCCCCTTTATATCCATAGTAGGTAGCTGAAGACCTGTGGGGGGTGAGAAGGGGTGCCCCCCTCGGCGTCCAGAGTGTGCATCCCTTCAATAGCACAAATGGCAGCACCTTGTACATATACGATTGACCATAGGAGCACATACCCCTTGGTGTACGGAGCGTGTGGACTTTTTCTTTCATAAACAGTGACAAGCCGGTAATGGCTCCCACTCAGTATCATCAGAGTTTATCATCCATTCCCACCTTGGATTTTCTTTCATTAAACGGCACCCACTCATCTTCATCATAGTTTGATGACCTAGATGCGGGGAGTGCACATGCCTTCAAAAAACACAAACGGCATCGCTTTGTGTACATACTGCGGAGATTAAACCCTGGGGTTTCTAAATCCATGGTTTCATAAATGGCGTCCTTCAGTTGACACCACCCTAGGTGGCCATTTATGTCACCTAATGGATTGGCCGACTCTGTGGAAAATGGTTGTGCAATGCTCTTAAAATAAAAATTGGTGCTGAAACAAAGGGGAAAACCATACAAGAGTAAGAAACAAGAGTTCAAGAGGGCAGAAGTCTTTCTTTCACATCCTGTGAGGTGTTTTCAATGTTTGTTGCCATTTCAAGTTCAAGTACTAATAACATGCTATGGTATTTCCAGAACTGTTTGGAGCTGTACAATCCCAACAACAAAGTTCAGAAAATCAAAGCATGCAAAACAGAAACTGATGGCAGGGTGGTTGAAGGAAAACATCAATCTTACAAGATCTGTGCCTCTTCAGCAGAGGAAAGGGACGAGTGGATCAAATCCATCAGGTAAGCAGCACATCCTCTATGATGAACTTCTCACCGAATGGATGTGAACCAATAATGGACCAAACAGAGACGGACAGGTGGTATTACCCCTGTATGATCTATTCTTAAGTTTGTGGATATGTCCTGCTGGTCCAGACGTTCATCCTATACAGTATACCCATATTGGTAAAAGGGACGAAGAAGGAAGTACTGAGTGATCTGGAAATTGTAGAGGGAGAAGTACTGCATAGATTAAACAAGCTGAAATCAAACAAATCACCAGGACCAGATATTATTAAACCTTAAGTTCTTGAGGAGGATAGCAAGTACATTTAAAGAACATTTGACACATTTTTAGGATATATTATCAAATATTATCCTGTTATATACAAAGGGTGACTTGGCAGATCTAAGCAAATATAGGCCAGTAAGTTTAAAATTCATCACAGGTAAACAAATGGAAGGAATCACTAAGGGAAAGATTGAGCAACAGTCAGAATGGGTTCAGATGAGGGAGGTCAGGTTTTACCAACATGCTAGAATTGTATGAAGAAGCGACAGAAGGATATGATCGAAGTGAAATATATGATATTTTTTATGTTGAATTTTAGAAAGCATTTGATGAGGTGCCACATGAGCGGTTGGGCATAAAATTAAAAGGAATGGGAGTCCAGTATGGTGTGTGTAGATGGGTGTAAAATTGGCTCAGACACAGGAAGCAGAGGGTTATGGGGAACCTTATCAGAACTGGCTGAGGTTAAGAGTGGTTTCCTGCAGCTGCTATTTTTAATATATATATATATATATATTTATATATATATATATATATATATATATATATATATATATATATATATATATATATATATATATATATATATATATATATATATATATTGTGAGATTTGCCTGGACACCATGAGTCGGAAACCACATCTTTATCAATTTCACACGTTTATTCATCACAAATAAACACAGTCCCAAACACCACACAATGCACTCAGCAATAATCACCCCAATTCCAGACTTCACAATGTCCTTAGCCGCCTCTACTCTCCTCCTGGGAGCTTCGTTCAACTCCCACTCCCGACTCTGGCTCCCCAATTGTTAGGAGGTGGTTCCTTTTATTCCTGCCCGGATGTGCTACAGGTGGCTGCATACAATCTTCCAGCCACACTTCCTGGTGTTGCCCTTTGCAGGTTCATCCGCCATCTTGCCTGGTGTGGCGGAAGTGACAATTCCCCAGGTCCCATGAGGCTTAAAGTGCCCCCTGGCGGTCGCCACGGTTCCCAACAGGTCAAAACCTCTTTGTCCCTTTCCCGTGGTCCTCTTTTTATCCAGGGCGGCTGCCCCCTTGTGCCCCGGAAGCTGTTCCTGTCCCTTTCCGGTCCCTCCAGGGACCCCCAGTCATCTGTGACTATATATATATATATATATATATATATATATATATATATATATATATATTGGAAATAACGGGGGGCGTGCTGCTCCCCGAACCCGGACACAGACAGGCACAGAGACACGCTTTTTATTTTCTTGTGAGGCGGTTCTATTCCCCAGCTCCCCACTTCAGAGCACAGTACATAAGTAAATAGCACAAAATACTGCTCAGTCCCTTCTCTTCTCTTTCTTTCTCTTCAGCCGCCTCCAATCCTCTCCACACAAGCTTTGTCCACCAACTCCCAACTCTGGCTCCTCGAACGGAGTGAGGCGGCCTCTTTTATAGTACACCCTGCTGTGGAGGAAATGCTGCAGCCCAGGGGTCTCCGGGACTGCCCAGGCGCCCCCTGGCAGTGGCCACGGGGCCCAGTAGGGTTGAGCTTCTATGCTCCAAGCCCATGGCCCTGATGCAATCCAGGGGGGTCACCCTCCCATGTTCTGGGGGAGGTATTGCCATGTACCTGTCTTCTGCCCCGGTCCTTCCATCACAGGGGTGTCCCAGCTGGGCAAGGGTCCTAGCCGTCTGCCACAATATATAAACAGTTTGTATAGGAATATAAATAACAAGCTGGTTAAGTTTGCAGATGCTATCAAGCTAGGTTGATTAGCAGATAGTCCATTGAATCATCATAGAGGGACTTGGATAGCATACAGGCTTGGGCAGATTTGTGGCAGATGATATTTAATGTCGGTAAATATAAAGTATTACACATAGGAAGTAAAAATGTTAGGTTCGAATACACAATGGGCGATCATAAAATCAAGAGTACACCTTATGAGAAGGACTTATAATGGAGTCATAATGGACTCAACACAGTGTTCAGAAGTCATTAAGAAGGCTAATAGAATGTTAGGTTATATAGCGCCCTGATGTGTGAAACACAAGTCACAGGAGGTTCTTCTCATTTTTATAATGCACTGGTGGGGCCTCATCTGGAGTACTGGGTGCAGTTTTGGTCTTCAAATAAAGACATGGCAGCGCTGGAGAAAGTCCAGAGAAGAGTAACTAGGCCAATTCCAGGGCTACAGGGGATGAGTTATGAGGAAAAAATTAAAATCAATTTAAGCAAAAGGAAATTAACAGGAGACCTGACTGAAGTGTTTAATTTAAGTGCCAATACTGGGCTGCCAATACTAATGCTCTGTGTAAGAAAGGACAGAGCTGACTATACTTCCTTAGAAGGCTGGCGTCCTTCAACATCTGCAATAAGATGCTGCAGATGTTCTATCAGACGGTTGTGGCGAGCGCCCTCTTCTACGCAGTGGTGTGCTGGGGAAGCAGCATAAAGAAGAGGGACGCCTCACGCCTGGACAAAATGGTGAGGAAGGCAGGCTCTATTGTAGGCACGGAACTGGACAGTTTGACATCCGTGGCAGAGCGACGGGCGCTTAGCAGGCTCCTGTCAATCATGGAGAATCCACTGCATCCACTAAACAGGATCATCTCCAGACAGAGGAGCAGCTTCAGCGACAGACTGCTGTCAATGTCCTGCTCCACTCACAGACTGAGATCGTTTCTCCCCCACACTATGCGACTCTTCAATTCCACCCGGGGGGGGTAAACGTTAAAATTATACAAAGTTACTGTCTGTCTGTATACCTGCATTGTTATCGGCATTGTTATCACTCTTTAATTTAATATTGTTCTTTATCAGTATGCTGCTGCTGGAGTATGTGAATTTCCCTATCTATCTATCTATCTATCTATCTATCTATCTATCTATCTATCTATCTATCTATCTATCTATCTATCTATCTATCTATCTATCTATCTATCTATCTATCTATCTATCTATCTATCTATCTATCTATCTATCTATCTAATTTATGAAGGGAATTAGTCCAGCGAATCGAGACTGTGACTTTAAAACAAGTTCATCAAGAACACGTGGGCACAGTTAGAAACTAGTTAAGGGTAAATTTCACACAAGCATTAGGAATTTTGTCTTTACACAGAGAACCACAGACACTTGGAATAAGTTACAAAGTAGTGTGGTAGACAGCAGGACTTTTAAAACTCGACTTGATGTTTATTTAGATAAATTGATGGATAGGACTGTCGAGCTTTGTTTGGCTGAGTGGCTTGTTCTCGTCTAGACTGTTCTAATGTCACGAGGATACCGGCTGAGGGGCATTCATTATTGGCATGCAGATGGTGATCTTGATTGCCTTCAGTGCTTTTTTCAGAATGAATAATCTGCTGTTGCTCCAGTTTATGACTCACTCCGCAGCACATACAGGAATCCCAATGTGCAATTTTGCTTTTTTTGTCTTGTGGCCACACTGATTCATGCTTGCTTGCGTAAAGAGAAAAGTCAGTTCTAGATCTTCAGCTGCTCCATTTAATAAGTCATCTAAATCATTTCCTATTTCTTTCTTTTTTTTTCTCTTTTAACAGGGCCAGCATAACCAAAGATCCATTCTATGACCTAGTTTCAGTAAGAAAGAAGAAAGTGATCAGCCGCGCAGCGCAGAATTAATGAGGAAGTCAGAAGTCTTCATGGACACGTTTCTAAAGTCAAAACAAATCCACCATCACCCCACCCCACACACCTTGAGCACAGCAGGAAAGCCCGCTTTAGGAAGACAATTTGAGAACGACTGAAAATAAGAACTTGACCTGAAATGCTATTGACACAAAACAGCATGGAAAGAAGTGGGGACCAGCTTTGTGTGCGATTGTACTTGTCCCCATTCGCGTGGGCATGATTTTGACTTTACCTAATTTAACTTTGTGGATGCACTTTTTAAGAAAATGGTTTAAGCAAAAAAAAAAAAAAAAAAACTGCATTAAAAAAATGTTTTAAGAAATTCAAAAACATTTTGATAGTTTCTGTGAGTTGGAATACAGAAAATAATCTGAACATCGAAGTGGTAAATCTGCAACTGTGTATATTTTCCTAATATACTGCATTAGTGTTATATGTCTTCGTTTTAATAATAGATTATATATTGTAATATATTGTCAGTATTATTGCATAAATGCATTTTTATTATGTGTGTCATAATGTGAAACAAAGAGTGGGCAGAAATATTCTATATTAAGTCTTTTTAGTTCTGGTGTACACTTTATATCAAATTGACTCAAAAATGTAAATAGTTCTTCACTCATTTTGGTAATAAATTATACATTTGAAAACAATTTCATCAAAAGTTTTCCTGAAGATCATTTAAACCCAAAGAGAGGCCATAATCCATGCTGATGGAACAAAGCTTGGCTATATTAATATGTTTAGAGGGGAAAAAAATAATTGAAACATTTTATGTTAAGGATAACAAGCCATCATATGTGTGGGTGCGACTGTGGATGTGAGGCGTGCCCTGTGGTATAGCGGGTCGGCGGCTTCAAAAAAAAGGGCCAGGTTTTAATCCGTATAGCCGTGTCGTTCTCCATGGGGCGCAATTACACGACCTCGGGGAGTTAATGAGGTAGTTGGAGCGAGTCGCACCTGCACATGTGGGTGCGATCGTTCTCAATTGCTTCATTGGCATCCTGCGGAGTGTGATTAAGGCGTTGCACCCACGGAGGCGCAGGAGATTTATATATACGGGTCGGCACCAGGAAGGGTGGAATGGATAGATGAATCGAGAAAGAAAGCAGGAGGTTAAAGGACATGAATGGTGGTTTTGGAAGTACGATCCGGCCACCTGTAAGGAGGAGACAGCACAAGCTGGGGCCCCGCGAAGAAGCGTTAGGTTGTGGTGTTCTAGGGGCTAGTTTGTCCCACTGAATGTTCAGTTGGAGTAGGGTGAGCAAGGTAGGTGTCCTCCTAAGGGATCTGAGGAGCGACTGTGTGAGCGCAAAGGATGAAGGGAGGATAGTCGACCTTGGACGGTCTGGCAGTGATGTCCGTAGGAAAGCCAAGACGGAGGTCGGCCAAAAGGAGCTCGTGGCTGTTGGGTCTCCGCCGGCTGTGGGAGGAATGGGTGAGCCGAGGAGAATGAGAGACGGGGGTGGGCTGTGATCATAATAAGAGACACTGCATTTTAACCTCGGATTTTAATGGATTTATTTGTTTAATGTTTTTATCCCCACTGAACACTTGGTTTTTTTGGATTTATTTATTGGAACTGTGGAGCACTGCACTAACTGTTTTTGTTTGCTGATTTTTAATAAAAGCACCTTTGCACTGATTGCACTATCCCCTGGCTTCATTTGAGAAGTGTCATTTGTCAGCTCATCTCAGTGACATTACAGACGGTGTCGGGTTCAGGGCTCCCAAACGCAAGATGGGAGCATGGAGCGGACCTGCATCACCACATGCCCCGTGATGGAGTGGCACCTCATCCAGAGTTTGCCCAGTATTGCAGGATTGAGCTTTTGGATCCCTGTGACTCTGAAATGGATAAGCAGGTTAGAATTTGGATGGATGGTTCAAATATAAATAATGGTCAATATGTAAAACATGAATGTGGCATTTTGCTCCGATGACCAAAAAGCTCAGTTGTAGTCTAATTAGACCACGGGACCCCCTCCAACTGACTTCCGAGTCCCCAGTGTGACTTCACTCAGAGATGTCATGCGCTTATTTTTTTCTATTTGTCACTCTCCCATTAAGTTGCGACTGGTTAAGCACCCGGGCTGACAGTTATTGTCTGTACAGTCTCTCCAGTCTCATCCACTGCTGTTTGTAACCCCTTCAGAGTTCCCATAGGTCTCTTGGTGGACTCCTTCACATACCACCTTCTCCTTTCATGATCTCTCCATTTTTTGTGGATGGCCTGCTCTTGCAGATTTATAGCTGTGCAATACTCCTTCCATTTCTTTGAAGATTGATTTAATTGTTATCTAAGGGATATTCAGTGATCTGGCCATTTTCTTTATCTATTAATCAATGTCAAAAGAGCAAAATTAAATCCACTTTGATTCAATGTTGTACAACAATAAAATGTGAGGTAGCCATATTGCTTACTAAGATCTAAGTTTGCAATGTGCCATCCATAGGAATGTATTTTATAATGCACGTAGTAATAAAATGCATTGTGTTTTTCATTCCAACAGATGGTGCATCACAAACACTAGCTACAGTAAATGGCATATAAGAGAGACATTGCAAAGGGAGAGAGACACACAAACACCTGACCTTTTATTTAAGGGGATTGTAATAGCATCCATCGCTTAGGTAGCACTGGGACATATCACTTTTTGATATCCTTATTTAAGATGGTGCTGTGACATACTACTAAACATTTTAGCATTGGATTCATTATAAAATCTTTCCTTCTTTTCTCTCTCTTTTATTTTGAGAATAGGATTTATTGATTAGTTTTGTTCTTGTATTCTGAGCCTTGATTATTTTTTGACATTTCTGTTTTTCCAGTTTATATTTTCCTATATCCCATCCATTATTTACATTTACATTTATTTGCGTAGTAGATGCTTTTATCCAAAGTGACTTACAAAAGGTCAACATATTTAACATAAACAGCAATCTGGGGGATGTCTGGGAACAAGCGTGACAGGACAAGGGTACAAAATTGGTCATCGCAAATGAAGAACTCAAAAACAAAATATAAGTGAATTACAATTCCTAGATTTACAAAACCTTACAAGCTATCAGTTATAAATTCACCCAAGAACAGAGTCTTCAAATGCTTCTTGAACAATTTAAGGGATTCAGCAGCTCAAATGGAGGTGGGCAGCTCATTCCACCAGCTAGGAGCTACATGTGATAAGAGTCTGGATTGATATTTGATAGCATGGAGAGCGTGGCATCGACCAGATGCCATTCATCAGCAAATATAAGTGGTTATAAAGGATCATGGGACCTCACAAATGTCTCCACATAAACTGCTCAAAAAAATTAAAAGAACCCTTTGAAAACAAATCAGATCTCAATGGGAAAAAGATCCTGCTGGCTATCTCTACTGATATAGACTGAGTAATGTGTTAGGAATGAAAGGATGGCACATCGTTTGATGGAAATGAAAATGATCAACCTACAGAGGGCTGAATTCAAAGAGACCCCGAAAATCAAAGTCAAAAAATGATGCAGTGGCAGGCTACTCCATTTTGCCAAAATTTCATTGCAGCAACTACAAACTGTACTCAGTAGTTTGTATGGCCCCCACGTGCTTGAATGCATGCCTGACAGCATCCTAATGAGATTGGATGGATGGTGTCCTGGGGAATCTCCTTCCAGATCTGGACCAGAGCATCACTGACCTCCTGGACAGTCTGAGGTGCAACCTGGCGGCGTCGGATGGACTGAAACATAATGTCCCACCCAGAGGTGTTCTATTGGATTGAGGTCAGGCGAGTGAGCATGCGGGCCAGTCAATGGTATCAATTACTTCATCATCCAGGAACTGCCTGCATACTCTCGCCACATGAGGCCGGGCAGTGTCGTCCACCAGGAGGAACCCAGGGCCCACTGCACCAGCATAGGGTCTGACAATGGGTCCAAGGATTTCATCCCAATACCTAATGGCAGTCAAGGTGCTGTTGTCTAGCCTGTAGAGATCTGTGCGTCCCTCCATGGATATGCCTCCCCAGACCATCATTGATCCTCCACCAAACCGGTCATGCTGAATGATGTTACAGGCAGCATAATATTCTCCACGGCTTCTCCAGACCCTTTCACCTCTGTCACATGTGCTCAGGGTAAACCTGACCTCATCTGTAAAAAGGACAGGGCGCCAGTGGTGAACCTGTCAATTCTGGTATTCTATGGCAAATGCTAATGGAGCTCCATGGTGCTGGGCGGGCATTGAGCACAGGGCCCACTAGAGGACGTTGGGCCCTCAGGCCACCCTCATGAAGTCTGTTTCTGATTGTTTGGTCAGAGATATTCAAACCAGTGGCCTGCTGGAGGTCATTTTGTAGGCTCTAGCAGTGCTCATCCTCTTCCTTCTTGTCCATAGGAGCAGATACCGGTGGGTCCTGCTGATAGGTTAAAGACCTTCTACGAGGGGCCCTGTCCAGCTTTCCTCGAGTAAGTGCCTGTCTCCTGCAATGTCCTCCATGCCCTTGAGACTGTGCTGGGAGACACAGCAAACCTTCTGACAATGACACGCATTGATGTGCCTGCCATCCTGGAGAAGTTGGACTACCTGTGCCACCTCTGTAGGGTCCAGGTATTGCCTCATGCTACCAGTAGTGACACTGACCATAGCCAAATGCAAAACAAGTGAAAAAACAGATGAGGAGGGAAAAATGTCAGTGGCCTCCACCTGTTAAACCATTCATTGTTGCCCATCTAGTGCACCTGTTGTTCATTTCATTAACACCAAAGCAGCTAAAACTGATTAACAAGCCCCTCTGCTACTTAACTGACCAGATCAATAGCCCAGAAGTTTCATTGACTTGATGCTATACTCGGATTCAAAAGTGGTCCTTTAATTTTTATGAGCAGTATATATAGGTGCATAGGCATTGATTCTCTTCGGCAAGCATCAAGGATTTGAACTTAATACATGTTGTTACAGGAACCAATGTGGTGATCTGAAAAGATGAGTTACATGTGGCCACTTTGGCTGGTTGAACACTGACATGCCACTGCATTTTGAACCATCTGCAGCAGCTTGGTGACCCAAGCCAGTACTCCTGCCAGCAGAGAGTTATAATAGTCCAGCCATGACAGGACCTGACGTTGTGCTCTGCATACTCTGTCAGACATGTTCTGATCTTGCAGATATTGTACAGAGTGAATCTACAAGACTGAGAGATCATACCAACGTTGTCCTTGCAGGAAGTCCCTGCAACGCATAGTGGATGCGGCCAGTAAGATCATTGGTGCCCCACTGCCCTCCTTCAAGGACAATTTCTACACCCGTCTCACCCCAATTAGCATTGCCGGTGACTCCTCCCATCCCTTTTACTCCCTTTTTAGCCTCCTCCCCTCAGGGAAAAGCCTCTGGACCAGCTCCAGAAGACTATCTAACAGCTCCATCCACCAAGCTGTCAGGATGCTGAACTCTGTCCATTACCTCCCAAACTGTACTGGAACAAGAGTCACTATCTACCAAGTACCCTACCTCAGCTGGTATTATATAAAGACTCAATATTACATCTGCTGCTAACTGTTTGTCTTTTTGTACATCTCATAAGCTACTGTATAATGCACCTTCTCATTTTTGTTTTACTGTAATTGGCTTTTGCACTAATGACTATTGCACATTGTACACAGGTCTACTTACAAGCTCTAATGTTATTTATCTTATATGTTATACTTTTATACTTTTTATATTTTATTGTACTACGAAGATGAGAGAGAAACAGTATTTCGATTCTCCTGTATGTTCTGCACATATAGTGAATTGACAATAAAAGGCTATTTGATTTGATTTGATACGTGTGCTTTGTGACACTTTGGCATCTCTTCTAGAGTTTTCTTCAGCCTCACACGATCCTCTAATGGAAAAGTAAGTTCCGAAAAATGCACCAATAGAAGTAGCTATGCAGATTTTCCTCTTTTTAAGGATTTTTATTCCTTACTTCTTCTCATTTAGGTTCAGAAATCCATTACTGGATATGAATAACGCCTTTCCTGGATGCAAAATTAATATGAAGCTATCCTTTCAGAAATATATTAAAATTCATAGACCCTTATTGAACAGCAAGTTAAACAGTGTCTATTAAAAATATGCTAAAAGATTCTTTAATGTTGGAAAATATGCTAAGTAATTAAACTGTCAAGCTTTATGCCCATCTTGCTAAGGGCACATGGTGGGTTTTGAAAACAAGCTGAAAATGTTCTCTATTTTTTATTTTTTTCTAAAACAAAACTATGCCTCCAAGGGAACCAGACTGAGTATGAATATTAAGAGCCATTTCCTTAACATCATTATTAAAACTGTTCTTTTTATAGGTATAATATGGGTTAGTTTTACCAGAACAAATACAATTAAAAGTGGACTGAGTAAGCATGTGCGGTGTGGGTGGATATAGTGGGCTCAGAAAGTATTCAGACTCCTTCACTTTCTGCACACTTTATTGTGTTGTAGATTTAATTTTAAGTGGATACATTTGTCATCTTTGCCCGTCAATCCACACTCAATAACACATGATGATACCAAGCAGCATTGTGATGCCTTTTCTCCAGAAAAGCTTACAAATTTATTAAAAATCAAAAACTGAAAACTCTCATTCATAGACTTATTCAGACCCTTTGGCACTAAAATTGCACTTAGGTGCCCTCTGATTGTTTTGATTCTCCATGAGATGTGTCTAGAATTTGATTGGAGTCCTCTTCTGGCACATTGAATTGATTGGACATCATTTAGAAAGACACACATCTAAGGTCACATAATTCACAATGCATGTGAGGACAAAAAACAAGCAATGAAGTCCAAAATACTCTATGTAGACCTCCATGATCAACTTGTGGTGAGGCGCAGATCAGGGCAAGGATAGAAAACCATTTCTGAAGCTTTGAGTGTCTGTTATGGGAGCGGTTTGGGACCACAAGGGCTCTTTCTAGAGTTGGCCATCCAGCCAAACTGAGTAACCGGGCAAGAACAGCCTTAGTTAGTAAGGAGAACCAATGGCCGTTCTGAAGGAAGCTTCAGAAATCCTCTGCTGTAAACTGTCGGAAGGATGACCATCTCAGCAGCACTCCATCCATCAGACATTCACGGTACAGTAGCTAACACTTGGAGTTTGCCAAATGGCATTTAATGGACTCTGAGGGCTTAAGGAAAAAAGATTCTCTGGTCTGATGAGACAAAAATTAAACTCTTTGGGCGGAACTCCATGTAGTGTGTCTACCGAAGACCAGGCATACTTATGATGAACCTTGTGATGGCTACATCACGCTATGGAGGTGTATCTCAGCAACAGGGACTGTGACTGGTTAGAACTGAGGGAAGGATGAATACAGCCAACTATGGAGACGTTTTTGAAGAAAACCTACTCTAGAGTGTACGTGACCTCATACTGGGGAGATGGTTCACCTTTCAGCAGGACAATGGCCTGAAGCATACAACCAAAGCCATGCTGGAGAGGATTCGGGACAAGTTTGTTGTGGGAAAAAGCCCGGACACAGACAGATGGACATCTTTTAAAAGTCCAACACACGTTTATTTACAGAATGAAAGTGCACAAACCCAGTGCCGCAGCACCAATCACCCTACAAGTCCAGGCCAAAACCACACTCTGCCTTTTCCTTCAGGCCGCCTCTTTCCTCTCCCAGACCTCGTCCTCTTCCACCCGACTCCAGCCTTGAATGAAGGGAGGCGGCCCCTTTTATAGGTCCCCGGATCTGCTCCAGGTGTGTCCCGGCAATCTTCCACCGACACGCCCCAGTGTGGCGGAAGTGCCGGCTGCATCCCCGGAAGCACTCCGGGTGTCCCTGCTCCTCTTCCCCCCAGCACTTCCTGATGTGGCGGAAGTGCTGAGGTCCAGGGCTGCCAAGGCATCCGGGTGCCCCCTGGCGGTGACCATGGGCCCCTACTGGATTGACCACGTGGCCCCCGAAGCAACCAGGGCGGTCGCCCCCTCGTGGTCTGGAGGAGGCGTGAGCCCTTGGGTATCCCAATTGGGTACCACCCCCAGCCATGTGCCACACTGTAGAGAGACATGAAGATGGCAGTTTACTTATGCTTCTCATTTATTCTAATTGAAGCTGGGATGGTTTTCCAGGAAGAATGGTTTAAACTGCCCAAATCCAAGTGTACAAGCTTTTAGAGACTTACCCAAGAAGACTTCTGCAAAGGAACTTCTACAACTACTGGTTTAATGGTATGAGTCCATGTATTGTTCCTGAGGCCTTTCTCCATCCTCATCTACTGTCTTTCTGTAAATCAAAAGACATGGACATCGCAACGGCCTGGAACCTCCACGCCAGCTACTAGTCCTGCTCCCTCTTTGTAGCTCAGCTAAACTCATGCTGCTAGTCCTGTCCTTCCAACCTGGAATACTCATCAAGCCAGAATTCTAATGAGTGATCACTCTTATGTCTTCTCCATTCTCATTCTCATTCTATCTCAAATGACTTTATCTCTAAGAATTAACTTGCTTTCCTTAGTTAATGACGTGACTTCTCTCATACCATAATTAACCAAACCCATGTGAGTCATGCTTAAAACCTTTTAAAATCAATAATACACAAATCCAATAAAAATACTCTTGGAGTTGTCTTACCACAACAAGAAAGCTATGAATTATAAGCCAGAATGGTTTCACTTACCAACACTTGTTCACAGGTCAAATCCATAACATGGAGTTGTGTAAGAACCTAAAAGCGAGTCTCTGTGACACGAATCAAGGAGTCGCTTGGGAGGAAGGCCTTAGCAACCACGGAAGGTTTCTTAGCAAGAAATGATGCACTTGCAGAGATTCTAAAATGGTAGTGCAACACAATTAAAAACCTTTCTAATGTAAGAAAATAAAAATTAAGATACACATGAAAATAAAACTTGAAAATTCAGTTTTTCAAATATTAAAATCTTAAGAAAATGAAAAAAATTATGTAAAGGAAAAAAAATTCTAATGAGCTCAAATAGGTTTTTCAATTAAGACATAAAGAAATGCAGTGGAAAATCCAAAATCCCGTTACATAAGAAAATCGACAAATGAGAGAAGATTATTTGGTCCACCAAGCTTGTTTGTTTTGCTAATAGCTAATCCGTCTCAATATCTCATCCAGATTCTTCTTGAAGGTTGTCAAAGTGTCTCCTTCTACTCCATGTCTTGGTAGTTTGTTCCAGAGTCCCACTCTTTGCGTAAAAAAGTGCTTTCTAGCTTCAATCCTAAATGAATTTCTCATTAAATCGTTGGCAAGTGATTAATAGAATTTCAACGTCACTTCCTGTGGTGAGGCAAGTTTTATGTAGGTCTGTGATGGTTGCCAGGATTTTAAATAATAAACAGTGTGCTTTAGGTTCAGTGGCCGTGGTTGTGTGTTGCCGGAAAGCCGCGCTGCCGTGGGGTGTTCAGTGAGGAAATGAGCTGACTGCTGGTCAATGTGCAGGCACGATCAACGCAACTGTTTCTCAGTGACACTCTGTGGGTCATTAGACTAAGCATTTGCACCCACAGAGCATTAAGAATCCTGAATCGGATAGAGAGAAGAAGAAAGAACTGGAAGGTGAAAGGACTGAAAGAGGAAGGAAAAAGAGAGATGGGTTGGAGAGTCAAGAGTGAGATTGGGATTGTGAACCGCTGCAGTGTACATGAGGCATGGCATTCGGGAAGAGGCTCTGCAGCAAGCAAGAGGGATGATGCTCCTGGGGCAGGATATCCATTCATATTTACTTATTTGGCTGACGCCTTACAACATTTATGATAAAATTGGTTCTATTTCTTTTTGTTTTCCAATTGGAGCACAGGCAGGTCAAGTGACTTTTGGTCAGGGTCACACAGCGTCAGTAGCGAGATTTGAACACATGACCTCAGGGTTTGAAGTCCAAAGCCTTATCTACTATGCCACACTGTTTGCCAGGTGAGCTGGAGTGGTTGAAGGGCTTTGAGGGTCACTGTACGGATGCCTAAGGATGGTAGGATGACAGAGATAGGTTTGGGTGTCCCAGCAGGTGGCCAACTGAGGTGGCTGGGATGCGGCTTGCTTCAAAGGTTGACCATGTTTGCCTGAGTCTCGGCTCCGGTTGAATAGACCTGATGGGTGAATGGGGTCAAGAGCAGAAAGACAGGCACTAAGGGTATTGATTAGAGAGAGAGTTAACTTGATTTTATTCCTGTTTTGACATTCCTTTGCATTTATTATTTATGACTGTTTTTACTCCCACAAAGAGCACTTTATTTTGTTGCTTATTAATTCATTTATTGAAGAACTGGCACCTCGCCTTATTTAATGTTGGACACTGAATGATTGAATAAAATGCTCAACAAACTTTTTACACCAACCTTCTTGTTGTGTGTTCTCATTGCACTGGTATGTCCTGGTGATAACTATCAATATCCCAGGTTAAAGAATATGCCATGGCTGTGGGCAACCCAGGCATTCCAATTTCTTAAGAGACAAAACAAAATCTAGTGATTTCTGCTCAGTGTCTAGTAGAGTAATCTGGCCCAATGGAGATGTTTAAACCATGCAAAGAAGTCCACTAAGAACTAAGAAACCATTCTTGCAGAAAGAAAACAAGCAGAAGAAGACTCTAATATACGGAAGACCATAAAAACTGGTGGGACAACCAGCAAAAAACAGAATTTTATTGTTCACAAAGACACGAGTGAATCAGAAGAAGATTCGGCAAGATGCATATTGATACCCATCTGCTGACTTCTGTGAAGTATCGTGGCTGCTCTGCTATGGGCTGGGGTGCATTTTAGCCAATGGTGTAGGGGATCTTGTCAAAATTTATGGAATAATGACTAGTGAGAATTATAAGCAGATTTTGATTCTTCATACTGTTTCTTTGAAAAAATTAATTATTGGCAAAAATGTTATCTTTTGGCACAATAATGAAAACAAAAAACATTTAGACTTACTTAACTCTATAGACAGAACACTAACAGTATTAGTATGGACACTTTAAGGCATTCTCAACGCAAAAATGATTATTTTCCATCTGTTACTTACCCTGTGTTTTTTGTAGTTGTAGCGGTACTACTAGAAGTTAAGACTGCAATTCCCAGCAGTCCCTGCGGTGGCTCTGATTGGTCTTCTGTCAAAGGTGCAGGGGCTGTTGGGGTCAAAGGAGGTCAGCACGGCTTTTAAAAAGGGTCCGGTGACCAAAAGGAAGGAGGTGTTTTTTTGTAATCTGTGTTCCAAGTTCCTGTCTGTCTGACTCCTGTTGGGTTTCCTGTACTTATTCGTTTTTTCCTGCATCATTTCATTGTTGGGGTCTGGATTGTCTGCCGTTTGCCTGTGTACCTGAGGACTGGAAGTGAATTCATGGCCATCCTGCAAGGAAAGGAATGCTCCTGAACCTGTCTACCTGTCTTCACCATTTCAGGAACTACCGGTATGACTATCTTTACATTTCCATTCAATATGCAGATCTCTGGACTATCTATTCTCATCATTATATTTCATCTGTTGCCGTTTCTCATGGACTTTGCCGTATGTGTTTTGTTTGTGCTTTGTGTATTTAAGGGGAACAGGGATGGTATTGTTGTTTTTATTATTAGTGTTAATACATTCTTTATTTGCTGTTTTTCTGCCGTTGGGTTTTTGTCTTTGTTTGTGAGTGCGTGAAGGTTGGGCCAAGGCTGGGTGCATCCCCAGAATCTCCACCATAAAAATAAATAAATCACCATCTTCTTGATGGTGTGAATCTTAGCGGCACCGGACCGCTACATAGTAATGGAGGAGAAAAAATGCAAATCTTTTGTTTTTATGGTAAACGGAGATAATAAAGATAATAAACATCTATGATTTCTAATTTGACATACTTTGTTAATCCTCAAGAGGAAATTGTCTTTTCGTATGACCTTCTGGTGGGTCAGAGCACAGAGTACAGCACCCCGGAGCAATTTTCAGCTTAAGGGCTCAGGTTCCAACAGAGTAGAATCCTTTCTGGTTGAAATCCCATTCCAGATACCAGTGGAGATCCTTAGCCACAGAACCACCACTCCACCCTTATCAGGTGATACCCTGCAAGGAAAGATGATTGGCTCTTGTCTCAGACCTTCCCCGAGAAGGGCCATTAAGTAACTGGACACTCAGCACGTGACTTCTGCAATGAGCAACCAATAGAGACCAATTCTGAAAAAGATGCCAAATAATATCAAAGTGTTCATAAAAATAAATCTCAATTTACTCAGGCTGCATAATCCATGTTTCAGATATCCAGCTGTGTGCACAGAAACATATGCATTTAGGTTAAAATATTAATAAAATTAACCACTTCCAGAAAATTGCTGGGTAGCACTTTCAAATGAGAATTAAATTTTGAATTGAGTTATTTCATTGGTCAGGGGTCCTTCCTTGTAATAGCTCATTCTTTGGCTACCATAGTGTTTCACGTCATATTAACTGTCGGGTATGAGTGACAGACAAAATATCCAAAGACAAGTTGGGGGGTTCAAATCCGTTTAAAAAACACATCAATGAAAAAACATCTCTTGGCAGCAAAATAATGGTCTAAGCGTAATGGACTAAAATCAGTGTATTAAAAAGGGGACAGTTCTGTGTGTTGTTTTGTAGAAAAAAGAAACATGGAAATAGCAAATGTAAAAGCCAATAGGTGGTAATGTCTGACACTTGGATGATAAGAGAGAGAGAAAGAAAGGACTACATGACACTACATGACAAACCAACTCAGCATCCCAGATTAGGACCCGGGTGCAGCCATGCAACAGGTAACACCTCAGCACCACAAAAGTTCAGATATAACGGAATCAATGTGAGGGTTTTTTGGTGGCCGGAGTGCCAATTCTGCCACCAACTCTCAGGATTTTTTTTTCTCTACCGGTTGGAGTGCCAACTTGCAGGGCTGGATGCAGATTAACATCATACCCAGGACAGAGCAATTGCAGGTTAAGGGCTTTGCTCAAGGGCCCAACGGAGTAGGGTCACTTTTGGCATTTACAGGATTTGAACCAGCAACCTACCGATAATTACTAGTGCAAATCCCTAGCCTCAGAGCCACTCCGTAATAAGAGATAATAATAATAATTCATTTCATTATTATAGCGCTTTTCTCAGTACTCAAAGCGCTATCCACACAGGGAGGAACCGGGAAGCGAACCCACAATCTTCCACAGTCTCCTTACTGCAAAGCAGCAGCACTACCACTACGCCAAGAGATGATAAGAGAAGAGGCAAATATCCTGAGTAACACTGTTGCAGGTTATTATTGATTGCCATTTACTGTACGTGACATAGACATTTACGTGCCTGTCTCGCAAAAGAGTCACCTGCTTTGAAGATCAAACTGCTTTGTGTTTATTATAACCTCAACAAACTTACTGTGATAACCGAAGTAACCATTTCATTTGGAAATATTTGTATTTGGTTTGAAACTTAACACGTTCTGGAGATATTGGTCTGTAATCAACATACAGTGGTATATGCACTTCTTAAAGGTTAGCAACAATACTATTGTTTAACCAATGAAAATGTGAATACATTCTTGTTAAGCAAAGGAAACTGGTGTGTCCCATTGTTTAACCAATCAACTTGTCGATCTTGCCAGAGATTGAAACAGTTAAATATCTCTGGGAAAATCAGAATAGAATCGAGAATGGTCAGAGATTCCTAACTGCTGCCTGTTTCGTTCATGCTTTCAGCACCTTATACCCTGTAGTATCAATCGCTTGTAACTAGGCCAGGTTCCCCAAGGCCTGAGGCTGGTAACAACTCGGGATCAGTACCCTATTGTGGGGAAAGTTGTTAGTATGCCAGGTAAATCCTGTTGTGGAGCTTCAGGGTGAACATCTGTAAGTGTGTCATTCATAGAGCTCAGCTTCCGGTACAGAAGGGAGATGGCAATGACCGGACCACAGAAGGTGCTGATCTTGGATATCCACAGGAAATTAATCTTGCTGGATTATAAATAATTTCAGACTTCTGGCTGCAAGTATAAAGGATGGAGAAGAAGATTCCTAACTGCTGCCTGCTTCTTTTATGCTTTCAGCACCTTACCATTACAGCTACACCCTGTAGCAACACGAGCTTCCCCTGGGCCTGAAGTGGGTAACACAAGCACAGAAAATAAAGCGTATGAACTGATGGCTATCTGCTAAGGTTCTGTCCATGGAGCTCCATCCTGAAGTAGGCTCAGGTCAAGACTGAGATGCTTCCTTCTGGAAACAGACACTTTTATATTATATGATTTGGTAACCAGAGGCGAGGCGTCTTGCAGAGGTGAGGGAGGGGACACTCGTCCTCAACGGGTGTCTTCAGAGGGAAGAGATATGACTGTTAGTGACAGTGCCACCTCTTGTCCCAGAATGGTATCGCATACCTGGTCTAAGGTGATCCATTAACACACATGTGTGACGTGATGTTGCAAAGAGGTGAAGAAATGGGAAAATTATTAGTTAAAAGGTGTGATACAAAACAGGGTGTCAGCGAGCCCCAAACCCCAACACGAAAACGCAAAGAGTCCTGGGTGAAAATAACAATGCGTTTATTACACACACTCCTCAAGAAAATTAACAAAATGTAACACAAAGTTAACATAAGCACAAGATTCTCTTTTTCTCTCTCACCACCACCTCCAACCGAATGTTGCCGCACGTCCTCCCAGCTCCGACTCACCTGGGTAAGGACCTGGGAGTACTTCCTGTGCCAGGGCCACTGAAAGCACTTCCGGGTCATGTGAAAGTCCATTACAACAGGAAGCCTGTCTCCCTGCAGCACCCTCTTGAGGCACCCAGTGATCCCAGCAGGGCTGCTCTACTGAACTACATCTCCCGGCATGCCCTGCTGGCTTCCTACTGGGCACTGCCATCTAACATGCTGGGGGAGTAAAAAGCCCCCAGTGACATCTTCCCCTTTCGGTGGGCTGTCCATCCATCCCTTCTAGTCTTTCCTTCTGAGTCTGATCCCCTTCTCCTCCCTGGCCAGGATGCCTGTTAGGAGCCTCCCGTCTGGGTAAGGAACCATCCCCTCTTCTGGTTGGGATGCCCGACCAGCCCATGTGGTATCTACAAAAGTAAACCTTGTATTTGTTCATAATCAAGGTGCTACAACAAGTAGAAGATCAGTTCAGCACTACAGGTTCACAAATAAAACCAGAAATATGGTGTTGTTGCTTAATGACCAACACATAAGGGGAGAGGTGGGTCTTCAGTTCAAAACCTCAAACCCAAGTGAACTTGCACCAAAGCTGTTCATGAGTGGCATTTTTTGAAGTGGTTTATTATGTGAGCATGCGACTGGATATTTGATATGTGGATTACTTGACATCAGTAAACTGAGGTTTTCATCTTAGATTGTTTGCTCAGTACTGGTCCCCATAGAGGCCAATTATATCAGAAACTTAGTTATGTCCATTTTCTACACAAGCTACAAATAACAACTAAGAGTAATAAGAGTATATGATTTCTGGGTCGAGCATTCCTTTAAGGCCCCCAATGTGTGTGAGGGGAAAAGAACAAAAAGCAAATAAATTTAGAAGAAGAGGAGTTATGGTGAATCCTGCCAAAAGCTTGGAAGAAATCACCCTGAGATGACTTGAATGAATTAGCAAACTGCTGAATTGAGGTTTTCCTGCCAAGGTATGCATCACAAATGGCTGACTTGTTTTAAAAGCACAAGGCATTCTTGTTACTTTTTATTGCATCAATGTTTATTTTTAATTATTGTAATGTTACATAATGTTTTCATGAGCAAATAAACACTGCCCACATCACTAGCGTTAAATCGAATTTTCTTGGATACTCTAATATTTATTGTATTTATTTTGAATTTATGCATTTTAGAACTCAAAACAGAGAGAGTCTGCTATGGATGAATATTTTCTTGCGTGCATTAAATTTTTGTTTTTGTTCTCACCAGTTTTATTGGCACATATCTAACTGCTCATGCAATGTTTTTACAAACGACAGGAGATTTATTTATGGTTTTTATTTTGGCTCACACTCACCGTTATACACACAATGAAACAGTGTCCTGTCATTTCAAAGCAGTTTGCAACGCAAATTACACAAATGTTTTAAAAGCACAAGACAATCTTGTTACTATTAATTGTATTGGTGTTTATTTTTTACCCTTTCGGTCCTGGATTTTCTGTTTTTATGAGAAAGAATTATTTTGTGAGATATTCTGTCTTTGGGGTGTCTAGGAAATTAGGGTTAGGGTTAGGGTTAGGGTGAAATGAAAAAAACAATAAAATGATCACTATTATTAAACAATAGCTGCCAAATGCAGGGCTATTCAAAATGAAAGAGCAGATTTCAAACAAACTGCATAAGACAGAAACACATTCTGCACATCACCGGATAGAGGAAAATTCAAAGTTTAAAAGCCCACCTAAAAGTACCAGTGAATGCCATCGAGCGCTGTTTCTTGTTTATAGTAAAATTGCGACAACACCACAAGAGAAATCATTTTGTGTGCTGCAGTTTGCGAAGTGTGAGTCCATTGTTCAAGTGCAACGTGAATTCCGCTGACGGTTCAACAAACAGCCGCCTCGTCACAAGCAAATTTACGAGTGGCATAAAAACATATGTAGAAGGTTGTATATGCAAACGTAAAAGCACTGGTCGTCCACGTATGTCAGATGAAAATGTCGAGTGTATCCGAGGTGTGTTCGAACGGAGCCCTCGGAAATTCACATCACAGGCAAGCATTGAACTTGGAATTCCTCAAACAATGGTATTAGACGGTATCTGTATATGAAGCCTTACAAGTTGCAATTAGTGCAGGCATTGCATCCTGACGACCATGAAAAAAGGTTTGAATTTTGTACTGCAATTCTGGAGGACATGGAAGAGGACAGTTTTTCCCAAACAACTCATCTTTTCAAATTGAATCAACTTTCCATCTCTCTGGTAAGGTTAATCACCACAATGTTAGAATTTGGGGGAATGAAAATCCTTGCATAATTGTCGAAACATGAAAGAGACTCACCGAAGGTATATGTGTTTTGTGCCATTTCTGTAAGCAAAGTTTATGGACCATTCTTTTTTGTGGAGCAAACTGTGACTGGATTTTCATACCTGGACATGCTACAAAACTGGTTGTTTCCCCAACTGCAAGACTAGTTGACTTTTGTGTGGCAAGAAATGGTCTACCGTTTTGATGTTTGTCATGCCACACATGGTGCTCATGTTGAGTGCATGCAACTTCAAGGACCACAGGACAAAACTTTGAATTTTCCTCTATCCAGTGATGTGTGGAATGTGTTTCTGTCTTATACAGTCTGTTCGAAATAAATTTTTGAAATCTGCTCTTTCATTTTGAATAGCTCTGTACTTTAATCTTCTTGAGGAAATAAAATTGAAAGTGGAACTAACTTACTATGTGGTGTGCACAGTCCGGAAGCATCCATTTTCACTTTTGTGTTTTGCGGACCTTATGCCAGTCTCTCCAGTCTGCGCAAATAGTAGCCAACAGCTGCAAACGTACCTGTGCTTTAGAAAATCGGCTGTATATTTATGTACTAGTAATAGGATGTCAGGGCTGGAAGGGTTAATTATTGTAATGTTACATGACAATGTTACTCTCTTCTTAGAGAGTCAAGGCTGGGGGGCTGTCAAGAGGCAGGGCCTGTTAAAGCTCATTGCGGCACTTCCTGTGTGATTTTGGGCTATACAAAAATAAACTGTATTGTATTGTATTGTAAATAAACACTGCCCCACAAAGCTAGTGTTAAACACACACTGTTATTCCCAAACTGTTATGGTGTCTTGTCATTTCAAAGCTGTCATTCTCTTCACTTCTTTTCATTGCTTCCTAGTTAGAGGAAACAGTTTTGCAGATTATGACAACACAGAAATTCTGTTTATTATAAGCAAACACGGTGCCCTTGGTAATGTTTGGGTGAAAGACACATTTTTCTTTGATTTACCCCTCTGCTCCACAGTTTAAAATTACAAATCCTACAATTCAGACATCTGCAGTGGGTTGGCACCATGCCCGGGATTGGTTCCTGCCTTGTGCCCTGTGTTGGCTGGGATTGGCTCCAGCAGACCCCCGTGACCCTGTGTTCGGATTCAGCGGGTTGGAAAATGGATGGATGGACAATTCAGACATTGCAGTCTTTCATTTAAGGGGATTTGCATACATTTCTGCCATATTTTATATATTTGCATACATTTCAATCATCTAGTTTATGCATGTCCCCCCCAATTCAGGGCACCATAATGTTTAGGACAGCAGTTCCCAAACTGTAGGGTGCGCCCCCCGAAGTCACAAAAAAGGGGGCGCAAATGTTGCCATATGTGGCGTAATTTCGCTATTCGTAGGAAAATTTTAAACTTGTAGCTGTGTATCGGCAGCAAAAAATATAGGAATAAATTTTATTAAGGTTTCAAAAAAACGTTAGGGGGGGCACGATTAAAACTGTTATGAAAACTCGGATCGCAAATACTTAAAGGTTGAGAAACGCTGGTTTAGGACAATTGGTGTTTGTGATTGCTTCATAAGTTGCCTCAGCTCCTACCCTTTGGAGTCTGTGGTTGCCATTGTTCAACATGAGGACAAGAGCTGTGCCATTATGAGGCTAAAAAACAAGAATAAAACAATTAGAGAAATCGGTAGAACCTTAGGGTTACCTAAATCAACTATCTGGTATTTCTCTCTATTATATAAAAAAATCTTGGGACGAGACCAGACCTTTTCAGAGAGAAGTGACATGACTTTCTCAGAGAGATACTTTCATGTCCTGTGAGTTTAACCACATCCAGGGCCAGAAATAAAAGACAAAGAGTAGATGACAAAGTAGAACGTCATAAAGAATTCAAAACGTTGGCATGATACACATGCACAGCAGGTTAGAGATAATGAAAGTACTAAAATTTGAAAGTCTCATTAAAATGATAGTAAAGATCGCATTAGCACAAACAAATGGAAATTATTACTCGGTGAAATAACAGAACAGCGAAAAGAGATCAAATATATTGTTCGGATTTAAACTTTAAGTTGGAGGCTTGTGGATTGTCTAATTTGTGTTGCCATCAGGGAAAAGTAGCATTTCTTCCCAATGAAGAGGCGTATCCGTGAGAATTAAAAGATTTGTTGTTTGGTGAAAGTGAAATCCACATACGCTGTCACGCTTGGGTCACAGAGTTGCAGAGATACGCAGGAGATTTTAGAGACAGAAACGTAATTCAAACACTTCAAACAAACATAAGTCTCTTTCAGGAGTGAATCGAGCTCCATGTGTAGTTGGAGGGGACAGTTCTGTCTCTTAAGTAAAAGAATAGAAAATCTTCCTCTTCATAGGTGGCGCGCCTCAGGAGTGGCACCTCCAACAGGAGCAGAGGATGTCTGGGGGAGAAGAGAGACAAGGCAGTGAGACAAAAGGACAGCTGCTGTACGGGCTTTTAAATGTTCGAAGCACCACACGAGATGCAGATCATGCAGCATGGCAGCAGCAAGCCAGCAGCTGATCGAGCAAAGAGGAGGTAAAAAAACTGTATTTGTTTCCCACCATTTAAGAGGGGGTTTCAGAGGAGCGACCGCGTCTTCTTAGGCGACTCGCCTCTTCACAACGCGAGTGGCAGAAACGTGAAGTGGCCGGCGCGTAGCGCAGGTTGGGCGGGGGGGCAGGCTAGTAAGGAGACTGTGGAAGATTGCGGGTTCACTTCCCAGTTCCTCCCTGTGTGGATAGCGCTTTGAGTACTGAGAAAAGCGCTATACAAATGTAATGAATTATTATTTTATTATTATTAGGGGTGTTGGCGAGCGAAGCCCCCTAGTCATTAAGAAGAAAGAACACACTGGTGAGCTCAGTAATCACATCACAAAGAGACTTGTAGGCCAAAGAAGACCTCCACTGCTGATGACAGAAGGATCCTCACTGTGGTAAAGGAAAAGCCCCCAATGCCTGTCTGACAGATCAGAAACAGTCTTCAGTGGGCCGATGTGTGTGTGTCAGAGACGACTATCAGAAGAAGACTTCATGAACCGAAATACAGAGGACACACTGCAAGATGCAAACCACTAGTAGCCTTTATGTAATTAGCCAAAAAAAAGGATGGCCAGATTACAGTATGAGAAAAAAAGAGCCTACAGAATTCTGGGAAAAGGTCTTGTGGTATAGAAAATAAAGAGTCATGTATTGCCATGGCTAGATATAAACTTAGTAAGAACTTCCGTAAGCATTAAATGTACTGTGAATTAGGTATGTCAAGTAAATAATAAAGTATCTATCTATCTATCTATCTATCTATCTATCTATCTATCTATCTATCTATCTATCTATCTATCTATCTATCTATCTATCTATCTATCTAAATAGTTAAATAAAGGCATTTGCCACATTTCTTTTTCAGTTAAGCTCAGAGAGAAACCACCAATATTTAGTAATTCAGAAAGACAGAGAAAAGGAAGAATGATGAACAGAAACGTCCCGAGGTAAGAGAAGGGGGAACACCTGTTGTCTGAAGGCCAGTTAGGAAATAAGGGAAGCTAAGATTGAAGACGAGTGATAAGCTGAGAACAATATTGGTGGCCAAGAAAAGGCTCGCGAGAAGCCAGCTGGAGTAAGGAGTCAGAACAGACAGCAAAGGCACTGTTACGAGTGAGGTCAAGATGATAAGAAATGATTATATAAACTGTGGTTTTTGGCTTGTTCGGGGCTCAGCTCAGTTTGGCCTAATTGGGTTGAGTCTGCCTGATTGTTTATTGCAATAAAGTTAATTACTCTTGTGGCACGTGGATGGGGTGGTACCCAGCCGGGACGCCCAAGAGGACTGGAGGATGGCTTACGCCTCCTCCAGATCACGAGGGGGCGACCACCCTGGTGGCTTTGGGGACCACTAGTACAGAGTTTTGAAGCTCAACCCTGTAGGGGCCCATGGTCACAGCCAGGGGGCGCACCAATGCTTTTGGAGCCCTGGCCCTCAGCACTTCCCGGGAGTGCTGGGGGGAAGAAGACCAGGGACACCTGGAGTGCTTCTGGGTATTCAGCGGAAGATTGTTGGGAGGCACCTGGAGCACATCCGGGTAATTATAAAAGGGGCCGCCTCCCTCCATTCGATGGCTGGAGTCGGGTGGAAGAGGACAGAGCTCAGGAGGAGAGGAGTGGAGGCGGACCAGAAAAGAGGCAGACTGAGAGAGGCCTGGACTTTTGGGGAGTTTTGGGGGTTGTGTGTGCACCTTGGAAATAGTAGTTATAAATAAACATATTGTGGGTGATTTAAACATGTCTACCTGTCTGTGTCCGGGGCTCGTTCCACACTCTGTTTGCCGATCCTTGCCGACTCCTAGAGTCTTCTTTCAAGGTGAGAATCTTCGGCGCCTTTTACGCTTCCACAGTCGACAGATGAGACAAAAATGAACCTGCATGAGAGTGATGGCAAGAGCAACTTGTGGGGACCAAAAGGATCGTCCCAATATCCAAAGCAGACCACCTCATCTGTTAAACATGGTGCTGGGGGTGTTACAGCTTAGGCATATGTGGCTGCAGACAGGTCCTGCCACACTTCTCTTCACTGATGATGGAACTGCTGACTGCAGTCACACAATGAATTCTGAGATATAGAGAAACATCTGATCTCCTCAAGTTCCAGTAAATGCCTCCAAACTCATTGGACGGCACTTCCTCCTACAACAACATAATGATCCCAAACATTTAGAACACAATTTATAATAATAATATATATAATAATTAATTATAATAATATTTAACATGACTGTGACAAAATAACTTTGACCTCAAAACACCCAACTTATCCTTTAAATCAGAAATCTTATGTATCACCTTGAGATCTCTGAAAGCTGCTTTTGGGTAAAGGTTCATTGCCCCCAGGATGTATCGGTGTGGTCATGTAGTGTTAAATGTATATCTTAAACAATCTCAGACCACTTCTCTGTGGGCACCAGATGCCCACTCTGCACCGTCCTGTCAGGCCCTTTTCTCCATTTCCTGTTCCCAAAGCTCTTTAGGAAAGATAATTACATTCTTTTCAGAAGATGAGCACACCACTCCAGACATCTGTGCCTATTTGTAAGAGACAGAGATGCCGCTTGTAAAATAAGATGCCATTTTTAATACCCACTTTATATTTTTTTATTTGTTTGCGTGTTTTTTTTTTCCTTAGGGATCCACTGCTTTTCTCTGTAAATAACAACGTGAAAAGAAGAACTGTCCAAACAGAACATGTTTACCAAAGCTGGGGTAACTGATGGAGACTCTATTTTGCAACATAAGTCACGAAATGTCACCTATTTACAATCCATCAAAACTGACATATCACTCGGCTCTGACCGTGGGGTTGACCTGTTTAAAAATCGCAAGATCTGTCACTGGGAAATAGATTGTGTGACTTTTGCCAAGGAAAATCTATAATCCGTAAATGTTGTAACTCAAAAAGAATAAAAAAAAAAAAAAGAAAAAGAAAGGAATTGCAGTCTGCTCAAAGGCCGTGCACTGCTTTTTATACCATACAATTTTAAAAAGAAAGGTGCCAGAGCGGTTCTTCAGAGCCATGCCATAGGGAAAAACGTTTTTTGGTGTCCCAAAAGACCCATCGACATGAAGGTTCTAGAAAAAAACATTTATTTATTTGGCTCCATAACAGGCTCCATAGAGTAAATAGCCATAAATAGACGGTAACAGGTTTGTGAAATATCAATTGTTCATAATCTCAAAAGTCCAGGCTTTCCTAATCTGTTAGCGTCCTGCTAGGTAGCCTGCCATGCATTAAAGATGTCAGGTTTTTCCTACATATTAGAAAGGTTTTCAAAGCACAAAGAACCAACTTCATATGTAAAGAACCCAGATTAATCATAAACTCTATGGTTGGATAGGTACGAGAGGAAAATAAAAACTCCAGCTAGCAAGAGTTGGAGAAAACTTAGGACTACCAAGGCCAAAAGACCAAACATTCTTCTCAGAAGATGTCACTTCTGTATGATCTCCTCCATGTTGCCATTGCCTCCCGCACCCTTAGATCCTCACCCTCCATTCACTCGACTGTCCCCTTCGATCATCTTACCACCATCATTCAGTTGATCTGCTCCCCAGCTCTGGAACTCACTACCATCTGAGCTTAGAAATATTGATTCATTCTCACTTTTCAAATCTAAACTTAAAACTCATTTGCTTAAGACGGCTTTTTCTCTTTGACTACATTTGCTCTGTCCGATTTAAAATTTTGTGTTTTAGTTTTGTTTATAATGTGTGTTTCATCGATTGTTCGGTGTTCTTGAGTGTTTAGAAAAGTGCCTACGGATAAATAAAATGTATTATTATTTTATTGGGCACCACTTTTAGTATGTAGACAACTACAAATAAAATGAAGTATTATTATTGTTATAAATGTCAAGAGTTTGTTCGTTTTTCCTAATTTTATACGAGTTCCTGTATGAATTTGTATATTTTTGTTTTTTTAGGTCACTAAATCTAATTCTAGTGTTCAAATTTCCCATTTCCTTTTCACTTTAATTACAAAATATTTTTTGGATTATTTCTTCCAGCATTTTGTTATCTTACACTCACTGCCATTTTCAGTTTCTGTTTTTAGGGCTAACGCACCGATTGTTAGGGTTGCTTCCATAAAAGTCATAACCTTTGATCATAACGCAATGGCATAAAAGGTCAGCCATGAAAACACTTTCACATCCAAGTTCTATCTCTATTCAAAACTCAGATCTTCATTGCTTTTGCTTACATTTCTTCCTTTGCTTCCTGGTTAATTTTAAACTGTTGCTCTAGTTTTTCCAAGCCCAATTTTTTGTCTTGCATTTTGGTTTAGACTCTTTTTGTTATCGATCTCTTGGCTTTGTCCCATTTTCTGGTTTCGTTTCTCAAAATCTTGACTGTTCACAAATGTAATGTCACCATCTCTGCTGTCTGAAGGGGCAGATTAAACATGTAACAGTATGTCAAAGAAATCCTGCCATCCATTATGTAATCTGTTGTGCAGGTTTTGCCCGGTGTCATTTTCCAACAATGCATGGGAATGCCTACATGACATCAGTAGCCATGTTAGTCTGACTTTCTGCTATGCAAACTAAAATTCTTAGGATGTGCCACAGGGCACCATTAGTTATCTGTATGTTATAGGTATAAATAGTGTAGAAAGAAGATACGTTTCACAAAAACAAAGAGTTTGGGGAATCACTCCATATATTGTAGAGCTGAGTAGCCACAACGGACTAATACCGTTATGATAAGCTATAACAGAACAAATGCCAATGAATGAATCTAATTTTTATATTATGGTGGCAAGAAGTAGGGTGAGGTCATCCAGACGGGACAGAAGAGAGGTCATCAAGGCACGACGGATGTGAGGTCATCAAGGAGGGTTGGAAGTGACCTCATCAGGAAGTGAGGTCATCAGGGTAGGACAGACGAGAAGTCATTAATGCGTGATGCAAGTGACATCATTAGCAAGTGAGGTCATCAGGTTAGGACGTTAGTGAGGTCATCTGGAAAGGGACAGAAGTGAGAGAAATTTACTTAACTCTTTTAGGGCGGATGTTGACTTTTGTCGACAGGAGGGGTTGAGGGTGAATGTCGACAAAAGTCGACATCCAGGGATAGAGGGAGACAATCAGCTGTTAATGGCGACAAAACTCACTGTCACGTCGCAGGCATTCCCGCTGTGCTTGGAGGAATGCTAGACTCGTTGACTCGGCAACTAATCCTTGTGTGTGCGTGAGTTGCGAAATGTAAATAAAAGATGGCATCGACATCTCACAAGGGAGCGAAGCGAGTGCAGAAAAGAAAACACTATGTATGTGAAATCATAGAGTATGCAGGCTCATACAACATGCAAGACAGTAACATTTGTCAAAAGTAAATATTTTTTGTTGATTTCAATTGTTTTGTGTTCTTTTTTTTAAAAAAGTTACTTTTTGGAAAAATATTCAGCGCTGGGAGAAAAGAAACAAAAAAAAATTAGCCCTAAAAGAGTTGATCCTCCAAAGTTCTGTAGGAAGAAAGAGAGAAAGCATTAGTGCTCTTCTACTAACCGTTTTTCCGGTTTTTCCACACCCTGAATTGGACCCCTCAGCAGCCCGCTAATCGCACATGTGACAACAGTCAAGCATGAAGGTTTGGAGACCACCCTTACTTGGGCAGAGGCATGTCAACAAGTCATGTGCCTCCTTGAAATACTCTGACCGATGCCAGCTTGCTGGGGTCTTCCTTCCTTCTAGCTCCTATTTGAGGAAAGGCAGTAATACTCACAGAGTGGCGACTGGTTGAATGTTAATTAACACATGCAGCCAAAATTTCACTGTACTGAGTCCACATACTGTAACAACCATGACACTATAAGCACTACCAACTCATAATGCTACTGGCATGAACCCTGGTCAGGCATTATGTTTATAGTACATGAAGTTTATCAGTATTGAAATAATAACATTCATAGACTGCAGGCATTTTTCTTAATTATTTCAGACTTACACTTAAGATAATTCATTTCAAAGAGTTCATCTATCCATGTATATAGTAATTTTATTTTGGTACTTTGGTGCTTGGTTCCCTCAGTGGCTGAGCCCGATTATAAGCAATCACTCGGGCCGATTCACATCCACCTGCACTCGCCTCTTTCTGCTGTTTCCACTTTTTGCTGCCCCCACGTTTTTTCTCATCCATCTTTGAGCCTCGCTATGCATCTCTGGCCCTCCTGCTGAAGGAAAAGGCCTGCAGGGATAAACTGATCCCATTTGCATGCCTAGTTTAACACCGATTACACAGAAGTAAGATTGCCAAGTGACCTGAAACCATAATGGTTTAAAGGGTTTACTCCTACAGTCATTTTTTATTCTATTATATTCATAGCAAGAATATCATTTTGTCTGTATATTTCCTACCTTTTTTTAACAGACATCGTCATTGTCCTTGATCTTTTGGAAAAAGCTGCTGATATTAAGACTATGGGACTTAACATGAGTAAAAGATGACAACTGAAATACATTCAAAATAAAGGAGTGACTATGAACAGAACAGCGTAGTCCAAACTTGTGTGAAAGCAGATGAATATTCAGGGACAAGACTGTGGCATACCCTCTGTATAAAGGTGACCTCAGAAAAGAGATAATTTTCTTTTTTCCCCCTCACTGACAGATGAATCAACTTAGCTTGTCTCAAACAATATAAATCATAATGCTGTAATTTCTTAATAGCAGCCAATAAACACCTGCGACTTGTCAGTTACAACCGTTGACACAGTCCTCTCCTTTTCTTCCAAAGGCAATCTTCTCTAGTAATGCACCACTTTACACACCGCTGTGGTAGCAGCTGAGGCTCAGAAAGCTCAGCGGCATCCAAGAACAGAAAGACTTGCTGACTTTTCTTTGTTTTCTCTAAGCCAGCTAAAAATCGTCAATTCATTAATGCAAAGGGCACTGCAGAAAGCAGAGAGTCGTTGGTCAATTAGCTAGCCAGGCTACTGCTTTTTGGCCGTTAGGGCTTTTGTTTAAATTAGACATCCAAGCACCTCTTTTAAATTAAATTCATTTCACCAAGACTAGGGGGAAAAAACCTATTGTCAACAGAATTCATTTCAGGCCAGTTTATTAAGGTATTTGTGCATTCGCTGTATTAAAAGTACACATATATAAAAGTAATCAATTTATGTTAGTTTTAATGATTCATTTTTGCCCTTTCTGACATTTTTCACATAATTCTATCTAGTTTATCCTACCTACTATACTAAAATCTATCTATCTATCTATCTATCTATCTATCTATCTATCTATCTATCTATCTATCTATCTATCTATCTATCTATCTATCTATCTATCTATCTATCTATCTATCATGCCTTTCACATTATTCAACCTATCATATAGTGCGTTTCATATCTAACTATCTATTTAAATGAATGCATAAATGAACAGGGAAATGTGAGTATTACATAGGCGGAGTTGTGGTTCTGAGGCTGGGGATCTGCACTGGCAATCAGAAGTTTGCCGGTTCGAATCCCGTAAAATGCCAAAAAGGGACTCTGCTCTGTTGGGCCCTAGAGCAAGGCCCTTAACCTGCAATTGCTAAGCGCTTTGAGTAGTGAGAAAAGCGCTATATAAATGAAAAGAATTATTATTATTACATCTGGTGTCCATCCATGTTGATGTGCCCCTTCCTGCCTGAAGTTCTTATTACCGGAAGAACTGCATTTTCTTTTTCAATTATATGGGGTTTGCCTGCAGGTGCGGGTGCGGTAACACTTTATCCTTATCTGTGATTTTTCATATATATATATATGTGTGTGTATGTGTGTGTGTATGCGTGTGTATATGCAGTATATATATATTGTAGTGTGCGGCCGGGCAAGAGACTCAGGACTTCTCCACACTGGGGGGACTAGGGGAGCAAGGCCACAGCGTTACCTCCCCCGACACACTAGATGGCAACCCCCATGGGTTGTAGCTTGCCTTGGATTCCCGCACGGCTTTATGGGAGTTGGAGTTTGGTACAGCCCTGTTGGAATCTGCAGGCACCGCCAGGGGCCGCTGTAGCTGGTCCTGAGCTCGTATGGGCGGTTCTTCCACCACACCCGGAAGTGCTGACAGAAGTGGGGCAACGAGCACCTGAAGCAGGTCCGAGTGCCTTATATAAGGGACCAGCAGACACCACTTGGTGAGCCAGAGTCAGGAGGAGGAGGACAAAGCTTGCTGAGGAGGAGGAGTGGAGGAGGAAAAGACAAAGAGAAAGTATTGTGTAGTACTGTGCTTGTAGGACTGTGTTGTGCCTGTGGGAAATGGGGAAGGCGTTGCCCACAGGCGAAGAAAAGAAGTAAAAATGACTTGTGCTTTTATAACTGTGTCTCTTGTGTCTGTCTGTGTTGGGTTTAATGGCTGGCACGCCCCCTAATGGTTTTGTCGCAATATATATATATATATATATATATATATATATATAATTTTTTTTTTATTCATATAGGTATAATATATATATTTTACTATATATTTTATGTGTTTCTCTGTGTTCAGGTGTTTCCCAGTGTTTCTCTAATGATAAAACATCACATTTTGTATTTAGGCATTTCCTTTTTTATACTACATTTGTAATTATTGCATAGCCTGCTGAGATTATATGTGGAATTGTGCATAATACGAATAAGTTGAACTGAACTAAACGGGCTCAATGAGAAGCTACATGTATAATCTTGCATATTTTTATAGACATACATTTTCATACAAATTGGTTTCAGGAAGATTATACAGTAAGATGTATTCCAGGTCACAGAGTGGGCCCTTGATTTTCAGTCTTAAAGGTGAAATTAGTAGCAGCACCCCAGAACACTCATAAATAGAGAAAGATTCATTTCCCTTCTGCAGTTGGGTCCTTGAATTTTCAGACTTTCTATAATGCCAGAGAAACACAAAGGTGATGTGATATAAGGAGACAGATGGGCAATCCACTTTCAGATGTATGGAGAGTGTGTGTGTGTGTATGTCAGGTTCTCCGTGTGCTATTCAAGCACAGCTCATTCTAATTCACTTTGTTTTCACAGTTTCACCCCCTCAATTGTTGATGCCTTATGCTTAAACTTGTAATAAAAATGAAAAAAAAAAAATAGAACTGAATAGATTTAGTTGAGTTTATTCAAAAATAACAAGAAAGTTTTGTGTGGCGATGGTGGTGGTTGAGGGGCATGTGCTGATTACAGTGTGTTGCCACACCCAACAGATTTGTTTGGATAACAAATAAAATGGTTAAGTACCTTTATGGGTGACATAGTGTTATATACAGTGTTAATTCTGTAATTCATATTCTTTGTGAGTAACCAACCTACAAAAGGATTTCTTTCTTTCTTTCTTTCTTTCTTTCTTTCTTTCTTTCTTTCTTTCTTTCTTTCTTTCTTTCTTTCTTATGGCTCATTTTTAAACTAGCACCCTAATCTTGTTTCACACAGTAGTCCTTTCGGCAACCATTAAACCTGCCCAGTGATGGAGTACTTCCGGGGTTGCTGGGATTTGTAGTCCAGCTACAGTAATTAGCACTGCTACAGCGCCAACTCCACAATAGATTGCAAAACTCACAAAATAATTTCCATTTAATTATTGATGACAAACCCGTGAATAAGCAGATCTGTGAATTACAATGGGACATCCCATACTGTTGCTTGATGTTGGTATCTTTCAGAACAACATCCTCCTTCATAATAGGTGAGGAAGTGTAGCAGTTGCTCCTTTTAAAGGTTGATTGTTGAAGTTGATGTTATCATTAGGGAAGTCTGTGCACACAGGCCAGGAAAATTCTGGTATGGTCCCAGCTCAATTTGATGCCAAAAGTGTCAGTGCACATCACAATACTACTACTGCTACAACTACAACCCACAGGAAAATTTTACTGCTCGAATTTGGATCTTGGGACTTAAAAGAGATTCTCATTGATGCTTCTTTTAAGAATCAATTTTGTCATAGTTGTTTCTGCTAAAATGCCTTCAGACAAAAGGAGACTTGAGATACAACTGAAGTGAAAGGAGTAAAAATTGAGAATTTGGTTTGAGGAGAATACTCTGTATTGTGAGACCTCTTTCTAGTCTTGCTTAAATCTCTTTCAATACTTTATATTTTTACTTATTATTGGATGGATGCCTTTATCTAAGGTTGACATACTGTACAACATGAGGTACTACTTCTTCCATCTTTCCAATTGGAGCATAGGCAGGTGACATGACTTGCTTGTGGTCACATGGTGGCAGTAGGGGGATTTGAACCCACAACATTAGGGTTTGAAGTCCAAAGTGTTAACCACTACCCCACGCTGCCTCCCTTTCCTTCCATCATAAGTATGATCTAATTTGAGCACAGCAATATAAATTAGAGCAACTCTTGTCATTATTCAGAAGCAAGGACTATACTTTCTTAATCAACTGTCCTGCTGGAGAAAAATTTGAAAAGCCTGAGACAAAAAGACAACGTCTCCATTTTATTTTTTTCTGATCTCATTATTGAGATCCTTTTTGATTTTTCATTCCTATGGGCAACTATTACTACTACAACTACTATTACAATTTAGTAGATAGATAGATAGATAGATAGATACTTTATTAATCCCAATGGGAAATTCACATTCTTCAGCAGCAGCATACTGTTACAATAAATAATATTAAATTAAAGAATGATAATAATGCAGGTGAAAAACAGACAATAACTATGTATAATGTTAAATGTTAACGTTTACCCCCCGGATGGAATTAAAGAGTCGTATAGTTTGGGGGAGGAACAATCTCCTCAATCTGTCAGTGGAGCAGGACAGTGACAGCAGTCTGTCGCTGAAGCTGCTCTTCTGTCTGGAGATGATACTATTAAGTGGATGCAGTGGATTCTCCATAATTGATAGGAGCCTGCTGAGCGCCCTTCGCTCTGCCACAGATGTTAAACTGTCCAGCTCCATGCCAACAATAGAGCTTGCCTTCCTCACCAGTTTGTCCATACGTGAGGCGTCTTTCCTCTTAATGCTTCCTCCCCAGCACACCACTGCGTAGAAGAGGGCGCTTGCCACAACTGTCTGATAGAACATCTGCAGCATCTTATTGCAGATGTTGAAGGACGCCAGCCTTATAAATAATAATAATATAACAGAACAAGATACAGATAGCAGAACAAGATGCAGAGGATAGAAAGATATGGAAGAAGATTATCTGCTGTGGCAACCCCTAATGGGAGCAGCCGAAAGAAGAAGAAGAAGATTATAAATGTATTTGCCTATTTAACACTCACATTCAATTGTTGCTAAGTTATAAAAGAGTTTTTTTTTTGGTCACAAACATCACCTAATTAATTTTGCCATTAAAATGCCATTGTTGATGCACAAATATCAAAATATCTTTTTCTTCTGCACGAACATACTAAGAAGTGAAGATTTCCTACATCCCGGCTAACTAAAGTGAATAGAGAATTCATTACTAGGACCGAATATGAGTTATGTTGAAAATAACTTAAAGCTCAGGCCTGCACATTCTGAATAATGTAACTGAATACTTTCATTTGTGCTATAAATAATGGTGCAGTAGTAATGAATTGGTAAGATGTGGTCTGTTATCAAGCACGCTTTATCACACAGGATGACAACTCAGTGGACGCTGATCAAAAATAAGTTAGAACAAGTGGCAAACTGAAAAACTTTATAAAATTTCTGATTTACTTTATTTCCTCTGTGGTGGAAAATATTCTCAAATTTAAAATTGGGTTATGGAAAAACTTAGTCTATACAGAGCCAATTAAAAAGCCAAGTTAAAAAAGTAAATCTTGGTGTGAAGGCTGTCTAGTGCCTCCTTCAGACTGGTTTGAGGTGAAGAGAACTTGGAACTTTAGGAATTCACTGTGAACCATTCAAATCTTTTCACTGATGTTTATCCAGTGTGGATGGTTTTGCGAATCCTTTTGAAAATCCATAGAGAGTTCAACTAAAGTAGACGCAGCAACATTAGATTTAATTATAATTTACAAAGTTGAAATTCAAAATTTAAATATCACTCCATTAAATTGTTATTTCCGATCACTACTTAATTACATTTGATTTAGTCCTGCCCTTGTCAACACACTCCCAGATTAAAACAAAGACAGTGCGACATCTAGATTGTAACTCTGCTTCAAAATGTATAGATACTTTGAGTAAGTCAAGTGTAATTGTGGAAAACAATTTAGATCAGCTAACGTTACATTATAATGTGACCGTGGGAGATGCTCTGCACACAGTGGTTCCCCTTAAAACAAAAGTGATCAAAGCACATAGAAACTCTCCCTGGTTTAATGAAAACACTCAAGCTCTTAAATTAGAGTGTCGAAAACTGGAGCGCAGATGGAGAACAACAAAGCTACATGTCTTTCAAATTGCATGGACAGAGAGTGTTAATAAATATAAAAAAGCCCTCTTTAAAGCTCGCTCAGAATACTATTCTACATTAATAGATAACAATAATAAAAATCCTCGGGTACTGTTTAGAACAGTGGCTAAATTAACAAATGGAAATTCAGATCAACAGTGCAAAATACCAACAGATATTAGCAGTACAGACTTTATGAACTTCTTCAATGAGAAAATTAAAAATATAAGATCCCAGATCTGTGCATCACAGTACAAACCAAATACTAGCTTAGCAGACCCTGCCTCTCATTGCACTCAGCATTTTAGTAATTTTAATCCTGTAACTGAGCAGGAAGTCTTAATTTTAATTTCTAAAATGAAGCCCACTACTTGTTCCCTAGATCCAGTGCCAACAAAACTAGTAAAAAGTGCAATGAATGTTCTTGCAGCACCTATTCTAAATATTATCAGTAGTTCATTATTGCATGGCACAGTACCTGATGCACTAAAAGTGTCAGTCATTAAACCATTACTTAAAAAGTCAGACCTAGACCCACACATACTAAATAATTATAGACCTATTTCAAATCTACCGTTTCTCTCTAAAATACTAGAAAAAGTAGTCGACAATCAGCTTCAGTCATACCTTACGCATTACAATTTATTTGAGAAATTCCAGTCTGGTTTTCGCACTGGTCATAGTACAGAAACGGCACTAACACGGGGTGCAAACGACATTCTGATATCCTCTGATGAAGGAAACTCCACTGTAATTATGTTGTTGGACTTAAGTGTAGCATTTGACACCATCGACCATTCTATTTTACTGCACAGGATAGAAAATGATGTTGGGCTTACAGGCACCGTTCTCGCTTGGTTTAGTTCTTATTTATCAAATCGACTCCAATATGTACAGAAATGTGCTGACAGTACTCCATCATTATACACAGAAGTTCAATATGGTGTCCCACAGGGCTCAGTACTGGGACCTTTACTGTTTTCACTTTACATGCTTCCACTGGGATCTCTCATTAGGAAACATGTTAATTTTCACTCGTATGCAGATGGCACCCAGTTATACCTTTCATTTAAATCAGATGAAGTTTCTCCGATGTTGTCTTTAATTAGTTGTGTAAGCGAATTAAAGGAGTGGATGAATGAGAACTACTTGTCTTTAAATACAGATTAAACAGAGATGTTAATTGTTGGAGGGAATGACGCTGATCATAACAATATTTTGTCATCATTTAACTCAGTTGGAATCCCAATTAATTTTACTGAATCAGCCCACAATCTAGGAGTTATCTTTGACTCTAGCATGTCATTTAAGGCGCATATTACAAAGTTGTCCAAAACATGCTTCTTCCATCTTAAAAATGTTAGGAAATTAAGGCGCTTTCTAAATAAACAGGATTCTGAGAAATTAATTCATGCATTTATCTCTAGTAGGATTGACTACTGCAATGCGGTGTTCACTGGATGTTCAAACTGTTCTTTATACAGCCTCCAGTTAATACAAAATGCGGCTGCAAGAATTATTACAAGAACAAGAAAATACGAACACATAACTCCAGTTCTTAAATCCTTACACTGGCTCCCGGTTAAGTTTAGGGCAGATTTCAAAATCCTCCTTTTAACATATAAAGCATTAAATGGCCAAGGTCCGGCTTACTTGTCTGAACTTATCATGACTTACAAACCAGAGCGCACATTAAGATCTCAAGATGCTGGTCTGCTTATGGTTCCAAGGATTCATAAAATAACAATGGGAGGTCGAGCTTTTAGTTACAGGGCCCCTAAACTGTGGAATGGTCTGCCTGCTACTATAAGAGATGCCCCTTCGGTCTCAGCATTTAAATCCCGGCTGAAGACTCACCACTTCAGTTTAGCATATCCTGACTAGAGCTGCTGATTAACTGTACATACTGCTTCTCTGTTGTTAGTCATTAGCACTAAAACATAAGTAACATGATATTCTATTCAGTGTTGGTGTGACTGATGCTTGCAACTTCATTTTACTCTTTATCACTTTTTTTGCTCATGAGTTTCTTATGGAATTTTGGTTGGTTCGTGAACGTTATTGGCATCCAGTGGCACCACCATTGTAACATTATCTTGAAAATGATATTTTGCTTCCAAATTATAAACAAGGGATAGCGTTCTTGACATATACCCAAACCTAGAATTAAAAATCAAAGTGGTCCAAGTAATAAAAAAGGTGTCTATTGAAAATAAAGCACATTAGGAATGGGATAAACAGAAGAAAAGAGACAGTGACGTAAGGAGCTGGCACTGATACAAGGTGTTTCCACACCCACCACACGACGAACCACTTCAGGATCCCAAATTAGGACCCGAGCGCACCACACTTGTTCGAATGGAATGGAACAGTGGGAGGTTCTTTTTGGTAGCTGGAGTTCCAATCCTGCCACCAACCCCCAAGTTTTCCCTGCAAGTTGGAGGACCTTCTTGCAGGTTAACATCATAGCCAGGATGGAGCAATTGCAGGTTAGGGCCTTGCTAAAGGACCCAATGTAGCAGAGTCACTTCTACCATTTACGGGATTCAAACCGGTTAGTGTGCCTCACAGCCACCACTCCACCCTAGAAGAAAGAAGAAAAGACAAGGTGAAAAAAAAAAAGGAAGTGATAACCCTCATGTCCTCACTCATTTTAGTTGCCATTTCTATAAGGTGGACAGGATGGCCTGCTTCTCATGTCTGCACAAAAGCAACACATTCCCACTCTTATCTTCCATATTCATTTCTTTGATCTTCTCAACTTACTTCCCCCTGATTTGATTCACACCCTGAAATCGAGGCTTTGCCCAGAAGAGAATCTTTAAGGCTGTACTAACTGAAGCTCACACAGCGAGAAAGGAGAAGGGGAACGGGGAAAGAATCAAAGTCATAATCTGGGAGACAAGCAGAACTGATTGGTTTTAGCCAAAACATAAATCAAACTCGCCATCGAAAATGGAGAAATATTAAGAACAACCGAAGAATGAGAAATGATGAAAGGTTTAATTTTTTTGTCTTTTTAATTGAATGCAATCATGAACTGTTGGTGGTGTTTACAGAGTTGCACAAATGATATAACGTGTAAAACGGCACAGGGCCATGTCTCCCGCAACTGGGAAAGGCAAAAAACGGTAAATAAATAATAGCAATAAAAATAAACTCTTCCCAAGTGACAAATAAAAATTACAGAAAACAAACAGATAAACTTATTAAGGAAAAATATTATTCCTCACAAACAGAGGGAAGAGGGAAGGGTAATACATTTTACAAACTGAGATTTCTGAATAAAGCTAAGCCAGGGATATCCTCCAGGTAGAAACTACTGATTACTTTTGGGGTTCGAAATGTCTTCTGGAACTCCTGGGTCCATCATCTGAGCAATAGCATCACAAGTGTGGTAACCAAGATCAGATTAGGACCCCCACAGGCCCCTGGGTGACTTGATGAACACAGCACCTTAACAGAGAGTAGATCATAGTTTAAGCAATGTAACACACGGACACCCAGCCATTTAATGCAGCACGGTAATTCCTACTATTAGTGATGCATAGACACTCGATTGTTTTATCAAGTGAGGGGAGGGGTCCCTTCAGTGATTTCCCCCTGAAACACTGCCCAGACATTTTATAGGCAGTCATTTGGGTGCCACTCCCCCTCTGATGGTGTCACCCGGTGCACCCCGCTACTGACTCTTATAGATATGTGATACAGAATCTGCAAAATAATGTAAAGAGTACACAAACAGCTGACCAACCACAAGTGTTACCTTGGTAGGAAACCAACTAAAAAATCAGATTCCAATTCAGAACTAGGTGTGTAATACTATCTATCTATCTATCTATCTATCTATCTATCTATCTATCTATCTATCTATCTATCTATCTATCTATCAGCATAAATAGTTATAGGTTGCATTCCATGGCTTTCTAATCCTCTAAAATTTTATATCTGCCCAGTTCAATATAGATTTACATATTTTTCAATGGATGGATGAATGGATGTGCTGTCCAAAAAATAAATATGAATCTGTACTTACTGATACAAATTTGTTCTTAAGTTTTGTATTTGTAAGCATTGATGTGACTTTCCTTATCCATTAGAGGGCACCAGATATCAAACATAATATTACAATATCCACAGTTTTTTGCCTGATGCCCCCTTGTGGCTACTTGTTTTCATTCCACACAATTTCTCATCAGACATAAATTACTGTGTGATTTTGTATCTTTGTTTAGCAAGAAATAATTCAATTTTGTTTTATTATCCTTTTTTCTGGTTCTGTTGTTCTTGAATATAAATTTTGTGTATGTTTTAATTCAGTGGTTCTCAATGTTCAGTCTTGGTAGCCCCCTGTGACTGCAGGTTTTTGTCCCTCCCATTGGACCCTTACCTCCATTAAGTAAGTCTTTATTTCTGTGTTTTTTTAAAACTATCAGGAAGTTACAAACTGGTTATGTTATAATTTTGCTGTTGTAAGCAAAAATTTAGATGTGTTATATGGAAAAAGATGATCCGCTGTGGCCACCCGTTATGGGAGAAGAAGAAGAAGAAGAAGAAGAAGAAGATATTTAGATGTGTTTGATGTATAAGAATTCATTCTTTTTGCTTTCAGTATTTTTTCCCATTTTGTTAATATTCTGGTTCTTTAGACAAGTAGTGAGCACACAAGTGGGTGACACTGAGGTAGCTGCTCCTTTCAAAGTCATTTCTGCTGGTGTCTGCTCTGCTTGACATCAGTTGTCTGTATTCAGATATGATTAAGAAAACAAACATGAATTAAAAAAATAAACAAAATAAGCATTTAAAGATACCGAATCCATTCGAATATATCTTAATTTTCTGTAAGTGTAATTCTGACACAGCTACACTTTTTGAAATGCAAAATAAAAAGACGAAACAGGTCAGCACATCTCTCTATATATAAAATCCAACATCTGTCTGTTTGTCTGTCCGCTTTTCACATGAGAACTCCTTTATGGATTTAGAGCGGGTTTTTTCCGATAATTTGCTTGAACATTCTGGTTGAATTTGTGACCTATGTATCATAGTTCACTTGCGGTACCGGTTTATTTGAGCGAATCTGAGAGACATGCAATGGGAGGAGGGGAGGGGGGCGAGGCCCTCCTCACTCACGAACCAGCCTCGGAGCATTGCTTACCTCCGCTTAGCTAGTGAATGAGTGAACTACTTAACGATTAAGATTGTTTTTTTCTAGATTTGCTGGAACATTTTGCAACATTCTCTCAACACGCTAAGAATCATAGTTCAACGGCAGGAGTGATATATTCATGCTAATCCAAGACAGAGGTTGTGGGCCGATGGGTGGGGGAAGAGTGACATCAGGAGTGGGGAGCCAGGCAGGGCTCTCCTCACTGTTCTGTTTTAATACTACATGGGACATTTTGAAAGAAGGTTGGGAAGGAGAGGCTCTTCCCTCAACTAAAATTATAGAATATATCACGCAGTTACATGATAAATTTGGGAAAATTTCGACCTATCCTAAAAAGTCTCATGGAGGAGGCTCAAGCAGCACAGGCACACTATTATGACCGTTGCACGACGCTCTGAGAGTTCCAACCGGGGGATCGGGTCATGGTGTTGGTTCCCACCACCCATTATAAACTACTTGCTCATTGGCAGGGACCATACAAGGTTAAGGAGAGGAAAGAGCTTGTTGACTATTTGGTGAAACAGCCCAATCGTCATCCAAGCGAGCGGATATATCATGTAAATATGCTGAAAACAATGGAAGGAAAGGGATCCCGATCCCTCCTCCGGCCAGCCCCGCTCATTCTTTGCTCAGACCAACACCCTTAACTTTGGCTCTAACTTAAACACTCGACAAAGACGAGAGCTCGAAGCAGTTATCTCATCTGTCCCGGAGGTGGTAGACGAAAAACCCGGAAGGACTTCTCTAATCGCCCACGACATTGCAACCGCACCCGGGGTTATAGTCCAAGAGCGCCCCTATCGTCTTCCCGAGGCAAAGAAGGCTCAAGTGGAACTTGAATATATATAGAGAGAGGTAAGTTTGACACTTGTGCCTGTGTGTTTATAACTTGATTGAGATGTGTCTAGAACTTGATTGGAGTCCATTGAACTGATCCAGCAACATCCTTTCATCTTAACAGTGAATCTCGTACTCAAGGACACCTATGGAAATTAAGGGGAAGTGCAATTAGGACTGAAGCCAGGAAGAGTTATGGGACTCTGAAACAAACTACCGAGACATGGAGCTGAAGAACAGAAACCTTGGCAACCTTTTTAAAGAATCTAAATGAGAAATTATCCATTCATTATCTAACTGAATCCGAACACAGGGTCATGGGGTAAATGAGATATTAGGACAGCTTAAATATTAGCTAAATAAACGGGCTTGATGGATTGAATGGCCTCCTCTCATTTGTCAAATTTCTTATGTTCTTATGCACATTGATTAGAAAGGCACATGTGTGACTTTATATATAAGTCCCACAATTCACACTCTATATTAAGACAAAAAACAACCCATGAAGTCCAAGGAATGCTCTGTAGACACCCAAAATCCACAAAATTGCTTGTGTAACTTTTTGGAGAAATCTTTGTGAGGTGTTTTATAATAAAATACCTCTGTTTTGAACCCGTGATTGTATTTATTGTTGTCCAGGGATTGGGGCTCACTGGTTCCCCCTATCTGTCACACCAGCTATGTCAGCTCAGGACCTCAAAGCAGTGTGGAGTGTGGTGAATTTCGAAAGAGTTCTACTGGTACTCAACCACCTTCTGTGCAGGATATGGACATCACGTGCCACCTTATAAACCAGTTTTGGGGTGAAACATAACTCTAATACATTTCGACCAATCAGATCATTCCATTTACAAAACAATACATGTACCAAGAAGATCACATGTCTTTCTTTTCTTTTTTTTTAACTCTTCTGTAGTACAGCCTAAAAACCTAGGCATTCCCTTTCTCTTCTCCCAATTCACGGTTGTAAAGCTTGTGGCCCAACTGCAGAGTCAATTGCTTGTTTGAGATGCTAATAAAGCATTCCTGTTTGCCATCATCTCCTCATTTCTCCCATAGTAGCTACTTTGTGGTTACATATTCTATTTTTTTTATTTTAAATTGTGGCTTTCTCAGATGGACCTTGACACTGGACATATTAAGAAAAAAAAAGCCCTCTTTTCTAGAACAAGGTTTGTCTTCCCTGCCATGTAAATTTAGGATGTACAAGAACAACCTGGTAAGTGGAGAATGTATTATAAAGAAAGGTCAATGTGTCCTTACACTTTGACACCACAAGGGGGCACTTTAATATCAAGAAGAGGAGCTGATTTCACAGTGCAGCCAGCTTCTTGTAAGCATATAGCTGGAGAGGCTGAGGGATATAATCGTGAAAATGTACAGTGTGTTCCTTTTGAGTGAAACAATTATCCAGGCCACATACATTGAAATGATTCTCAATCAAATAATTTTCTTCTTTTCTTGTTTTAATGAGGCAGTTTAATTTTGAAATCATCTGCAGGCAATGTTTGGATCCTGACCACACAGAAATGTCTCATTTCAAAATTTTTGGAGTGCAGAGATGTATGTGGCTCTTGAAGAAAAAAAGTAGGAAAGTATGGTATAAAGACAGAAAGATATTAAAAATAATGTAGTACCAATCTAGAAAATGAAAGGAAGAGGGAGAAAAGGCATAGGTTGACAGAAGTGCTTGGAAAATAAATAAGAAAAAGAAAACAACAAAAAAAAACAGTTGTGTGCTTCTCAGAACAATATTATAGAAGGCTACATTTGTAAATAGATCCTGTGGAAGAAGAATGTAATCAGAACACACGACAATGATAAAGAGTTGGGGACACCACCCGGTGACCCTGTGTAATTGCAGAATTAAAAATCAGGAGGGGTCTCCCCTAGACTTTCTCATATACTCAGATATGGAGATGGATATTAGAGGAGTAAACCGCAAGACAATGATTATATTTTTATATTATGTGCATTAAAGAACCATCAAAAACAAATCAAATCAAATTAATAATATATTGAACAATTATTCTAACAGCAAAGTTGCAGCTGCATGAATAAAAGGTAAAGTATCACTTCCAGTTAACGGAAGTAGCCCAAAAGTTGATAGAAATCTACGTTTTGTTCCTAACACTTGTATGCAAAATTTGGCTGACCGAAGTGAAAGCGTACTCAAGTTATCGTGTTTACATACACACACACACACACACACACACAGACAGATACACAGACATAATTCCAAAAGTGCTATTTTCAGACTCAGGAAGGTCTAAAACGTCAAGATTCATCAAATACTCGAAAAGGAATTTTTGGAGGATTCCAATTCATTCTCAAAACTTTATATACGAGAAAGTCAGGGAGGTCTAAAACGTCGAGATTCATTAAAATCTTGACATCGAAACTTTGGACGATTACAATACTTTCCCTATACTTTGTAAAGACAGCCAACTTTTAACAGAAACTGAAAAAACATCTTTTTAGACACGAATCCACAACAGAACTGAATTAAAGATGGCTGTGTTCCGGTCTTATGAGTTCCTGGGCAGGAAGGGGCGGGTCCAGGAGGGCGGAAATCAGAAATGATGTCAGTGGTGGAATGGCAGTTACACCTCCGTTCTTTCGAGGGAGGAAGAGAAAGGGCATCACCTTGTTATCTTTACATACAAATGTTCTAATGAACTATTCTGATTTACGTTATCATCACACCTCTTTTGAACTTGTCTTGTCCAGCTTGTGCTGCCTGCCAGACTTTGCAAGGTTCCACATTGTGCTACAGCTTTGCAGCTCGTCTTTTCCTGCAGAGAAACCTGTAGGCAGCTGTAGTCAACTTACACCTTATAGAGAATTGTTTTTTAACTATAACATTGTTGTAAAAGTGTTGCCAATCAACAGCACTGCATAAATTGTAATTAAAAGCTTTGGATTGTAAGAGCTCATTCGTTTGGAATGAAACAATCATATGATACAAAACTAAAAGTGAAGCCCTTTACCGGTTCTACTTGGAAACTAAAGTGCAGCTTAAGCATCACATAACTGAGTATCAGACATCTCTATATAAATAAAATCCAACGTCTGTCTGTCTGTGTGTCTGTCTGTCCACTTTTCACGAGAGAACTACTTAACGTATTTAGATCGGGTTTTTTTTCTAGAATTTGCGTGAACATTCCAGTTGATTTTGCGACTTCTCTTATTGCGCTAAGTATCATAGTTCGCTTGCAGTACCGATTTATTTGCAAGAATCTGAGAAACTCACAGCGGGCCGAGGGGGGCGAGGCCCTTCTCATTCACACCCCAGCCTTGGGGCTTGTACCTTACCTCCATTTAGCTAACGAACAAGAGAACTACTTGATGGATTTAGCTCTGCTTTTTTTCTAGAATTTGCTTGAGCATTCCGGTTGATTTTGCAACTTCTGTCATCACGCTAAGTGTCATAGTTGGCTTTCAGGAGTGATATATTCTCGCTAATCTGAGACAGAGGCTGTGGGGCGAGGGGAGGGGGAATTGTGATGTCAGGAGTGGGGAGCCAGGCTGAACCCACCTCACTGTCCCATTTTACTTCCACGTGGGTGGAGCTGCGGGGCACGGCTAGTAATAAATGAACAAGTTATACCGTAACCCAGGCGTAATGATTGAGGTTCCTGTAAATTGATGAATACAACATTTATTGTCTGAGAACAGAGCCCTATAGTAACTTGGCCTAACGATCAGTGGATTCAGAAAGTATTCAGACTCCTTCACTTCCTGCACACATCATTGTATAGTAGATTTTATTTTAAATGGATTCTTTGGTCATTTTTTTCCATCAATCAATAATCAACAGTCCATAGTGACAAGCTAAAACCATGTTTTCAGAAAGGTTTGCAAATTTAATAAAATTCAAAAACTGAAATCTCTCATTCATGTTCAGATCCTTTGCTGATTGTGGGCAGGTGCATCCTGTTTTGCTTTTATTCTCCTTGAGATGTGTCTACAACTTGACTGGAGCCCACCTGTGGCAAACTGAACTCATTGGACATCATTTAGAAAGGCGCACACCTGGGTATATAAGATCCTACAATTCACACTGCATGTCAGGAAAAAAAAACAAGCCATGAAGTCCAAGGAACTCTTTTGTAGACCTCTTTGATCAAATTGTGGTGAGGCATAGATCAGGACAAGGGTATTAAACCATTTATGAAGCTTTGAGTGTTCCCAGGAGCACCATGGCCTCAATAATTGTGAAATGGAAGACGTTTGGAGCCACTAGGAATCTTCCTAAAGTTAGACATCTAGTCAAACGGATTAACTGGGTAAGAAGAACTTGGTCAGGGATGTGACCAAGAACCCAATGGTCACTCTAACAGAGTTTCAGAGGTCCTCTGCTGAGATGGTAAAACCTGTCAGAAGGATGACCATCTCAGCAGCTCTCCATCAATTAGACATGTATGGTCAAGTGGCTAACTCCCACTTGTAAGATTCTCTAGTCTGATAGGTAGAACTATGTCTGCACTATGCTTATCCTTTGCCTAACACCATCCCTACGGTGAGACAGTGGTAAAGACAGGGAGACTCATCAGAGTTGTCAAGGAAGGAAATTCAAAAAGGGCCTGGGAAAAATAATAACCTGCACCAAAGTGCACACCACCTCAGGCTATGGTGACAGTTCTCAGTTCAACAAGACAAAGACCCAAAACATACAGAAATGACAACACTGGAATAGCTTCACGGTTAATCTCTGACTATCCTTGAGTGGTCCAGCCAAAGGCCATATGGAAACCTCATAGAACTTCTGTGGAGAGACCTGAAGATGGCAGGTTACAGATACATCCCATCTAATCTGTTGATGCTTGAGAGAATCTTCCAAGAGGAATTAGGTTAGGGTTATTGGAGGGAGACAGGGTTAGGGTTAGGAGTAGTGTTAGTGTTAGCTGTACTCAGAGCTGTAATTGCTGCCAAAGGGGCTTATACAAAGTACTGAATTAAGGGTTTGGATATTTATGTGAATGAAAGATTTCAGTTTTTGATTTTTTAATAAATCAAAACAAATAAAATAAATGGGTCTGAATACTTCCTGGATCCATTTTAGCTACTCATGGATGAATGAGGACTGAAATCCACTTCTGACTTATTCTGTATCTCTTGCTCCACCTGTGCTTCCATTGCAAGAAAGCAAGTTTGAACAATACATTTTCTTGTGTTTGTTTAAAGCAGGGGCCCCCAACTGCTGTCCTGGAGGGCCGCATGGCTGCAGGTTTTCATTCTAATCCTCTTCTTAATTAGTGACCTGTTTTTGCTGGTAATTAGCTTCTTTTGAATCCATTTTATTTGACTCATTCTTGAAGACACAGGCCCCTTAATTGTTTCTTTTTCTTTAATTAGCTATCATATAATAAGGAGATACAAAATGAGCCAAAACATGAGGAGCAAACTGTGTCCATCATACAATATCTGAAAGTAAAGAAAGGTGAAGGTCTCGGGAATGCTGATCTGCTCAGGTCCGCAAAACATTTTAACAAAGCTCTTAGAAAAGCGAAAATCAACAATTTCTGAAATGTCTGCTATTGCACAATGAGAGCAGCAACAAGCCATGGAATTAAAGAATGAGTTTAATTAACAACAAGAATCAGCAACTGGTTGTAGTGAAATTGGTTGGAGTTTGAGGCCCTGACTTAGTTGGTCTTCTGTTGGCTCACTCACCTCACATTTCATATTCTGTTTTTGTGCCATTTAAGGAAAGAAATGAAGCAATTCAGAGGAACGATGAAGACATTCAGGGGAACAAATCCCAAAAAGAAAGTCAATTAAAATTAATTCAAAAGAAGTTAATTAGCAGTAAAAACATGACACTAATTAAGAAAAGGGTTAGAATGAAAACCGGCAGCCACTGGGGCCCTCTAGGACCAGAGTTGGGGACCCCTGGTTTAAAGGCTTTTGGGATATACTGAAGATAAACTGACCTAATTTTTAACATATCATTATGAAGATCACAAACATGCATTCATTCTACAGATTGAGCTGACGTTATATTAATTAATGCTTCAGCCTGTGCTCGGGAGTAGAAGCTACATTCCTCTCCAGTGAAACCAGTACAATGGGCAAGTTTCTCAGCATCAAAGCACTCTGCTCCCTAATGGCGTTAACCCAGTCCTGACAAACAGACCACAAAACAGCCCAAACATATCTCTGTGCTTGCATTTTTTATGTGCACCAGTTTAAGAAAGACGATTGCCTTGCCAAAAAGACTTTTCACTTCCTCTTTTGTTGCAGCCACCACAAAATGCAACGAAGATCACACCCAAAACTGCAGAAAAAAGAAAAAAAAAGATGTAAGCACAACAGAAGAATTTGAATTTACTTACACCATCTCAACGCAGGAAGGAACGTCACACGCTAGCTAAGGTTCTGATGTGGTTTTAGCAAACCAGGCCTGCAGAACGTTTGTTGAACGCGATAAATAAGCCCCTTTGTAAAAAGACCAGGTTGTACAAATTATCTTGGATGATTCAGTCAGAAGCCCAACCATATGTCAATACTGGAATAATTAATAATGACTCCCAATATTTTTATTCAGGCAAAGACTGAGCCTATATTTAGTGTACATGTGCACTCTGTAGAATGTCTTTGAAATAAAAGGCTGCACAGCCTCTTCCTAATTCAAAACTCCTGCTACTCATACATTTAAGCAGCAATTACATTGTCTCTACATCTATCTATCTATCTATCTATCTATCTATCTATCTATCTATCTATCTATCTATCTATCTATCTATCTATCTATCTATCTATCTATCTATCTATCCTGCCTACTATACTAAAACTGCTATCTATCTATCTATCTATCTATCTATCTATCTATCTATCTATCTATCTATCTATCTATCTATCTATCTATCTATCTATCTATCTATCTATCTATCTATCTATCTGAAACAGGATGTGCCAAATAATACAAAGAGTACACAACACATGTTTTGGGAAGAGGGAAGGGAAATACATTTTACAAACTGAGATTTCTGAATAAAGCCAAGCCTGGGATCTCATCCAGGTAGAAACTACTGATTACTTTTGGGGTTCGAAATGTCTTCTGGAACTCCTGGGTCCATCATCTGAGCAACAGCATCACAAGTGTGGTAACCAAGATCAGATTAGGACCCCCACAGGCCCCTGGGTGACTTGATGAACACAGCACCTTAACAGAGAGTAGATCATACTGTAAGCAATGTAGCACACGGTCACCCAGACATTTAATGCAGCACAGTAATTCCTAGTATTAGTGATGTATAGACACTTGATTTTGTTTCATCAAGCAAGGGGAGGGGTCCCCTCGATGATTTCCCCCTGAAACACTGCCCAGACATTTTATAGGCAGTCATTTGGGTGTCACCCCCACCTCTAATGGTGTCACCCGGTGCACTACCTCTTAGAGCACCACCTTCAGGCCTGTGAGGTTCCTGCAGCACTGACCTCCAGCTCGTTCTTATAGGAACAGGCATTGCTAATGTAGGATGTCCTTCTATTGGGTTTCTTGTTATTTTCTTGTAATTCTATCAGAGTACAGTATTATGTTCATAGTTCGTAATCGCAATCTGATTATTTAGGTGGTTACCTACCAGGTAACATTTGTGATTGGTCTTCCAGTCAGTAAACATCCGCCATGTCCTTTCAGTTATGAAAAGTGAATCATAGATATGTGATACAGAATCTGCCAAATAATACAAAGAGTACACAAATAACCGACCAACCGCAAGTGTTACCTGGTAGAAAACCACCTAAAAAATCAGATTGCAATTCAGAACTAGGAGTGTAATACTATCTATCTATCTATCTATCTATCTATCTATCTATCTATCTATCTATCTATCTATCTATCTATCTATCTATCTATCTATCTATCTATCTATTTATCTATCTATCTATCTATTATATAGTGCATTTTCTATCTATCTATCTATTGAAAGGGCCCACTACTCAGTTCGCTGGAACAAATTCATGTGTCCTCATTTTAATGACTCTGCCAACAGACAGAATTTATTTAAACTTATTTAGTGCAAGTGAAGGCAGAGTTTAGAAAAAATAAAGGCCTGAAATAAAAATGTTATATGTAGCCTTTTAAACAGCTGATGAGGTCTGCTTCTTCACTTCTTGACATGGTGGACGGTGCAGAGGGGTGAGGGTCTCTAACACTTGTGCAAATGACAGCATTGTGATAACATTAGCCTAAATGATTCCTCTGGTTCTTGTTATTTCTATAAATGACTCAAGCCTGTTGAGATATATATATATATATATATATATATATATATATATATATATATATATATATATATATATATATATATATATTGTCACACACATGCGCATGGGAGGCAGCTAAAGGGCTTGAGTGACGGCAGTTCTGAGACATGCCGGGAGGTGGCAGAGTGCACTGACTCTTTTTCTTTCTTGCCTGCAGACCATTCCCGGGAGATTCCACCTGGCTCTCGTGACATCATTTCCAGGACCGAGCCAATGGAAGGAGACCTTACTGGCTCCGGCCCCTCTGACGTCACGTCCGGGCTCGAACCAATGGAAAACGAACACGACCCTGATCCTTATGACCTCACTTCCTGTCTTCCCCTTTAAAACTCTGCCCTTTTTCCTAATTCCTCAGTCTTGTCTTGGACTCAATTGTATGCACATCAGTGCTATATATTTCATAAAAACGCCCCAAATCTTTATCTGAGTCTCATTTTTGTGACAATATATATATATATATATATATATATATATATATATATATATATATATATATATATATATGTAACACCTCCTATTTGCACACTAGTGTGTGTACGGTGGGTGCCACATTATTCTTTTGATTTATTTATTTTTTTCAAGTGGTCACCTTTTGTTACAAACCTTTCTTGCAGTATTGGATTATCAAGTTGGCAGATTTACTGTGCGGAAGAACACAACTCCAACTTAAACCCAATTGCATTTGTAGGTGGCACCTTGCCAGACATTCCTGGGCCAAGAACACAACCTTAAACAGTTTGATTGTTTGATGATATAGAAAGCAAGAAAAACAAAATAAAAACCTTAAAAACTGAAATGTAATTTAGGAGACCCTCAGCTGCTTGGAATCGAGTCGATGTGGGGGCAGAATCTGGGTAATGGATACTTCTAGAGCCCTATGGCTTTATGTACAGTAAGTTTCTGAAGGGGCAGTTTTTCATTGTTTGCTTTCACCTTCCATTAGTAAATTATGAGTAGGAAGGTCAGTTCAAAGATGAGTTGAAATTACTAATATGGTGCTTTGGAATAAGAATAAAAAATAAAAGAGTGAAAGATAGTTGTGTTTTCTGTTTCTGAGCTCATTGGACACTGTACCAATGTTCAGTTCTTGACAATGTGTCTTGGGAACACCTCAAGGTTGAAAGGTGATCCATAAATGCCATCTCTTTATCTTACAGTACATGATACACTTGCTGGGAGGTTTGAAGTATGTGGAAGTGCACACAAGCTGAGACACACAGTGGTGCAGCAGTTAGCGGTAATGCTTCATAACTCTAGGGACCTGAGTTCAGTTACCAGCCTAGTCCATGTCTGTGTGGATTATGCATGTTCTTTCAGTGACCAAGTGGATATTCTGGTTTCCTCCTGGAGTCCAAAGTTTTACATTTGTTAAGGCATTTGATTGTATGTCTGTTCGTTCAAGTGGTGACCCTAAACAGGCCAGGTTTCAGTGAGTCCCTTAACTCTATGACAGAGTTTGGTTCCAAACAACCTAAAACTGAATTAAACAAGTCCAGTAAAGCAATGCTATGCTGCATGTCCATGATTATGATGATAAATATCCATCCATTCATGTGTTAGCCTGTGTACTAAGTGTAGAAGCACGGGGGACTGATTTTTTAACCCAGTAATGCTAATCTCGAGGTGGAAGCCAGCCCTGCATGAAATGCCATCATAGGACACGGCTGCAAAAGCAATGATTTTTTAACGATGATTAAACTCATTTAAGCTTAGCTTACACTGAAGTTTGAGTGCATGATTATTATATAAATAAAGATGATGGTATGGATACAGGCCAATAGCACTCCTTTTCTTTAACATTAATGTTTTGTGAAGCAGAGATATACAGTATAACATTTCACGTGCTGACTACAATATTTACAAAAACTACAATCAAGCTCAGATGTTTTGCTTATAAAAAAATTATATTTTTTACAAACATATTTTTGCCCTTACTTTGATTTTTACAGAACCTTTTTTCCCTGTTGACATGACAAGTACCTTCTATTCACTTGAAACATTTTCAGATGCCCTAAGAATGTTATATAACAAAATGACTCCGCTAAAGTGAGACACTCAGTTTTCCTGTGAGAGACGCATTCAGGAATGTTGACTTCAAAGATGTCTGTAGACAACATTAGCTACCCCTTAGAAATATAACAGCCTTCCGAAGTTTCCCTCTGTCGCCCACAAATGGGAGTCCATTGAATTTTGGTTGGTTGGATGTCATGATTCATAGTTAAACTGAAATCAGTTTATAAAAGGTCCACCGCTATGATGCGTCGTGTCTTCTTCAGCACCGTCTCACAATCCAATGACATCAGATGAACGTGTACCATCCTTTACATTAAGCCATAAAAAAATAAACATGACAGCCCTTAGAGCCTGACGCTGTGAAATATCCCAGAGGTAAAAGGAGCTTCTAAAATGTCAAAATCCACCCATTCATTCAAGCTTAGATTATCCATTATTACTAGAAAAATTGAAGAGCTCAGTTCCAAAATCAGCTAAGTACAAAACATACATTTTGGAGATAAATAGGAAAATCTGGGTCCGTAAGCAAATTTTGAAACTAAATCCCTAAAACTATAGCGCTACACTGTTGCAGTTAGCAGGTTTTGAAGCTCAAACATATTTTCGGCGCATGACCAACTGCATGAAAAGTCACAATCACGTGTTCACTAAATTTTACCAAAAGGTGTAATTAGCAGGTTTTGGAACTCACATCTTCAATTACTGAATGTAAACACGATTGCAATACAAGTCTAAAGATTTGTGTTTAAGGCACAAGAATAGAATTGCAGATTGGTTGACTTACAACTGAACCACCGATTGAATGGGTAAAGTGTCCAGAATTGTAAGGGTGTGATCCTCAGAGCGCATCCTCCTGATGGTTAGAAAGTTATTGTCCCATAAATTCAAATGGCCAACGAAATCCACCTAGGAAAGAAAGCATTTCTCCCCATTCTTCAATTCAGTTATGGTTGTGTATACAGTGAGCGAGATCATCATTGAAGCAAAAGGAATGACTGTCCTTTGTCATTTTTTTCTCCATTGAGGTACTGTGATAGAAGTGTTAGACCTTCTGGGGAAGTCCATCATGCCTATCCATACTAGTGACAGATGTATGGTGGGTCGCCTCATAAGCCTCATTCTGACAAAGAGAGAGTGATTAGAACAGCAAAGTTCTAGCAGAATTTTTAATTTCCTAATCTTCTATTTACAAACTATTTTTCAAGTATGACACTGACACAGAGTTAATCCCATCACCCCAACATTTTTCATTCCACTATCAGGTAATGGTGCTCTCTAGAATGATCCCAACATTCCCAAAGTCATTCCAGTCAGTTAAGTCTTCCACACCTGGTCGGCTTTTCCATGTTAGTTTCCTGAAGTTCCAGGTGTCTTAGAAGATCGTCTTTTGGGAATTGGGGTTATTTTTAATAACTCATTATTAACTCAGTTTCATTACCTCAGCCACAAGAATGTCATCACTCTGGAATGGACTGTTTGTTTGTGGCAATGTTCTTTTCGTCTGTATTGCTTTCTTTACGAGAAAAGAATACTGAACTCTTCCCACCACACTTATTCATCATAAGTAATAAACAACTGGCCATTAAACATATCCAGTTAATGACCACATTTTAAAAATGACCAAAAAATCTACTTTTCCTTGAAGAATTGGCAACAGCTGAATGTGTTTTCTGGGACATTCCAAACCACAAGCACATTGCTTCATTTTTTCTTGCATGTTTTTTACATTTTTGTCATTATTATTACTTTTTTTTTCACTTGTCTCAAGACATGATGCAATCCTTCTTTCCCTTCTTGCGGTCCTTGGATCTGCTTGGACTTGGACTTTCCTTTCCTGTAGAATAAGAGAAAAAAGATGGATGAATGTCTGAAATGAAGATTCAACAGCAGTGACCACATGTCATCCACACCTACAAATAACTCGCAACTTATCACTAGGGGATAAATTGATCAATTTTATATCAGTAACACATCTAACATTCCATCTTGTTTTTATTTATTTATTATTTTTTTTTGCAAGAAGCAATGTTTGTGCACTGACTGAGATGTATTTCAATAAGAATGGAATAAGGAGACAGATTGTGGTTTTACTAAAAGGCAAAAGTTGAAATGAGGAAAACATCCCAATCACAGAAAAGATTCTTATTACCATTAGAGAAACCAGGACATGGTCTCTGAAAAACAAGGCAAATACATGTAGTGGAGCCAGCACTGTATGAAGGATTAACACTAGAATTACCAAAGCCTATGAAAAACTTGTAATCCCAGCCCACTTTAAATCCCTTCGCACCTCTCCATCAGCATCTTTTGTGTTGTAAATGTGTCGATCAGCACAAGCAGCAAGCAGCCTGCTATCCCATCCACCCACCAACGCAGAAAGGGTAGAAAGTTCTCTCAGCTCAAGTCTGTTTACTTGCGTGTGAGTTGCCTAGAGTTGTAGAGGGTAAATAATAGATCGTTATTTAGAAAACATTCATTTCATGTGTGTTCCATGTCTACATAAATCTATGTAAACACATTGTTAAAACTGAAATGTTTTTCATGTTTTAGTAATTGACAAAATGTAGACATGAAGTGTATAATGTGTGAAGCCTGAAATCCAAATATCAAATAAACACTTTCACAAAAGGTAAAAGTACAACAAAACAAGTGCGCTTTTATTCAAAAATATAACTGCAGAAAAAGAACCCGTGTTTGGGTGCAATATTGACACACCCTTAATATGACCGCTTTGGTGGTACAGCGGTAAGAACTGCTGATTGGTAATCAAAAGGTCATCGGTTCGATCCAGACACCTCCTTTTTGAGAAGTGAGCTACTCTTATTCTTACTGTTCTAGAATATAAACATACATTTGATTTGAGTCTGTAAACGCTGGTGTAAATTTATGGTACTTGTAAAGGTTAGCGTTTTTTTTAAATGTTTTTATTCAGTTTTATTCTCCCAGTCATGTTCACACTCTCCCTGATCTGACACTACTGTTATCACATAAAGTCATGCTATCACAGAGGTGAACTCAGATGATCATGAGGGTTCTACATCGGAGAAAGAATGCATGTCGCACTTTTGCCATCTCTGTACTTAAATCGGTAAATAACATTCGATCTGGCTTTTTTATACAAAGTACAGAGATGGTAAAAGTGCAATGTGCATTCTTTCTCCAATATAGAACCCTCGTCCCCATCTGAGTTCACCTCTGCTATAGCACATCTTTATGTGAAAACAGCAGTGTCAGATCGGGGGGAGTGTGAACGTGACTGGGAGAATAAAACTGAATAAAAAAAAAAACACTAACCTTTACAAGTACCATAAAGTTACACCGGCGGTTACAGACTCAAATCAAATGTATGTTTTTATTCTATAATAGTAAGAATAACAGCAGCTCAGTTCTCAAAACAGAGGCATCGAGGGTCAAACCTGTGACTTTTTGATCACCAGTCAGAAGTTCTTACCGCTGCGCCACCAAAGCGGTTGTATTAAGGTTGTGTCAATGTCGCACCCTAACGCAGGTTCTTTTTCTGCAGCTATATTCTTGAATAAAAGCACATTTGTTTTGTTATACTTGTATCTTTTGTGATAGTGTTTATTTGATATTTGGACTTCAGGCTTCACACATTATACACTTCATGTCAACATTTTGTCAATTATTACTAAAACATGAAAAAAGTTTCTGTTTTAACAATGTGTTTACAAAGATTGTTGTAGACACAGAACACACATGAAATGAATGTGTTCCAAATAATTATATATTATTTCCTTTATAGAACTCTGGGCAACTCACAAGCAGGTAAACAGACTTGAGCTGAGAGAACTTTCTACCCTTTCTGCGTTGGTGGGTGGATGGGACAGCAGGCTGCTTGCTGGTTGTGCTGATTGACACATTTACAACACAAAAGACGCTGATAGAGAGGTGCAAAGGGATTTAAGGTGGGCCAGGATTAAGAGTTTTTTCGTAGGCTTTGGTAATTCTATTGTTAACGGGTACGGTGAGTTCAGCAGCCTGACGTCTCTGCCCTTTTTTTTTTCTTTTTTCTATTTTGTTTTGTGAGACATCACAAAGACAAACTGCTCTTCTGTTACAAAGTCCAAAACACTCACCCACGTTTCTTATTCCTTATCACTGTATTCTATGCATTGTACTCATGGATGGGCATTCATTAGTTGTCAGCTCTCATGCACTCAGAGCCCACCCCTACAACTAAAGACAAAAATCAAGCCAGTAGTTTCAGTAAGTTGCTGGGTATATCAAAGTACGTGACTGGGCTTCACAGGTTGGCACCTTTAACTCTCTAAGATTATGTAAATGAAGACTATAGCCTGTCCACACGTAGCCGGGTATTTTTTAAAAAAACGTCCCGTTCACACGCGCACCATTTTTAAAAAAAAAATCTCCATCCACATAAAAATGCAAAAATCCACTGTTGATAGCAACAAAACAGGCATAGATAACAAAGGGAATGTCATTTAGATTAATGTCTATCGCTACTCGTATGATGTGAGTTGCCCACGTCTGGATGGAGGATAACAAAGAAACAGAATATCTGCGAGTGATACAACAGAAGCAAAACCAGGGTGTGTGACAGTAATAAAATAATCTCATCATGTATGAGTGAAAGAACATGATCAGAAGTTCTTGAACAGAAAATACATGTGTGGGACTTTAGGGCAGAACCTGGGTGAGTGTAGATGACAGAATAGATAAATGGTAACTGAATGAGTGTGAGAGGCATCAAAAAGTAATTTTTCATCCTATTTTAACTACTCTTAACTTTGTGTTATTGTATAATGGATACAGTCCTTACCATCTTCAACCAAAGAGGTCAAAGTTTGCACTGAGCCCTCTAATGTCTTTCCAGGTTTCTCTTTGCCATCTGATTTTGGAACCTCTTCCTTCAACACATCAAGACTTTTTTGGCTTCCACTGGCCTGGCTGATGTTGATAGTGGGAGTGTTTTGGTTGTTCTTTATGCTTTGTTTGCCACTGAATATTTTATAAATGATAGACCTCTTCTTTACTGAGCTGTCCCTCCTTCCCGTTTCTGGACCTGGTGTGGCTGGTGAGGGTGGTACATTTGCAGAATTCTTCTTGGTCTCAGCCTCACTAGGCTGTGCAATTTCGGGGACCTTCTTAATGTCTGCTTCACAAAGACTGGCAGTAGTTGTTTTGCTGTCTTGCAGGAAGCGGCGCATGATGCCAGGAGAGTCAGCGTTTCCAACCGATCCTCCCACCTTGGCCAGATTCTGGTAAGAGTTGCGTAAGGGATTCCCAGTGACCAAGTTGTACTTTGGGTTGTTGAATTTGTATGCCGGGGCAGCAACATTTAAAAAGCCATTGTTGGCTGCCGCTGTCTCAAAGCGAGATGTGACTTTTGTTGTGGGCTTAACATCCGCCTTGGACTCTGTTTTTACTGGTTTGGGTGGAACAGGGATTCCTAATTCATTAAATATATGCACAGTCTTTGAAACAGCATACAGTTCCCGGAAATCCCGGTTAAATACATCGGCAATTTGTCCATTCATTACAGTAATGACGTTCCGGTCAATACGAGAAGCCATCCATGTGAAACTGAAATAAAAACGAGAACATTTCATTAATTCATTCATTCAATTTCAGACCTGCATATTCCAATATGGTGATACTGTAGACCAAGAGGGTCTGCAAAGTGAGTTTTGGAGTGGCTCTAGGTTTTCATTCTAACCCTTTTCTTAATTCCTCTATTTCACTGTCATGGTCAAAGATGAGTTCCAGAGCCTACAGGGTTGTCCACCTGTTTACTTCTGCTGCTCATTTTGTAAAGCTCTGACAGAGAGGATGTCACATGTAGCTGCAGAGTGAAATGTTGGTAGGACTCCCTTGCAGAGAATCTTTATATGTTTTGCTCCTCCCCTGCTGAGTGTCCACTCAATGTTTGGCCACGGGAACAGAAAAGGATCCAGTCACAAGTCATAGCAACACCTGCATTCTCGCACTTTACAGATGAGGTCAATTGAATAGGGAGAGTGTATGAGTGTGTGTGTGTGTGTGTGTGATTGGGGCGAAATATGTCTCACAGTTGCAAAGAAACAAATAATATTTGACACTTCTGACCCCTTTAATCTCCCAAACAGTATCTATGTAATACAAATATGTGAAATGGACCGTTTTCATTTTATATGTTGTTTACACTTATTAAGCCAAGCAGAAGAATTGTTATACTGAAAAAATACTTTTAACCATTTTTTGTTTGATTTTTTAACTTTAAAATGGGTCAATTTGACCCGAAACATAACAGGAAGGTTAAGGACATTCTGAATACAGCCATCGAGTTAGCAGGCCACACAGTACTCTGGCAGAACAGGATGGATTATACCTGAATGTCAATAACAGCTGTTGAACTAACACTGAACACCACAGATGACATTTTCGCTCACTGCATAAGCGTCATCCGTCGCTGAATTTTTTTCACTGCATGCACAGTTCGAACCTAAGAGCATCGTTCAAACTCTGGATCATATTTCTCCCAAATTTAGCTTTTGAACACTAGAACATCTGTGGTGGGCTGGTGCCCTGCCAGGGATTTGTTCCTGCTTTGCGCCTTGTGTTGGCTGGGATTGGCTCACCCCCCGTGACCCTGTGTTAGGATATAGCGGGTTGGACAATGACTGACTGACTGACACTAGAACGTTCAAAGTTAGAATTGTTCGAAGTACGAGACACCACTGCACATGAATCTCTTCAGCATGGCCTTGAAAGTTTGTCAGGGTAAAATGAATGTAGGATAATAGTGGATGGATGAGAACCACCTATCTTTAAACACCGATAAAACAGAGATGTTAATTGTTGGAGGGAATGACGCTGATCACAAAAATATTTTGTCAACATTTAACTCAGTTGGAATCAGTCCATCCATTATCCAACACGCTGTATCCTAACTACAGGGTCACGGGGGTCTGCTGGAGCCAATCCCAGCCAACACAGGGCGCAAGGCAGGAAACAAACCCTGGGCAGGGCGCCAGCCCACCACAGGGTGGACACACACCCATACACCAAGCACACACTAGGGATAATATACAGCCTCCAGTTAATCCAAAATGCTGCTGCAAGAATTATTACAAGAACAAGAAAATACGAACAATAACTCCAGTTCTTCAATCCTTACAATGGCTCCCGGTTAAGTTTAGGGCAGATTTCAAAATCCTCCTTTTCACATATAAAGCATTAAATGGCTGAGGTCCAGCTTACTTGTCTGAACTTATCATGACTTACAAACAAGAGCGCACATTAAGATCTCAATATGCCGGTCTGCTTATGATTCCAAGGATTAATAATATAACAGTCTGAGGTCGTGCTTTTAGTTACAGGGCCCCTAAACTGTGGAATGATCTGCCTGCTACTATAAGAGATGCCCCTTCAGTCTCAGCTTTCAATTCCTGGCTGAAGACTCACTACTTCAGTTTAGCACACCCTGTCTAGAGCTGCTGATTTACTGTTGTTAGACATTAGCACTAAAACATAAGTAACAAGATAGTTTGTTACTAACTCTCACCTATTCTGTTTCTCTTCTCGGTACTCAAATATGGCACTTGGTGCCACGGCCCACCTACCAAGTTGTTTTGCCTGCCTAACGTAAAGTCATCCCTGGTGGAGCATCGCAGGAATTGTCGGGTAGAGGGGTCTGGCTGGCTCAGTGCAGTCTCAGCTGTTAAATGGCCAATTGAGGGAGACAGCTTAATGGCTGAGGTCTCCAGGACTCTAAACAAATCCAAAACATATTATGTGATATCATCTAATGTTAAATTCTGCTCCATACTTGTAATATTTATATTTTAATACTGTATTGAGGATTACTTGTGTTCTGTTCTGTGTATTATACTGCATTATACTGACCCCCTTCTTTTTGACACTCACTGCACACCCAACCTACCTGGAAAGGGGTCTCTCTTTGAACTGCCTTTCCCAAGGTTTCTTCCACTTTGTTTTTCCCTATAAGGGTTTCTTTGGGTTTTTTTACTTATCTTCTTAGTGAGTCAAGGCTGGGGGGCTGTCAAGAGGCAGGGCCTGTTAAAGCTCATTGCGGCACTTGTGATTTTGGGCTATACAAAAATAAATTGTATTGTATTGTATTGTATAAAACAGGTAAATCATAGTGGAAAACGTAATGCTGTCTACACAAAACCTGCACCTTGGGAGAAGATTTGTTTTCCCACCACACAACAAGCCCAAGCATAAAGCCAAAGCTACACAGGAAAGGCTTCAGAAGAACAATGTTAATGTCCTGGAGTGGCCATATCAGAGCCCAGATGTCAATCCAACCAAGAATTTGTTGCTGGACTTGAGAAAGGCTGTTCACTCCTGATTCCCATGCAACCTGACAGCGCTTGAAAACCCAAAAATGGCAGGGTGCAGATGTGAAATGAGATTGGCTCAAGGCTGTCATGGTGGCCAGGGGTGCCTCCACTAAATGCTGAGGAAACGGTGTGAATACTTATGCAACAAGTTATTTTGTGCTTTATATTTATAAGTAGTCAATGATTAATAATACAATATATATATAATCTCTCTCTATATATAATTCAACATCTGTCTATCTGAATGTCTGTCTGCTTTTCATGAGAGAACTACTTAAAGGAGTCAGATCGGGTTTTTTTCTATAATTTGGTTGAACATTCTGGTTGATTTTGCGACCACTCTCATTGCGCTAAGTATTATAGTTCGATCGCAGAAGGAATTTATTCGTGTGAATTTGAGACAGAGGCTGTGGGCCGGGGTGGGGGAGTGTGATGTCAGGAGTGGGGAGCCGGTCGGAGTCCACCTCACTCACACACCAGTCTCTATACGAATCACTCTACCTTTGGCTACGTTTTGGAACGGACCTTGCCTCCGCTTAGCTAGCAATACCTGCTTGCTTATTGATTTTTAAACTTTGTCCTGTTTCACTACTATGCGGGTGTAGCCACGGGGGACAGCTAGTATATAATATAATAAAGATTAATAATAATCAATAATTAGAGTCATTGGAGGCTTTGATTGGGGAGGAGTCTGAGTGTCTGGGCTTGCGAGTAACCAAGATCCGAGCCTTTAATGACCTCCTGGGCACAGCCATCAACAGTGTATTTGTCTTCGGAGAGAGTGTCGACCTCGTCGAGAGGTTCACTTACCTCAGCAGTGACATTCATGTCTCTGGCGACTCTTCCTATCAAGTCAGTAGACAGATTGGGAGAGCATGGGGGGCCATGATGTCACTGGAAAAGATTATGTGGCACTCCCGATATCTTTGCAAAAGGACGAATGTCCAAGTCTTTAGAGTCCTGGTGCTTCCTGTTTTGCTATATGGCTGTAAGACGTGGACACTATCTAGTGACCTGAGATGAAGGCTGGACTCCTTTGGTACTGTGTCTCATCAGAGAATCCTTGGGTACTGCTGGTTGCTCATGGAATTCCGAATGAGGCACATTACATACATTGTGAGGAAGCATCCATTTCGACACTATGGCCATGTGATGCGATTCCCTAAGGGTGGTCCGGCTCGCTGGATCCTCATTGTTGAGGACCTGAGTGGCTGGACCAGGCCAAGGGGATACCCACGTAACACCTGGTTGTGGCAGATAGAGGGTCATTTCTGGAGGGTGGGACAGGACCGTGTATCTGCCAGGGGGTTGCCAACCAGGATTCCGAGCTGTTTCGTCGTACTGTGGGTACGGCAACACGCTGTACCAGTGCATGCTCCCCAACCTGACCTGACCTGACCTTAGACCACTTTATGAAAACATTCAAAGTGGGGGTACTTTATATAGGCATTGTATCAAGCCCAAGCTCCTTGTGTACGTTATATGTTTGATGTATCTCATTGATTGTGGGAATTTTTTTAACTGGATTTAATTTCATTACACTTTAGGAGGGAGGGGTTCTAATGTATTTTTTTTGCTCCAAGGTCCTTCAAATTCTAGTTGTGCCACTGACTCTGTTTATTACAGTGTGTAGTAATGAAAAGGGAAGTGAAAGATAATAAGAGAGGATTTCATGAACAGGCTGTTCAAAAGCACTTTCTCACAGGGGGGAAAGAAAAAAAGTAAATGACCAAAAAGGTGTTGTGTAAATAGCTACAATTTAATTTCAGGGTGACATTTCTTTACCTTTGTTTCTGCCGTTTTGTTTTCCCTTTTCATAAAAATCCTTTGTGATCACTGAAAAACTCATCAAGATAGTACATTACAGGGATGAGTAAAGAAATGAAAGAATAACAAAGCAGCGGTGGAGATAATGGAGTCCGGTCATTACCTGTATGTTCCAGTCATGACCTTGTCACAGTCCACCAGCATGAATTTGCTTGATATTTTTCCTGGTACTTTCCCAGAGGAGAGGTACATCCCAAAACCTTCAACTTTCCTGACCCGGATGTTCTGCAGAGGAAAGAGAATGAGAAACTAATAAAATGGAACATAAAGACAATAAAGTATTTACTTTAGACAAGAATCAGGTAATGCAGTCTGAGATGCAGGTCTTAGAAGTAAATGTCTTATGGGGAGCTCACAGCTGTTCAAATCCTTTCATTAGCACTGATGTTAGGCATGTGTCAGCTCATGGCACACACGACATGTTCACTCAGTGACAGTTCTTCTTCCGAAAAAGCCATACTGCCGGACCACATCATGTCACTTGTCACACACGTGTGCATGTGAGGCAGCTAAAGACCAGGGAGTGGTGAGGTGCATTGACTTTCTCTCTCGCTCCTCTGCAGACCATCTATGGGAAATCCCACATGTTTCTGGCGCCAATGATGATGTCACTTCTGGTTCCGGCGCCAGTGATGACGTCACTTCCGGTCCTGGCAATGTCACTTCCAGTCTCGGCCTTTAAAGCCGCCATCTTTACACCTCTCAGTCAGTTCTGTTTTGGACTCTGACCAAATAACATTTCCACAAACCTACCCATTTGCAGCCAGGGCATAATAAATGGGTGGCTGCCCCAAACGTTTTGATGTTTCCTGGTGATTCTTGTGAAACACTCTACCTAATATAAAGCAGTGGGAATCAGGGTGACGCTACTGAGACACAGACGTGGCGATGTGGCAAATTAAGCCGCTTGACAATGTCAATTGATGTGCAAAAGTATTACCCAGAAGGGGATACACAATAAATCAGTAGGAATTTGGCAAAAACTGTCAAAATGCAAATCCAAAGAAAGTCTCTGAAAAGATATAGAAGATCAAAACACACGAATGACATAATTACTAATCCAAAAAAACACCCTAAATTGAAAAATCAATTCAAAACACACACACACATAGTAATAAACAAAAAAACTCTTAGTTACACAAAGAGAGCTCTAGGTACTGACTATCACAAAGGCTAGGAAGCAAATGGTCAAGTGCTGCCTAACAAACTTTGCTAGGAGCCTAGTCTCATGGGGCCAGACATGATTCCCACATGAGAATACACGTCTGGGGACAACCCGTTAAAAAGTGTGTCATGAATAGCAGTGAAATCCTGCACTGCAAAGGCTCCAAACACAGGGCTTCTTCCTAAAACATCCATCCATCCATCCATCCATCCATCCATGTTCCAACCCGCTGAATCCGAACACAGGGTAACGGGGGGTCTGCTGGAGCCAATCCCAGCTAACACAGGGCACAAGGCAGGAACCAATCCCGGGCAGGGTGCCAACCCACCGCAGTTCCTAAAACATTTGCCCCCCAATTCCTCCAGTCCATGCATTTTAAACTACTGCTGGGGTATCACAAAGTGAAAGCAAAAGTTGCTGAACAACAACTGCCCTTTTCATAGCCAACTTTGTCAAATCGTATTGTGTTCCCAGGCCATCTGGTAAATATAATCATCTGTGCGAGCCCTGGGTCTTTCCCATGGTCTCCTTACAGCCAATTGTGCCTGGAAAACCTCAACAGGGAGGCGTCTGGGAGGCATCTATATCAGGTTCAAACCCAAGTCCTTTGCATTTGACTGCTACCCAGGTCACATTACACTTGGCCAATGTTTCTTCTGCAGGTGGTAGGCCCACAGGAGGAAAGTCCCAAGATGCAATATTAGGTTGTACCCGACCAGGCCCTGTGGCAGGCCAGGATACCAGGTGCTCACCTACAGGTAATCCTCCAGGCCTGGCTTCAGTAGGAGGCCCTGGAAACCCCATACTGTGCAAAGTTCTCTTGTTTAACGTTGTGCCTTAGCTTCCTTAGGGGCTGCGAATCACTCTTTGTCTGACCCCTCAGCAGGGGCTAATTTGTTTCTGCTCCAGACAACATAGCTCATAGCATCACACAAACCTCTCCACCACTATGAGGTAGCGATTCCCAGAGAAGTATATAAAGTGTGAACGGTGTTAATTGGGTATTCAGGACTTTAATGTTTCAGCTCTGATTTAACATTTATGTTAATAAAGACCTCCTTTTGTTAAATTAAAATATTGTGGTTTTTATTTCTTTCACAGTTAATACCTGGAGGAGCTGCCTGTTCTCAATAAAGGGGACCTGCTCTAGTGTCATATTCTTTCTTTGTGGGGAGGTTGGGGCTGGTAGTGGATAAGATTTGTATGAATTCACCTAATGCACACAACAAAAAGGAAACCTAAGAACCCATTGAGGGACCCTGTAGACACTCCATGAAGACAGTGACTCCATTACACCACTGCTGCTTGTGCCATATTAATATATTACAATAAATTCCAATCCATTTAGTCACTTTTGGATAAATTCATAATTTTGAATTTGTGATTTCAGCTTCTCATCTGGAAATGGTGTATGGAAACAAAACAAAGGTAGGCAATTTATATCATGAACTCAGCCTAGCATTCATTTTCTTATTTTCTTTGAGTTACCTTTTGGTTCTTATAATTTATTCTCACTTTAAAATATCCAAATACTTTTTGCCTTCTCCTTTATTCATTTCAGAATATTACATTACAAAATGACGGTACAATTGATTGTACAATAAGTAATATACTATTTCATATCAACTTCAAATTTGAAACTTTCCCTAACCTATTTTCAGATAACCCTCAGCAGAGGCCTAGCGTACCTACTTAAGAACAACATTCAGAAATTCCAGCCCAGTTCTAAGCAAGCGTTGTTTGGGCCCTCATCTGGGAAATTAAATTTTTTCCTAATTTTCAATAGAGTAGGACAGCGTTTCTCAACCTTTAAGTATTTGCGACCCGAGTTTTCATAACAGTATTAATCACGCCCCCCTAACGTTTTTTTGAAACCCTAATAAAATTTATTCCTATAGTTTTTGCTGCCGATACACCGCTACAAGTTTTTAAATTTCCCTACGAATAGTGAAATTACGTCACATATGGCAGCACTGCCTACCTCTTCTTATTTCTCGCACTTTCACGGAAAGTTTCAATCTTTGCCGAATTTCCAAAAAATCACCTGCTAGTATGAATGTGAACTTCATCTCGGCGAGGCCATATTTCAGGCTGGTTGTTTGACTTAAGTACTCGATTGTGTTCGTAGCAACTCTCATATACGTTGTAAAAACCAAACATTTTTAAGCTCATCACCATGGATAAATTTTTAATTGGGCACAAACGAGCATCGGTCAATTGTGAAGCATCAACAAGTGCGGAGAAGAACGTCGTTTCGAAGGTTAAACCTGGAAAATATTCTGAAGAGTATTTAAATTTTGGATTCACGAGAACCGAAGTAGCTGGAGAGGAGAGGCCCCTTTGTGTTATTTTTGTTGTGTTTTCTTTTTTTCACATCTTCGCACCCTCTTTTTTGTTACTACGTTGGGAACCGCTGGAGTAGAACATTTCTTTCCTGCTGTGTTATAATGTTTCAGTAGTATTTTTCCAATTAATAAGATTAGATTATGAGTGAATGTTATCTTTATGTTTATGTATGGCTCAGAGTTTCTCAACCACTGCAACTTAAAAGTGAGTCGTGGGGTGATGCTGGTGGGTCACCTGTTGCAGTTGATTATAATAGGAGCCATACAACATGAACTTCAGAAAAAGCCATCCAGCTGAAGGTGAGTATGCTCCCTTGGATGGGAGACCATCTAGGAAAAGCATGTGATGCTGCTGGATAAGGTGTTGCTGACGGCAGCAGAGGGCACTTACCCTGTGGTCTGAATGTGGATCCCAATTCCACAGTACAGCGATGAGGACACTGTGCTGTAAAAATGACATCATCCTTCAGATGAGACGTAAAATCGAGGTCCTAACTCTCTGTGGTCATTACAGATTCCTGGGTATCCTTTGTAAAGAGAAGGGTGTATCCCGATGTCTTGGCTAAATTGACTACCACAGCCTAGTCACTCTGGCTCTCTGTGTCTAATCGGCTATCTCTGTCTTACCCCTTTCACCACTAGCAGCTCGTGTGGTGAGCATACTGGCACAAAAATGGCTGCCATCGCATCATCCAGGTGGATGCTGCACATTAGTGTCAGTTGAAGTGGCTTCCTGCCTACCATGTAAAGTGCTTTGAGTAGTGAGAAAACTTCCATATAAATATAAAGAATGAATGAATAAATAATGTTGGTGGGTCAGGGTCAGTCAAAGTGGGTCACAAGATTGCTGTTTTGACAGTCGTGCTGAACCCCCACCTCTGCTCTGACAAAACAGACAACGGGAGAAAATGGAACACAACACAAGGAAGGTTGAGAAACACTGCTCTGACTCATGGGTGCCACTTTAAATTTCACAAATTTTAAATCTCGTGCATATATTCCTAAACGTGGTTTATCGTAAAACAACAGCGTATCAGGCAAGGAATGCAGTGAGTACGCAGAAAGTAATAAACAAACCAGAAACTCCCATTTGGACATCCCACATACAGAATACAAATTTGAAAGCTGATGCAGATATGTGTGCTTAAAAGATTACTACTGCTTTTATTGTCGTACTCTATAAATGTGGGCCATTTTCTCCATCTTTATTCCACAGCAAACTAAACACATGTTATTTGGTCAGAACCATTAGCGAGAGCAAAATTTAAGGTTAATGTTCTTGACACAGAAAAGCAAGTGTTTACTCAAAATATTGTCTATAAGGTAGTATTTTCTACTTAAATATGTTGTTTAATACAATAAGAAGTTACACAAGTATATAAACATATATACAACAAGCATTTATGTCAAATTGCTTCCTGTCTCACCCCTTCTGGTCCAGCTACTATTTAAACAAAGCAGCAACCAGTAGTCAGTGTTGACTCTCGTACCGGCTTCAGTCTAGGGCTAATCTCCATCGGTTGAAGCTGTCACAGCCATGGCTCCTAGACGTATTACTTGTTAACCATGATTGTGCTCCTCCTTTTTGACTCCAAACACCATTATTAAATGGGGGAATTCTTTTTGTTTTCTCTTCGCAGTATACATAGAAGCATGTAAGCATGCACCATTTTCTCATCCTTCTTTTGTGCTCAGAGCTGTAACTGCTGTGCGCCCATCCAAAATCATACAAAATACTATTACATCCATAATTCAAAGCATGAAACCATTAGAAAATTGGCTAGTAAACCCTAGTAACTGGACAATGACTGCCTCCCACTGCTGGTTTATAAACCATCACACTAATGATGCCACCCGATGTGACTTTAGAAGACACAACCCCAGCAACTAGCAACGTGCCACTGCATTGGAAGCACAACACGACAGCAAACGATTCCCCAAATAAATGGAAATAATAGCAATAATCTATAACAAAACAAAATAAAACACAAACGACATGTTCAATAATGCAGGAAATAGTACAGTATCAGTCATAATATTCTTTGCTTGCCATTCCCTACGAATTGGCCTTTCCTGTTTCGTACAGAAGCTGCCGAGCACATGCACACACCAAATGCCTTGAGGGAATGTGCCCAATATCGTCTCCCTCATATCCAGTCATGCATGTTCTAAATGCACATCAAACCACAAAAAATACATTGAAAACACAAGTCTCTGCATATGCATGTATCAGGCCATGAGTTCAAAATATACACAAAAATAAAAATTCTGTGAGTTCGTTCCTGTTTTGTACAGATGACGCTGAGCACATGCACACTCCAAGAGCCATGAGGGAATGTGCACAGTAGTGTCTTTTTCTTTCCAAAATATCTCTAGGATGGCTGTAATAATTGGCAAAGTGGCCATCATACTAAATGAACATACATCTCATCAGAGTTTCTGCATGTGAAAGGAAATGATTCCAGTGATTTTTTTTTCTTTTATCTTTATAGAACTTTATCCATCCATCCATCCATTATCCAACCTGCTATATCCTAACTACAGGGTCACAGGGGTCTGCCGGAGCCAATCCCAGCCAACACAGGGTGCAAGGCAGGAAACAAACCCTGGGCAGGGCGCCACACACACATACACACACACCCACACACCAAGCACACACTAAGGACAATTTAGAATCGCCAATGCACATAACCTGCATGTCTTTGGACTTTGGGAGGAAGCCAGAGTACCCGGAGGAAACCCACGCAAACATGGGGAGAACATGCAAACTCCATGCAGGGAGGACCTGGGAAGCGAACCTGGGTCTCCTAACTGTGAGACACTCCCACTCCCACTGCGCCACCGTGCCACCCGTAGAACTTTATTCAAACAGAAAATGACAGGCCGAAATATGTGGAATTAGAGCATGAAAACACATAAACATACGTGCATTAATGCATGTTTAAAACACAATCAATTCACAAAAAACACATGGAAAATACATGTGCTAATGCGCATCTTTGCATATGCATAGGTATGAATCAGGCTGTGAGTTCAACATATATTTAGAACAAAATTCTGTGAGCCAGTGGTCATACTGCTATAGGAAAACTCCATAGCGAGCAAGCATGAACAAGGAAATAGATAGATAGATAGATAGATAGATAGATAGATAGATAGATAGATAGATAGATAGATAGATAGATAGATAGATAGATAGATTTTAGTAGGTAGGATAAACTAGATAGAATTATGTGAAAAATGTCAGAAAGGGCAAAAATGAATCATTAAAACTAGATAGATAGATAGATAGATAGATGATACTTTATTAATTCCAAGGGGAAATTCACAAGGAAATGTGCAGCTGTGAACTTTTCAGCCAATTTCTTTTGACTGAAATGTAAACAAATTCATACACAATGTGAACACCTACAAATTAAATTAAAATTTATAATAAAGAGTAGTTCTTTTATTCTCATAAGCTTTGTACTTGGGCATGCCTATCTATTAGTAAAGAACATTCTCATGTTCAGACACCTGTAAGTGAAATCCAAATTTAGGAACAGCAGAGACCAGCAGGACTGAGAACTACATGTGGAAAGAGAAGTGTTAAGTGGGCAAGGATTCAAATTGCCACTCAGCTTAGTACCTCATTAATTAAAGCAGCTTGTTTAATTTGCAGCGGTAAAAAAAAAGATTAAACTATTATGTGATCTGTCATAACAGCTTAACGTTACAAGGATCAAGTAAAGAAATGTTAATTAATAATAATAATAATAATAATAATAATTATTATTATTATTATTATTATTGTTGTTGTTGTTGTTGTTGTTAATAAATAATAATACTAATAATAATAATAATTATTATTATTATTATGCCACTTTAAATTGCATTTTGTGGGTATCAGAATGTTATTTTTTTGTTAGATTATGATAATCCCAATACCCGGAACTGAATACTTAGTTGTGATGGTAGTAATAATAATAATAATAATAAAAAGAGGGCAGCATGGCTTGCTTCATTTAGTCAGTAAAGAAAGACACACACTGCTCTATAAAAAAGCACACTCTGGCATTTGAATGAGGTTAATGGTACCCAAACCGGTTGCATGATTATTCTGCTCAGGAAGCCATGGAGCCGAAATCAAGTGATGCAGAAGAGCAGTGATTCACCCAGTTTTCAAAAGGTGAAGCTGATTTCTCACTCAGCTCACACAGTGGGACCAAAATTAAAAAAAAAAAAAGCATCACGATCTGAACTAGTAAAGAATGTGGTAGAATAATAATTCTAGAATGGAGTTGGCTGTGCAGTCATTATGTTTTTTTTTTTTTTAAGATGGTATACACAAGGGGAGGCAGCAGCAATATTGCCTCTGGGAGACTGCGCTTATATCTCTGCAATGCCTGTGGAGATTTTGTTTTTCCCTGTTTTTATTTCAAAAAAACTACACTTCAAAAATGTGCAAGTTTATTTTTACTGGCAACTAAACTGGCCATGTGTGAGTTAGTTTGGTTGTGCAGCATGAAATCTAATGATGATTTCTATGTTGCACCCATAGCTGCTAGTTTAAGTTCAAGTCTACTAAGGCACTATATTTTGATTAAGCATGTTTGGAACTGGGTGGATGGAAAGGTAGAATCTCAAGGGGGGGTCCACATGGTGAAAAAACAAAAAATGCATTTGCAAAAGCTAGAAAAAAAATTAAGCAGGAGTTGTGTTACTTTAATTTAGGAAAAATAAATCTGACTATGAGTTGAGCAAAATGGAATTTCTTAAAATAAGCTAAAAAATTTTAGATACAAATTTTTTGAAAAGTCAATAAATCTTATGGCAAGGAAACCAAGATGTAATGACTTTTCACTTGCTTATACAGTATTTCATTTTTTTTTTTTTTGCAGTGCAATTCCTTTGAAGGCTGTCATCCAAAGAGACAAACTGAGTGAGTATCATCCTGGATTTTAACATCACATTCCCAAAATATAAAGCCTTGAAGAATAAAGTCAAATAAAGTCTGGTGCCAAAAATAATTCACAATTATCGAATACCAGTAACGGCGTACTGCACGATAACGTGCAGTGAATACACTTGACTTCTAGTTTTCATACTCTTTCTCCGTCTTTGTTTAGCATTTGTTTGCTCAGAGGTTGATGCGCTTGCTGCTTCCTGAGCAGCTCTTCTTACTCCACCCTAGCGGCCCGCTGCTTCTCTTTTTTCATTGGCATCTTTTCGCGTTAAAACTGATTAAGTTAGTTTTTGTGTTGCAATCACTTAGTACGTTTTCTTAAATTTTTCACTTAAGTGCCAATCTGCCTCAAGAATGATTAGCGAAGGTGGTGGGGAATGAGAACGGCGCCCATACGCATGCACCACACGGCTGCCCTGCTGCGTGGTGCCGAGAGTTGATTCAACAATAAAATACAATAAAAATAAAAAGAGTAATACAAATCATCACCCAGAAAGCGGATAATAGACGTAATGTACTATATGTGTACCAAATTTCAAGTCAATTGGTGAAACGGTTTGCGAGCTACAGGTGATTTAAAATCCTGGACAGACAAATGAACAGCCACGGTAGTGAATTATATAAGAAGATGATCCTACAATAAGTATATATGGTAGCTCAGTGTTTAGTGATGCTACCCAATGCTACCCAATAGTCCTGTAGCCGAGACTCCAATTCTTCACCTGTTTGTTTTGTATGTGGAAAGTGCATGTACACTCCATATATATATATATATATATATATATATATATATATATATATATATATATATATATATATATATATTTGGAACCCTGGGGCACATACAGCTGCCCTAACTCAACACAGGCAGGCAGAGACACAAGTTTGCCACACAGCACACGTTTATTCACGTCAGGAAACGCTTTTTCCCTGCTCCCCACAGCACAGTACACATAGCAAATGCACAGTCCAATACAATAGCATTTCCTTCTTCTTTCTCTACCTCCACTCCTCTTCTGGCAAGCTTCATCCACCTCTTTGCAACTCTGGCTCTCCAAGTAGTGGTGGCTGGTTCCTTTCATAGGACATCCGGAAGGATTCCAGGTGTGTGATGAGCTTCTTCCGGCTGCATTTCCAGGTGTGGCGGAAGTGCTACTAGATAGCTGCAAGCCAGGGGGCTGCCCTCTAGCAGTCCAGGGTAGATAGTGTCCAGAATAAGCTCTCTCCCCAGGTCCATGATCAAGACGTCCAGGCTGGGTAATGGCCCAGGTGGTCTACCACTATATATATGTATATATTGTAGTGGACAGCCGGGACACCCCTTCTGCTCATGTTCAGGGGGAGCCACCAAAGACTCCTCAGTACCTTCACCTGGGACGTTTGGAGCCCTCAACTGAGCGGGTGAAGGGGCAGGAGTTTCCTGCTTGCTTCCACTCCTGCAAGGGTCGAGCCGAAGGGAGCCGAGTGTGCTACAACTGCGGCCGCTCTGGCCACATCTGGTGGTGTTGTCCTGTGAGGACATCCAAGTGGCAGGGACGTCGGGGCAACACCCCCAGACCATTTGCTTTTGTTTCCACAGGGCAGAGCCGTAGTGCTGAGGACACCGACTCCACATTATGGAGAAGACCAGCCCTCACGGGACGGGCCACTGAGTCCCACGAGACTCATCTGGAAGAGGGGCAATGTAATGGACGGCTGGGTCCCATGCTGTATATGGTCCGGGGGAGCAGCCATGGGCTCCTCACTACCTCCCCTGGGACGCTTGGTGGCAGCCTCCCTGGCTGACGATGGTGCCTCAGTTTCCCGCAGGGTTTCCTGGGAGATGGATTTCTCCACAACCCTGTGGGGATCTGGGATGTCCGCCAGGAGGTGCTGCATGGATTCCGGAGCCCACCTGGACATCTCTACAGCCCCGCCCGGAGGTGCAATTAGCCACAGGTGATTAAGCACCTGGAGCACTTCCGGGTGGGCTATAAAAGGCCCAGCATCCACCACTAATGAGCCAGAATCAGGAGGAAGAGGACGAGGTTGCCTGAGAGGAGTGGTGGTGCCAGCGGAAGGATTGCTGTGTTGATAGTAAGGTGCTTTGGAACTGTGTTATACCTGTGGGGTTCACAAGGAAGATGTGCCCCACAGGGGAAGAGTGTTTGGGCTGTGTTTAAGTGCTTGGGACTGTGTATTGCCTGTAGGGTTCATGGGGACGACGTGCCCCACAGGTGAAGAAAAATAAAAGATTTCTGTTCCATTTACACGTGCCTCAGTGTGAATCTGCGCCAGGTCGGGCGCTTATTCATATATATTGTAGCGTGCGGCCGGGGGCTTTGCTGGGAGGACCGGGGAGGCAAGCATGGCCAGAGCGTTACCTCCCCTGGGATGCTAGATGGCAACCCCCCTGAGTTGCACTAGTGCCTCAGACTCCCGCAGGGCTTCATAGGAGTTGGAGTTTGGTTCAGCCCTGTTGGGATCCGCAGGCGCCGCCAGGGGGTGCTGCAGCAGGAGCTGCTGAGCCCTTATGGGAAATGAGTAGTCAAGCACCTGGAGCACTTCCGGGTGCCTTATAAAAGGAGCCAGCAGCCATTACTTGGAGAGCCAGAGTCGGGCGGAGGAGGATGAAGCTTGACTGGAGTGGTGGAAAGGAGAAGAGAAAGAGAAACAGAAAACAAAGTATTGTGTTTGTGCTGTGCTTTGGACTGTGTTGTGCCTGTGGGAAATGGGGAAGGCATTTGCCACAAGGAAAAAGAGAAAAATTAAAACGTGTGTGCTTTGAACTTGTGTCCCATGCTTGTCTGTGTTGAATTCAGCTGGCAGTGCCAGCCTGGGTGGTCCACAATATATATACACATTGTTACGCGCATGCACATAGGGGACAGTGTAAGAGCTCCAGTGATGGTAATTCTCCGCCATTCCATAGCTTGGTGTTGTGTAATCACCACCTTCTGTTTTCCTCCCTCTGCTTACCATAAGACTGACGTCTTTTCCACCACTGATGTCATTTCCAGTGTAATATATATATATGGATGGACTGGCACCCTAACTAGGATGAGGGTGCACTGAATGGAGCACTGAATGGATCATACAAGAAGTCATTTCTGCTAAGTGGGGCAATACCATCTTCTGAGGCCAAGGGTGGGCTTACTTCTTCCCCTGCAAACCATTATATCTATTCATATTCTTGTTAATCATTGTTAAAGTTACAATTTCCTTGTGTTTTTATTCACATACATCTCCTTTATCTGTGGGACCTGTTTGCAGATCTACTGTTTGGTTGTTCAGATATGTTGAAAAGGTCAATAGTTTCCATGGAGTGTATTTACTTTTTCACCACATTGTAAGTGATTAGCTCAGGATGACAAAACAGAAACTTTGTGGTTTAAAGTCCCTCAGTTATAATAATTTAGAGTTCCCAGTCACATTAACCTGCATGTATTTTTGAAATTTGCCAGAAAAGCATAATACTCCAGAAATTCCATATGGAAAGTGGCCAGGATAGGAATTAACCCAGGGTTCTTGGAGCTATGTGGCTATGGCTTGAGTTTAACTTAAGTTCATTTACGAGAAATTCTGTACAGAGAAATTCTTGTGTGTCTGATTAACATGTATCATGCCACCAGTGCCACCCCTCATCAATTCATAATTTCACATTCCTGCTACAGAATCTTTAAAGGAATGACAACACATTACTCCCATGAGCTTTTATCTAAAAGGTGGCTGATTTCAGAGGATTGTTAACTAACACTAGCTTTCGGGACTCTGTTGGGAGAGTTAGAAAGGTCATGGCCTTTATTTATGAGCAACAGCAAACAAAACACATGGATAAGATGGCAATATCTCAGTGCTGGATGCCCCAGGAACATGCCCAGCTTGAACTTAACAAGGCCCGCTCTTACACCTCATACCCCACATCCCGACAGGAGGACTTACTCTCAGATGTATTTCGCCCAACTCAAGTTGCCGACATGTCTGGATGAAAGATGAGACATGTTCTATGTCAAGGAGGATGTAGACTGGCACTTTTCTTTTATAACTGGCATCCACAAGGTCCTTCAAGATGTGAATGTCTGTAAATTCATCCATTACTATGGCCACCACCTAGAAGAGACAGAACAATCACATTTAATTCTGATGTTAAATGTTGATTTTGTCCTCAGAAGGGCCTTGCTAAATATTCTTGTGATGCTGCTATATGAAACAGAGCAGTAATCTTTACATCTCTCAAGGATGTGAAAAACAGAGCAGTTAGAAGGCCCATCTGTAGAAAACTGCTGCCATGGCTCCACTGTGATCGGACCATTTTTATTTTTGAATTTAGATAATGACACCCTCCACACCATACAGTGAACTGCTCCCTTGCTGTGAACTGAATGGCTTGACGGCAGGCCTTTATTTATGTATTACTCACTGTGACAAGTACTGGATTGACCAAGTAAATGTCAGGTAAGCAGTCTTCTGACACAAAGCCAGGATAAATGCTCTTAAGGCATCAAACGATGAGGAAGAGGCGGGGATGACACCAGTTTCCCAGGACTGACAGCATGCATGAGGTTCTATAGGGAACATGTGAAATGTAAAGACGTCAAACTAGTTTGTGTTTATGTTAGCATTAGGCTTTTGGGGCTGTAGAGTGGATCTGAATAGACGCGTTGAATGGATTAGCTTCACCCATTCCTGCGGTAAACATAAACTGACATAAGGGACAACGTAAAACAGCAGGGGGGAGCCTAGTCAGTTGATGTGTGTTTGCTAGCATTACCTGCAAAACAACTTATGACTTCTCTGCCTTAACACTGTAAAGAGTTACAATGAAATACAGTAAAAACAAATATATGCATATACATTAAAATTAAGCAAATATATATTACTAGGAATAGCTGGTAATTTGCAGTTTATTATTCTTCAGGCAAAATAAGGTGTACACAGGGTATCTGAGGCAGCTGCATGACAAATACCTAAAAACTTGGCAATAACAAAGAGTGACACCCTACATATAGGACAAGGTGGCAGGCTCCAGCATGTGCTGATTAATTAATGCAGGTTTTCATGCACAACTGTTATAGCTGGAAGATGTACATTATGAAATTGTGCTGTAGGAATAGCAAGAGATCACCAGATAGCAGAATTCTGAGCAGCAAACTATAATATCTGTTGTTCCTTATACATTTACAGCAAGGGCATATGTACCCAGATGGGTTTAAACACTCCACACATGCAAAGGATTACCCACTCTACAGAGTCTAGTTCACATCATGGCTGCCAAAGTCACATCATAAAGCATTCCAGCATTCTCATTGCTCATGCTAATCCTAGTAATATACTAGGGCTGGTCACAGATACAGTAGTGGAGTAAAAGCAGCCCACTTTTCTACACGGTAAGCAATAGGAGTTCACGTACACTCATGCACACCGGGACATCCTGTAAGCACTGCATGTGGAGTGCTTCCTGGTGATATCAGCTGAGCACTCTCTTACTCTACCCGCCCTTTACATGCAACACTGAAACTACACTCCACCCTTCCACTGTGTAAATCCTGCCAACTACACCAAGTGTTTTGTTGTAGGAGACACTCAACATTCTTGCTGGAAGAAGAACCAAAAAACCTTTTTTTCATTAAAATGTGCTTGGTATATAAAAAAAAAATGTCTGCTCTCATTTAAATTTCTAAGGTAAGGAGTTTTTAGAACATTATGTAAATATGTGATGTTCATACTCTACCTGTTGCATGAATCAGTGCCTAACTTTACAGTTGATTGGTTGAATACAAATGACTGTCCTTGAATGCACTTCCAGGAACAACAAAAGTCCACCAGAATTTATTACATTCCTTACTGGCAAAGACTATTAAACTGGAAACCCAATGTATGTGGGGTTAGACTCCCGTTCCCCTCTCCTCTATGCTGGAATGTCTGTGCTGAAAGTGGATGGATGAATCTTCATATCACTTTAAATGGTAGACTTAACTATCACAGGGGTCTATTTTTGTTTTGGCACAGAACACACCACAATCCTTCCCATTTCGGACATGTGCACTGTGGTAACTGCTGGTGCCTGGCCTCAAATCCAGGATGTTTGTACTACAAAGACCCCCAGAAGCAGCTCAATAGGAGATCATGTGTACTCATGCACACAGGGACTTCCTTTAAGCACTGTATGTGGAGTGCTTCCTGGTGATATCAGGTGAGTACTTTCTTACTCTGCCGACTTCACACTTTGTGTGAAGCACTGCTACTACACTCCACCCATCCACAGTGTAAATCCTGACAACTACAGCAAGTGATTTGTCCTGGAATCACAGCATGATCCATATCATTTTAGACATTTGCACTATGCTAACAGTCCAGTGGCCAGCTGCAAACATGCAATGCCTGGCATATAAAGGCTTTGGTGGAACTGAACTTATGGAAAGCTTAGCATCAAATCTTAAACTTTCCATGGTGGAAGGACCAGGGGAGAGAGCATATCCAGAGCATTACCTCCCCCGGGGTGCTAGGTGGCAGTCTCCCTGGGTTGCAGCTGTGCCTCAGACTCCAGCAGGACTCCATAGGAGTTGGAGTTGGATACAGCCCTGTTGAGATCTGTGCACACCACCAGAGGGTGCTGCAGCTGCTGCTGAGCCCTCATGGGCAGTTCTTCCGCCACACCCAGAAGTGCTGTCGGAAGCAGAACACCAAGCACCTGGAGCACTTTCGGGTGCCTCATAAAAGGAGCCAGCAGCCACTACTCCAGGAGCCAGAGTCGGGAGTAGGTGGACGAAGCTTTCCAGGAGGAGTGTAGAAGAAAGGAGAAAGAGAAAAGGAAGAAATTGTGTTGTTTTGCACTTGGTGACTGTGCTAGACTTGTGGGAAACAGGGGAAGGCGATTCCCACGGGGTAAAAAGAAAAATAAAAAAAACAGTGTGTGACTAGAACTTGTGTTCCACACTAGTCTGTGTCGGGTTGGGGTGGCGGTGCCCATCTGGTGCTCCACGATATATTAGCACAGATTAATGAATCCATTTCTGGCTTTCATGGATAAGATATTAAGGTCCAGCCAAGTATGTGAGTGTGGAGACGCTAGAGGTAGCAGGTGATGTTGTCCTCTTTGCCTCAACTGACTGCGATCTTTGGATCGCACTCAAATAATTTTCAGCTGAGTGTGAAGTGACTTGGATAAGGATCAGCACTTCCAAGTCTGAGGTCATGATTCTCTCTTGGGAAAGAGTGGATTGCTCTCTCCGGGTGCGAGGGAACAACTGCCCCTAGAGGGGGAGTATTAGCATTTCGGGTTCTTGTTGACAAGTGTTTTGTCTTGGTAGAGTAATATATGTTGCTCTACTTTCCCCTATTATATTATTAATAAGTAGCCTTTGTCAAAATGCCTAATCTCACAGATTTACCACTGTTTTTAAGGTATTATAGTATATAACTTATCCCCACCTTCCCTTCTATATCTATAACCTCAGGCAATTAGGTGTAGTAAAAAGACAAGCAGGAGTTAAGTTACACATAAAACAATGTATTATTTATAATAATCATAAATAATAACAATATGCAAAGTACATATGAATATTGGCAACCATACAACCTGATTAAATGGTGATGTGTAGTTTCAGGTGGCACACAGACTTGTAGTTATTTAAAATGTCTCTAGTTAAGGCATCATTGGTGCTCAGCTTTCTTCAGAACAGGCCGTATGCCTGTTCCAATATGGCTGCCAAGCTGTGGTTTCCATTGTGTTGTCTTCATCATCAGAGGTTAGTAAGAGATGCTTCTTTCAGATGTTAGTAAGAGAGAGAGAATGTGGTTGAACAAGCAGATTTATAGATTCTCTGTCCAACCCCTACAGCCAATAGGGAATCATAGTACTTAAAGGCCTCTGAGACAAGCCAATTCCAAACAAGCATACCTCAGACCAATGGAGAAATAGAACATCTTAATACCTGCCATCCCCCAAAATCATTTGTTGAGCTAAAGTTTGCCAGTTAGGCAACCTGGCTTCCTTTCTTGAAAGACTCAAGCAGAGAAACACCCATGTCAAGCACCTCCTTCCCCCAACTCTGTCGTAAAATTCAAAGGGGGGCAAACACGAATGCCTCTCACCAAAGTAACACTAAATTACATTGTTTTGACTAAATTACAAATAATGACATACAAAATATTTATCAAGTTACAGTGCATCCGGAAAGTATTCACAGCCTTTGCCATGAAGCTCATAATTGAGCTCAGGTGCATCCTGTTTCCCCTGATCATCCTTGAGATGTTTCTGCAGCTTCATTGGAGTCCACCTGTGGTAAATTCAGTTGATTGGACATGATTTGGAAAGGCACACACCTGTCTATATAAGGTCCCACAGTGGACAGTTCATGTCAGAGCACAAACCAAGCATGAAGTCAAAGGAATTGTCTGTTGACCTCTGAGACAGGATTGTCACGAGGCACAAATCTGGGGAAGGTTACAGAAAACATTTCTGCTGCTTTGAAGGTCCCAATGAACACAGTGGCCTCCATCATCCGTAAGTGGGAGAAGTTCAAAACCACCAGGACTCTTCCTAGAGCTGGCCGGCCATCTAAACTGAGTGATCAGGGGAGAAGGACCTTAGTCAGGGAGGTGACCAAGAAACCAATGGTCACTCTGTCAGAGCTCCAGAGGTCCTCTGTGGAGAGAGGAGAACCTTCCAGAACGACAACCATCTCTGCAGTAATCCACTAATCAGGCCTGTATGGTAGAGTGGCCAGATGGAGGCCACTCCTTAGTAAAAGCACATGGCAGCCTGCCTGGAGTTTGCCAAAAGGTACCTGAAGGACTCTCAGACCATGAGAAAGAAAATTCTCTGGTCTGATGAGACAAAGATTGAACTCTTTGGTGTGAATGCCAGGTGTCACGTTTGGAGGAAACCTGGCACCGCTCATCACCAGGCCAATACCATTCCCTACAGTGAAGCATGGTGGTGGCAGCATCATGCTGTGGGGATGTTTTTCAGTGGCAGAGACTGGAAGACTAGTCAGGATAAGGAGAAAGATGACTGCAGCAATGTACAGAGACATCCTGGATGAAAACCTTCTTCAGAGCGCTCTTGACCTCGGTTCATCTTTCAGCAGGACAACGACCCTAAGCACACAGCCAAGATATCAAAGGAGTGGCTTCAGGACAACTCTGTGAATGTCCTTGAGTGGCCCAGCCAGAGCCTAGACTTGAATCCGATTGAACATCTCTGGAGAGATCTTAAAATGAATGTGCACCGACGCTTCCCATCCAACCTCATGGAGCTTGAGAGGTGCTGCAAAGAGGAATGGGCGAAACTGGCCAAGGATAGGTGTGCCAAGCTTGTGGCATCATATTCAAAAAGACTTGAGGCTGTAATTGCTGCCAAAGGTGCATCGACTAAGTATTGAGCAAAGGCTGTGAATGCTTATGTACATGGGATTTCTCAGTTTTTTTTATTTTTAATAAATTTGCAAAAACCTCAAGTAAACTTTTTTCACGTTGTCATTATGGGTGTTGTGTGTAGAATTCTGAGGAAAAAAATGAATTTAATCCATTTTGGAATAAGGCTGTAACATAACAAAATGTGGAAAAAGTGATGCGCTGTGAATACTTTCCGGATGCGCTGTATATGCAAAATCTCACATCACAACACTATGTGACGATCAAAGGAAGCGTAAGATCAACAAGTGGATTGGAGTGGTTGTAGCTGTCCTGCAGGCGCTGCACTGGTCTCTAGTGGTAAAGCGGGAGCTGAGTCTAAGAACATAACTCTTGGTTTACCAGCTGATATACCTTCTTGCCCTCATTTATAGACATAAGCTGTAGGTAATGACTGAAAGAAGGAGATTGTGAGTACAAGGTTTCTTTGCAGGGTGGCTGGGCTGACACTCCATGATAGAGTAAGAAGCTCAGTGACTGGGGGAAGCCTTAGAATAGAGTCCAGATCGAGAAGAGTCAGTTTGGGCACGTCGTAAGGATACCCCTTGGCCATCTCCCCCTTGGGCTGTTACAGGCACAGCCCACTGTGCATTGACCCTGCGGCAGGCTCAGGACATGCTGGAAGGATTATATCTCTCGGCTGGCTTGCAAATGTCTGGAAATTCCCCAGGAAGAACTGGACAGGGAAGTTAACGCTAACCTGTTTGGCCTGCTACCACAGCAGCCCTCGCAAGGAAAAGTGGTTTCAGAAAATGAAATGAAAAATAATTCACTTTGGAACCCAGTGCAGTTGAAACCTTTCCCAGGAGCACATCTTACAGTCCAAGACTAATCAATGCTCAGGTAATCCTTGGCTCATACTTGGCCAGATCAGAGTCCCTAAGTAACCAAACGTGCCTGTTTTTGGAATTAGGAAGTTAGACTGAAGTCCTGGGGAAAACTGACACGGGCATAGGGAGAGCATTTAATCTCTTCACAGACACTACAAGTCATGTCTGATTTATACATAAAAGAGCATATATTAAAATCCAGTTAGATTGTGTTGGCATTGCTTCAAATAAATGTCATCACCCCATGTGAAGAAAGTGGCTGGTCAGTGCTGGTACTCCTTTGTCAGGTCATTCTTTACGGTCTTGCTGTTTCGTGCTCAAATGTTTAGATTTCACAAGCCCTGAACTAGTTAATGTCACCTAACTGGAATGACAGGTCCCCTTCGTCTCACTGATCTTAGATTTCAGAAAATGCCAAAAGGCAATTCATTGTTTCCTTCTGCAATTCTTTGTTCATTTGTTAGCAAAAAGAAGCAAAATGTTTGCATTTCCTGGAGAAGGAAACCGTGAAAGCACAAATCATCACAGTGGCGCTTATCAGTAGCGACATCTCATCACCACCACCCTTCATTTTTTAAGGAGCCCCGCCTACCACACCCTGCCCTTCTAAGATACCTAAAGGGAATATCTAAAAACAAAAAAAAAATCCATTGTATATATTGGCTTGCAGAAATAAATCTGGTAGGTGAGAGTTTAAAATGTCTCAACCAACCTTGACGGCACCAGCACTCTGTCAGGGAGCACAAGCTGAATGGTCACCATTTTACAAAAACAGTATTGAACAGTAAACATGAGGTGATTGCTGCAGTGGTCAGTGCACTGACCACTGGGTTTGAATTCCAGACCTGATCCCTGTCTCTGTGGTGTCTGTTTGTTCTGCTTTGGTTTTCCTCCCATAAACCAAAGACAAGCAGGTCAGGTTTTCTTAGCAACTCTAAACTGGCACTGTCTGAGGGAGTGTGGGTGTGTGGGTGGGTGCGCCCTGTGATGGATCAAAACACGTGTTCTCCATATGAGTGTGCTTGTGAGTGTTTATCTTTCTCTTTTCCCTTTTTGACTCTCTATAATTTGTAACGTCAATCTCAGGGATTCTTCCCCTGACCCCCTGTATTTTGGGTCATCTAACTGGCATTGGCGGGGTGGTGACTCTGAGGCTAGGGATTTGCATGGTTCGAATTCCGTAAAATGCAAGAAGTGACTCTACTCTGTTGAGCCCCTGAGCAAGGCCCTTAACCTGCAATTGCTCCATCCTGAGTATGATGTTAATGTGCATCCAGCCCTACATGCAGGCCCTCCAACCTGCAGGGGAAAACCTAGTGGTTGGTGGCAGGATTGGCACTACAGCCACCCCGTAAAGAAAAACCTCACAGTTTACAATGTGGTGCTGGGGTGTCACCCGTTGTACGGCTGCACTCGGGTCCCAATCCGGATGGTTTGGTGTGTGGTGGGTGCGGCAATGTGCTTTAATCAACGCAGGCTCCCAACCTCTAACTGGTATTGTTATTGCCCAGCTGACATTAATGGCTGGACCTAGGAGTGGTTAGTCAGTGGGATTTAATAGCCTGCACACTTTCAGCTTCTCCGTGGATGGAAGTAGGAGATGATTTAGACTTTTGATGTGAGTCCCCATCCCATTCTGTGCTTATTTTGGAAGCACCCATCAAATGAAAGGAGCACTGACTATTCACATTATTTACCCATCCTTCTGTTATTTAACCTGCTTAATCCAACAGATAGACATTGATCACATAAAAGCATTTGCTACCAAATTGCGATGGTCTTAACGCCATCACCAGACAAAAGAAGACGTACAGATGGAATGACAAACATAAGCAGCAAGAGGTTAGTAATGTGATAAGTAACATGTTTTTGTATTTTAATTGTTTTTAGGTTTTTCATCATCAGGACTTACTCTCTGTAATTTCAGGGGTGAACTTAACCATTAGGCAAAAGTCAGCAAATGCCTAGGGCCCCAAAGTAGCTCAGGACCCCATGATAGAAATGCATTTATGTACTTTTTCTTTCTGTAATATTAAAAATACTTTATTAAACTTGCGGTTATGGCTGTTATTTTCTATGGCCTTCTGTCAATTTGGGGCTCCCCTCGTTCAGACCAGACTACAATGGACTATCCATGTTAAGGCCACAGTACTGCACAGTTGGAAGGGAAGCCTGAAAGAGTAAACGTACAACATGGCTAAGAACAGAGGCTTGTAAGTGTAGCAGGGTCAATGACGTACCAGTATGTTCTACAAAAAAACAAGGTAATGACTAGAAAATGGAACAAAGTTACACAAGTGGAGCAGAAAAATTAAAACAAGGAAGAAAGCCAAAAAAAAAAGGTACAAAGTTCCCAAAAGTAATTTAAATAAGTAAGTGGTGGCCCTGAGGGGGCGGAGTGGTGGCTCAGAGGGGGCGGAGTGGTGGCTCGGGGTTAGTTGTGGCCCAGAAGGGCAGAGTGGTAGCTATAAGGTGGCGGAGTGGTGGCTCGGGGGGGGGGGGGGGGGCGGGGAGTTGTGGCCCAGAAGGGCAGAGTGGTAGCTCTGAGGGGGCGGAGTGGTGGCTCTGAGGTAATCAAAAGGTTGCCAGTTTGAATCCTATGAACACCATAAGTGACTCTATTCCTGGACTCCTGAGCAAGCCCCTTAACCTGCAATTGCTCCATCCTGTGTATGACATTAATCTGTATCTGGCCCTCCAGCCACCATAAAAAACCTCACACTATTCAGTGTGGTGCTGAAGTGTCACCTGTTGCATGGTTGCACTGGGATCTCAATCCGGGTGGTTAACCATGTGGTTGGTGTGGCAACGAGCTGTAATTAGCGCATGCTCCTAACCACTCTCTCTCCTTTTCAAATAACATGCAGCTTGATACTAGATATATATATATATATACAGTGGAACCTCGGTTTGCGAGTAACTTGGTTTACGAGTGTTTTGCAAGACGAGCAAATATTTTTAATAAATTTTCACTTGATAAACGAGCGAGGTCTTGCAGTACGAGTAGTTTGTCTGCTGAGCGTCATGTGATCACAACTGAGCTGATGGTTCTTCTCTCTCTCTCTCACTGCGGGATTGTGGGCAATTGTCTCCTATTCTCCGTCTGAGTCAGCGTGCCTCACTCAAATAGTCAACATCCGTATGAGCGTATAGTGTTTACTACAGCATTAGCATTGTGACTGTGCGCGCGTGCGCGCTCGTGCGTGTGTGTGCTCGCGCGCGCGTGTGTGCTGTGACGTGCGAGTCCCCGTCTTGCACCCTAAAACACGAAGCTGAGTCTCAGTACTTTAGCAACACAAGCTTTATTCAGCTTGAAACAGCGTGGTTATTTATACACAAAGACACAGCAGTCAGGCAGGGCCCTGCACATTTATAATGTTCCTTGTTCCTTGTATCACTCATTGATGGCAGGTGCTTATAGCATGTCCGTGATCTTTTCAGATTCGCTTTTACGGAGAACTGCTACAGCGCTGGGAGACTGCGATTGCTTTGGGACGCTCTTCCGCATGTCGTCCTGTCGGGTGGAATCCCACAAGAGTTTAGAAACTCACTCACACCAGCCATGATTCTTTTCAAAGGTAAAGTGCAAGTTACTTTGTTTTATGTATTTTTACTTTATATTTTGTATTAATCATTTTTGTATGAATAGTTTTGGGTTGTAGATCAAATCATCTGAGTTTCCATTATTTCTTATGGGGAAATTCACTTTGATATACGAGTACTTTGGACTGAGAGCAATAAATTATGCTCGCAAACCGAGGTTACACTGTACATATCTATCTATCTATCTATCTATCTATCTATCTATCTATCTATCTATCTATCTATCTATCTATCTATCTATCTATCTATCTATCTATCTATCTATCTATCTATCTATCTATCTATCTATCTATCTATCTATATATATATATATATATATATATATATATTTAGAGGACCTTTACAAGATGTTGCAACAAATGCAATAACCACTGCGCTGCCACAGTCAGTGTGTCAAACACCCACCATCACCACGTCATCCACTTCTGAGGGTAATATTGAAAGCACGGCCGCCTACATTTAGTGGTGGGCAAAGGATGACCTATGGTGCAGGTGCAAACAGCCTGCCAGCTGCCATGTAGACATATCCTAATATTCCGTACCTCATGATGTGTTCTTTTTTTTAAGCATTTTATTGATTTTATTAAAATGAAATAACGTTTCATGGAAGCGAGTCAAGTTTAACAAAACTAGGTTTGAAACAAATCAAACCTCACCCATGAGAAAGAGAGATAGGCCAACAGAGTAAAACTCTAAACTAGTAAAAATAAGTAAACAGATACATTAATAAATGAATAGAGAGAGAATCCATTTCCTCAGTTTAAATGCTTATTCAAAAATGTTACTGAATAGATCCTGCCAGGTTTTGAAAAAGTTTTGTACAAATTCTCTAAGTGAGAATTTGATTTTTTCCAATTTTAGATAATATCTAACATCGGTTACCCATTGACTTAAAAGAGGTGAGTTAGGATTCTTCCAGTTGAGCAAGGTAAGTCTGTGTGCCAATAGTGTAGTGAAGACAATCACAGTTTGTTTGTCCTTCTCCACTTTAAGCCCATCTGGAAGTCAACCAAACACAGTTGTTAGTGGATTAGGAGGGATTGTGACCCCATGGCTGTCTGAAAGGCATTCAAAGATTTTGGTCCAAGATGATGTTAAACACGTGGCCAATGATGCTGGAGCTTGATCGCAACGTTTACAGGTTGAATCTTGCCCTGGAAACATTTTGGACAATTTTAAACAAGACAGATGCACTCGATAGATGATTTTAAGTTGAAAAATTGAATGCTTTGTGCATATGGAGCTCGAGTGAATTCTGTGCATCGCTGCCTTCCACTCCTTTTTTGAAATATTGAATAAGAGATCCTTTTCCCATTGTACTCTGGGATCTTTGAAAGGGAGGGACTGAAAAATGTTTTTACATATTACAGAGATGCTGTCTGAGTCCTCAAGACTGATCAATATTTTTCCGGCATAGAGGTAGATAGATAGATATTTAGGAGTGAGGTGAGGAAATTTGGGCAGGTTCTGTTTAACAAAGTTTCTAATTTGGAGGTAGTGAAAGAAATGTGTTGCTAGAAAGTTCAATTTGGAGTGTAATTGTTCGTAGAATGCGAAGATATTAAATAGATATTTCCAGATATTAAAAACTGTGTACGTTTGAGAGGGGTGTGTTATTAACAAAATGTTGCTGCAGTTTGCTGGGGTAAGCGTAATAAGTTGCCAAGCAGTGTAATCCAAAGAAACCAAGCGTTTACCATAGGAAGTCTGCACATGGATAAATATCAATGTTTTTATCTGGGTTGCTTGCCATTGTCTTGCATGCTCATTTTTAAAGAGTATTATTTTGTGCAGGGTGATTTTATCAAAGTCGGATTTAATCGGTTGCAGCACCCTGAAATCGGAACTTTCGAGTGTCACTGTAACTCTGTACATAACTGAGCACAAATGTAAATGTGTGCGGGTTAGAAGCTGATCTATAGAAATGGATTATTCCTGCACTTGCCAGACATGCAACTCAGATTGCCATCCCTCATCGTGAATTTGAATTTTTGATCTCAGGACATCTTGGGCTGCAAGATGAGTTTTTTCAATTTTTTTTCGAGCTCCTTTTGCTGTTAATGTGGACAACATGCCAAACGTTTTGCAGCTGAAAGTAACTCCTGGGCAAAGGAGCAAATTCAAAATAAGTTTACCAAAGTTTCTTCTCCTGATTTCTACAGACTGCACATTGCTTAGGATTTGGTTGTTTTTTTTCATACTAGCATGCCATCATTACGAGGCATCGATTTCAATTGTGTGCAGGTCACTTAACAAATGAAATTACTTAAAAGCAGGTATAGAAATGTACTAACAGATACCCATCTTTGTAATAAATGATCACAAAAACCAACATTTCGTTTGATAGTAACCATTTGTGCCAACGGAAGCAGCTTCACGTTCATGACCAGAACAGCAGCATGAAATTATTTTTAAGTGTTTTACCATTGCCCTTAATAGCTTAAAAAAGCTTTTATAATTAAAACTATGTTTAAAATTATTGTTTGAGATTAACACATATGCTAGTTGGCCAGGGCTCATAGACACACCCAGACATACTGCATGAGTCATTATTAACAATTTGTCACACTTGTAGAAAAGATTGTCCACCCCTGCTTTATGTTAATAAGCATGAGATTTATTGAGGGGCCCACTGCTGTTTTTGCCTTAGGTCCCCAAGTCATTATATCTGCTTCTCTTTAATTTGGATGACGTTTAAACAAAGTTCTTTTTTAGTTCTTTCTTATTATTCTTCATGTTTAGAAGCGTCTCATGACTGAGATCAAAATGGTAAAATATAAAAATGGCGGCAGGTTCAGCTTACGTTATCCCTCCTTGAGTAAACAACATATTGATATCTCTAGCGTAATTAGCTTTATTTCCAAGTAGACCTTGGTGTTAACTTTTGTTTTTGGCTCCAAGTATCTCTTTGGCTCCCTCATTCGATTCTGATTTTGTCTTCTTGTTTTTGGTTGCTTTTCATTTATGATCTCCTGGCTCTGACTCTCTGCTTGTCCTAAGTACAGTATAATTATGGCTGTGTTTATTAATTATTTATTGATTTAGCAGATAGCTTTATCCAAGGCAACTTACAAAGCAAGTTATTCTGCAAGCAAGAATGAAATTGCAAGCATCAGAATATATAAAAGTGATTACATGGAGTAACTGCTACATAATTATACCTACAACTAGACTAAGACCAAAAGACAAACATCAGCATCCTAAACTCTTTGTTAGCACACCAGCTATTCTGTAGGATGGAAGAAAAGCAAGTCCAAAATATTCAATGAAAATGTGTGTTTTCAAAAGATGTCTATACACAAGTAAATTGGGTGCAGTTTGAATAGATAATGGGAGTCCGTTCCATGGCTTTGGAGCAAGAATGGAGAAGCACTGTTCAGTTTTGGCACATTTGGCAAGAGAAGGGAGGTTCAGAAGATAGGCAGAGGGAGAATGGGAACTTCTTGAAAATCTCTGCCTGGTATCTCCTGGTCCTTGTGTATTCTTGCTATATGGTTGTGAGGCATGGATGCTATCCAGTAACCTGAGATGAAGACAGGACTCCTTTGGTACTGTGTCTCTACAGAGAATCCCTGGGTACCATTGATTTGACTTTGTGTCGAATGAGGGGTTGCTCACGGAGTCCCGAATGAGGCACATTACCTCCATTGTGAAGGAAGCATCAGTTACAGCACTACGGCCATGTGCCGCAATTCCCCAAGGGTGAACCGGCTTGCAGGGTCTTCATTTTTGAGGACTCGAATGGCTGGACTAAGCCAAGGGGATGCCCACATAACACCTGGCTGTGGCAGATAGAGGGTCATTTCCGGAGGCTGAGATGGGCAGCATATCTGCCTCTTTGCCAACCAGAATCCCGAGCTGTTTTGTTGTGCATGCTCCTCAACCTGACTTGACCTGACCTTGTCGATCTCATAGAAATCTTGAGACACATGTGTGTCTTTAAATAAGTAAAAAAAGACAGATAAAAAGTAGATAAAAATAAGCTGATAAAACCTAAATATGAAGTAATACATAAGTGGACATTGTATACAATGATAGATAGATAGATAGATAGATAGATAGATAGATAGATAGATAGATAGATAGATAGATAGATAGATAGATAGATAGATAGATAGATAGATAGACAGACAGACAGACAGACAGACAGACTGACAGACAGACTGACTGACTGACTGACTGACTGACTGACTGACTGACTGACTGACTGACTGACTGACAGACTGACTGACTGACTGACTGACTGACTGACTGACTGACTGACTGACTTGATCAGAGATGGGACCAAGAACCTGATGGTCATTTTGACACAGTCCTCTACTAAGACTCTTCTAGAAGGACGATCATCTCAGCAGCAGTCCAACAATCAGACAGAAGCCACTCTCAAGTAAAAACTATTACTGGTGTTGAAGCTTAGAGACCTTGGTCTGAACTGCTCCATATATGGCTTGGTGCTATGACTTCCCAACAAATAGGCCCCAGTCAGTGTGAATTGGTAACAAGATCTCCTCCATGCTGTTCACCAACACTAATGTTCCACAAGGTCTTTACACTGCTATACAGTTTATTCACCTATGACTGTGCAGCAAATCATGAGGGAAACAGCAGCATGAAGTTCACAGACGACTCCACCTTGATTGGTTTTGTGAACAATGGCGATGAGTCTGCCTACAACACGAAAATGAAAAACCTGACTGTATGGTTCCATAACAACAACCTCTCCCTGAATGTTAAGAAAACAAAGGGAGCCACTGACTTCAGCAAGAATAAGGGCAGTCACGCTCCACTCCACATCAGGCTCCACTGTCCAGACAGTTAGCAGCTTCATGTTTCAGGTTGTCCAGATCACTGATTGCCTTTGGTGGTCTGTCATAACCACTTACATCCTCAAAAAAACTCAGGAAAGACTCTTTTTTCTGAGAATAGTAAAGAGCTTTGTGATGGGAACCAAAATATTGGTGAACTTCTACCAATGCACTATTGTAAGTATCCAGATGCATCACAGTGCAATTGGGTAGCATGACTTGCCAGAATCACAGACTCCTCCAAAGGAAATTGGGCGCCTGATTGTTCTAAAATCATTGGGGTCGACCTTCCACAGCTACTATGTATACCAGCTACTCCACCAGATGTCTGAGAAGGGCTGAATCCATCATCTTAGATAGATAGATAGATAGATAGATAGATAGATAGATAGATAGATAGATAGATAGATAGATAGATAGATAGATAGATAGATAGATAGATAGATAGATAGATAGATAGATAGATAGATAGATAGATAGATAGATAGATAGATAGATAGATAGATAGATAGATCATCCAAATCATGAAATTATCCTGTTCATCCAACTTCCAACTCCAGTAAATCCTATTATAATGTTATATAGGACCAGAGCCTAAATAGCCACCCTTAAATGAAATGAAATTTTAAAATGTATGGAAATTCAAATAACAAAACTATGCCATTAATTTAAAAGGGCATAAAATGACACATGCTGGTAGCTTTAAGCTTGTTGTTTGTGAATTAAAAGTCCTCTTCCACACATAAACATTCATGCTAAGTTGAAATCTACTGATATCAGTGGTGTTCCTGCGGTGCTCAGCCACACCCGATGCGTTCAAAATAAGTAATACGCTCCCCTCAGTAATTTCGCTTACTATTAAAATGTTAATAACAACCATCAGCTTTGTCTTTTTATGCATTTTTTTCAAATTTCTATGAAATGCTCAATGTAATTGCTTATCTTGAAAAATATTCTTCTTTTAGAATGTGAAATTGTCTTCCTGCTGGGTGCTGCAAGTCTGAATGTCTGGGCTGATTAGCCCTGCAGAGTTCCCTGTACCTTCAGGTGTGTGTGCACATGTGTAGCCTGAACTTGACTTCAGGGCATCATGGACACCAGGTATGGTCTGATGTTCTAGTCAAGATGGGTCAAAGTTCCTTGCATGCCTGGAAAGCCAGTTTTACAGAAGGACAGGGGGAGACCACTCACCTGGATTATTTGCTTGCCCAATATAAAAGATGGCAGTCTCCCTGGGCTATAGTACTTGCATGAAGGCTAGAAATTGCTAAGTTCCATGGGTGCCACCAGGGGGAGCTTCAGGGACTGATCATCGCTACTTTAAGGAACTTCCGCCTGACCCGGAAGAGCTTCCAACAAGTAGTGCTGTAAGAGCAGAAGTACTCTCGGGTCACACATAAAACGACTCCAACACCTTGCCAGAGGGAATTAGGGAGTCGGGAGGACAAAGCTCACCTGAAGGAGTAGAAGGAGAAGAAGAAGAGAGAGAGGGAATTGTACTTGGGTGATTCTATTACGATAAGAAAAATTTTTGTAAAAGGTATTGTAAAAATGAACCCAAGACTTATGTTGACAGCGGCACGGTGACGCAGTGGGTAGCGCTGCTGCCTCGCAGTTGGGAGATCTGGGGACCTGGGTTCGCTTCCCGGGTCCTCCCTGCGTGGAGTTTGCATGTTCTCCCCGTGTCTGCGTGGGTTTCCTCCGGGCGCTCCGGTTTCCTCCCACAGTCCAAAGACATGCAGGTTAGGTGGATTGGCGATTCTAAATTGGCCCTAGTGTGTGCTTGGTGTGTGAGTGTGTTTGTGTGTGTCCTGCGGTGGGTTGTCACCCTGCCCGGGATTGGTTCCTGCCTTGTGCCCTGTGTTGGCTGGGATTGGCTCCAGCAGACCCCCGTGACCCTGTGTTCGGATTCAGCGGGTTGGAAAATGGATGGTTGGATGGACTTATGTTGATGTTGGTGTGTTTGAGGATTTGGGTGATCAGTGGCACCCTGTACAGGTCACAAGGGTCATCACTCATATTAAAACGAGGACCATCTGTTGTTATTTTTTTTTTATTGCAGGCTTGCACTTGTAGTTCATGCTTTTCCCACTCAAGACCATGCACCACATACCAACAAGGAGGTGCAAAAAATCTAGCAGACTTTTTTTGTATCACTTAAAGGTAGCCACAGAAAAAGAGATCAGTATCAGGAATGCATCATTGATATTATGCTGCATCTTGATTTCCCCCAACAACTGAGAAGGACCACCCTAAATTTGAAAAAGCCACCAAGAAGGCCTATGTCTGCTCCTGTTTCAAAGAGGCACAAAATCCTGGTGCAGAAACAACAGGCAGGTATGTGACAAATGATAATTCAATAGTTTGCTGGCCTTGCAGAAGCCCCTGACTGTGGGGTACTTAGCGTTAAATTAATAAAGTATCTATCTATCTATCTATCTATCTATCTATCTATCTATCTATCTATCTATCTATCTATCTATCTATCTATCTATCTATCTATCTATCTATTTATCTATCTATCTATCTATCTATCTATCTATCTATCTATCTATCTATCTAGTTTGAGTTGTGTATGTTTTTCCATGTTATCGTGGCTTGCCCTTTTCCACCTCCAATCAATTCTAAACTTCAGGTATTGCCATTTCAATTTAGGTAATTCATCACCAGTGGATTTTCCTGAGCAATGGGTGGTTGTGAGTTACTCACTTTACTGAATGTTGAAGTCTATAATGCTGTCTTTTGTCAGATGCTAATGATATTAAAGATCTGATGCCAATTGAGATAGACCAGGCACCAGAATCCCAAAAACTAATTGACGTTTTGTGATGTGAATGGTGTGTGAACTTGCATGTTTCACTAGTCCTTTTCAAATATGAGGCAAACATTATTAGTTGGGTAAGTTAATGTTTATGTTGGGGAAGTCTGCACACATATTGGAAAGTTCTGGTATGACGCCTGCCAGGGGTAAATGTTTGGATGGCATACCGGTCATTAAACCACCCACATGACCCTCTAATAGTTTGTAACTGAGATGAGACAACAGCCAGTTTTGAATAGTCAAAGTGCATGGTGAAAGCTTCTTAAAACAAAGTCAGACTAATAAGGTGCAGTGCAGAAAGTAATAAATAAGATTAAATAATCCAACTAAAAGTAAGTGCTCATCTGCAATTAAGAATTGAACAATAAATGCGTTAAAATCCGAAAGTGAAATACTTTTAGGCATCTGATAAGAAACTCCTCTCATCTCTCTTTCTCTGTCTCTCCCGCACACCCTGGTGGGTCTGCTCAACATCAATCGACTCCCATCCTTCCTGCCCACTTCAGCTTCAGCCGAGCCAGCCCTTCATTATCCCATACACTGTATCGCCCAACCTGTATCTCGGGAGGATCAATCCAAGTCCCCGCTCTTACACAAAAGCTCAGTAGGGACACCCCTCGGAGTGCCAATGCCTTCGCTCCCTCACAGAGGCCTGACCGCCCTGCCTCCCCAAACTCATTCATGCCTACTTGCTCTCCTGATATTTCCCTGAGGTTCCCTTACTTTATCCTCCAGTCTTCTTCACTACTGGGGAGTGGTGGCTCTGAGGCTAGGGATTTGCACGGGTAATCGGAAGGTTGCCTGGTTCAAATCCCGTAAACACCAAAAGTGACTCTACTTCATTGGGCCCTTGAGCAAGGCCATTAACCTGCAATTACTCCGTCCTGGGTATGACATTAATGTGCATCCAGCCCTGCATGTAGGCCCTCAAACCTGCAGGAAAAAACCTGGGGATTGGTGGGAGAATTGGCACTCCGGCCACCATAAAAAACCTCACATTGGTTCTGTTCCATCTGAACTTGTGTGGTGCTGAGGTGTCACCCATTGCATGGCTACACTTGCGTCCCAATCTGGGATCCAGAGTTGGTTGGTCATATGGTGGATGCGGCAATGTGCTGTATCAGTGCGTGCTCCTAACCTCCTTACTATACTTCTATTTTAAAATATTGGCGGATGCAAGTGCTTAATTACGCACCCCAGGGTGATAATGAGGAAACTGGACAGAGTTTTTCTGCATGTGAATGTCAGCAAGCCAATTCCCTTTTCAGCAGCCCTGGGGCGGCTCCACCAGGCAATCATACACCTGAACTAAACCACACTATTTCTTTGAAAAACCAGACTCACCACGGACCTCACTTCATCTCAGCCACAACTAGAAGTTTTAAGGCCTAAAAGACCAATGAAAAATATAAATCCATATCAAGGGCTGTTTCCTCGAAAAGAATTTCCTGCTATAGTTAATTTTATGGGTCTCCCAGGAGTAGTGTGACTACCTTTCAGCTTAAACATTCTCCCCTTTCTGGTTACATTGATTTCCCTCCCACTTCCTAAAGATGTGAAGGTTACGTTAGCTGACCATCTAACTAGGCCTCATTTGAATGAGCGTTACTGACGCATGGGTTCTGTTTTATACTGGCAGATAGAACTCTGGCCTTGTGATTCTGAAGTGAGATCAATAAAGGGATGATCAATTATGCACACACAATCTACTTCTCATTATACTTCAGTTTTTTCAGTTGTTGGGTTTGAAACATATACGGCGGGTGGGGGGGGGCCCCCAAAAATAACGACAATTTTTTTCTGGAGGCTGGAGAGGCATTAGTTCCGACGTTTGATGCTAGGTGTGTGTACTAGACTGCCTGCTGCATCATTTGGCCAAGCGGCATCCATGAAGTGCTCAAGCGATTGTGTGATGCAGTGCAGACAAAATGACCCGAATTGCGGCGATCAGGCCAGTGGTTTCTCCATCACGACAACACTCCCACCAAAAAACAGCATTGAATGCGCGGCAATTTCTCACAAAAAAAACCAGGATGACAACGGTTTCCCACACCCAACTCCCAGGACCTTGCATCCTACGATTTTTTCTTATTTCTGAAAATGAAGAGGAACTTTAAAGGAAAGTGTTTTCAAGATGTAGAGGAGGTCAAGAAGCAAACGATGGAGACACTAAATCACTTTGCAAGAGTTTCGGAACAGTTTTGAACAATGGAAAAAGTGGTGGGACAAGTGTATTGCGTCTCACGGAGAGTATTTTGAGGGTCTCCCCTCTTATTTCAATGTGATAGGACATGTGATTTCAACATGACCAATAATTTAGTCTCTTGGTTTGTTCTGTCAGTGCTATGCTGTTGATACTCAGCCGTACCTGTCATTCCCTCCAGAAGACCACATGATGCCAGTTGGAATCTCAGTATGTCTCACTGATGTTGTAAACTGGACAAAAGAACACCATGTCCAGCTCAACCTGTCAAAGACTCCTTCTTTTTATCCCAGGTCATCTGTCTATTCAGCAGCCCATCTCTGTTCAGCTTGGCTCACTTTCACTAACACCTGCCATGTCATTACACAACCCTGGTGTGGTGATTGATGACCAGCTGTCCTTCAGGGGCCGTGTTGCTATGGACTCTTGGCCTTGTGGATTTACTCTGTACATTATCAGCAACATCAGACTGAATCTGACAGAATATGCGGCACAACCCCATGTCTAAGCTTTGGTTTTGTCACAGCTGGACTACTTCAGCTCTCTACTGGCATGTATTACCAAGCAGATGATTCAAAATGCAGTCACACATTTGGTGTTTAACCAACCAAGGTGGACACGTGTCACTTCTCTCTTCAGGTCACTACACTGGCTTTCTGTAGCAGCATAAATGAAGTTCAAATCCTTGATGACCACCTACAGGAATAGTCAACGGAGTCATGTATCTTTGTGTATGAAGGCACTTCCGAGGATCTATGCTTCTTCTCGGCAACTTAGGTCTCCTGTTGAATGGCCTATGGGGTTAACACCCCTGTTTGGTATCTCTTTCCATATGTAAGTCTTGGCTGGTGGAACAGGCTGTCCACCTACATTCAAATTTATGACTTCCTCAATGCGTTCAAGAAGCGTTTGAAGTATCTCTATTGATGAATTTCTTTCTAAATGAATATAAGCAGTTAGGCGCTTGCACCCTAAGAAGTGTAAATAGCTTGTATTTTGTCCTGAGCCCTTCACCTGTGATGATCAATTCTGTAACCTCGTCCTGTAATTCTTGTTCCCAAACAGTCCAGTTTGATGTTTACTTGATTATTATGTGACCTCTTTTGTGAGTCGCTTTGGATAAAAATGTCTACTAACCAAATAACGGTAAATGTAATTATGATTTATAGAATGCACATAAAGGGAGGAGAGCCAGTTGGCATCGGCCATCAGAACAGCGGAACTGCATGTTACAAATAACTTTGACTTCCCTAATGGTGTATTTTTTCCAAAAATGTTGTCAACTGGGATGTTTGCTTTCCTCTACTCCAACGTTAATTGACCATATCTCAATTATTATCTTTAGATGAGTTTGTATTGCCATTATTTATTAATGATAATTACTGAGATCTGTATTTTTAAAATATTTCATGTTTTTTGTGAACATAGACATATGGTTTAGTAATTTACCATTAACATATTATATTTGTAAACATGTGTAGGCACTGACTCTAAACTAAGAGAACATTGTTATACAAGTATAAATTGATTTGAAAATTAATATTTAAATATTCTGACACACATGTGCTTAAGCAATCAGCACAATGAACAGAAACGAACTGTCGTTAAATGAAGGTGATTGCAAAAGAGCATCTGGGTGACTTGTCTTTTTGGCATGTGAAGGAATGTGCTGGCAGCTAAATGGATCTAAGACAAAGGATATGGATGTAGACTTAGGTGTTTCCCACCTTCCTGCTCATGCTACAATCTTAAAAAGGGGAGAGTGTGGACATGGTGGAGTACTACAAATATCTGGGGAAAATAATAGGCTAAACTTTCATCTCAGCACAGAACGATTATGTAGGAATGGACAGAAGTGACTGTTCTTTCTTAGGGAATTCAAGCATAATGACACTTGTCAGTTATTGAATCTGTTGTTACTTTGGCTTTTATGTGAAGGGTTGGGAACCTCGGCCTTAAGAGTTTAAACTCTGTTTAACAACATCATAAAAATTAGCAATAAAACTATTGGTTTGAAGCTGACCTTTGTCACTGAACTATTTTACAAACAAGTTAGAAAGAAGAACAACTCAGTTCTATCAAGCAGTTGCCATCCATTTTTCCTTATATTTCAATTGTTGCCATCAGGCTACAGATTTAAGGTTCTACAGGGTAAAGAGCAAAAGATGAAAGAACTCTTTTATTCTCTTTTATTGAATTCTGTTACCTGTGAGGATGCTCCTGATTTCTGAATTATTATTATTAAAGGTAATTATTCTTTGTTGTGCTAATCTTGAGCATGTGTACCTAAGTAACAACAGTTGTCAGTTATTATGTCTTGGCTTATGTTCTTGTATCTGGGTAACAATGTCCTGTGTTACTCATACTCTTCTGATGCACACAGAGTTCCCTCTGGGACAATAAAGTCTACTTAACTTAACCTAAACTCGCACCTTCTGGGGTTGGTTGCCTTCTTTTTGTGCATGATGCTAGGAAAAGGGAAAACTGGCAAAGAAAATGGGCAGGGGATGTTCTTGTGGACATCTATGTTTTATGATGTAAGGGCTATGGTGTTAACTGTAATGTAATGAATGAATACACTGGACAACTGTGTATAGTTTTTCCAAATATCTTCAACATGAGTCTGATCCTACAAAGGGTTCCAGCTATATAGAAAACATCTTGTGTGGTGCCAGTATCCAAGATAGTTCAACCAAAAGTCTTCAATGGCTACTGATGTTCTTCATTGATTGAATGGTGATATTACCTAATTTACAAATGTTGGTGACTGAACAGGAATCATGAGTAAATGTTTAAAGACTAGACTAGGCTAGGTTAGGTTAGATTAGATTACATTTTATTGGTTCCCAAGAGTAAAGTATAATTTTAAAGACGCTTGGATAAGATGATCATTATAATTCAGTTTCATTATAGTTTGTGATTAAATTAGGATAGTCAGTTTTTTCTGGCACTTAGATATGATTTATATGTTTGTGATTTATGGAGCTGCATGATATCTTCAGGATTGGGTGGGGGTAACCCTCCATTTTTGCCTAAAGGGTAGACAGATTAGTTTAGACAGATCTAAAGGTAAAATATTCCTTACATCTTTACGGAGAAGCATGCCACACTGTGGGTGACCAACTTGCAGAAGTGGAAGTATTTATGGCCTGTACTTCATGCATTCCTATTTCTGTGTGTTTATCTAAATGACATGTGACTGATAATAAACTTGAAAATAAACTGCAGTACTTCCTTAAGAGAACTGTTTAGCCTTATGCGTCATCATTTCAGCGTCTTATGAATCAGTAACTTACAATAAACTCAGTGCATGTTAGGTTAAGCCCTGGTGGGAGTTTGTGTGCTTTAAGAAAAGATTTTAGGATTGTATTCACACATAACAACAATTATTTATTTCTCAGAAATTGCTGAGTAAGGTTCCCCTGGAATATCAAGCCTAACTTTGTTCACACATGCCCACAACTTAGCAATTTAGAGATAAATTCTGGCAAAAATTTGCATGCATGAAACAAACTAATGATTTTAGCCTCCTGGGCTACAAAGGTTCTTCACTAACTTCATTAGTTTAACTGGTTAGGTCGCTTATGTGCTTACTTGTATTGAAACTCCCTAACATATTGGCCAGTGTTCAATCCTAGGAGGACAAGTGACAACAAGATCTAAGAGTAAATCTGGTCAAGGTCACAGCGGTATAAGAAGCAATTTTTGTTAAACAAAAGTAAGTGGTGATAGTGTAACAACAATTTGATTGGTGGCATCTTTCCATCGAATCGGTTTTGTACTCTTTGTACAGCTAGATTAAGAATATAAAATTAGGCTTGAATACCAGGTGTCAACAAAAATGATGAGGGTGCAATGAAAACTGATAGATATATACGTGTCTCAACTCTACACTCAAAGAGGACTAGTGGGTATCACAATTCATGTGGCTTACAACAAAAATACGTTCATATTGTGAAAGCTATGAAACCTGCCACTGAGTAATCTTAGGTTTGTAAAGCAGCAAGACGAATTAGAAAATTACACTTCAGCACTCTCCTAAGGAGCTTAAAAAGTGTGAAAAGCCCACAAGGACTTCTTGTGCAGTCAGTGTGAGTACCTGCCTACCATCAACTAGCCTCAAATGAGCACAATCAACTCTATATTGCAAGAAGAACAAGAACAATGTCACACACATGTGACTAGGTGGAAGCTGAGTGGACCAAGCGGAGGTAATTATTCACCAGGCCAGGGGGTGGCAGGGTGCGCTAAACCTACTTCTGTTGTCTCTGCAGGCCAAATATGGGAAAACCTATCTGATTCTACATCAACGATATCACTTCTGGTTCTGGCACCAAGACTGACGTCACTTCTGGTTCTGGTGCCAAGACTGATGTCACTTCTGGTTCCGGCACCTATAACAATGTCACTTCCAGTTCCTGTATCAAGACTGGTGTCACGTATGGTTCCGGTACCAAGACTAACATCACTTCTGATTCCAGCCTTAGATGACATCACTTCCGGTTTTGGCTTTTAAAGGCACCATCATTTCACCCATCAAGTTGGTTCAATCTGGAACTCAACGAGTACACTTCAGTACTGTCTTCAATACCCCTTTGTAGCCAGGGATAATATATTGGTGGCTGCCCCAAACCTTTTTTGTGTGTTGAGACTGATTCTATTGACAACAAGAACCACTAGTAGTACCGCTAAATTATAATGTGAAAAAGTATAAGCAAAAAATATTTTTAACACATAACACAAAATAATGGAATCTAGGTTTTTTAAAAATTATCAGAGGAGCCGATGAACTCAGCCTTCTATTATAGTGAGAAAATGAACACCATGATCCCACATGTTAACTCACTTGACCACGTCAGCTTTAAAATTGTCCTGACTTGGCAGGAAAACAGATAACTAGTTTCTTGAGATAAGCCAGGAGATGCATCCAAAAGGCAAAACAAAACAAATAAAATAAAATAAAGTGACCGAAACTTAGACGAGAGGCAAAATCAAGAGGCTAGAAATTCAGGGAAGAGGTCGAAAACCAGGTAAGATGTGAAAAGAAATCACAAAGAGAATATAATAAAGGTTTTGAAGGATTTATCCAACAATCAGATAAAGCTCAGTGTAAAGATTGACCTTTCACCCCATCTGCTGATTAATCTGATGTCACAACCCCAGTGACCATGTCACTAGAAATGCGGGACAACGGTATGCAAAAATGGCTTCCATAACATGAAAAGACTATAAAACCTGAAAATTCAGCCCTAATCGTGACAACAATGTTGTAATGCTCCATTCAAACAACTAAACCGAAGGCACAACGATTATATGTTACTGCCCCTAAAGCAGGAGCAACAAAAACTGGAAAAATGGATGACCAACATTACTTCTCTAATGATCTCACATCAGTGTACAGAAAAAAAAATGACAAAAATCATTATAAATGAAAAGTATGAATATATATACTGTATATATATATATATATATATATATATATATATATATATGAAAATATATTTGAAAAAAAAAAATTAAATACAGGAAAAAAAAATACAAGCTGAAATCCATATTTACAAACTTACCCAGAACCCTTCCCAAACAGAACTGTGAATATTATCCTTATGTATAATAAAAAGCAAACAAAGATGATAATAACTGCACATACCTGGAAGTCTGGCAACAGCAAGGTGTTTTAAATGGATATATTCCTTATCAATATCACCACAGGAAGGTAGTCTGAATTATGAAAAATGGATGATAGCATGGATGGCAGAGCGGACTACAAATGGTTAAGCACAGCTTGAGTTGTCTATCAGTAGATGTTCCCTTCATGGACTCTACAATCTGCACCTGCTCTACCCAAATATTAAACATTAACCTGTAGTAGAATCTCAGCAGGTCTGACCTCTTCTGACTGTCACCTACACGCTTGCTATTGACGGTAGCAGTTCTCTCTTATCCAAGCCAGAAGTGTGTATGTTCATTGAGGGGTATGGGGGCATTATTGTTTGCTTATATTACATTTATTTTGGTGGGGTGAGAATCTTCTGTAAAAAATTAATTTCTCCCTGGGGACAAATAAAGTCTAATCTAATCTAATCTAATCTAATCTAATCTAATCTAATCTAATCTAATCTACTGTCTTCAGGCACCATCTAAGACTGCTAGCACTGTCATCCTCCAGAACGTTTACAGTTTTAGGTTCGCCAGAGTGTCCTGGAGGAGGTCATCAAAGTTACGTTCCATGCCCCTTGCTCTTCTTCCTTTAAATTACCACTCTTCCTTTCTTCATCCGACTCATTCTTTTAGAAGAGAGTGTCCCAGGTAAACTCTTCTCCTTCCTTTTCTTGACCATTTCCATTCAGACTCTTTTAACCATGAATTCTTAGCTATTCATAAAAAGACAGTGTTACACTAACAGACAAACAAGAAAGATGTAGACATTCCCGACTCGTTACAATGGACCCAAACACTCTGTCATGGACATCTTGGATCCTGGAACAGTGAAAGTTCACCATCAGGATGAAACACAGCAAAAAGCAATGCAAAAAAAGCAGCCTTATGAAAACATGTCCAGCCAGCTGTAGCATCTAATCACAGGTAATAGTAATTAATTACCTATACATTTCACTTTTGAATCAGGTGATGGCTTATAAACTATTAGGATAACAGACCTTTCTGTCTTCCAGTGGTTCCTGGTTTCCCTTGGTAGTCTCTTTAATATTAAAGATTCATTTATCATAATAACTCTGCAAAAAGAAGCAGAACACAATCCTTCTTTGTTGGGTTCATCTGCTGTTACTTTCTTGGAAAATTAATGCCTGCTTCTTACTATTTTTAACCTCTGAAGAACTTACATCTGTAACATTCACCGCACATATAAGAGTTATCAGGAGCATGAGGAAGGCCACAACGCGTGCAGCAAAGCAACTCAGTGTTGCCTTCTCCACAGAAAAAGCCAAGCTGCTTGTCAGCGTGCCACCCTTTTAGTGTGATTGGTGGAGAACACAACCTGGGTGTGCACATCAAGACTGGCCAGAAAATAAAAGCACGATGAGGTACAACTAAGTAGCAATATTACATGGGAAACCATCATCCAAAGGCTTTAAATAGCAAAAAGCAGAAAAGCAGACATGCTGACCACTGCAGTGATTAGCTCCCCCTGAAGCTGTTGTTTCTCTATTCTTACTAAATCCTGCTTTGTTGGTTTTTAGTACTCTATTCTTTCACTGCTTTTTAACTGTATAACAACTTTTATAATGTTTTATAAACATATTATAACAATATTATAAGTATTTGAGCCCTTGCAGGTAAAGAGACTCAAGCAGGGTCCCATAGTGTCAGTACTGGGACAGGCCCTGGACCTTTGTGAATCCAAGTGACTAACCAGGCAACACTGCCAGTGCTTGTAAAATCAGCAAACATGAGGAATAATGTAAAAGATTTGAAGAATGTGATTCCGCCTGCTTGTCTGTCAAATACTATATTTAATTATTGAAGTAATAGCAAGTAATAAAAGCCCATGTAACACCTGGCTATGGCAGATAGAGGGTGGGACTGGACCGTGTGTCTGCCTGGGGGGTTGCCAACCGGGATCTCAGGTTGTTTTGTCATGTAGTGGGTACAGCAATGCACTGTACCAATGCATGCTCCCCACAATGACCTGACCTGAAGTAAATATTCAAAAAAGGTTATGGGACACAAGTAAAACATTTTGCTAAGTCACCATTATCATTGCCCAAAGAAGAAGGCATAAAAATGTAGTAGTAAATGCTTAATTTGGTTATGTTTGATGGACTAGTACCTTGGGGTTTGTTCTTGACTTAGGCCAGATAGATAGATAGATAGATAGATAGATAGATAGATAGATAGATAGATAGATAGATAGATAGATAGATAGATAGATAGATAGATAGATAGATAGATAGATAGATAGATAGATAGATAGATAGATAGATAGATAGATAGTGTAAATGCCACATGGGTTGGTCGGGATGGTTCCTTACCTGGATGGTAGTCTCCAAGCAGGCAGATAGGTAGAGAGGAAGGAGCCAGACCCAGAAGAGATGGCCAGAAGAGATGGATGGACAGCCCATCAGATATAAAAGATGCCGCAGGGGATACATTATTCTCGCAGGACATGAGATGGCAGCAGACCTCCATATTGATGCCCATTTGAGAATCAGCAGGGAATGCTGGGAGATGTAGTCCAGCAACAAATCCCTGCTGGGGACCATGGGTGTCAAAAGGGGGCATGTAGGGACATGCACTCCTCAATGTATGGGACTTTGGGTAGTAGCCCTGGCACAGGAAGTCCTAAAAGGGGCCACACACCCTTCCCCAGGTGAATCAGGGCTGGGATGACATAGAGGAACATTCAACTGGAGGAGGGTAGTGCGTTCGTGAGAAAAGAAGAGAGATATTGTGGAGAGAAAGTTTACTTATGCTTTGTGGAGGTAGCGTATTGAATAAACACATCTTTATTTGAACCCGGGACTCTTTGTGTGATTATGTTTGGGGATTTGGGGCTCTCTGATGCCCTGTTTCCATCACAATTGATAAATGTGGCCAGTACTGGGCACATCAAAGCTCCAAACCCTTGACATATTACTTGTTATACAACATTAAATCAGGCGGCATGGTGGCGCAGTGGTAGCGCTGCTGCTTTACAGTGAGGATTCTCCTTGCATGGAGTTTGCATGTTCTCCCCATGTCTCCAGGTGCTCTGTGTTTCCTCCCACTGGCCAAAGACATGCAGGTTAGGTGAATTGGTGATGCTAAACTGGCCTTGGTGTGTGTCTGGTGTATGTGTGTGTGTGTGTGAGCGTACGTGTGCGTTTGTGTGTGTGCAATGAACTGATGCTCTCTCCAGGGTTTGTTCCAGTCTTGTGTTCTATGCTGCTTGGGATAGGCTCCAGCATTCCCCACAATCCCAGTCTGGATTAAGGGGGTTAAAAATGACATGGCAACATTGAATCACAGCGGATCTAATTTGGCTTTTTTTGACTCTGATCAACAAAAAAAGATACCTTTATGTAACAGTGAAAACAGATCTATGCAAACTGGTCTAAATTAATTACAAATGTAAAGCACAAAATCATTGGTCTCATAAGTATTCACTTATTATTCCAGATCACTTGCATTAAAATTGGACTTTGATAAGTCAGAGTCTGATTCAGTAATACACAAAAAAATAAATAAATAATACGGAAAGAGTATTTTGCTTTGCGCATTCGGTTTTCTGTGTCGCCCGATGTCGATGCCATTCTAGATGTTGTTTACTCTACGCTACTCACACAGTGATTTGATGTCAAGTCAACGAGTCTAACAGTCCTCCCAGCAAAGAGGGTCTACCTATAATGTAATGGTGAGCTTTATTGACGTTTACAACTTTTTTTTCCATCCTCTGCCCCCGAATCTTGACTTTTTAGTCACCCTCCTCCCTCGACCATCTGGAGTCAACAAAAGTCGACATCCGCCCTAAAAGAGTTAAAGAGAAAGCTACTGTTTAAAAAACATGTGACATGGAAGACTCTGACGTCAACTGGAAGAAGGTTCTATGGTTTAGTGAGTCTAAAATTTCAGCTTTTTGGCCATCAGACTAATTGCCATATTTAATATCAGTATGGTGATCGCGGCAGAATGTTTTGAGGATGTTTATCTGCAGCAGGCCCTGGAAGGCTTGTAAGAGTAAAGAGTAAAACGAATGCAGCAAAGTCCAGGGTAAATCCTGGAGGAAACCCTGATGCAGTCTGCAAGAAACCTGAACCTTTGGAGAAGACTTGTTTTCTAGGAAAAGACAACAACCCCAAGCATAAAGCCAAAACATACACAGGAATGGCTCCAAAACACCAATGTGAATGCCCTAGAGTAGCCAAGCTAAAGTCCAGGTCTCGATCAAATTCAGAATCTCTGGTTGGACTTGGAGAAGGCCTGGGAAAGTCCACAGATACTAGAAATGGAACCCATAATAAAATACTTTAAAATGATTTGCTTTCACTTGCCCAACGTGTACCATCAGCGCCTTTCCTCAGTATTTGTGTGTGTGTAAACCTCTCATCACTGCCACTCCCTCTCTCAAGCACATTCCCGTAAAGACTGCTTCTCCGACTCTGCTATTATTTTCACAGTACCGTTCTTGCCTCCTGTTCGGTTTTAAACTTTCTGTCTTTGAAGGCAACTCTCTCAGCATGCTCCTTTACTCCTCCTCTTTTTTTGCATCAGCAAAGCCAAACTGACCAATCAATTGCTTCGAGGGACTGGACACAGAGACCTTAGTGTTTGCACAAATTGTATACAATTGTGTATGTATATGTTTAAATACAGCCATGTTATATTCTGTGTATACATTTTTATGCATTTTTTGTTGGTATTGTATTATTATTATTACTTTTCTGAAGAGACATGCAAGTAAGAATGTTCACTATGTACTACATATGGCAATAAACTTGAACTTGAAACTTAAATTATTATCAGTTACTGGACTGAACTGCTTGCTTATGAAACAACCAGCCATAGCAAAAGTAAAAGTGAAAATATTCTGTTTTTGCTACTAACAACTCAAGAATGCAGACTGTACTGCTGACACGAACATCTGAGTTGGTATCACTTATCACCTTTAATACAGCAAAAAAATATTAGTTTGCAATTCTGTTTTTGCATGTGACTATCAGTTTCTGTGAAATGATTGAAATAAGTTTTCTATATTAATTTAATGTTTAATGAATGACAATGTAAAAGCAGACTCTCATTTAAATATATTTGTTCAATTACATACAGTTAGTCCCATAAATATTTGGACCTCAATTGGGCGCAGCGAATAAAGGCAAACGCAACAAAATTATTACAGAAAATTTATTAGATAAAGGCAATGATTGAACATATAAAAAGGCACAAGCAAGAATATTAAAACATTCGCTCAATTGAGGTCGCCCTTTTGAAGCTCGCCTTTTTATGCGCGCCCTTATTGAAGGATAATATAAAGTGCAATATAAATAAAATTTATTATTATTATTATTATTACCCTCCCTCTGCCATCTCTGGCCCTGAAGGGAAGTCCCTCTGGAGTTCTCTGATTACTCCGGCACCCAAGCTCAGCAGTAGCAACCTTCAGCCCCATCTTGAGCGCCGGCCATTCACTCCATCCCTGGGGCTTCAATCCCGTCCACCTGCTTCTTCCCATCTTGCATTGGCTCTCACTCGCTCTCTCCTGCCCTCCTTTCAATCCTCTCTTTCAACATCCCTTTCTTTCTGTCTTGTTCCCCCTTTTCCCGTGCCGGCTCTCCCTTATATGCCTCCGTGGGTTCAGTGCCTCAATCGCACACCTCAGAAATCCACCAGTTCTCACATTATTTATTTATTTATTTATTAAAATGGGGTGCTGATTGTTAAACCGTGGACCGGCTCTTCCACAATCTCTTCTACCTCTACTTCTCTCTCCCTCCTGTTTTGCTTCTAGTAAAGCAATTCCTGCGCTGACAGCCACTCTCACTTGAGGCTTATAGCACTTGTTAACTACTGAGCTTTGTGTTTTCATTGAGCTTCATCTTTCCATTTTACACCTCATTGTACAAACCAAATGTGATCATGTCTCTTTTTTCCTGTCCAGTACACCACCCCTTCTTCAGTCATCTATACACCCTATTGGTTAGTGTTGCTGTGGGCTTGGCCAGTAAATCGCTTCTGCTCCATCCTTCATTTGCATAAAGCACATCTCAGTGCTGTGCAGAGCATATAAGTTAGTATAATAGTAATAAACATTGACAAATAAATTAAAAAGTTTATCAAGCAAAAAAAAAAATACTACAGTTCAGCTAATTTTTTTTTGTTTTCTTATAGCATTACTGTGGAGTGGTGGCTCTGAGGCTAGGAATCTGCATTCCATAAATGCCAGAAGTAGAAGAAGTAGAAGTAGAAGATCTCTGCTCTGCTTGAGCAAGGCCCTTAACATGCAATTGTTCCATCCTGGGTACAGTATGTAAGCAGGTCCTCCCCTTTACTGGGAAAACTTGGGGGTTGCCACTCCAGCCACTATAAAAAACTTTCACACTGGTCCAGTGTGCTGCTGAGCTGTCACCCACTGCACTCAGGTCCCAATCCAAGTGGCTATCAGCACAGACTCCCAACCTCTATAACATTACCAAATTTTTCAGAGCAGCAAAAGGGACATGAGTTAAAATCTCATGCGCACGAGAAAGTATATATGCACAGTATATACAGAATGGCCCATATTTATGTATATGACATTTCACAGGCTTCAGAATTTAAACTACTGTGCAAAAAGTATCAAAAATGGCATCACCGTGTAGCCTGAGATTGGGAGTAATGATGTGCTGGACAGGGCAACCCCTGCTGTGTTCGAATACAGAATGACGGTGACACTACACTGTACCAGTGCGACAGTGGTTGAACGAAACATTCCCACAATGCTGGATCAGCCGACGAGGGCCTGTGGAATGGCCAGCGCGGTCTCCCGATTTGACCCCACCAGACTTTTTCCTGTGGGGTTACCTCAAAGACAAGATGTATCAGCATCACATCTACAATGTGACTGAGCTACGTTCAGCTATCGCAGAAGAATTTCAGAGGATACCAGTACAGATGTGCCAAGCCACCTGTGACAACATTGCTCTTCGTCTTCACACATGTATCGATCTGGATGGCGCATTGGTAGACCATGCCATGGAGAATAGGGGATGAAAAAACATTTAAGGTTCTTAATGTTAATGTTTCATTATGTTACTTGATAATAGTATTAGTAGTTTCCTGACCATAATGCCTTTTCAATTAAATAGATAAATATGGGACACCATGTAGACTGCATTCTGGTGTAAGTGCACCCTGATGCACAAGTAGGATGGAGTTGCATGGGTTAATTTTTTATACAGTATGATAAACATGAATGCAACTTTCACAGAAATAAGTTCACAGGAAGCGTTTTGCGCAAAAAAAATGTCTTTATAGATAGATAGATAGATAGATAGATATGTATATTTTAGATATATATATATATATATATATATATATATATATATATATATATATATATAGATATATATTTATTTATATATATTTATGCATGTATTAATGAATTACATCCTAAAACTGAAACTTCAAGTAGGCGTTTCATGAAGCCGTACTGACTAGACAAGCTTCAGCTTTACAATGCAAGATGCAATGACAGCTCCAATATAGAAATGAAAAAAAAAATCACTCCTCCAGAGTGACATTAAATTGCACTACATAAGCGTTGGGAGAGAAGAAAATCACAAAATAAACAACAAGATTGTTTGTGGACGACGTCCAAGTACTCTTTATGTTAGAAAAATGCCATCACCGTTATTATTCAAAAGTCCGATTTGGACCGAGCGCGACCCATCAGGAGCAGAGAAACTTGCTGGAGAAATCAGAACCACAGTCATTTCTACCTAAATAAAGAATCAAAAACAGACACGCTCCTTGAAACATGACTCCTCTATCTGCATGAAACACACCAGGCCATACACGTGCACAGTTCCAAGCTGTGGATGTTTCTTGTTCAGATTGCCTTTTGCAATTGATTGCATAAAAATAGGGGCATTTTGCAAAGCTGCAGCATCGAATGTAATGAGTTTTGGCAAATTGCAATGTACACCTGTGAAATTATTATGGGTAATCCTATTTACTTGGCGTAAAATGAAACTGGAAAGCAAATGAAGGTGTTAAACCTCACACTCTGCTCCTATTTTCCCAGTAGGAGTTTTAACCTGTTGAGGAATCAAACCTTCTAATGTGGATTGTCTCACTGCTGGTCCTGACTGGCATCCATGAAGAAAACACATTTGAATGCTTTACTGTCAGCTTTCCAGGGGCTGATTGTGGTTGATCATTTTACTGGCGTTAGTTTGTCGAATCGATACATTTAAATGAACATGGGGTTTATGAATGGCGTTTCTCTAACCTTTATTTGATATTGTAGCTCTTTGCATTGCTTTTTAATTGCAGTTTTGTAACGCAAAGCACTATACCAGGAGGGTCCGACTCCGATCCAGGAGGGCCACAGTGGCTGCAGGTTTTCCTTCCTGCCACTTTCTTAATCAGTGACCAATTTCGGCTCATAATTGCCTTCTCTTCTGTTAATTCCACTTTGGTTTTTAAGATTCAGTGCTCTGTATTGCTTCTTTTTCCTATAACAGGCAGCCAAACAATATCCTTCGGGGATTAAGGTATATCGAATAAAAATCAACGAAAAATGAGACGTGAAGTGAGCCAACAGTTTTTCCAACTAATTCAGGGACTGAAACTCCAAATGATTTCACTCCAACAAATTTCATAATTAGAAACACAATTTTTAATTCTGTGACTTGTTGGTGCTGCCATTCTGCCACAGCAGACATTTCCAAAACTGTTTATTTTATTTTCTTTTTTAAGAGCACTGTCAAAATGTTTTGTGGACCTGAGCAGATATCTAGATGTTCACCATTCTGTACATGATAATATTGGATGAAGGACACAGGTTAGATGACTCATTTTGTATCTCATTATTGAGATATGGCTGCTAATTAAGAGTCGGGGTCTTAAACAGCAAAATAGCAGAAAGAAGTTAAATAACAGCAAAACACTGGTCACTAATTGAGAAAACGGCTAGAATTAAAAACTGCGGCTATTACGGCCCTCCAGGATCAGAATTGGACACACCTGCACCGCACTAAAAATCAGGCAAGTGAGCATGGCTAAACCCATCTTTCGATCAATTCTGAAATTTTCTGTTTATTTATTGATATATTTTGCTCGTTTCTACCTAGTGTGCATTCCTTATTTTTGCAAAACAATTCAATTATGAAAAACGTAGAAATGTGCTTCTTTTTCTATTCAGCTTAAAAATGACAGATATGCTCGACTCCTGCGGATCTATGCTCTTAACAGTAGTGGTTGTGTGGTTCTGTTTCTTGACAAAAAAACATTTTGTTCTAGGAAGGGTTCTTTCCATATCAGAATATCAAGGTAGTCAAGATTAACTCCAGAGGAACAATTAAGGAATGTGTGGAAGCAGAAGGCAGACAAAGACTTGAGAGATAAACAGAAGGATATCGGGTGGCTCACGGTACATGAAGTGCCGCCAACTCAGGCAGTAATGTCTAAAAGAAGTGTGTCGTAAGAGCCATTCGTTAGTTAGTTAGTTCGGTTATGGTAAGTTGATAGAAGTATTTTCTTGGTTATGCTAAAATGTTTGCCTGTATATTAGTGCATAGTCAATGGAAAGTTCTGTTACAACCCCTACAAGCTAAATTGTAAATTTAATATTCTGTTTCTTGTCATTCTGACTACAGACTAGTTCAGTTTATGATCTTCCTTGCATTTCGTAAGTCATTGAGGGCAAAGCGTTTTAAACCGTAGTGACGCCCAGGGCACGTACAGCCACCCTAACCCCGACACAGACTGGCAAGACACAACTTTTCCATACAGCATATGGTTTATTTGTTTAAACAGCACAAGCCCATATCACAGTCCCTTTTGCGTCCAGTCCTTCCGTCTCCACTCCTCCTCAAGAGTGATGACTGGTTGCTTTTATAGGACACCCAGAAGGAGTCCAGGTGCCCAATGAGTTTTTTCTGGCAGCACTTCCAGGAGTGGCCAAATAGGGCCCTGTAAATGACTAGGCGCCCCCTGGCAGCAGCAACGGGCCCCAGCAGGGTTGAGTTTCCATGCTCATAACCCGTGGCCCCGCGGTAAACCAAGGGGGCTTCCCTCTGTTGGTCCTGGTGAAAAACAGTCTGGAAAATACTCTCTCCCCTGGTCCTTCCATACTCAGGGCGTCGTGGCCGGGTAAGGGCTCTGGCCGTCCACCACACCGTATTGAACATACTGAGCGTACTGACATACTAAAGTGAAGCCTATGTAAGTTTACCATAGAGAAGTAATAACTTTTAAGTATAGAAAGTGCCGTATATACTTGTGTATAAGTCGGGTCTTGAAATCCGAAAAATCGATCATAAAATCAGACCCCGACTTATATGGCCGTTCAAAAATGCGACACTTAATTTTTTGTTTTTTTACATCTTCTTGCCTCCTCCAATCTCGCATCAGTTTCTGAGACACATTGAATTTTGTTGCAGCAGCGCAGTTACCAATTTCTTTCGCCGCTTCAACGAATTTTAATCTAAAACTAGCTTCATATTTTCTTCTGATCGAACGCTCCATCGTAGATAAGGGATGCTCTTACGATAAAGGTGTATGAGGGTGTGACATACAAAAAAACACAAAACAGTACAAACGTCGCTTTGGAATAGTTATTACCATGTGGTCATGTAGGCACAATACATAGGATAAAAAGGCAGTGTTCTCCGTGGTTACTCTCTCAGGTGGACATTAGCATATCATAATCTCTTCGACCAATAGCGTGAGTTTTCCACATTCGACTTATACGATCGACATTATAAAATACCGGAAATTATACGGTAAAATCAAGCAACAACTTGAATGTACGTGGAGGGGGTGATGCTAAAGTTAGAAAATTAGATTTATTAGGAAATGGAATGCACCTTAACAAAACTAATCATGTCATTTCTCAATGGGGTCTCCACCCTTCTCAATGCACTTGCGCCACCTGCATGGAAGTGCCGAGATTCCAGCAGAATAAAAGGTTTTGTCTTGTACTCGTAACCACTCGTGCACCGCTTTCTTCACATTGTCGTCATCTGTCTTAAATCAACGACCACCCAGATGTTTTATAGCGGTCCGAAAAGGTGGAAATCTCATGGTGCCAAATCTGGCGAATAAGGAGGAGGTGGCAATACCTCAAACTTCAGTTTCTCCAGACAATCCTTGGTGTTCTTAGCAGTGTGTGTCATTGTCTTGCCGCAAAAGGACCCCTTGAGACAGCAGTCCCCACCACTTGGATTGAATAGCAGGCTTCACATTGGTCTCCAGCAAGTCACAGTAACTTGCACTAGTGACTGTAGTACCCCTCGGCTTGTAGTGTTTGACAATAACTCGGGTGCACGAATGGTGGCGAGGACAAGACCAAACCTTTTATTCTGCTGGCACTTCTAGGCAGGGTGGCACAAGTGCATTGAGAAGGGTGGAGACTACAATGAGAAATTACATGATCAGTTACAGTATGTTAAGGTTTGTTCCATCCATCCATCCATTTTCCAACCCGCTGAATCCAAACACAGGGTCTGCTGGAGCCAATCCCAGCCAACACAGGGCACAAGGCAAGAACCAATCCCAGGCGGGGTGCCAACCCACCACACAAACACACCCACACACCAAACACACACTAGGGCCAATTTAGAATCACCAATCCACCTAACCAGCATGTCTTTGGACTGTGGGAGGAAACCGGAGCGCCCGGAGGAAACCCACGCAGACACGTTGAGAACATGCAAACTCCACGCAGGGAGGACCCGGGAAGTGAACCCGGGTCCCCAGGTCTCCCAACTGCGAGGCAGCAGTGCTACCCACTGCGCCACCATGCTGCCCAAGGTTTGTTTCATTTTCTGATAAATCCCATTTTCTAACTTTAGCTTGACTCCCACTCGTAATACAAAAAAATTTGTGGTGAGAGAGGAATGAACTGTCTTCTTCTATAATACTCTATCGTGGCTGTTCGTTTGTCTGTCCAGGATTTTAAATCACCTGTAGCTCGCAAACCGTTTTACCTATTGACTTGAAATTTGGTACACATATACTACATGACGTCTATACTATCGGCTTTCGGGGTGATGATTTTATTACTCTTTTTATTTTTATTTTATTGTAGAATCAACTCTCGGCAGTGCGCAGCAGGGTGGCCATGCGGCGCATGCGTACGGGCGCCATTCTCATTCCCTACCACCTTCGCTGATCATTCTTGAGGCAGATTGAAGACTTAAGTGCCAGCTTAAGTGAAAAATTAAGTCATTGCAACACAAAAACTAACTTAATCAGTTTTAACGTGAAAAGATGCCGACGAAAGAAGAGAAGCAGTGGATCACTAGGATGGAGAAAAGAAGAGCTGCTCAGGAAGCAGCAAGCATATCAACCTCTGAGCAAATGAATGCTAAACGTACAGAGAAAGAGGATGAAACTATGAATGCTCAAGTCAAGCGTATTCACTGCATGTCATCGTGCAATACGCCGTTACTAGTAATACATAATAAGTGAATAACCATTGAGAGACTTCTGCAGAAATGTGAAGAAGTGTGAATTTTGGAATGTGCAATCAGAGAAAGGAGGAAGAAAAAGAGGGTCATATAATAGATAAAGAGATGAGTGGATGCTAACAGAAATGCAAATAGATAAATGTACAGTTGACTATAAACACCACCATATAAGCAGGATAAACTTATTTCATTTTCAAGGCACTTAAAAGTACTAGGGTGTTGTATGAATGTAGTGAGAAGTCAAGCAAAATGACACCTTTTACCGGCTAACTAAAAAGATTACAATACACAAGCTTTTGAGGCAACTCAGGCCCCTTCTTCGGGCAAAAGATGCAATCATTTTAGTTAGCTAACAAAAGGTGTCATTTTGCTTGACTTCTCAAGGCACTTAAAATTATATTAAAAGAAAAAATCTTCTGTCAGAGCAGACTTGTGTGGCCAAAATGCAAAACGCTCCACACTAAAATTAAATGCAAGTGAAAATGGTCAAACAATATAGTGTTTAGACATTAAAAATAAAAAGTGAACCACTATACGCTTATCCAACTTTTAGTGTTCTATGCATTTATTAAATTACTATTCACAATTTTCATTCATCCATCCATCCATCCATCCATTTTCCAATCCGAACACAGGGTCACGGGGGGTCTGCTGGAGCCAATCCCAGCCAACACAGGGCACAAGGCAGGAACCAATCCCGGGCAGGGTGCCAACCCACCACAGATTTTCATTCATATGAAGTGAAAATGATTAATTTGTTTAGTGAACATATGCAGTTTAAGTTTGATGAAAGGGATTTCAGTTACATTCATTCTACACAAAGACATTCAGTTAATTTACCTAAACTGGGTTATGTTTACTGAACACAAAATGAATGCATCACCTTAAAGAGAATGTTCGTTTTACAACTATACTCGAAACATTGTGTGGAATCCACATGACTGAATTAAGTTCACATAACAAATCATTTTCTGTCTGTAAAATGCACAAATATAAGAATGCCTTTTTAAGAGCAGTCATGGCCAGGGTGGAGATTGGGGTAATTCTGTAGTCACAGCTGTTTATTACAGCTGGAAATTTACAAGCAATGATCCAAATGCGAGTGCAGTTTCTGTATTTCCGCAAACTTCTCCCTGTTGTCAAACATGAAATCGCCAGTTAATGAACCTTCTGTACACAGCAGGCACTTTCTGCTTTACTCGCAAGGGGCTGATCGCAGCTGATAAAGCTCATTCAATGGCTGGCAGCAACAGACCGGCTCACTAGAAACAGGCTGAAGGTTTTAAATGAGAAACCTGCACTGTAAAGAATTGCATTTGGTGAGTATTAAGCATATCTTATTATCATGCTCCCAAATCCGAAATGATCATTATTGTAGACTCCACGCTATGTTTAACATTATTGGGTGTTAGGAGGCGATCGAATATAATATCCCCGAATCCTGATGAATGACAAAATAATTCGAGCCGGAAATCAAGATAAATGGATCAATTTCTTCTACAAGCTCCAAGTGAAATAATTATCAGTAAGAACAGTTAAAAAAAAAAAACTCCTTCAAAATCGATTCGATTTATTGACAGAAACACGGAGTACGTTCGTCACGTTTCGAACCCTAACCTGTCACACAACCTTTTAGGAGGCGACGCTCTGAGCTCCAGAATTCTAGTTTTTCACATTGATCAGCGTCTCCGAAGGTATAAGTGTGAACTTTTGTGGATGGACTGGCAGGTCCACCCAATGTGACTTATCCATCCGCGGTGCCGTACTGGGATTGTTTTCCGCCGCCATACGAATCTTAACTTCAAAACGCAGCTTCGGAAAATTAATCGATGACTGTGTGGCTTAGAGGTGTGTGTCACATCATCACTGTCTGCACAAATGCTTGTTTTATACTGACATTTTGAACTCCCTGTACCGGTGTTTTTTTTTATCAGGGCTTTAGTATTGATTTGGAACTGTCGAAATTACATGTAAACTTTAATTATGTCACGACATTACGACATTAGTCTTCCGAACTTCAGTCAGACTACTGTACTTATTTTTTTTAAGGACACATGACAATCATAATTCTCTGTTGTTTTCCTGACTGTTAGAGTGGAATCGAAGCACGCTATATGGTTAAACAGACGCACACAGATACTGCATTTGCTTCGGGGCATGAAAGGTGGAGCATAAGTAAGAACGAGGTTAAGTTTCTAGTTACACCAAGCATGTGAATATATCGTTAGCATTGCTTTAAAAGATTTGAAATAATAATAATAAAAATGAATAATAATAATAATAATAATAATAATAATAATAATAATAATAATAATAATAATAATATACATTTATTAACCTTAACGTTTAATTTGAAAGCGCCTAGTAACTGATGAATGTATTTAAGAAAATTTTTAGTAATTATTAAAAAATATCATATTGGTGCTAGGGCGTGCAACAATTGACAGATTCATTGCAGTCTCTAGCTTTGATCACTTTTAACTTTATCCTACCTTCTGTGCCCCTTGAATCATCTGTCGGACCACTTGCTTGATGTGCGGCCCGTCGTCCTTAGGTGGGTGGGTATGAACTGTCACCCGTGTCGCCCCCTTGTAATAAAGCGCCTCTGGCCAGCCGATATCCAGTTCAGGTATTTTTGTGTCGGACTGCGCCGGCCAGTAAGTTGAGTGCGCCTCCGAGTCACTTTTGGCTTTCTTCGAGCCTTTCGTTTGGATCGGACTTTCCTCCTTGTCCAGATCATATTTTTGGAAAGTTTGAAGAAGTTTCTCTCTCTCCTTGGCTGAAACAAAGTGCCGGATCTTGTCTTGTTTCGTGCTGTTCAGGTAACCCGTTTCTCCATGTTGCAGCAGCTGCTCGAGGGCTATCCGTTGCTCCTCACTGTAGTAAAACTCGGGTTTTGTCTCGGGAATTTTCTCGTTGACATGATTGTCCTCCAAACACACCACTTGAGACTGAGCCATTACAAAACCCTGCAGCTTTAAGGAAATAAAGTGCCCTGTAAGGAAACTTACTTACCTGTGTGACGTCACTGCAGGTGAGACGTACGAGTGCAGGGCGTGTGGGCGGGGCCAGGCTCTCGTTCACCAATAGCAGAGCGGGACAGAATTCTCCAGCGAGACTGAAGTTTTTATGTGAAAGCTGCAATGAATACACGCGATCACTCAGCTTGAAACCAAAAGAAATCCAAAGTCCTTTCAGTTTTTAAAACTGCGTAGTCGCTTTCACATTTACGCCATTTATTAATTAAACACAAAATGTGTGTTCATATTATACGCTGACATCTAAAACATTGTTAAACAGTCTCTAAAGACCAAAAGAGCACCCGTCTTCTCACTTTCTGGAAAAACAAGACTAAAAAAAAATCAGTAAAATGTAATGTAAGGTCTGGAGAGTTATCACGCCAAAAAAAAAAATAAATCATTGAATGAACTTTTATGAATTATGCCACACATTTCCATTCAACAAATAATGTTGATTTAACATATACAGAAGGCTTAAGTCAACATAAAGTACGATTGTTTATTCAACCACATTTCCACTCATTTTATTTCCTTAGAAAAGATTTACTTTCAAAACAATTCATAGGGATTTATTAAAGATATCCAGAGATATATTTCAATGGTTGTTTATATTTCATCAACACAAATAGCAATCTTATCATTACTTGTTCTGCTGTATACGAGGCAAAGAAAAAGATGCTTTTGTGAATATATATATATATATATATATATATATATATATATATATATATATATATGGGCTCTAGCAAATGGTGAATGTAGTTACCTGCTGGGCCATGGGTTACTGCTGTTTTTTGACCCTTTCTCTCTTCCTCCCTCCACAGACTGAGTGATTGACAGCCCTTCCATCACTGATGTCATCTCTGGTGTCCTGCTAGACCCGCCCCTTCCTGCTGTCTATCTTCATAACCTGGAAAACCAATATACACATATATTTATTCATTTATTTTTAAAGACCTTCTGTAAAAAGTCTATCTATCTATCTATCTATCTATCTATCTATCTATCTATCTATCTATCTATCTATCTATCTATCTATCTATCTATCTATCTATCTATCTATCTATCTATCTATCTATCTATTAAGGCAAACTAGGCATTCGCCTAAGGCACATATTATAAGGGGGTGGGGGGAATGGGACCCAGCTACTACCAAATGGGTGGCCCATTAATAAGTTTTGCCTAGGACACAAAATAAGCAAGCACTGGCACTGAATATACATATATACCCAGACCAGCTGCTATACAATACAATACAATACAATACAATACAATTTATTTTTGTATAGCCCAAAATCATACAAGAAGTACCACAATGGGCTTTAACAGGCTCTGCCTCATGACAGCCCCCCAAGCCTTGACTCTCTAAGAAGATAAGGAAAAACTCCCAAAAAAAACATTTAGGGAAAAATGGGAGAAACCTTGGGAAAGGCAGTTCAAAGAGAGACCCCTTTCCAGGTAGGTTGGGTGTGCAGTGGGTGTCAAAAAGAAGGGGGTCAATACAATACAGTACAATACACAGAACAGAACAAATCCTCAATACAGTATAAAAATAAAAATTTTAGAAGTACAGAGCAGAATTTAACAGTAGATGATATCACATAAGAAGATTTGGATATTTTTAGAGTCCTGGAGACCTCATCCATCAAGCTGCCTCCCTCATTTGGCCATTCCACAGCTGAAACAGCGCTGGGCCAGCCAATCCGATGAAAGGACCCCTCCTTCCCATGATCCCTGCAATACTCCATCTGGGATGACTTTTCCTTAGGCAGGCAAAACAACTTAACAGATGGGCCATGGCACCAAGTGCCACATTTGAGTACAGAGAAGAGAAATAGAATAGGTGAGGGTTAGTAACACATTTAACTAACATGTTACTTATGTTTTAGTGCTAATGACTAACAACAGAGATGCAGTCTGTACAGTTAATCAGCAGCTCTAGTCAGGATATGCTAAACTGAAGTAGTGAGTCTTCAGCCGGGAGCTGAGACCGAAGGGGCATCTCTTATAGTAGCAGGCAGACCATTCCACAGTTTAGGGGCCCTGTAACTAAAAGCTCGACCTCCCACTGTTATTTTATTAATCCTTGGAATCATAAGCAGACCGGTATCTTGAGATCTTAATGTGCGCTCTGGTTTGTAAGTCATGATAAGTTCCAACAAGTAAGCCGGACCTTGGCCATTTAATGCTTTATATATTAAAAGGAGGATTTTGAAATCTGCCCTAAAATTAACCGGGAGCCAGTGTAAGGATTTAAGAACCAGAGTTATGTGTTCATATTTTCTTGTTCTGGTAATAATTCTTGCAGCCCATTTTGGATTAACTGGAGGCTGTATAAAGAACAGTTTGAACATCCAGTGAACACCACATTGCAGTAGTCAATCCTACTAGAGATAAATGCATGAATTATCCGCTAGCTAAGCAGATGCAAGGTACGCCCCGAGGCTGGCATGTGAGTGAGTAGGGCCCCACCGCCAAGGCCTGCTGTGTCTCTTTCAGATTCGCTCAAATAAATCGGAACTGCAAGCGAACTATGATACTTAGCACAATGAGAGAAGTCACAAAATCAACTTGAATGTTCAAGTGAATCGACGTGGCGCAACGTGAGAGGCTTCGCCTCTGACGCTGATGTCCGAGGTATGATTCCCGGGAGGGGGTGCAGTGAGTGTGTACGCCTGATGAGCCCAGAATTAGGGCGAAACACGTGTCGTGTACTCTTTGCATTATTTGACAGTAAACTATTTCAGCCATATATATATATATATATATTTATATATAGTATATGTATACCTGTATATATAAATCAGCTTCCTCAGTCACACAAAATCTACAGCATTCAGAATGAACCAGTTTACTAAAAGTAAAGACAATAATTCCCAAGCTGTTATACTTCTGCTAAAAGAAAATAATTAAAAGGATTTGTTTCAACATGATTTTATTGTGTTATTATCACATCTAAGATAATTATGTTGACATAACTAGAGAAAGCTATGGAATATCAACAAACATGACTATTTTAAATTACACTAACTTAAATCAGTTACTTAAAGTGAACCACCCTGTTGGTTTATTTTTATTTTTTGAGTGTCACATTTTTATTCATCAGTATCTTCTTTAGGCGTTTATAGTATGGATTTCGTAGCAAACGAACATGGAATATTGCATAAAATAGCAAGTGGTAAAACAGAGAGACTGGATAACAAAAGAATCATTTCAAGAATCGTATCAGAGAGGGCACAGTGTATTCTCCATCATGCTGTCTACCATGCTACTCCATTGAAGTAAATGTTTAGTCAGACTAACCCAACAAATATACTTCATGTGGTAACAAGTAATCTAACTGGGTTTATTCAAGTCAAAGAAAATATTTCATTAAAGTTAATAGAACAGAGCTGAAATACCAAGAAATGTAAAGGTTTACAAAAGGATTGTTTAAGTTTGCTCTAATCTAATTTATTTTTAAATTCAAATTAAATTGCCATTATGATGCAACAGTTGATCTATTTCCGCTTAACTGCCACCCAAACATTCTAAGCATATCCATTCTGAAGTTCTTAACTAGATTTTCCCAACTGCTGCATTTCAAGTGTTAACATTCAACTGCTGTATTTGAAAAGTACAAAATTACGTTGATATAAAAAAAGCAGTCACAAGCACACATTGTTTTCATATCCATATTAGTTTATGAAAGCTTGTTCAGCACGACCAAAATGTATCTATATTTTACAACTTGCCAACTTATAACAAAATGAGACAAAAAACTACAATAACACAGTGGTACAAAGAGGTCCATTTGTCCTAATAATTCATTTATTAACAATTTCTACACACAAAGATATTATATATAATATCATGTTTTTTTGTAGTGCTATGCTTTCTTCTGGATTTTTGTAATAAAATGGTGGGGATTTACAATGTCTCTAGAGAGCCACACCTGGCAATGACATTAATAAAATATTTATGATGAAGGGGAATGTTAACTTGGAAATTTCTTTTTTGTTCAAAGTAAATAAACCAGTGTGATTTTATGTTGAATAAACCTCACTTTATTAAGTTACAACAACGAAAGAAAGAATTCTTCAAAATAACTTTCTACCCACATTCACATTTTTCAGTGCTTTTTGCCGGGTACCTTTATCACTATTAAATACTGTATGTTCCTTAAATTGAAAAAACATTATATAAACTACTTCATGTGAAATATTTAACTAAAAATAAAGCAGATTGAAATTTGGCAGTGTATTCAGCAAGCACTCAGATCCCTTCACTTTCTGCACATTTCATTGTGTTGTAGATTTAATATTAAATTGATATATTTGTCAGGTTTGCACATCAAATTACATTTAATAACTCCCAATGACAAAGTGAAAGCATGCTTTAACAAAGGTTTACAGATTTAATAAAAAACAAAAAGTGTAATCTCTCATTCATATCAGTATTCAGACCCTTTATTCAGTACTTTGTAGCAGCCCACTTGGTAGGAATTCCAGTTTTGAGTCTTCCTGGGTTAGTCTCTACAAGCTCTGCACGCCAGGATTTGGGCAGTTTATCTCATTCTTCCTGGCAGATACTTTCAAGCTCATTTAGACTGGATGGGAAGCGTCTGTAAACTGCCATCTTTACGTCTCTCCACAGATGTTCTAAGGGGTTTAATTCTGGCCTTTGCCTTGACCATTTGAAGATGGTCAGGGGCTCGTCCTGAAGTCCCTCCAGTGTTGTCTTTGCAGTATTCTTCAGTTCATTGAACCATCGCCCCAAGCTGAAGTCTCATTTTTTTCAAGAGGCTTTCTGTATTTGGCTGCATTCATCCCTCCCTCAGTTCTGACCAGTCTCTAAACCCCTGCCATTGAGTAGCACCTCCTAGCATCATGCTGATTCCACCATGCTTCATTGTAGGGATGGTATCAGACGGGCAAAGAGCAGTGTCTGGTCATCTCCAGGCATGGTGCTTGGAGTTATGCCCAAAGATTTTAATTTTTGTCTCATCACAACACCAAATCTTTTTTATTCAAGCTCTCAGAGCCTAAGTGGGATGTCATTTGCCTTTTACTCGAGATTAGCTTCCGTCTACTTCGACTAGCATAAATGTCTAATTTTTGGATGCTGCTGAGATGGTTGCCCTTCCAACAGGTTCTCCTATCTCAGCAGAGGTCTTCTTAAGCTTTGTCAGAGTAACCACTGGGTTCTCAGTCACCCCCCTAACCAAGGTTCTTCTTATCCGGTTACACAGTTTGGTCAACACTAGGAAGAATCCCGGTGGTTCCAAACGTCTTCCATTTCCCAAGTTTTGAGCCCACTGTGCTCCTGGGAACACTCAAAGCCTCTGAAATGGTTTTATCCCTTTGCCCTGATCTACACGTCAATCACCACGGTTGTATTGTGGTGGTCTACTACAAGTTCCTTGGATCTTTATGGCTTGGTTTTTTGTCTTGACATGCAGTGTGAATTGTGGGACCTTCAATACACAGGTCTGTGCCTTTCTAAATGATGTCCAATCAATTCTGTTTGCCACAGGTGGGCTCCTTTCCAGTTTTAGATGCATCCATCAATCCATTTCCATACCTGCTTATGCTGAGCAGGGTCTTGGGAGAGCTGGAGTCTATGCCAACAATTTGAGAACAATTAAAGGAAACATAGAGTAAAAGTTCTGAGCATTTCTATGAATAACATTTCAGTTTCAGATTTTTGGTAAAGCTGCAGACTGTGAAAACAGTAAACTTCCAGGAACCACAACATGCAGCAAAATATTAAAATAACTAATAATCAAGCAACATAGCAAATCAGGCAGGCATGCCCAACTTACCCTTTTAAAGTGTGCCACTTCATCAGTTTCCAAAATATATTACGGTCCATACAAAGAGCAATGGCTGTCAGTTTCCTCAGTGACTCCCTTGTGTTACTCGATTCAGCACAATGCCCCAGGGCTGCTGGCCTATAGTCACAATGGAAATGGACCTATGACAGTGCAGGTTGGCCCTACGCTACTGGGTCCCTTCCGGGGAGCCCTTTGAACCCGCTACCGCCAATAACGTACCTAAAGGATGAACCAGAGGACACAACACACAAACATAGCAAGGGATAGGTGCAAAAGTGCCTTGGTGCGTTTATGAAACAGTCCAAATCAAAGTGTTCAAAACAGTGCATCTTCATATAAATAAATAAATAATCCAATAAATAAAACCAAACAGGTGTCCATGATGAAAGATAAAATTTAATGAATAAGTTAAAGGTAAAACAAAGTTAGGATTTTTTTGTAAATTCCCCCAGATGCAAGGCATCTGTGCTGATTCTCTCTCATCTACCGCAGCATCCATTCTCCTGCTTATCGCCGTCCTGCCTTTCTCACTCTGTTTTACCTCCGTCTCCTTCTATTAACTCTCTCCTTCAGTCCAGCACAAATTCCCGCATTGTCCCAGTGACTCACCCCTATCAGGTCTCAGAGCTGGTGGAGACGTCATCTACCATTTGTCAGAGTGCCTGCCATGCCGCTACAAGCCAACTTCTCCCGTCTTCCTCGACACTGAAACATGGCGCCTACCGAATCTCTAGGGGGTCTTCTCTCTAACATTCCCTGCTACCCATTTTCTGTTCAGTAGAGAACCAATCCACCCCTCTACCACCAATCACATGTTCCTCCATGGGACCCTGATCACTTGTCGTCACTCCAGTGTGCTGGCCAACAAACTTCTTTTCTATTCACCCTTTGGTTCTTTTACTTTTTTCTTTCATTTTTCTCCTTTCGTTTCTCCACTTTTTTCCTTCCGGCTACCCCTTATATGCCCCAATGGGCGCAAAGCCTCAATCGCACAGTGGAAAGCAGGAGAAGAAATCGAGACATACCCTCACATGCAGGTGCTTCTCATCTTAATTACCTCACCAACCTCCCGTAGCTGTGCGAGCACACACACCCCTGGAGATTAAGACGGCTAGTAACTTATTTATTTATTTAAAAATGGGCCACTAAAATATTAAGCTGCTATACGACAGGACTGCTGTCTTGAACCACAAGAAAAAGTGAAAAGAAGTTGACGCACCACCCTGCCCTGAAATAATCATGAAGGATATGGTAGGTCGACTTTACTAACGCCGCTATGGCTGTCCTGCTCACTTTTTAAAGCTGCACAGGTGTGTTGTTATGATGGCCCAGATTAGCTCCATGATTCCTGGCAGCTACTGAACCAGGAACTGTCGATAAGCCACTATAATGATGACACTTGAACAAGAGTGATGGTACAAACTTGTGAAAAAAACTTTTATTTCAAACAATGAAAAAATTGCAATGAATAATCCCAATAATCCCAAAGTCAATAAATACCCCCCCCCCCTGAAAAAACATAGAGCTCACATCCATAAATAATTTACAATCCAAATCGGAAGCCAGGTCTCCGGAGGCATTCACCTATCAGGTCAGAGCGTCTGTGTCTCTCCAGCTTACCACGTGGATCTTCTGAGCCGGTGGAGTCACCAACAGCTATGGACCCTTTCTCCCGACTCCCATCCTGTCTGCCTTTTCAGGCATCAGCCCACAAGGACGGAGCCAGACCTCCATCATCCCTTGATAGTTCATGCCTCATTTATAAATCTCTGGTCCAACGTCACTAATTGGTGGGGACACCCTTCAGAATGCCCTTAGATCGCTCTCATACACGCACCTAACCACACTGCCTCCTCACTTCCCTACACACTTGCTCTCCCGATCTTGCCTCATTAGGTTTCCCTTTCAAAGTGTCTGAAGCTAAATTTGTGGGCACAGGTGGCACAATCATGAATGCCAGGGGGCACTAATGAGGCAATTGGCTGTGAATGCTTAGCCAATACATCACCTGCATCTTGCAGCCCCTCCGCCACACTGCCCTCGACTACACCACACCCCGAACATAAATTCACTGTTTTATAAAAATGTGCACAACTAAGGCCTCTCCTTATCACAGTCATGGCTGACCACCAGTCCTCCTATGGCTTACCAAACTGCTGTAACTGCCCTGCATGATTCTTTTTTCATTTCTGTTGTATGTGGAGCAAAAATGTGCTTGCATTTCCACTTGTGTTAATTGTACTTTTTGCTCATATTGTTCTTGTGGTGCACTGGGAGGGGATTCTTGGGGAACTTGTGCTCTAGGATGCCCACTGCACGCTGTAGCTGGAGGTTTCTGTCGGGAGGACACATTGAACATTAGAACAGTCTGGATGAGAACAGGCCATTCAAGCCCAACAAAGCTCGCCAGACCTAGCCACTTATTTCTTCCAAAAAAACTTCAAGTCGAATTTTGAAAGTCCCTAAAGTTTTACTGTCTACCACACTACTTGGTAGCTTATTCAAACTGCCTATCATTCTTTTTGTAAAGAATAATGTTTGTGCGAAATTTACCCTTAACAAGTTTCCAAATGTGTCCCCGTGTTCTTGATGAACTCATTTTAAAATACTGTGACAGTCTCAATCCACTGGATCGATTCACTTCATAATTGTAAACACTTCAGTCATGTCACCTCTTAATCTTCTTTTGCTTAAACTGTAAAGGCTCAGCTCTTTTAATCTTTCCTCATAATTCATCCCCTGCAGCCCTGGAATCAGCCTAGTTGCTCTTCTCTGGACTTTTTCTTGTGCTGCTATGTTCTTTTTGTAGCCTGGAGACCAAAACTGCACACAGGACTCCAGATGAGGCCTCACCCATGCATTATAAATCTTCAGCAGAACTTCCTGTGACTTGTACTCCACACATCAAGGCGCTATATAACCTGACATTCTGTTAGCCTTCTTAATGGCTTCTGAACGCTGTCGGGAAGTTGATAGCTTAGAGTCCACTATGACTCCTCAATCCTTCTCATAAGGTGTACTCTCGATTTCTGATGTCTGCATGTTCTACCTGTGTTTGTGGGAAGCCCCCTCAGGAGATCCCATAGTTCAATTGGACTGTTTGGTGCATTGTGACTGCTTGTGTGAGTCAGCCTTGTCACTTGCAAGCAGATTCCTCCATGGTCAGGTACTGTTTTGTGTTGAATGTTGCTGAGACAGCCTTTATACCCTCAAGACCCTGACCATTATAAAGCAGGATAAAGAAAATGGATGCTGTAGTTTTCTTTTTTTTTTGTTTAATTAAATATGAAAACCTTTTCAGAAATCTGCACACAATGTTTCATTGAGAAAATTCATCTGATTGTTTGGACGACCATGCAAATGGGTTTGCATTCAACTTCTGTTTCCTGATAAGTGAGTGTGTGGGTGGGAGGATGTTTTGCATTTTTTGTTCCATTCAATTAATTTTTTTAAATACATGTCACCATCCTGTACACTACTAAAATGAAACACAAAAATCACACAGTGCTGAATACAAAAAGTGATGGGATTAAAAGTGTACACTGTATGGACGGACCTTTTAAAATACAATCAGCATGTAAAATGATAACAACGTCCTCAAACCTGATTCAAATAATTCGAGGTTGTGAGGAGAGCAGAATCTGATCCCAGCAGTTGATGGGCTGAGAATTCATTGCAGGGCCAACATTTTATCAATCAGTCAAATCAATAGATTCTTTGAGGAATTGGGAGAAAAGGCCAAAAAAACTAAATTAATAAATCCAAGCGGACGTGGGGAGAATGCACACATTCCACACAGACTACAAGCAGGCTCACATTTTGAACTTGGGATGCTTTTCTCACAGTGGTAAAGCAGTTACTACTGCACAATCATTCTTACAATATACTGTTTCCTGAAGAGAGGTATTAGCTCTCTGGAAATGTGTTCTTTTATATTGCGGCGTTTTAATTAACCTGAATTATAAATTATTATAAATTAAAATGGTATTACCCCACTCAGCATGCAATGGCGGTTACAAGCTTACACAACAAGTTAGGATAATTCTAGCTCTTTAATAATGGCTTACGCTGCATAATTAACGGGGAAGACACACCGCAGTACTCAGTCCAAGGTTGGGGACCTTGCGTATGGAGTTTGCAGTCATCGTCACAGCGTTTGGAAGGATTTCTCGGACCGAATCGACATAGTCTCCTGTAGTCCGGGCGTCAAGTCTCCCAATGGCTGGCAATCCTCCTAGATGCTTTATAGTATTTCTCCACATGCAAGCCCCCAGATGGCACAGAGCCCATTTCCAAACAAGGGTACAAACTTTTAGCTGACATCAGACAGTAAGTTTTTATAACACACAGTTCTCCTTCAGGCTGACGACAGTCCTCCAGCTGTCCCTGTTTGTCTTATCCTAATGCTTGGCCCAGCAATTCTGAATACTGACACTCTGTGCTAAATCTGGCTCAGCTCTGCATGCTTACAGAAAAGAAATGAATTTATACAGTTTAAACAGATAAAGTGACAATTAATCTCAATATTGTAACAACATTCATATAACATATACACATTACAATATTACACTGTACTAACAAATGAATGGAAGACAACTGCTTCTCGGAGTCATTTACACCTCCATCCAGATGGGCGGCAGTATCTCACTGGTGGCCCTCCCATGTACACACCTGCAGGGCAACATGGGAGATGTAGTCACACTGGATGGCCCTGCTGGGTTTCATTGGAGCTGCCAGTGGGACTTGCAAGGAGAATAATCTCTTATTTTAGGGAGGTTCCACTTGACCCATAAGTGCTTCCTGGAAGTGAATGCTGCTGTCCTCCTCAGAATCAGGAAGTGCATATAAAGAAGTGCATATCTGAACCTGGGACTGAGTTGGTGAAATTTTTTTTGGGGTTCTGCCAAACACCCTACAGGCCACAACCTCAAAAGATTATTAACATATTTACACAACTTTCCAGAAACAATCAATGAGCACAATAATTAAATCCATCCTACCCCAAGCAACTCTTTCTTGTATGTCATCTACACTTTAAACAAACAGAGAATCATTCTGTATGACCTCATTGTTTTTGAACAACTCTTTCAGAGAGTCACACGATTTGATTTGCGACCTCAAAACAAATCAACTCAGCGAAGCTCCTCATGTCATCGGCATCTTTTGTTTCGCAGGTACCGCAGATGATTAAAATGTGTGTGCAAGTGCTGCCCGTCTGATTTATGACTCTTGTTCACTACACTTATGATTCTTAATCATCACCAGCAAATGAAAACTCTCAGTGATGAATCTGTCATTCATCATACAAGTACAACATAGCAACAACACGTTAGAATGTATCAGCTGTTTCTTTGTACATTTGGTTATTGGAATTCTCCTAAACAGAAGGCAGTGTGGTGTAGTGGTTAAGGCTTTGGACCTCAAACTCTGACGTTGTGGTTTGAAATCCTTCTATTGATACTGTGTGGCCATGAACACGTCACTTCAACTGACTGTGCTCCAGCTGGAAACGCAAAAGAAATGGAACCAACTGTATCTCGAATGTTGTAACTCACCATGAATAAAGGGGAGGTGTCAGCCAAATAAGAAGCCATTATTAAGTTGAAATGATACATTTTTGTCCCTTTTTATAAATCAATCAGAAAAAAAGAAACCTCACAAAAATATAATTTAAATTTCAAACATTTATTTGCTCTCAACTTCACTTTAACACACATTTTTTGCAGGTCATTGACTGCACTAGAATGTGTCATTCACTGATTTTTTTTTAAGTTCAAACTGAATATGTCCCATGATTCTCATTCATTTGATTGAAGAATGAACCATTACCTGAGAATGAGTCTCACAGTTCTTGTTCATTTGATTCATGAACAAGCCATTACCCGAGGATGAGTCTCACAAGTCTTTTTCATTTGATTATGAACAAACCATTACCCGAGGATGAGTCTCACAATTCTTGCTTGTTTGATTCATGAACGAACCATTAGCCAAGTACAAGTCTCACAATTCTTGATCATTTGATTTATGAACAAACCATTCCCTGAGTACCAGTCTCACAATTCTTGTTCATTTGAGTCATACCTGGGCATGTGCTTAAAGCCTGCGCTGGGCAACTGTCTTGAGGTCTTCAGTAACATCTTCAATCTGTCTTTGGTCCAGGTTGTCGTTCCTGAATGCATTAAGTCCATGACAATTGTACTGGTTCCTAAACTATCGTCTCCAGGGGGCCAGTTGGACTCAATCCCATCATCACCAAGTACTTTGAGAGACTATTTCTGGCCCCCACAAATCCAGTGTACCTCCCACACTAGATCCTTTTCCACTTTGTCTATCATCCAAATAGGTCAATGGAGGATGCCATATCCTTGTCTCTTCACTCTGTCATGTGTCACACGTGCACTTAGGAGGCAGTCAACAAACCAGGAGGTGAGTGAAACATCGAGAGACGAAGGGTTGATTTGTGGTACTAATGCCTCTCTCTCTCTTTCATCAGAACCAAAGAAGAGAAATAATGATCCCATTTACTCACCTGCACCACTTCCGGATTCACAAAATGGCAGCTCAACGTCAATTCCGCTTCCGGTTCCTGATGATGACGTCAATTCTGCCATTCCAATAATTACTTAACTTCCGGCTTCTGAAGATGACGTCACTTCCAGAACCTGATGATGACGTCACTTCTGTCTCCCTCTGATGACATTATTCCCAGTTCCTACTCGGTGACATCACTTCCGTCCAACAGTCTGTGACGTAATTTCTGGCCACATCACATTCGACCACCATTTTATGTATAAATACCGCCATCTTTCAACTGTATATTATCAAATGCTCTGATTTTTGATCACCTTTTGCATTACTTTTCATAACGTCCACTGGACATTATACTGGGCAATTTCCCCAACTCTTTTTGCTTTGTGGACTTCCTTATTGTTTATTACACCTAGTAATAAGCACAGTTCCTACATTAGGATGTTATTTGTTGAATTTAGCTCTGCATTTAACACCATCATCTCCTCCAATCTGTTAAATAAACTCGGCAACCTTGACATCAGCACCTCTCCTTGTAATTGGACACTGGACTTTCTAACCAATCACACATCCTCTACTCTGATTCTGAATACTGGCGTTCCACAGGGCTGTGTGCTCAACCCACTGCTCTACTCCCTCTTCCCCCATGACTACTCCCCTTTATATGGCTCCAACTCCATCATATAGTTTGCAGACGACACCACAATAATAATTATGACAGACGCCTGGACGAATAACCTGCCGTTATAGCAAAAACAGCTTTTTAACCTTAGTAGCTTGTAAGCAGTTACAGTAAATTTCCTTTCACATAAGACTATATAATCTTTGGTATCACAATTTTAAATATAAAATATAATTTAATTATATGTAATACTGTAAGAATTAATTAAATTATATATTTGTAATGCTATCAAGGGACACTCACCCCACCCTGCACTTTCTATATGAGCCAGCCTTGAACCCTATTGATGAGTCAAATAACTGAAATAAATCAAAAGAATCGATTCACTTGAAGAGTTAGCTCGAAAGAATCAAATCAGTCAAGCAAATACTCATCACTAGAACAAAAGATGCTGTAATCGTAGACAAACGCCACAAAAAGGTTTGGGGTAGCCGCCCCATGTAATGTAAGTTGGCTTCAAAATGCAAAGATTTGAGAGATTATGGTCAAACTGAATTCAAGACAGAAATGATTTGCAGGATACAAAATGGCTGGGCAGAGGAAATGAGGTCAGCTGAGTCAGAACTGGAAATGTGATGTCATTGGGCCCCAGAAACCGGAAGTGAAGTCATGAGTGCTGGGCAGAATTTCCCATAACTGGTCTGCAGAGGAAAGAGAGAAAGGATTAGTGCACTCTGCCACCCCCTGGTCTGGCGTGGAATTACCCTCATTCGAACCCTTTAGCTGCCTGCCATGCTTATGTGTGTGACAACGCATAACACTTGTGATTAATGAAACAACAGGGGGAAATGTCAACAATAAATAAAAAAATACTTTAAATATTTTAATGTTTAAAATTATTTTCTCATGAACTAGACTGAACATAATTAGTCATTAAACAAATGAGTGATTTTGGGCGACATTAAACAAATTGTAAATAAAACCCCATTATACAGGCAGTCAGCATCCATGTACTAATATTCTATGATACCCTTGTAGTTAGTGAGCCTGCTTGCTCAGTTGGGTGTGGAGAGTTTAGCTCATCCGCTTTCTGACTCAGAAGCTCCTGGCCAGCTCTTCTGTGTGAGGATGTGAACTGGAGAAGGGTGGGACCCTAAGCACTTGCTTACTTGTGACACATGGTCTCACCCTGTTGGCCTACACCTTTCAGCTGTGATTTGTTCTATTAATCTAATGGGCACCTTGAGCTCTGAACTGCTGCATCTCCAACAATAACAAATAGTGAAATGAAGGCTTGTATTTCCTGCTGTGTGCTGATTGATAGATTTTATTTAAGTTTCGGGGGGGTGACTGATAATGCGAAATAAGCCCATTTATAACTCTCTTTGCTGATCAATGAGTTGAAAATGAGCATCTTTGTTGCGTCAGGTCCACCGCTTCTTCAGATCTGTATCAATCAGCTGAAAACTAGCTTCATGCACTGCCAGATATCAATCAAGTGATGGATCGATGCAGGTAATTTACAATTTATCTAGCATATACAGGAAAGGTAAGTCTATTAGTTGTTTAAAGAAATGACTTTTTTCGTCCATGAGCTTTTGTTGAAACATAAATAGTTCAATTTTCAGTCAAATTCCCTTTGATTTTGATGCAAAGCAGGCAGAGAGTGTAAACACACATATTATAGTAAATGCTACTTGGTACTGCAACTGGTGTTTCAATCATTGAACTTTGTTAGTGCTGCTTATTATTGCTCATCTATTAAATTATTAAATTGCTCTTAATATTATTTATGATAGATGCTGCCTTATTAACTGGTGTTAAAGTGTCATTAGAGGGAAGTGCAGAAGAGCCTCACAGGCCTAGAATTCCACATTGCAATCCCACCCAAATATTGTCTGTTTGCAAATTCTTGCCATTTTCTAAGGAGTTAGATAGATAGATAGATAGATAGATAGATAGATAGATAGATAGATAGATAGATAGATAGATAGATAGATAGATAGATAGATAGATAGATAGATAGATTTTAATTTCAGTATAGTAGGCAGGATAGATAGATAGATAGATAGATAGATAGATAGATAGATAGATAGATTTTAATTTTAGTATAGATAGATAGATAGATAGATAGATAGATAGATAGATAGATAGATAGATAGATAGATAGATAGATAGATAGATAGATAGATAGATTTTAATTTCAGTATAGTAGGCAGGATAGATAGATAGATAGATAGATAGATAGATAGATAGATAGATAGATAGATAGATAGATAGATAGATAGATAGATAGATAGATAGATAGATAGATAGATAGATAGATAGATAGATAGATAGATACTTTATTAATCCCAAGGGGAAATTCACATACTCCAGCAGCAGCATACTGATACAAAAAACAATATTAAATTAAAGAGTGATAATAATCTTTAATAACTTTGTATGATGTTAACGTTGACACCCCCCACCCCACCCCCCAAGTGACTTTAAAACAAGTTCATTAAGAATACGGGGACACAGAAATTTGTTATGGGTAAAATTCATACAGACATTAGGAAGTTTTTCTTTACACAGAGAACCACAGACACTTGGAATAAGTGTAGTATGGTAGGCAGGAGGACTATAGACTTTCAAAACTTGACTTGATGTAATTTTGGAGGAACTAAGCGGATAAGATTAGTGAGCTTTGGGCTGAATGGTCTGTTCTCATCAAAGTTTTTCTAATGTTCTAATCTATGTGTTTGTGTAAGAATACCCTGTAAGAAACTAATTTCTATCTACAACAGAGGGTTTAATTAGAGGAAGTAACTGATTTCAAAATTAGTTAATATCATTATGTCCTGCCTATCACCCAGTGTTGACTATTCCATCCCAACTACCATTGTAGTTCTTCTTCCAGTGAACCCTGAGAAGCCTTTCTGGTAGGTTTTCTCTGTTGTTTCTTTTTTGATAATGAACACGTCCACTTTCTTCTTTGTAATTCAATTTATATGGTTTTTACTGCATACGGGCTCAGATCACTTCCACATATTTGAACATGGGTTTATTAGATAGATAGATAGATAGATAGATAGATAGATAGATAGATAGATAGATAGATAGATAGATAGATAGATAGATAGATAGATAGATAGATAGATAGATAGATAGATCTTAATTTGGCTTTTTAGAGAAGCTCTTTAAATAAATAAATACATAAATAGACAGATGACTAAGTAAGCAAATAAATAAAGAAATATACACACACAATTTGGTCTGAACACAAAGGGGAAAGACTATAAAGCAAAAAGGTTCAAAAAAGTTCTGACTTGGCAGTCATAGTCACAGTGTAGCATTATACGGGTGTACTGCTGTTGGAATAAGGGACCCCCAATTTGCTGTAAGTCCTCAGTGTTTGTGAGTCACAGAGAGGATGTGCAGAATTGTTCATAATGGCACTCAGTTTTGTTTTCATTCTCTCTTTTGCTAAAACCTTCAGGGGTCCAGATTGTGTCCTGTAACTGAGTTCGCCCTCTAATTAGCTTGTTGATTCGGTGGGTCTCTCTTGAAGTGATGTTACTAGTCCAGCACACCACAGCATAGAAAATCACACTGTCCATCACAGAGTTGTAGAATATGTGAAGGAGGTCACTTCCCACATTAAAGGAATGGAAGAATGTTCTGCACTTTCTAATATAGTTCCAATGTGTATTGAGACCAGTCCAACTTGCCATTAATATGGACCCCTAAGTACCTGTAGGAGTGGACCACCACTACATCCACTCCTTGAATAGAGACTGAATATAGGGGCTCTTTAGGGTGGTGAAACCCAGTAACCAGATGGTTGGCTTTGCTGAAATTTAACTTGCAGACAATTCTTTTCAAGAAACACAGTTCTCTACCTGACTCCTCTCTTGTGTCTCAATACACCCCATAAGTGCAGAATCATCTGAGAATTTCTGCAAGTGACATGACCTGTTGTTATATATGTAATGGAGTAATGGAGTCGGGCCTGTTCCTTGTGGTGCTCCAGAGTTTCTCACATCCATATCAGAGACACAGTCCTTGAGTTTCACAAACTGTGTTCTGACCAACATTATCCAGGACACCACAGGCTCATCCACCTTCATATCTCTGAGTTTACCCTTTAACAAGGATGGCTGGAGGGCTCCATATTAGCTTCAGAACTCCTCTGTTAAGATGTGAAAACCCATCGGAAGGATGGCCATCTCTTCTCAGAGGCACTCCATGTATCAGGAGTTTATGATAGAGTTGGTACACCTGAAGTGACTCTTGAGTTAAAGGCATATGACACTTGGGCTCTGACAGCATGAGGGAAAAGAGTGTCAGGTTTGACTTTGTGGGCAGAACTCTAACAACTTCTATGTCGGGTGAAGGTCAAGCACTGCTCATCATCTGCTTCATACCACCATCCCTATAGTGAAGCATAGTGGTGACAGCATCATGCTATGGGGCTGCTTCTCAGTGACAGGGACATGACAACTGGTCAGAATTGAGGGAAAGATGAATGCTGCCAAATACAGAGAGGTCCTTGAAGAAAATCTGCTCCAGAGTACATGCAACATCAGACTGGGGTGAGAGTTCATGTTTCGGCATCACAATGACCCAAAGCATACAGCCAAGAGAATGTTGGAGCGTCTTCATAACAAAGACCATGCACTCTATGGCACAGAAATGGATTGTGCAGATTATGCAAAGTACAAGGGCCTACAAGCTTGGAGGGCTTACTCGGGGCCGTATAGATTTTTAAAAACATTTTTTAATAACTTAACCAAAACAACGGTTTCATAGTCTCAATACGGTGTCTTCAACATTTAATGTCTTTTTACCACCAACTCTGACCTTGATGGCTGACGACTAATTGTATGCTGCAGCGGATGTTCTCGTTGAATGCTATAGCACCGACATCTCACCTGCGTTTTCCACGCAATTGTTGTCATTTCGTTTGTGTTTTTAATCCATCCTGTCAACCAAGTCGACTGTTTTCAAAGTAGTTGAACTGTTGCTGATAGATCACTGTGCACTGTCGTCTACTTCCAGTGATGTTTGCTTACATGTTACTGCTGACTACGCCAGTGACTGTTACTGCGTGTGAACGATCGTTCTCCAAGTTAAAACTCATCAAAAATGACCTCAGAAGCACCACGTAGCAAGACAGACTTAGTGGCTTGGCTGTACTCTTAATCGAAAACGAGTGTGCCAGACAACTTGACATATCAAACGTTGTTGAGACTTTTGCACAACAGAAGGCACGTAAGTGAGTATTTTAAGGTACTAGTGATAGCATAAGTAATATGATTTGTGACTTGTCAATACAGTTCCATTTCTGTAAGCTTTAACAGTTTAACAAATCTGTAATCTATTGTGTCCCTTAGTATGGCTTAAGCGCATTAGTGTCACTACTGTGAGGATTTGTGAGTGTGACCACTTTATGATGTCCATTTTCTCAGAACTTGTGTAAAACGGGTCGATTGTGTAGTACTATCCTGTCAGCCGGAGTTGTCGTTTTAATTTGTTACAAATTGAAATTTATTTATTTTATAGCACAGAACGGTTTTTACTTTCTAGCTTACGCTACATTTTAATCATCTTCCTTCACAAAGTTGTCTTGGAAAAGTAAGCAGGTCCACATTTTTCATGTATTTATGTACTACTACCCACACCTCTCACATTTCATTCCCACAATTTATTTCATTTTTGCTAACTTACAACGGCTGTAATAAAACGATTAAAAAACTTATTACAAATTCCACTTAGGGAGCCGGTTTGTTTGTGACCAGTGTGTGATTGTGATAGTGACGTGGTTGCGGATGCCACTGTCCATTCCTCCCCTAGGATCTAGTTGTGAATAAATTACTAACAGTTAAGCTAGCCTGGAGTGGGCCACCTGAGGGCGCTGCACAGGGGCCTTCAGAAAGCTAGCTACGCCACTCCATGCACTGCGCACTCAACTGTCTAATTCCATCCCTTTGGTGAAGCATAGTGGAGGCATCATCATGTTATATCAGTGCTTTTCAACATCGGGAACAGGAGGGATGAATGCAACAAAATACCGAGAGGTTCTTGAAGAAAACCTGCTCCAGGGTGCAAGCGACCTCAGACTGAGGCGATGGTTCACCTTTCATCATGACAATGACCTGAAGCCTACAGCTAAGACAACACAGGAGAGGTTTTGGGGCAAATTTGTAACTCTTGTTGTACGGCCCAGACGTAAACCCCATTAAACATCTATGAAGTGGCCTGAAGATGGCAGTTTACAGAAGCTTCCCATCCAATCTAACTGAACTGGAGAGAATCTGCCTTTAAGAATGGGATAAACTGCCCAAATCCAGGTGTAGGTAGAGTCTTACGTAAGAAGACATGACGCTGCCAAAGGGGCTTCTACCAACTACTGAATTAAGTGTCTGAATACTTTATATGAATGAGAGGTTTCAGTTTTGGATTTTTAATGAATTTGCAAACCTTTTTGAGAATAATTTTTCCCCGTATCATTATAGGTTATTAAGTTTAGATTTAGGAGCAAAAATGGCAAATTTATGGTGCCCTGAAATGGACGGACCCTGTAAAAAAAAAGTGTTATCATTTCTACTCTGCACAGTGTGACTGAAATGTATGCAAATCCCATTACAATGAAAGTCTGGAAATGTACACTTTCATCACGTCTGAATTGTAAACTGTGGAGCAGACGGGTAAATTAGGACAAATGTGTCTTTGCACCAAAAATTATGGAGGACACTGTATTTCTTTTTTATTCACTTAGAGCACTGGCATTTTACAAGGTTTGATGTCAGGGTCACACTGTGAAATGAAGATAGGCTGTAATTTGACGGACATGTGATCATATCTATTAACCACACTGTAATGAGAAAAGTGCTTAAAACAAAACACTTTATGATTTTTTTTTATTAATATTAATTTCATAAGGTTTAGTTTTACATATAAAGAAAACAAACCTTTGGATGACTTTCTTGGTCCATGCAGTTGGAAAAGTCACGGCCAGATCTGGAAATTCCAGCTTCCTCATTAGCCAAACACACCTCCTCATTCATTTGAACAGTACGTAAGAATGTCGCACTCGGGACGTCTGCAGTGAGTTCAAACAGCTGGGACATGCAGGACACGCCTAGCAAACTGCCTTCAAGAAACTGTCGGCTCACCTGTTCTCTCCATGATGACGGCATGTTGTTTGTTTAGGCAAGATGAGCTTCTGTAAGGCTTTAGAAAGTGAAAGCCACCTGCCGAAAGACACATTTAAAAGTAGATCTGACCCATCAGGCACGGCCATCTTACCAGCATCATAGGCCTCCGGGCAAAATAGTGAGCTTGGGGCAAAACAGAAACATACATAGCCATCAGAAACATCGTGGGCCCCTATGCGCCCAGTACCCATTGTGCCCATACGTTAAGTCGGCCCTGCCATCAGATTTTCAATATGTGTGACTTTAACAAAGTAAGCTGAATTCTTATTTTTTTTTTACAGTAAATATATAAGATCTGACTTGCATTAACAGAGAAAAATCTATCCATCCATCCATTTTCCAACCCGCTGAATCCGAACACAGGGTCACGGGGGTCTGCTGGAGCCAATCCCAGCCAACACAGGGCACAAGGCAGGAACCTATTCCAGGCAGGGTGCCAACCCACCGCAGTAACAGAGAAAAATAAATCCTGCTTTTTGTTTTAAAAAGTGAACTTGCAAAGGGATCGGAATTTCAATAATCACCCCTGGCAGACAGAAAGCAAAGAAGAACAATGGGGCATTCACACTAAGGCCCATTTTCTGTTAGCATTCCAATATGTTCAATCAGATCAAAGCATGTGGACACTGCCAACATTCATATTCCGTCATTGCAATTTGTACGTGCATCTCCGTAATGACAGAAATTGGTTTTATGCTGAATCCTGCAATGGAGAAAGTGAAAACACCTGAAAAAGGGCACGAAATCATGGTGAGGAATGATTTCGATACCCAGGGTTAATCCATAAAAGCGAGGCACCTTTAGTATGTCACTTGAAACTGGGCTTCCAAATTTAGACAGCGTTTTGATTGCAAGATCACGAATGCTTTGGTAGAACTTTACGGAGGTTGGTGTTTCAGCTTTCAGGATGTTGACGTTACACGGCGCAAAAGATGACAAAGAAAAAGTGTTGGGGCAACACCGCCATCCCGTATATTATAATGCAAAAATATCTCAGTAGAGTATCCATCCATCCATTTTGTAACTCGCTGAATCCGAACACAGGGTCACAGGGGTCTGCTGGAGCCAATCCCAGCCAACACAGGGCACAAGGCAGGAACCAATCCTGGGCAGGGTGCCAACCCACCGCAGGTAGAGTATAAGTGTGCATTATAATTTTATGGTCAATAATTTTGTCTTCGTTTGTGCTGGTGTTTGCTGGGATTGCATTGCGAACTTCTTGCTTGTGGATTTGTTGAGCTAAGATCTTATAAGCTTTCTCTCCATGTTCATAATAATGACATCTTGATTTATCTCCTTGAGGGCTGAATATTTTCTGAAAAGCACACAAAGCAAAGATTTCACATGTAAATCAACGTAAAACGTCTGTTGCTGTGGCTGCTCTCGGCACCTGTTTAGGATCTCTGGTGGCTGTGTGGGGGCAGCTCGATGGCCGGTAGGAACGTGTGGTGGGCCGGCTGCCTAGCCCGTCTTCACGTAGCAGTGCGATGCAATCTGGCTTGTACCTCTTGTCATTGTATGTGATGGTCCTCCCAGGCAAACATTGCCGTAGGCGGATCAGTTACACAAGCACGTTCAACACCACGATCAGCTGAAGCTGGTACCTCACTTTCATTTCCAATCTCCTTCTTCAAATCAGTTGCATCAAAATCGGAGTCCGACAAGTCAAGAGTCTGATACGGCAATAATACGCAAAATGTCGTCCATGAAGTATTTTTAATTTTTTGCATTCACTTTGGTCTCTAGCCAGATGTCGATGCCATTTGAAAGGTTGTTTGCTCTTCGCTTCTCATGCATGCGCAGGTAATTGAGGTCAACTCAACGAAGCTAACTTTCCTTCTAGCAAAGAGAGCTGAACTAAAACATAGTGGTGAGTTTTATTGTAGTTTACAGCTGATTATTGTCCTCTGCCCCTGAATTTCGATGAAAGTCGACATCCGAGTTAAGTATGAGTTGTTGAGTTTCTTTAGTTGTTAAGAGGTTGAGCTCTGAATGCAGAGCCTGCCTTTTCCTATGAAGCATCTCACTTGGACACCTGGCATGTTCTTGATCTATTCTAGTAATTTCGTTGATTAGCTCTGATACCTTCTTGGTTTCCAATTTATCTTTATGGGAAAGATATGAGATAATCTGTCCTCTTAAGAAGGCCTTCAGGGTTTCCCAGAGTGTTCCAGCAGAAACCTCTAAGGATGTATTTGTCTCTAAAAAAAATGGATTTGCTTGGGTATAAATTCTGTACAGTTCCATCCATCCATCGTCTTCCGCTTATCCGAGGTCGAGTCGCGGGGGCAGCAGCTTGAGCAGAGATGCCCAGACTTCCCTCTCCCCGGCCACTTCTTCTAGCTCTTCCGGGAGAATCCCGAGGCGTTCCCAGGCCAGCCGGGAGACATAGCCCCTCCAGCGTGTCCTGGGTCTTCCCCGGGGCCTCCTCCCGGTTGGACGTGCCCGGAACACCTCACCAGGGAGGCGTCCAGGAGGCATCCTGATCAGATGCCCGAGCCACCTCATCTGACTCCTCTCGATGCGGAGGAGCAGCGGCTCTACTCTGAGCCTCTCCCGGATGACTGAGCTTCTCACCCTATCTTTAAGGGAGAGCCGAGACACCCTGCGGAGGAAACTCATTTTGGCCGCTTGTATTCGCGATCTCGTTCTTTCGGTCACTACCCATAGCTCATGACCATAGGTGAGGGTAGGAACATAGATTGACCGGTAAATTGAGAGCTTTGCCTTATGGCTCAGCTCCTTTTTCACCACGACAGACCGATGCAGAGCCCGCATCACTGCGGACGCCGCACCGATCCGCCTGTCGATCTCACGCTCCATTCTTCCCTCACTCGTGAACAAGACCCCAAGATACTTGAACTCCTCCACTTGAGGCAGGATCTCGCTCCCAACCCTGAGAGGGCACTCCACCCTTTTCCGGCTCTGTACAGTTCTCGTCTGCTAATAAAAGTGGATTAAGACGCCATCTGCGAGATGAGTATGTGGGACTATAATGCAAAAATTATAACGATATTTCAGCAAAATAATGCCCCTTAGGACACGAGATCGCCAAGGATGACGACGCTTCCTGTTAAGTGTAGGCCAGGCAGGAGGAGGCGGGTCCAAAGGAACAGACACTGGAAATGACGTCAGAGGTGGTCAAGCTGTCAATCATCCAGTCTGTAGAGGGTGGAAGCGAAGAGCCATTAATATACACTGCCACCTTGTGGACTGGCGTTGAATTGCCACCACCAGAGCCTTTAGATAGATGCTGTCCCAAAGGCACATGTGTGTGACAACGCAAAATGTGTGAAAACTGTGAGATTCTGTGTAGATTAAAAACATTGTAGACAAATACAGTTTCACCACTTTCCTGCTGGTGGTTCCTTTGTTCAACTCCCCAAGGTTATTGTGCTCATGAAATCTGCCACCCGTAAACGGAATAACTTTCAGTAGGCCATTGAGTCGACTGGTGAGAGGAGAGTGAATCGGCATCTTCAGTGTGTTCATTTCTACTTTTGGAAAATGCTGATGTTCTTTTTTTAACATTGTTTTGTTTTTGTTTGCTTATTACTTATTAGTGGTCATGTATCGATAGTGTCACCAGATATTCTCTGTTCTTACAATTGTTGTTAGGGTGCTGCATCACCCTAATTTCCAGAATACTTTACTGTTATGGTAACCATCTTATGTAACCTTTTGAACCCTGCCCTTTCCAGCATTTTGGCACGAAGAAAATACAGTATATTTGGCCCTGTCTTCTTAGCAATTTTCTGAAAAACAAAAATGTTGATTTGTAAAAATAAAATGTTATTATCTGATGATAATATGATGATACGCCACAATGTTATAACAACAGATCGATAGCATAGAGCAAGTTTTCATCATTTTCTGACATCCATTGTAAGGGCCTACCTTTGAGTAATATGCTGCAGAACAGTTTCTAGTGCCAGAAGCAATGCACAAGAACACCTCACCAACTTCCAATCCATCGCCTCACATCTCATTTCTGGTGTCAAGTGCATAAATTCTCTCTTGCGCAGTGCAGTTCTGCTGTGGGGACAGTGACAGGTGGGGGAGTTCTGATTGGGGTGGTACACTTGTCACACACTAACACAGATGTCCTAAGGTGAGCTCATGGAGGAAAGAAACCTCCCATGGAGCAGACGCCTGCTTGTACTCTGTTAGTACACACTGAGCATCTGTTGTTTAGAGTTGATCCCGTGCTAAAGTACAACTAAAATCCTTCCCATTTTCTTTGTGAAGCCAATGAGAAATAAATAAAACTGACCTGCAGCTAAAAAAAAAGCAGCGTAACTTGCATATGTAGCAGAACAGTATCATTCGATATATTATGTGCGTAGTCTAATACAGCAAAAGACAGAATTCCAGTAGACGGGTTATGACAGCGGAGAGGTGTAGTGGCCTTTCGAGAATATGTCTCTACAGCAGCGGACTGCAAAATTCGAAGGGTAGAGTAGCGTAACAGTAGCACAGCATAACCAAGATGCGTAGGCCATAAGAGTTGGGGTGCCAACTAGGAAAGCCTAGTTTAATCTGAAACAAAACCAAGACTGAACTTAACAGGCACACAATGGCACTTACAATCAAAAACAGGCAATAGCTTCTTATCACCCTCTGGGTAGGACTAATCTGGAGTCGTTCCCAGCAGTTAGGCTCTCAGATCCAAATGCGATGCCACCTTTTTTATCGGCCAGACTGGAATGGGCAGGGCCGCTCTAGTTCTTTTGTACTCAAGGGACAGTTACTTGGGGCTGTGAAGGGCCACCTCATTCTAGGGTGTTACTACATACCTGAGGTGAGTCTGGAAGGCAACCCTGTGGCACGCATGAGTGACCCTATATAAAACCAAATCATGACAGTCTGTTAGCTTTCAGGTAAAAGATTATTGTGCTTTCTCGTTTTGATAACAAGTGTTGGTTTAATCTTTTGGTTTGATTATTTAGTATATCTGACCTTTTGATTTTCAATTTTGGCTCGTTATTATAATAATATTTCATCTTCTGGTCCCAATTCTAATCAAAACTTCCTTCTAGGCAATCTGAGCAGGACTCTGTGTGTGTGTGTGTGTGTGAGAGTGTGTGTGTTGTTTATCAGGCCATGTTAACATTTTGTTTACTTTTACTTTACCATGTTATCTAACTACTTTGCATGAATATTACCGTGCTCCCATATCTGGAGTCAGAGATTTGTGCTCCCGGCACTGTAACATTTAATGATGTACGACAGGATTTTATCTAATAAGTCTTAGGATTCAAGCGTCCTTAAAGGAGCTGCATATTGAATTACTAGATGTATATTACTGTTAGGTCAGGCTTTAGAAAAAAATCTTTTTGACACTTCAACATAAATTAAGAGTCTGTCAATAGGAAAAATGTGTTTGCGGTTCACTCACAATCATTGCCCTGACAGGGCCTCGTTCCAAAATAGATAAAATGTGTCAATATATAATTACTCTTTTAATTATGAAAAATATCTGATAAACATGTTCAGGAAATCTAGGATGTTACCTGATCTCTCCTTGAATAAAACAACAACAAAACAGGGCTGCCTCACGGGACTACAGATCCCAGCGTACCCTGCGGCCATCCATGTGGGAATCCTAACCCAAGGGGGCTGCCACCTAGCATACTGGAGCATAAAATATGTATCAGTGCTCATCTCCCCCAGTGCCATAGTACTGACCTCCTGGGTGGATAAGAGTCCTTCTTCAATCCTGGATGCCAATCCATGTGTGCTGTCTATTACACATTACATATCTATCTATCTATCTATCTATCTATCTATCTATCTATCTATCTATCTATCTATCTATCTATCTATCTATCTATCTATCTATCTATCTATCTATCTATCTATCTATCTATCCTGCCTACTATACTAAAATTAAATCTATCTATCTATCTATCTATCTATCTATCTATCTATCTATCTATCTATCTATCTATCTATCTATCTATCTATCTATCTATCTATCTATCTATCTAATAAACCCATGTTCAAAGATGTGGAAGTTATCTGAGCCTGTATGCAGTAAATACAAAATAAATTGTAAAGAAGAAAGTGGACATGTTCATTATCAAAAAAGACCTACCAGAAAGGCTTCTCAGGGTTCACTGGGAGAAGAATTACAATGGTGGTTGGGATGGAACTGGAAACACTCATTGATATGCTGGATATTAACTAATATTGAAATCAGTTACTTCCTGTGATGAAACCCTTTGTTGTAGATAGAAATTAGTTTCTTACAGCACATTCTCACATAAACACATAGATTAGAACATTAGAAAAAGTTTGATGAGAACAGACCATTTAGCCCAAAGCTTGCCAATCTTATCTACTTAGTTCCTCCAAAATGAAATCAAGTCGATTTTTGAAAGTCCCTAAAGTGTTTCTGTCTACCACACCACTTGGAAGCTTATTCCAAGTGTCTATCATTCTTTGTGTAAAGAAAAACTTCCTAATCTATGTGTGAAATTTACCCTTAACAAGTTGACATTTGTGTCCCTCCCTTCTGGGTGGATAAGAGTCCTTGTTCAATCCTGGATGCCAATCCATGTGTGTTGTCTATTACATATTACATATCTATCTATCTATCTATCTATCTATCTATCTATCTATCTATCTATCTATCTATCTATCTATCTATCTATCTATCTATCTATCTATCTATCTATCTATCTATCTATCTATCTATCTATCTATCTATCTATCTATCTGACTGACTGTCTACCTGCTATGACCACAAAGAGAGGGATTATATGCTAGAAAGTTGCTATCTGTTATGAAGTACAACCAGGAATATGGAACATTTAAAGAGACAGACAGGTTCTTAATTAAAAACCAGTCAGGGAAGCAGAAATACTGGTAAGACAGTCAGAAAAGAATCGTCAAAGCCAGAATCTCAAAACACAAACACCACAGGCATTCATAGCAAAAGGTCCTAACTGTAGAAGTTGAACATCTAATACTTGCTAAAATTATTGTTATTTGGTAGGGAATCCAAAGCTTGGACACAAAGCCATCTTTTATACAGAAAATAAGATGATGTCACAGGTTACAAATAACATGACTAGGAACAGAGGCTGTGTCCATTAGGCCATCTAGCAAAATGACCCTTTCTGGGGCTTTGGTTGGCACATCATGTCTTGAGGTCTTTTACTCCACCTCTCCATCCATCTGTAACATGCCCCCCACCCCAAACATGCAAAAAATAATATATCTCTATATTTCATAGGTTCTTTGGGTTGTGTATTGTCTGAATTTGGGTCACATAGAGTTGCGAATCACAATAGTACTGAATGCCAAAAGACTGTGAATGGTTTGCAGAAGGCCTTGCGATGGGCGCTGTGGGCAGCTTAAGCAAATGTCAATGCTCTGCTATGACCCATGACTGTGATTCTCCAAGAGGATTGGAGATGGGATGACGATCATCGCCTAGTCTCTAAGGGTGATATGATACACCAATGATACTCCAAGGTAGAAACCCCCTGGTTATTGTGGGTCATGAAGACACTATAAAATTCAAAACTAGGTTGCCAGAAATAAAAGTTTATGAACTCCTGCTATATGCAGTATATACAGTATATATATATATATATATATATATATATATATATATATATATATATATATATATATATATATATATATATATATATATATATTGTGGGACACTACAGGTTCCCATTGATAATGTTGGGATGCCAACCCAGTGGTCCCCGTTTAATAGAGTCACAAAATAAAACAAAAGGGTAACTGCACCCGCCACTATATGCAACAGAACAAAATGCCCAATACAATGTAAGCTGTTTTACTTTGGCAATCTTCACTAGAGTTTTGGGGAGCGCCGCACTATGGTGCACTTGTTTCAGAACTGATCATCTCTTTCCAGCAGCAGCAAAGACAGTGGACTGGAAGGGGTGGAGTCAATTGTCCTCACTGGACGTCTTCCCAGTGCCGTGGAGGGATGAATAGAGGAGAATGTTAGTGTGAGAGCCCCCTCTCGACCCAGGGGGGTGGCAGCTGCTTCAGATGAGCCACAGCAGCGCGTGCGTCACAACATATACATCCATCCATTTTCCTAACCTGCTTCTCCAGGGCAAGGCAGCTGGAGCCTTTTCTCAGCAGAAACAACACCCGGACAGGGCAGCAGTTACACAGTATATTTAATATCTATAAAAAAGTATTATTGCATTTGAAAGTGCGTTATATTTGTTCTTAATTTTGATAACTATGCAGAAATCTGCTTTCGCTTTAAGTTTAAAAAGTCTATTGTTGTTGATCAATGTCAAAAATGACAAATTAAATCCACTATGATTCAATATCGTATAAAAATTAAACATGAAAACTTCCAAGGAGGCTAAATAATGTTCACAGGCATTAAGTATATGTACAGACAGTTAAATGCAAACCATTTTGTGTGAAGCATTGAGAAGAAAATATGAAAAAGTAGAAAAGTCAGAAATAATGGGAGTGAAATGATGTATAAAGTCTACAGACGTGCTAAAGTGGACAGCCTGTCTTTGACTTTACAGGCTATTGTGTATCGTGTACCGTTAATATGGCCGTTTTTTTAACCTTTGATATTAATGTGTCTCTAAACTCCGCTGCTATTCTTTATTCTGGTTTAGGGTCACAGTGAATATTTGAAATTCTTTTGTGTGTTTTAATGCTATTCACAGGTAAGAAGAAGAATAAAGTGGAGTTCAAGCCAGCTTTTCATTACATTGTTACATGGGTAACTCGGCGTATTTATTTATTTTGTAAAGTCCTCCCTCTTTCTTCCTCGTTTCCTTTGCCAGTATATTTTACAATTGCAAATGAATTCAAAAATCCTCCATGGCTGTTTCTCCATTGTATTTCTGTCTTGGACAAGCCTGGATCTGTCTACACTGTCAGAGAACCTCGAAGAACTAGCATTTGTCAAGTCCCACAGAAAAGGAATGCAGTTTAACGGAGGTTAAGAGTCATTTCAGTGATTGATTGTTGATGACAGTTTTGTTACAAATTAACCCCTGAAAATGAGATTGCCTGTTATTTTGCTTATTATGTTATAGTGTGGCCTGGAATTTGAAATTTCTCATAAACAAAAATAATTCTTATTTCTTTAAATGATGCTAAGTCATCCTCAAATTAATTTACCTTGGTACCACCCCCTATCCTTAGCAGGGGTGTCAAATTCGGGCCTCACAGTCGCTGCTGTTTCCCTTCTAGCCATTTTCTTAATTAGAAACCAATTACTGATGCTCAGTAAGAAGCAGCCAAAAAATAATGAGACACAATGGGAGCTAACAAATGTCCAGCTAACATTATCACATTTGAACCCATTTATTCATCACACAATATCGGTAAAATATTTGAAAAGAAAAAAGTGAAGGTCTGAGAAGTATTAATCTACCTTGGTCCACAAAACAAATGCATGCTACTCTTAGAAAAAGAAAATGGATAACTTTGGAAATATCTGGTATGACACAATAATTTTGCATTAATGTGGGGTGTATTTACAAGAAGGGTGAAACAGAGTATAGGAGTGTCACACATATGCATATAGGGGACATTTTAAGGACTCTGGTGACGGTAATTTTCCACTGCTCCTGGGGTAGGCACTCTAAGAAAATCCCATCTTTTTCTCTTCCTCTTACATCACTTTGGATGTCCGTCTGCCTGAACCCACCTCTTGCTGCCCCATAATGCATATCCCTGGAAGCAGCAGGCCTAGTCTGTCCAGTAAAGCCTTTTGCAGGCCTAACACCCCAAATTGGCCATGTTTGTGTCTCTACTACACAACATCTATCGTATATTTGAGCATTTAACACAATAAACCCTCTAAGCTCTCTCTCTGTCCGAGCATTTCACTGTGTGCCTAGATTTTTAACTTCCTCACAGACAGACCTCCGGTGGTTCAAGTGAGTGTTCACACTTCATCATCCATCACTTTCAACACAGGCACTCCACAGGGCTGTGTTCTGAGTCCTCTGCTGTACTCCCTCTCCACATATTGCTGCATGGTGGCAGATGACGCTAACAGCATTGTCAAATTTTCTGGCAGCTCTGGGAGGCCTGATATCTAACAACAATGAGCAAGCTTACTTGGATGAAGTGGAGAGTCTGTCCCACTGGTGTTAGGCCATCAGTCTTCTCCTGAATGCCAGCCAGATAAAGAAGCTGATTGTGAACTTTGAGAGAAAGCAGCAGAAGCACTAGCCCTAAACCCCCAGTATTAACAGCACTCAGGTGGATAGATTGGAGAGTTTTGGATGCCTTGATGTCCACATCACAAAGGACCCTATCTATCTATCTATCTATCTATCTATCTATCTATCTATCTATCTATCTATCTATCTATCTATCTATCTATCTATCTATCTATCTATCTATCTATCTATCTATCTATCTGACTGACTGTCTACCTGCTATGACCACAAAGAGAGGGATTATATGCTAGAAAGTTGTTATCTGTTATGAAGTTCAACCAGGAATATGGAACCGACCCCAAGCCCCTTGATACCTTGGAGAAGAAGGCACGGCAATGTCTTTACCATCTCAGATGCCTCAGGGATTTCAGGCTGTCCTCCCAGATATTAGAGAACCTCTATACATCCATGATTGAAAGTATCACCACCTGGTTTGGAAACATATCCCAACAGGACCGCAAGACTCTGAAGACAATGGTACAGTCAGCTGAATGCATCACTGGGTGTTCAAGCCCTAAATTCCAGCACAAATTTGCCAAGCAATGTCAGACAAGGGCAAAGAAAATTATCAGTGATACCAGCCATCCCAACACTGGCGTTTTTTCTCAGCTTGCGGTCAGGGAAACAATTTGGCTTTCTGAAGTCCACAGCCCATATGCATTTTGAAGAAGGAATGTGTCTACAGTTACATGATACCCTATTAGACATTGTCAAAGATTGAGTTATTTAAGTTTTTAAGTTATTTATTTATTATTTATTATTTATCACATATTTATAATTCTATTAATTATTTTTAAAGTCAACTTTTGTTATTGTCCTTTTATATTCTTCTTAAAGACGCAGACATTGTAGTTGAGCAACTAAGCACTTCATCGCATATTGTACAGTATGTATAATTTGCATGTGACATATGAAATATGATTTGATTTGACACAGAGGAGTAGTAGGAGTGAAATAAAGAACAGACAGCACCAGTCGAACAGCAGCATTCTGAAGGAACTGGACAGATCAGATAGCAGTTGAAGGAGTTTCACTAGTCCAACTGAGAGAGAACTGAATTGCCTGAACAAGAAGTTGTGTGGCGTAGTTAATGAGAAAGTGGTCAATCCTCTGAATATTATAAAAAACTGACCCAACTGGGGCATTGAAGAAATACTTTATCTCTCTATATATAAAATCCAACGTCTGTGTTTGTCTGTATGTCTGTCCGTTTTTCACGAGCAAACTACTTAATGGATTTCGATCGGGTTTTTTTTCTATAATTTGCTTGAACATTCCGGTTGATTTTGCAACTTCTCTCATTGCACTAAGAATCAGAGTTTGCTTATGGTACCGATTAATTTGCGCGAATTCGAGAAACACGCAGTGGGCTGAGGGGAGGGGGAAGCATGACGTCAGGAGTGGGGAGCCTCCGTTCGAATCGATCTCCCTCTGGCCACATTCTGGTTTAAAAAAACTTGCCTCCGCTTAGCTAGCGTTACTTGTTTGTTTATTGATTTTTAAAGTTTGTCTTGTTTCATGAGTGTGCCCTAAGATGGATTAGTGTCCCGTGAAGAGTTGTTATACTGTATATCTTGGCTTCAACAAATAAAAGAATTAATTTTTCACAAATATTAAAAATGACCTGGGTAATTTTTGATGAACTTGAAGAAAACATCAATAATCTTTATAGCTAGCAAGAGCATTGACAATATTCATTGCCACTCACATTTGATTTTTCCACATACTAGAGTCAGGAATTTGACACTAGCCAAGGTTTGGGAGACCGGCAGATTTCAATTTCTTCCAGAATAACTTTACACTTTGCTCTTTATAGGATGATCACTCTTTGAAAGGTTCACAATTTCACTCCATTTCAGGAATTTGTCACTGGTTGTGAGTTTGTGAAACACCCAAGTTTTAGAAAATATTAAGTATCTATTTCCAAACTTCTAAAGAATATGTGTAAAGTAATGCATCTTATTTCTGGAGAGCTGCTGTTGTGGAGACCTGGCCAAATAGATGTGAGCTAATATTTATTTGTATTATAAAGGGTAGGGAAGACTCAGATCATGTAGACAGTTTTTGAATGTTCAAACAGCTGGCTTAAGTTAGCCATTTTTAATGGATTGACTATCCCTGCAGGAAGAAGAAGAGACCATTCTGCAGACCGTACCTCTCATAGGCATACATAACCATAAAAATACATGAACCAATTTAAAAAATCAGATCAAATTCAAACATCCATCCATCCATTATCCAACCCGCTGAATCCGAACACAGGGTCACGGGGGTCTGCTGGAGCCAATCCCAGCCAACACAGGGCACAAGGCAGGAACCAATCCCGGGCAGGGTGCCAACCCACCGCAGCAAATTCAAACATAAAAAAAGTAAAAACTTTTCAATGGGAAAATCCTTTGCAAAAGAACTTTACACAGTTTTTCAGGTTTTTTTTTTATCTGCTTGTAGACATGAAGAGAGAACATAGCCCCATAAGAGAAGAAAAGAAGCTTCAATACTTTAGAAAAGAGCAAAAGAAACAAAAAAAAAGATTTTTAAAGAAACTTGAGACATGACATGAAGGACACAATTAGCTGCCATTCCTGAATGTATCTGCACTTGTGACTTTCTTCAAGGGCTTTGCCATGAGATGTAATCCACAAACCTACTATTCTGTGTAGAGTCAAATGGAAGGGTCACCTATGGCTAAAGTGAAGGTGGATAGCCATTTAGCAGGACTGCCTCTACCCATAAGCCTTTGCATATGGTTAAAGTGAAAAGTGCTTTCTCAATCATGACTACAAGAGAAAGAATATTTAGCAGTTTCCCTTTGGGTTAATAAATTATCTGTCTATCTCAGTGGGTCTTAAACTTTTTTCCCTTGCAACCCAATTTTGCTTATAATTTTTGCTGCAGAACAACGACCAATCATCATCCTGTTTTCCCTTGGAGAATCACCGCCTATCATTGTCCCTCTTCTTTGAACAATTACTGTAGATCAATGTCCGGCGGGATGGTTTCATTTCCACCTTTGCAAACAGTGACCCGTCGAATGGCTTTCCACTAACCATTCACAATCCTTTCTCATTCATTACAATTGCAACCCAAAATGGTTTGTGACCCATAGTTTAAGAAACATCAATCTATCAATATGGAATAAATGTAACACATGGAAGCGTTAGAGGAAATGTTTTCCATCTTTATACCAGTGACAAATTGGCAGCAGTAATTTACACGACTACCGCCTTTTCTATGCCTACCAATGAGTGAATGCCCACTGCCATGGAGTTTCTATGATGTCAAACATGATTAACCTGTTTTCACACATCTGATGGAATTAAATTTTTATTGTTTGCCAATGGAGACTTTAAACAACCTGGGAATATGTATATATGCATATCCGATGAAACGTCATTAACAGACATTTGGACATGAATCCGGCATATGCAGGCTTGAAAAGAAGAACATGCACACAATAAATAAGACTTTATGACCAACACCCTCCGAACCCCACCTCATTAATTTCACCCCCCTACATGCCCTCTTTATGTCCTATTTATTTTGCCTTGCATTCCTGTAAGTCTAATCATATTCCTCTGATGATAACTCTTTATAGAAGTTGAAAGCTTAGGAATACAAAACTGTTTTAAGATACGTGATTCATTTTCTCCCTTCCTGGATTTCCAGCTACAAATATACAAACCGTATCACAGACCTCCACTTCCATATATTTGTACATATTCCCTGATGTTTACAGATTCATGTTTCAACATTACGTTTTGGATTTATTCCTTTTCATGTTGTGCCAGCAGTCATGCCACACGTGCCACCTGAAGCTAAGCATGTTCAGCCCTGGCCTGTACTTGGATGGGAGACCACATTGGAAAAGCTTGGGTTTCTGCTAGAACAGCACAGTGTATCCCGATGTCCTGGCGAAATTGCCCTCCATGGCCTGGTTATTCTGGCCTCTAATGATCCCTTGTCTCTGATTGGTTATCTATCTCTCTCTCTCTCTCTCTCACCCCTTCACTTCCTAATAGCTAGTGTGTGATACACGAATTGGTTCAAAATGGCTGCCGTCACATGATCCAGGTGGATGCTGCACATTTGTGGGGTTGAAGTGGCACCCCACTCGCTATGTAAAGCAAGGAGTCCAGTCTTTGTCTCAGGTCATTGATTAGCATCCATGTCTCACAACCATATAGCAAAACAGAGAGAACCAGGACTTTAAAGACTTGGACTTTCATTCTTTAACAGAGATATCGGGAGCGCCACACACCCCTTTCCAGCAACCTCATGACCCTCCCATGCTCTCCCAATCCATCTACCGATTTTATAGGAAGAGTCACCAGAGACACAAATGTCACTAATGCCATTGACACTCTCTCCACAGACAGACATACTGCTGATGGTTGTGTCCCAGAGGTCATTAACTCTTTAAGGCATGATGTCGACTTTTGTCAAAAGGAGGAGTTGATGATGGTAATCAAATGTAAACTTTGACAAAACCAACCATTATGTTTTAGTTGGACTCACGTTGCTAGAAGGATAGTTAGCCTCATTGGTTTATACCAAAATTTCCTGCGCTTGCGTGAGTAGCAAGGTGCAAACAATGGCAAAAATGGCACTGATCAAAGCGAATGCGTAAAGCAAAATACTCTGGACAACGTTTTTCCTGTTCTCTCTGAATTAGACTATGACTTGTCAGACTTTGATTTTGATGCAAGTGATCAAAAACAAGCGTGAGGTTCTGGCTTCAGCTGGTTGGTCCCGAGCTAATCGTGGTACTGAACAGGTTCATGTTGCTGACACACCTATGGCACCGTTTACCTGGCAGGACTACCACTTAACAATGATAAGAGGTAGAAACCAGATTGCAATGCACTGCGACCATGACCACTGCTGCTGCTGCCCCAGCCATGCAAAGACAGCCTGGCAGCAAGCCTGCTGCACATTCTTGGCAAACTGGCAGCCACAACATGCAGCAACAGATGTTTTGTGTTGATTTCTCTATGAAGTGATTCCTTTTTAGAAAACTATGTTTTTTGGAAAAAATATTCAGCCCTCAAAGAGTTAAAGGCCTGGATGTTGGCTGTTATCAGTGACACTCGCAAGCCCAGACACTCAGACTCCTCGCTCAGTCTCTCGAGAGCCCCAATCAGAGCCTCCATTGAATCTGCGAAGATCACAGCATCGTCAGCAAAGTCGAGATCAGTGAATCTCTCTTCACAAGCAGATGTTGGGTGCAAGGAGCCAATAAAAGAATGTGGAAGTACAGTAGATAGGTACATATGGAAGGGATGGAGGGGGGTGTTCTTGATCCAGCAGTCTAGCTCCTTAAGCTTTAAAAATACACTATAAGCTCTTGTCTCAGTTCTAATGGTTTAAAACATTCTGCCCTCCATACATGGATACCACTGTGCACATTCAAAAACTCATTGGTTTATATAACATGAAATAAAAGAAACAACAATTAAAAACCAACAAGAAGTTCTCAAGAGAAGAAAAAATGACTCCTTCAGGGATTAGATGATAAATAAATACAGTTTTAAATTTGCCTTCCACAAAGTCCAATAAAGGATGGCTTTAAAGTTGAATTTTATTGAGTTCCAAAAAGACAGTTGCTCCACTTCTCTTAGCTTTTTTGACGTTCACACCATCTAATGGGGCTTTCTTCTTGAAGACAGAATTCTTTATCTCAGATAAAATCTTGTCGTTACTGGAAACATGTCTGAAGAGAAGCATAGTGTACTGGACAATTTTTTATTTATCATGTCTTTAAGAGGGGCTGATTATTCACAACCAGAAAGGATCCTCAAAAATGATGAAGAAATGCATTGATATTAAGGATATTTCTCTGCTCCTCACATCAAGTCATTTCGAGTTCTCGTTTACAGCCCTTCTGTTGTAAAAGTCCAGTTCAAAGTTGGGCTATGTAGTTGCTAGGAAACAATCCAACTTGTCCCCGAAGACGCCCCTTCCACCAGGATGGGTCAGAACGATCCAGCACTTCAATGATATCCCCGTGCTGAAAGCCCAACTCGTCCACCTCTTCTGCTGAAAAGTCATAAAGGGCGCGGACACGCATAACTCCTCCAGCCTGGAGACATAAAAAAAAGCAAACGATGAGCTGAATCATTTCTCAACCCTCTTAGATGGACTTTAACATGCAAAAAAAGGTGATGAGGGCTGCATGAGCAGAGAATTTGCATAGGTGTAATGAGAGGTGAAGGACCCATCAAAATAAATAATTATTTACTTGCGGTACAGGATGAGCTTCAGACTGACGCCGGGGTGGAGTTGAGCTGCTACCTGGGTTACCAAATGGAGGCGACCTCACCTTAAAGAAGAAACCACATAAGGAAAAAAAATTTAACAGACAGTAACAGACCTTCCTGAAAGAGCTATCTATTCCATCTGGATCCTGTGATTCTCTAATTATCCATACCAGCTTTCTCCATTACAGGTTTGTAGGTAACTACACTACCGGCAAGAATCAATCCGAGACCAGTCCATCGCAAGAATCACTCATAACACACAAGCACACCACACACACACAAATTCACTTTGTCTCCTAGTTTTTAGCCATCAGTAATCTCCTAGATGTGAGATTCAACTGGAATACTCAGAAATCCATGCAGACACCTGCGAACAATAAAAAAAGCTTCTCATGGAAATTAACTGTGGTCCCTTGAAGCTTTTAGGCAGCAGAATAGATCTAAAGCTTAGGTTACTTTTCAGATGGAGTTTCACAGTTCCAAATTGCCCATTTAAGGAAGAAGATCATTTAATTCTGAGGTATGTTACCTGCTGAGATGGAATATCAGATGGCCTTCGGGACTGCATTGGATTTGGAGGTATTCCAAATGGCCCTGCACGCTCCTCTAAGCTTCCACGCTTGCTCTGGATAAAATAAAGGACACTTCAAAATGTTTGTTTTTTATATGCACAGCTTTTAATGATCCAAGCAGCATTGATAGAGTTAGCAGAACATTTTTTCAGCATTCGTAGGAATACGTAAGATCACTTTGGAGCTACTGAATGACCCAGCTGCCATGATGCAGTATATACCAAATCAAGAAGACCTTAAGTAGGTTATTTCTATGTACCTGGACACAAAAGACTTTTTTTCCAGTGAGGAGATTCAAGCTGTGTTGGCATGGGTGAGTGTGGCTGTTTGTGTGTCTACCCTTGATGTGGACCAACACTTTGTACTTGAACAGGCTATAGTCTCCAAAAAATTGAATGGGACTGAGCTGTTTTGAAGACTGCGTCTTTGTGGACCTGGAGAAAGCATATGACAGGGTGCCTCGAGAGGAGTTGTGGTATTGTAAGAGGAAGTCGGGAGTGGCAGAGAAGTATGTAAGAGTTGTACAGGATATGTATGAGAGAAGTGTGACAGTGGTGAGGTCTGCGGTAGGAGTGACGGATGCATTCAAGGTGGAGGTGGGATTACATCAGGGATCGGCTCTGAGCCCTTTCTTATTTGCAATGGTGATGGACAGGTTCACAGATGAGATTAGACAGGAGTCCCCGTGGATTATGATGTTTGCTGATGACATTGTGATCTGTAGAGAGAATAGGGAGCAGGTTGAGGAGACCCTGGAGAGGTGGAGATATGCTCTGGAGAGGAGAGGAATGAAGGTACAGTATTTAGGAACAAGGCAGAATACATGTGTGTAAATGAGAGGGAGGTCAGTGGAATAGTGAGGATGCAGAGAGTAGCATTGGCGAAGGTGGATGAGTTTAACCCTTTAACCGCCAACTCCCTAAATATTCCCCAAGCCAGGCGAAATCTGAACAATTTTTGTTTTTTTTACTTTTTTACATTTTTTTTACTTTTTTTACATTTATTCAAGCAGTATTGACCACTAAATGTTGTGCAAGTTGCCAGTGTATACACGAAATTTATAAATGTAACCTGAATTCTCAGCTAAGCAAAACATCTTGATACCAAACCGTGCCCTTTTCAATGGTAGATACTGTCGAAACTGTAAGCGGCCCTTCCACGACAATAAACTTTCATCAACTGCAACTGACGGTCCTGGCATGTAGGGCAACTGAAATGCTTCAAATAAATGATCAATCAAAGGACGTAGCTTGAACAAGTGGTCGCGGTTTGGATCTTTCTTATCTGGCTCGTTTCTGTTGTCATTCAAATGAAAGAATTTCAGCAGCAAAGAGAATCGGTTACGTGTCATGACAGCTGCAAAAATAGGTGTTGCATACATAGGATCTGTAGACCAGTACATCTCAATATCTGGTTTTCTGATTATTCCCATCAACATCAAAATCCCAATGAATTTTTTCATTTCGTTTTCATCAGTGTCAAACCAAGCACGAACACGGGAATGTGGAGGTAAATTGGGATTTTTCTCAATAAACTGTGCTGCATACAGATTTGTCTGATGAACAAAATGTCTAATCAAATCAGGTGACACAAACAGCTCATAAAACTGCTCAGCAGTGTAATTGTTTACATCAACAATAAAGCCACACGTTCCCTCAAACGAATGCAGAAAAGGTAGTTCACCACGGGCAGCAGCCCAGCTGAGATGCTGGGGATACACCCACTCAGCGCCGTCATCCGATGCGTCTTCATTCACAATATCATGCAGCGCATGTTGCTGCTCATCACTGTCACTAAAATCTTCTTCAGAACTGCTACAATCATGATCAGAACTGTCCAAAATCGCCTGCAAAGCCTCACTTGAAGTCAGTTTACGTTTCGCCATATTCACAGCTGTTACATGCGAATCACGTCACATGACCGGCCAAAACAACCACAGACTTGTCGAAATACAACGTAGTAATAATACCCACGCCAAACCGTCAGTTATACTACTTGCCAGGCATTCATATAACCACAGGCAAATGTGCCGGATAATTCCGGCAGTATGGCGTTAGCATTAAAACAGCGGTGCCGGATATATCCGGCAGAGGGCGGTGAAGGGGTTAAATACTTGGGATCAACAGTACAGAGTAATGGGGATTGTAGAAGAGAAGTGAAAAAGAGAGTGCAGGCAGGGTGGAATGGGTGGAGAAGAGTGTCAGGAGTGATTTGTGACAGACGGATATCAGCAAGAGTGAAAGGGAAGGTCTACAGGATGGTAGTGAGACCAGCTATGTTATATGGGTTGGAGACGGTGGCACCAACCAGAAAGCAGGAGACAGAGCTGGAGGTAGCAGAGTTAAAGATGCTAAGATTTGCACTGGTGTGATAAGGCTGGACAGGATTAGAAATGAGTACAACAGAGGGTCAGCTCAGATTGGACGGTTTAGAGATAAAGTCAGAGAGGCGAGATTGTGTTGATCTGGACATGTGCAGAGGAGACATGCTGGGTATATTGGGAGAAGAATGCTAAGGATAGAGCTGCCAGGAGAGAGGAAAAGAGGAAGGCCTAAGAGAAGGTTTATGGATGTGGTGAGAGAGGACATGAAGGTGGTGGATGTAACAGAGCAAGATGACGAGGACAGGAAGATACAGAAAAAGGTGATCTGCTATGGCAACTCCTAATGGGAGCAGTCAAAAGAAGAAGAAGAAGACTGAGCTGTTGTGAAGACAAGCACTGTTTTAATACTTTTAATGTAGTTTATTACGTTGTTTGATTTGGAAAAGCTCACACTTGTATATAGAAGATCCCACAGTTGACAATGTGTATCAGAGCAAAAACCAAGCCATGAGGTGGAAGGAATTACCTGCAAAGCTTAGAGACAGGTTTGTGTTGATGGACAGATCTGAGGAAGACAACAGAACATTTTCTGAAGGTTCCTAAAACTAATTGTAATTGGAACAAACATGGAACAACCACGACTCTTACTAATCTTTCTGGCCACACTGAGCAAATGGGGGGAAACATTCATACTAAGAGAGGTCACCAAAAACCCAAAGGTCATTCTGTCTGAGCTCCAGAGAATGTGTGGAGATGGGAGAAGCTACCAGGTGGGCAACCATCACTGTAACACCCAACCAATCTGGGCTTATGACAGAGTGACCATACAAAGGTCAACTTGGAGTTTTGCAAAAAGGCACTTGAGCTACTTCCAGACTGTGAGAGATAAGATTCTCCAGTCTGAAGAAACCAGGATTGAACTGATTTGCCTCAGTTCTAAGCACTATGTCTGGAGGAAACCAGGCACCTGTGCAGTACCATTCCAATAGTGAAGGATGGAGGTGGCAGATTAGTCAGGGTTGTGGAAAAGCTGAACAGAGTAAAGTTTAGAGATATCCTGAATGAAAACCTGCTCCAGAGCACTCCAGACCTCAGACGGAGCTGAATGTTCTCCTCCCAACTTGACAAATACTCAGAGCACAAAGCAAAGACAATACAAGAGAGGCTTAGGAAAAACTCTGTGAATGTTCTTGAGGGGGTCCATCCAGAGCCTAGACTTGAACCCAATCAAACATTTTTGGAGAGACCTGAAAACAACTGCCCACTGATGGTCTCCATCCAACTCGATAGAGAAGAAAAGGATCTGCCATGAAGAATGGCAGGAAATCTTCAAATTCAAGTGTGTGGAGCTTGTCGCTTCATACCCAAAAAGACTCCAGGCTGTAATCACTGCCAGAGGTGCTTCAACTGAATACTCACTGTGAAGACCTGGGGTGCACCTGCTGCCCCAACCTGACACAAATAGACAACGCCAGCAGCTCAGTCCAACAAAAACCTTTATTTCATGGAAAGGCACTCACATCCAGAGTAATCCCGAAGGACCGATGCCAACAATCCCAAGCTGGGTAAAACTCTGTCCCCTTTCCTCTAGAGTCTTGCAGCCTCTTTTCTCTTCCAATCCTCATCAGCCTTATCCTTCGACTCTGGCTCCCTTTGGGAGGAGGCTGGCTACTTTTTAAACCACACCCCGGAGCACTCCAGATGGTTCATTAAGGAGGTCTAAAATTGCTCCCAGGTGCGTCTGAGGCTCAAAGTAGGGTTCTGCAGCTCCAGCAGTTCCCACAGCTCCCCTTTGCAGCATCCACGTACCCCAACAGTGCTGTACTGGCAAATAGTAATTCCCACACAGACCTGCAGAAATCCAAAGCACCGGGTGGGCTGCCAAATAATAGTTCCACCCCGGAGGCATCCCGGCTGGGTGATGGTGCTGGCCACCATCTGTCACATCAGTAAAGATCTGGATACTGGCCTCAATGTGAGATAACAGTTTTCTATTTTTAATAAATCTGTCTAAAATCCTGTTTTCAGAATTTCTGGAGTATATTGAGAAGCAATAAAAAAAAAAAAAAATTTTTAAAAATTAATTTGAATGATTTAGGCATACGGCTGCAACATAAGAAAACGTTAAAAAAGTGACGGGATCTGAATATTTTTTAAATGTCTATGTATTTCTATAACACAATTTAAGTGGAAAGAAAAATGCTATGATCTCCTTATTTCTGATTTTGAACATGCACTGACTGTTTTGTAATATTTTAGTATTGAGCTATAATTAGTTGCCATACTGTGTCACATTGCCGAGGTTCTGTTCTGCATGAATTCATTCTTGGGACATGAAATGAACGTGGCCACGTTGTCTTATTTAAAGCCAAGATGCATACTTTATAAGTCAACGTTCTTTGTTTTATATGAAGAGAAGACCCTGTTTCTAGTAGCAGAAAGTTACTCTGGCGATTTCTATGATAAGGGGTTTTGACTTTTGCTTTCCCCCAGTGTTTATCCAGACTTACATCCTGTCTACTCCTTTCAATTTGGTTGCCAATCTTAACGTCTTCCACTTTTTTGCCCTCAGCTCTGTCAAGACTACTCATCGTATAATTCACTTAAAGTATCTCTGCCTCAAGTTGGCTTTTTAAAATTTTTATGATTTGATCTTTGTTGAAAGGTCGGAATGGTTATGACAGTATGTATAATAGCAACGGAACAAAAGTTCCATTTGCATATGGAAATGTACTAGCCAGTTTTCTCTTAGACAATCAAAAAGCAGCAGTAGTTTCAGTGGTCTTCAACCTTTTCACCACGACGCTGTACATGCAACTGTAATTAACCGGACTTCCTAATATGTTTGAATGAGCGAATCACAGAAATACCTAGGATGTGTGTCCAAGAAGCATTCTGGGTTCTGTGCATGAAAGATTCTCATAGTGATGCATATGTGGCTATGTTTGCATAAACTGAAATTGTCTGTCAGATCAAATTTTCTCTCTCCACAGCCTTAAGCAGGTTTATAAATATCAAGGAAATTAGCTGAATTGTTGAGTACGCAAACCGGAAGTGTTTACCGTATGGTTTACTGACTTGCCCGCTTGCAATAGGAAGACCCTATGGTTGATCACCCATAATACATTTTTCAGTAAATATATATGATTTCCATTCATTGCTTTTGTACATGGAGTCAATTCAGAAATTATTCAGACTCCTTCACTTTCCAGACACATATTTATTGCAGTGGATGAATTTGACATTTATGCTCATCAATAACTTGTAATGACAAAGTGAAAACACATTTTCAAAAATTTTTACAAGTTTATTACATATCAAAAACTAAAATCTCTCTTTTATGTATGAATTCAGACCTTTAGTGATGTCAAGAATTGGATTGGGTTCACCTGTTCCTAACTGAATTGATTGGACATCGTTTATAAAGGGACACACCTGTGAATATAAGGTTCTCACTTCAGGACAAAACCCGAGCCATGAAGTCCAAGGGACTCTCTGTAGACCTCCACAAATCATATTGTGATGAGGCATACATCGGGACAAGGAGATAGAACCATTTGTAAAGCTCTGAGTGTTCCCAGGAGCTCAGTGGCCTCGATAATTTTGAACCGGAAGAAGTTTGGAACCTCCAGGACTCATCCTAAAGTTGACCATCCGGCCAAACTGATCAACCAGATATACTAGGCCTCAGTCAAGGAGATGAAAAAGAACCAAATTGTCACTCTAAGAGTGCTTCAGATGTCCTCTACTGAGATGGAAGAACCTTTTGGAAAGACAACATCCCAGCAGTACTCGAAAGTTTTTGCTACAGAAGTTAGATGGAAGAGCTCTTGAGAAAAAGGTATAGGAACGTATGCTTGAACTCTGAGAGCTCAAGGAAAAAGATTCCTTGGTCTGACGAGCCCAAAACTGAACATCTCTGAGCAAAACTCCAAGTTCTATGTCTGGCAAAGACCAGGCACTACCATTCAACTGTTTAATGCCATCCCTATGATGACGCATGGTGGAGGCAGCATCTTGCTATAGCATAGGTAGACTGGTTAAAGTTGAAGGAAGGAGGAATGCAACAAAATGCAGAGAGGTACTTGAAGAAAACCTACAGTAGAGTGCTTGTGGATGATGGTTCATCTCTCAAAGCCTACAGCCAAAATAACACTGGAGTGGCTTTGGAACAAGAATTGAACTGTCCTTGAGTGGTCCAATCAAAGCCCAGACTTAAACCCTTATTGAGTATTTATGAAGAGACCTGAAGGTGGAAGTTTACAAAAGCCTACCATTCCAAATAATGGAGCTTGAGAGGTCCTGCCAAGAATAATTGGATAGATTGTCCAGATCTAGGTGTGCAAACCCTGTAGAGTCTTACCCAGGAACACATGGAGCTTTAATTGATGTCAAAAGGGGCTACTACAAAATATCAAATGAAGGGTCTCCATCCATCCATCCATTTTCCAACCCGCTGAATCCGAACGCAGGGTCACGGGGGTCTGCTGGAGCCAATCCCAGCCAACACAGGGCACAAGGCAGGAACCAATCCTGGGCAGGGTGCCAACCCAACGCAGGACAAATGAAGGGACTGAATACTGATATGAATGAAAGATTTCAGTTTCTGATTATTAATAAATTTGGAAATAAAGTGTGCAGAAAGTGAAGCAGTCTGAATACTTTCTGAATCCACTGTACGAGGGGGTACTCAAAAATAACTGGAATCTATACCTGGCACGCTATCTAGATGTAGAATTTTGCCGCTAGATGTAGCATACTTACAGTATTCTGTGGCTCTCTGTATTATTCATACAGCATTCAGTTTTTCTTGGTGCTTATTAAACGTGTTCTGAGAGTTTTGTGATGGGTGATCATAAAGAACAGCGAGTCTGCGTTAAATTTTGTTTTCTCTTAGGGTAAACAGCTGCTGAAACTGTAGTGATGCTTCAAACTGCTTTTAAAGAGGAAGCTTTATGTAAAACACAGGCCTACGAGTGGTTTCGTGTTTCAAATGAGGGGAAATGTCACTTAAGACCAATCAAGATCTGGCTGACCTTCCACAATTAGGAATGACATAATCTCTAAAAAAAGTTTGCAATGCACTTTACGAAGATCGTCCTCGGACTATTGAAAAGATTTCTGAATTGTCTTGGGAGTTCTTGCCACCTTTCCTACTCGCCTGATTTTTGCTCCGTGTGACTTTTTCTTGTTCCTGCATATGAATAAAGAACTCAAAGGAAAGCGTTTTTTGTAAAATCGCTGAAGACAACTTCCTCTTCAGCAATTCCAAAAATTTTCCACCAGTTGGAAAACCATTGGGACACGTGCATTCATTCACGTGGAGAGTACTTTGAAGGAGACTAAAGTTTCAGTAAGTAAAAATTATTAAAATTATTATTCAGTTCCGCTTATTTTTGGATACCCCCTCGTACAAATAGGTGAATTCAGTCAATCAGTCAGTCAGTATCATTTTCCAACCCACTATATCCTAACACAGCACACACACTAGGGACAATTTACGGATCGCCAATGCACCTAACCTGCATGTCTTTGGACTGTGGGAGGAAACCGGAGCACCCGGAGGAAACCCACGCAGACACGGGGAGAACATGCAAACTCCACGCAGGGAGGACCCGGGAAGCAAACCCAGGTCTCAAATAGTCAAAATGATTTCAATACACTTCTTTTGTTTCTCTTTTTATAAAACCTAATTGACAAACATGGATTCCTAAGCTTCATTAAAAAAGTTCAACGCTCAGTTGCTACCTTAAACCGAACCTTACCTGCTGGGGCTCATCCCTGGAGCCCTCCCGCAAGAAGATCTGCTTGTGTTTGGAAATGGAGGAAGTCTTGTAGAAGTCAACCAGCTTGTTAAGGGAGGGGAATTTTTCTGTCCAGAGGAAATAGTTTCCTTTGCCATCTTTCATCACTTTGAAATGCTGCACATCTAAGTCATGTCTGAAACACAGCAAATGAATACACAAATTCTATATAGAAATCATTACAGTCCAATGAAAGATACAATACACGGAATCAATTTATGAATTTCACTGGTCTACAAAAAAAATTTTTTTGTTTGCTTCTGGGAACTTCAGAGCAACTCTTTATTAAGTTTTTACACTGATTTCATATATGAAATTGGAATTAAGCTACCATGTCAGTTTTTTGAAATACAGTGATTCCTCGCTATATCGCGCTTCCCCTTTCGCGGCTTCACTCTATCGCGGATTTTATATGTAAGCATATTTAAATATATATCGCGGATTTTTTGCTGGTTCGCGGATTTCTGTGGACAATGGGTCTTTTAATTTCTGGTACATGCTTCCTCAGTTGGTTTGCCCAGTTGATTTCATACAAGGGTCGCTATTGGCAGATGGCTGAGAGGCTACCCAATGTACTTTTCTCTCTCTCTCTCTCTCTTGCGCTGACTTTTTCTGATCCTGATGTAGGGGGTGTGAGCAGGGGGGCTGTTCGCACACCTAGACGATACGGACGCTCGTCTAAAAATGCTGAAAGATTATCTTCACGTTGGCTACCTTCTGTGCAGCTGCTTCGTGAAGCGACATGCTGCACAGTGCTTAAAAGCACGAAGGGCACGTATTGATTTTTTTATCTCTCTCTCTCTGCTCCTGACGAGGGGGTGTGAGCTGCCGCCTTCAACAGCTTTGGGCCGCGGTGCTTCGCATACTTAAAAGCAAACAGCCCTATTGATTTGTTTGCTTTCCTCTCTTTCTGACAGTCTGTGCTCCTGACGCGCACTCCTTTGAAGAGGAAGATATGTTTGCATTCTTTTAATTGTGAGACAGAACTATCATCTCTGTCTTGTCATGGAGCACAGTTTAAACTTTTGAAAAAGAGACAAATGTTTGTTTGCAGTGTTTGAATAACGTTCCTGTCTCTCTACAACCTCCTGTGTTTCTGTGCAAATCTGTGACCCAAGCATGACAATATAAAAATAACCATATAAACATATGGTTTCTACTTCGCGGATTTTCTTATTTCGCGGGTGGCTCTGGAACGCAACCCCCGCGATGGAGGAGGGATTACTGTACACATCATTGACATTTTGACACTTTTGAATATCAATATAATATATTAACACGATATCTAGAGTTTAGACTATGTCCCACCAAAATTGTTTTGATGTGTTTATTCTGAAAACAAACCAGAAGACGATACCAGAGACACGTTAAAGTATATTTATGTCAATTTACCTCAATATAAAAGTGAGGTCAGCATGCCCAAAAGCGCGTTTGCGCTTGTACTGCACATCCGTCTCTCTTTGCAAGAACCAACAGTAGTCATCCATCATGCTCGGAGTGAATTTTCCCCGATATCAGTTTTCCATCACCTTTATATCTTAATGAAATCTTTCCCCGTGCTCATCTCGGACGTTGCTTAGACTTGGTGGAAAAAAGTCGAGACGAGAATGTAAAAAATGCGTCTTCAGTGACATTCTGGCTCCCGTAAGCTAATATACTTTCAGCATATTCTCCACAAGCTCGGTATAATTCTCTGCTCTGTGACTGTCAAGAAAATTCTGGACAACCTGCACGAATGAGGGTGCTGATTCAGTTGGCTTCAGTTTCCTTTTGAACTCATCGCCAAGCATCAGTTCACGTATTTCAGGGCCAACAAAAACACCTTCTTTAATTTTGGCTTCACTTTTCTCGAGACTAAACTTATTTCTTAAATGCTGAAACGCATCGGTTTTACTGTCCAGTCACCCTAGTTATCCAAGACCTGGAACATCATAACTAAAAAATGGGATGTGCTGGACGCAAACGGTTTTCAGATTTGGAGTCAGCAAGTGAAATTTGTTAAAGTGCAGATGAAAGAATCCCAGTAGCAAAATGCTTGTTGGCGAGTATTTCTGGGTATTATACAAAATTTTGGTCACCTCAGCACTAATGTCTTATTTTAATGGATGGGGTGTTGAATTTACATGATGTGCCTCAAATAAATACATGAGGACAACTCATCTGGTCTAGTGGCTAAAGACCTGGGCATTAAATAATAATGTTGCCACTTCAATCAAGAGTTTACTTGACCTTCCTGTACTTCAGTTATAAATGAAAAGAAATACACGTGAATATCAATAGTTTAGCTTATCACTTTCATACTTCTAAAGCATCTTCTTATGGTGTTCACCGTAGACAGGAACCATGTAAGCTATTGTAATGTGTTATCCAAAGCAATGACCGTCTACAGCACCCAAAAACTTTAACTCAACAGAGAGGTGAACATAAGGGAGAGAATAAAGTAGCAAAGGAATAAGAAGAAAGTAAATCATTTTTCCATTTCTACCTTAATATTATTTATATAGCACTCTTACTCCATAGATCAGCATTTCTCAACCTTTAAGTTTTTGCAACCCGAGTTTTCATAACAGTTTTACTCGCGCCCCCCTAACGTTTTTTTGAAAGGAGCCCACTAATACCAATATGTTCTTTTTTAATTAATGATATATTATAGATGCATATTTTATTATACCTACAGTGGAACCTCGGTTCACGAACGTCTCTGAACACGTACAAATCGGTTTACGACCAAAAAGTTCGCCAAACTTTTGCATCTGTTCATGACCACACACTCGGTATATGAACAAGCCAGTTTCCCTTTAGGTTTATATGTGTTCAGTCTCTCCCTGTGCATTTTCTGTGCAGCGAGCGAGTGAGCAAGAGAGAGAGAGAGACACACACACACAGGCGCATGCGAGAGACAGAGAGAGACACACACACACAGGCGCACACGAAAGAGAGATACACACACACAGGCGCGCGCGAGAGAGAGAGAGACACACACACACAGGCGCGCGAGAGAGAGACACACACACAGGCGCGCGAGAGAGACACATGCACACACGAGAGAGAGAGAGAGGGCTGGATGCATAAGGTAAAGAATGCACTGGGCTTGTTTTTGTTTTCACTTCTGTTTACAGCGATTGGTTCGTGGTGTGCACTGTTGCAATGTTACTTTTCTTGGTTGTTTATTACATTACGGATTTTTCAAATGTTCATTTTGTTCCTTGTGCTTAAAACTCATTAAAAAATTGTTTTTAGCGAGTAGTTCGTAGCGCTATTGCGCAAACTATTGCAGTGTTAGTTTTCTCTGTTGTTCAAGGTTGTCTCAGTGTTATTCAATGTTTTTACATTTGGTTTACTATTACACTATGCATTCTATGGTTTAATTAACTATATTTGTGCTTAAAAACTTAAAAAAAAATATTTACATACAGTTCGTACAGTCTGGATTGAATTAATTGTATTTACATACAATCCTATGAGGGAAATTACTTCGGTTTACAACCAAATCGGTTACGACCAGAGTTTTGGAACGAATTATGGTTGTGAACTGAGGTTCCACTGTACTTAACTTTTAGCGACATTTATCTAACTCTATATTTATTTTTCTAGTATCAGAATGTAGTTTAAGTTAATTTGTTTTGGTTTCAATAGATGTATTTTTCATATTTTCGATTCCTGTTTTCTTTTTTTCACATCTTCGTGCCACCCTAGGGTGGCCTGTCCCATAGATTGAGAACCACTGCCATAGATGTTAAACGCCTGTTTGTTCCATGAGGTCCACTGCCCCATCCAACGGTATTATAGAAGCACTTCCCTCCTCTGCTTCTCTCTCTTTTAGAATTCATGGTTTTAGCATATTCTATGCTTACTGACTTGAATTTTGGAATTATTGTTGATTTACTTTTTCACTAGCCATGGTATCTATCCAAAGACAAGCATTAGAATAATTAAAAAATATTTGCTACCTTTTGCTCTCTGTGTATTTTTATCCCCTTACTTCTGTATTTGTGTCTGTCTGTACCTTTCTTCACAGGCACTACCATTTTCAAACGCATTCCCGCTTCTCAGACTCAATCCGGTTTGTCATTTGCCATCTTTGAAGGCAAATCAGCAAGCCTCATATGTCTCTCATGTGTCTCACGCTCGCACTTCCTCTTTCGTTGTGTTACCAAAGCCAAACTGACCAATCACACCAAAGCCAAACAAGCCAATCAGATTACTCTGTGGGTCAGGACACACAGACCTCAGTGCTTTATTATATAGTAGATAGATTATTATGGTGACATTACATGGCCATACTGTCTCCTTTGTGCGCTATTATTTTTTAGATAGCTGTTGCCAGTTTGTGACTATCTTTGCATGACCATGGTCAAGTTTTTCACAATTTCCTTACCAGTCGACAGAAGTGTTTATATACTGTCCAGCTTTATATTCCATCCTCAGGCTACAGCAGAAACAGTTCTCTGATGTTTGTCCATTTTGAGAGGAGTCCTTTAGAAATCCTTGAGGCGGTCACTACAGAGCTCCCCCCTCTATTTTTTAGCACTGGTACTGATTTAATAGTCCAGCCACCCTTAGACTACATCCACACTGCCACATTTTAATTTAAAATGAAAATGTTCTCCATCCACACTATTGTTCTCACATCATTTACAAAAGTATCCCCATCTATGCTAAAACGACCATAAACACAAATACCTACACTGGGCATGTGAGCATTGATAATAAAGGAAAAGGCTGTGTTCTCCACGCTAGACATTCATTTGCAGTTTGCATTTACACATGGAGAACAGCAATGGAATTGTTATTGAGAGTAACATGTAAGTGTAAGGTGAACAACGCATCGGAGAAAATATAAAGAGCAGCATCCAGTCAGGGAAAGGCCACACAATAAGAACGAACTAATATGAGAGTCAGCATTTTCAAAGCTTTTCCTTTTTCGTGCATTTACAGTACATTGCAAAGCTGAGCCAGCATTTTTAGAAGTATATGGCCCGCTCAGGTGAGTGTTTTCAAAAGTCTCCATTTTCAGGGGTTGAAAAACGGCAGGGTAGTTTGGACGAAAGGTGAAATCAGAGACCAAAGTCTGCATTTTTAAATGAGAATGCTGTAGTGTGGACATAACCTTAGTGTCCTTAACCTCACCTGTTTATCTTAACAGGGGCACATAGCTGCACTCTTGCCAAGTGGGCGCCCTGTACTCCCACCAGGCAGTTTGAAGGAGTTCTCCAAGACCTCTCCCCTCTCCATGACCACTTTCTGTCTGACTAAAGGGCTAGTCAGCTATGACAGCTACTGGGCTTTACTTGGCAAAGAATATTTGGGGAAACTCATCTTCAGTAGCAATGTCAACATAAAATGATTATGTGAGTTGACGTAGTTGGCCTTAATTACAATGCAAAGCCAACTTTTATACACCTTCTAACAATTCAAATCCAAAATCCAATATTTAGGGTGATACGGCATTCTCAGGACAGTCCACTACATAAGCCTCAATGCTCAATATTTATCAGTTCCATATTTTAGACATGTCTAAATTATACAGATGTTATACTGGATACAATGTTTCACACAGCACCTTATGTTGACTTATGTTGAGGTTTAATCAGCAGCCACATCCTTTGACTACGAAACCAACAACTGTGTCAATACATCTGCTGGTTTATTCAGTCACATATGCAAGCTGCAAAAGAAAACATTGAGTGGAAGCTACTACCAAATTTAGTTTAGATCAGTTATAGTAATTAGCTGAAATTTACAAGGCAGACATTCTTTCAGTACTGAGGGACAGTGCAGGTTCTTTAGAACATGAAAATACAATATTTGCTTTCAAACCACAGATCAGATGTTGATTTGTGCTCATTGCTACACTGTATATTGAATCTCAACATGGAAAGCATGGTGATTTAAACTCCGAGACAAAGTCAGAGAGGTGAGATTGCATTGGTTTGGACGTGTGCAGAGGAGAGATGCCTGGTAAATTGAGAGAAGGGTGCTAAGGATAGAGCTGCCAGGTAAAAGGAAGAGAGGAAGGCCTAAGAGAAAGTTTATGGATGTGGTGATGGGTGTGACAGAGCAAGATGACGAGGACAAGAAGATATGGAAGAAGTTGATCCACTGTGGCAACTCCTAATGGGAGCAGCTGAAAGAAGAAGAAGACTGAGCTGTTGTGAAGACAAGCACTGTTTTTATATTTTTATAATGGGAGCAGCTGAAAGAAGAAGAAGTCTAAAATAAGCCAAATTGATCTTTGTAGAATAAGTACTCAGTCAACACCTTTCATGCATGTCCCTGATCCAGTCGCTACAGGCTTTTTTAAACAAGTGTCTGACTAACTAATCGACAGTGTGATTGATATATTATTTTATGTTGTAATAATAATAATAATAATAATAATAATAATAGTTTTGGGAATAAGTTATTATAATAACTAAATCATGGAGCAGGAGAGTGGCAATGTGTTGCATGTTGATTAGTACACTGTTATGTTATACCCAGGTTTTGTTCTCCAGCTTATATTATTATATATACCATATTATATTTATAATAATTATTTTTTTATTTTGTCTATAATTTATGTTTATAGTGCTACATGTAAATATTGTTTAATTGTTACGTATTGTGCATATGTCCTTTTAATTTACATTACTGGATTTCTGTGGGTGGAACCCCAAGAGGTGGGATTACTATGATGTCATCACTGAGGTACCGCCCTCAGCCTTCATATTTCAGGTTGGGGTGTGAATCCCTCAGAGACTCCTTGAAGTTTGGGATGTTAAGATCTATAGCAGGAGTATTGGTATGGATTCTGTGCATTTCTTGCTTCTCTTTACTTGATTTTGCATTTGGTTCACGCTTGTGATTGTCCTTTTAGGTAAATCCTTTCTGCCTTTACTTTTCTTTTTTATTTTTGAGAATTGATTTTTCGTTTATAAACATTCTTCTTTGGATTTATCCTTTAATATTTCAAAAATTACTAAAAATTTCTAAAAGCTTTTTCTTCATTTCTTATTGTTTTCCCTCACATTGAATGGTTATTGACTCTTATTCTAAAATTGACATTGACAATTGACAATTTACATTTTTGTTTTGCAGACTGCACAAATCACTACATTTGTGTTTTTTTATTATTTTTTAATTCCGGTACTTGGTGTTGGCACAATCACCACATGGGCAAAGTATGCTGTAGCTTCTTGCAATGTTGGGAAGATACAGAAAGCTCCACAGGAGTCTCCTCATAATGGCGATACATTTATTGCTATAGAATGCCATGCCCAGGGAGAGGCTGGGTGGTATTTTGGTCTTGGCACCCATCTGAAATGTTTATTTCCTGTCCTGTTCATTACCTTCTTTAATTGCTTTGTAAGTTTTTATCAATGAATTTAGAAAGCACTTTGAGTTGGCTTTGTGTGTAAAATATGCTATGTTAATCAACTTGCTTTGTAAAGCACTTTGATCTACAATCACATATGAAAAAAAAATAATGTCGTAGTTGATGTTTATCTTTCCATGGTGCTCTTATGGTAGCTTTTCTTTATTCATTTTTATTTGCTTTCCTAAGGAGTTCTTGGGATTTCTTGTTGACTATTCTGGAGTTTCTAAATTGTCCCTAGTGTGTGCTTGGTGTGTGGGTATGTGTGTGTGTGTGTGCCCTGCGGTGGGCTGGCGCCCTGCCCGGGGTTTGTTTCTTGCCTTGCGCCCTGTGTTGGTTGGGATTGGCTCCAGCAGATCCCCATGACCCTGTAGTTAGGATATAGCGGGTTGGATAATGGATAGATGGATGGATATTCTGGAGTTTCTGAGGTCGAGAGTTGATACAAATAATTATTTTGTCTTACATTAATTCCTGACATCGTTGAAACATTTTAACGTCTTATTGCCATGCCATTTTGAATATTGACAGGAGATGGAGATGCCATTAGGATGAGTTTTTCTTATCCATTGCTTAGGCAGCCTCCCAGAGTTCTCCATGAGCCTGCTTTAATGACGCTATTGGCCTGACTATATATAAAGTCATATTATTCGCCATTTCGGTATCTGTGTTTGGATAAATATAATAGATTCTAAACGCACTTCTTGTTTTGTTTTTTTTATTATTTTCTGACTTAAGATTTTTACTTGGTTTGTATCTTTGGTTTCAACTCCTGTGCGTACTCTATTTTGGTTCTCATTTCATCTTCCGATCCTAGAATAAAAAGTTATTCTGCTTTGACAGAGAAGGTACTTGTTCCTGTACAGAGCCAGTAAGAAACTGCCATAGGTAATGGCATGAGAAGGACATAAAGATGAAGGTATAACCCAAGGTTAAAGTCGTACCCAAGTCCAAAAAAAAGAAAGGTCAAAGACAAAATGAAAAACAAACTCTTTGTCAAAAGAAACAAGAATCAGTTGAGTCTAAGAATCAAAAGATCACACACTAAATGCTGTAATTTGCTATCTGATTTCACAAGAATTTTGCCTGCAAACTTGGACGTCAACAGACATATACAGCGATCAAAAGATAATGTTACACTGCAACAAGCGTCGCCACCATGTTATCGCAGCTCCATCCAACTGTGGCTGCTCTGAATACTCACAAATTAGCAGCAAAATGCATTAATAGAAAAGTATCTAAAAGGGCAGAGAGAATACCATAAACACAGAAAAATATACATTTTACAAAAACAAAAAAAATACATGAATGAAAAAAGACAAAACATTCATGAGACCGCTGTTAAATAATCAGACTGTAAAATGATAACAGATGCCATGGTGGTCTGTGAGGGGCAGGGATCGGCAGAGGAAGCCTTAGGGGTGTGCAGGGCCAACCCCATGTGGGGCCGTCCATCCATCCATCCATCCTCTTCCGCTTATCTGAAGTCGGGTCGCGGGGGCAGCAGCTTGAGCAGAGATGCCCAGACTTCCCTTTCCCCGGCCACTTCTTCTAGATCTTACGGGAGAATCCCAAGGCGTTCCCAGGCCAGCCGGGAGACATAGTCCCTCCAGCGTGTCCTGGGTCTTCCCCGGGGCCTCCTCCCGGTTGGGCGTGCCCGGAACACCTCACCAGGGAGACGTCCAGGAGGCATCCTGATCAGATGCCCGAGCCACCTCATCTGACTCCTCTCGATGTGGAGGAGCAGCAGCTCTACTCTGAGCCCCTCCCGGATGACTGAGCTTCTCACCCTATCTTTAAGGGAGAGCCCAGACACCCTGCGGAGGAAACTCATTTCAGCCGCTTGTATTCGCAATTTCGTTCTTTCGGTCACTACCCATAGCTCGTGACCATAGGTGAGGGTAGGAACATAGATCGACTGGTAAATTGAGAGCTTTGCCTTACGGCTCAGCTCCTTTTTCACCACGACAGACCAATGCAGAGCCTGCATCACTGTGGACGCCACACCGATCCGCCTGTCGATCTCACACTCCATTCTTCCCTCACTTGTGAACAAGACCCCGAGATACTTGAACTCCTCCACTTGAGGCAGGATCTCGCTCCCAACCCTGAGAGGGCACTCCACCCTTTTACGGCTGAGGACCATGGTCTTGGATTTGGAGGTGCTGATTCCCATCCCAGCCGCTTCACACTCAGCTGCGAACCGATCCAGAGAGAGCTGAAGATCACGGCCTGATGAAGCAAACAGGACAACATCATCTGCAAAAAGCAGTGACCCAATCCTGAGTCCACCAAACCGGACCGTGTGGGGCCGGTTATGTCAAAAGCTGTTTACTGGTATTTGTTGGCTGTATAAACTTGCGTGAAAATTTAATAAAAATAATGTTAACATTCACCGAATTTTCTCATTACAGTATTCAGAATGATTTTTGAAATATAACACTTTATCAAAATTTAACAGTACAATCTATTAAAAAAGTGAAATTCATATTTTATGACAATACCACAACAGTGCGAAATGCGATGTGGCGTCATGCAGAAAGTAGCAGGGCCTCTTCTAGAAAATGTACCCAAATTGAAAGTAAGTATACTCTGAGTCTCGATATGCAGGATGTCATTGTCATAACTCACGTTGATGTCATGTCAGCCGGTTATTATGTTTTTGTGCATTAATATTCGGACATGCCTATGGCCTACAAATAAAATGTAAGTTTTGGTGTTTCGACAGAAAGTGTGAAATTAATGTAGAGGTATCATCATGAAATCTCTTACCGGTTTTCAGGTTCAGAGACGAAAATTTTCTTGCCTTCCGATTGGAAAAGTCGTTGATGACATCTTTGTAGTCTAATCTGGAGCTGCAATGTCTTTTTCTATAGATAAGAGAAGCCAACCCAGCGACTAATGGGCTATACCTATTTTAGGAATGGATTATGCATGGTGACCCTTTTCGGGCGATGAAGGTGGACTATGGAATGTTTTCAAAGACATACATGTACGGAATTTGACCTTGAAGAGGGATTTTTAAAGGATTCCTGTTAGAAGCATCTCAAATATATATGTATATACTGGAGAATATAACTTGAAAAATCTGCTCGAATGGGACATGCGGACCTCAAAAGTGTGGCCCCCTTAGGCACGATGGCTGTGGCACTCACCCCACTTGCTACCCCCAAATGCTACTCTTTAGGGGTCACAAAACCATTCCTTGCAAACTGATTGGGTGAAATTTTGGACTTTTCTAGTGTGGCCAATACTCTGGGCCAGAGGGTTGTGAATGCTAGATTTTTTAAATTACTCTATTTACCCGCTTTCATCACGTCATAAAACTGAACCTACTTCAGTCCTGACACAGCAATAATGTTATGTTACGTGTGATCTGTGAGAATCTTAAAGGCTATGTTCACATTAACCAGGCTGAAGTGACTCAGATCCAATTTTTTCCCTTAATGTGACACAAATCTGATGTTTTTGGTGTTGTGTGGACAAACAATTCAATCTTTTCAAATCAAATTTGAGTCTTTTTAATATGTGGTCCTAGAATAGATACTTAATCAAGTTGTGGCCACACAACATGAATGAGAATGGCCAGAGTTGTCATCAACCAGCAGCGGCAGCGTGGACAAACAACAATGGAGGAGAGCTAAAGCTCTGACAACAGTCACTGGATCCTTTCTCATACCCACATATCCCATGGTGCAGCAGTGTCCACAATTGCTACAATGAGCAAAAGCTGGCCGTTTGGCTTTTATTCGCTTTCTCGACCTAATCATGTACAGCTGAAGAACTGCTTGCCATCCTCCAGAGCAAAACGTGATGCATACACCAACTACTAGTGCGTCAGGATTGTTGGTTTTAATACCACGAGTCGTCTCATAAATATGACATTTTTTTTGTCGTTGGTGACACAGATGACATTTCAATGTGTGAAACATGCATTTATAACTTCTTGTCTAGATTACTGCAATGCGCTTCTTTTTGGAATTAGCCAGGCCTCCATTGCTCGCCTACAGCTGGTGCAAAATGGCGCTGCTCGATTTTTAACTGGTACAAGCAAGCAGGAGCATGTTACCCCGATTTTGGCTTCCCTTCACTGGCTTCCAGTTCGTTTTTTCGAATCCATTTTAAGTTTCTTGTATTTGTTTTTAAATCCTTTAATGGTTGTGCCCCATTGTATCTGTCGGAACTGCTGCACACATATGTACCGTCTCGCCCTCTCAGGTCAGCAGACCAGATGCTTTTAACATGTTCCTAAGACACGATGCAAACTTAGAAATGATCGGGCTTTTTCAGTTGCAGCTCCAAAACTCTGGAATGATTTGCCATTGCACGTCTGGCAGGCTCCTTCACTTGCTGTCTTTAAATCTTATGTAAAAGTACACTTTTACTCCCTGGCCTTTGACCCAGTGTTAGATGTTCACTATCTGTGTATTTGTTTATTATGAAGTTCTTCAGCTCTTGTGTGTTTCTGTTTCTTTTACCCTTTGGTTATTGTGTGTCTTATATGTTATGTTTTATTGGACAGCACTTTGGTCAGCGGGTGACACCGTGGCACAGTGGTAGCACTGCTGTCTCGCAGTAAGGAGACCTGGGTTCACCTCCCGGGTCCTCCCTGCATGGCTTTCCTCAAACAGTCTAAAGACAACAGGTTTGGTGCATTGGCGATCCTGAAATTGTCCCGTGTGTGTGTGTGCCCTGCGGTGGGCTGGCGATGTGCCCGTGATTTGTTCCTGCCTTGCACCCTTTGCTGGCTGGGATTGGCTCCAGCAGATTCCTGTGACCCTGTATTAGGATATAGCGGGTTGGAGACTGAATGACTTTGGTCAGCTTTGATGTTGTTTTTAAAATGCTTAATAAATAAATGTACTCTCTATATATAAAATCCTAAGCCTAAAAGTGCAATGATTTTATGTCATGTTTTTTGTCACGCTTTAAATCAGGCTTGTTTTAAAAACTACATATATATGTTTGGTATCATTCTTTTCAGAAATTATTGAACTTTAATGTGATGTTGTTAGATTTTCAGGTTCTTATTCTGTTTTTAAATTATAAACTAAAATATCAAGAACTCACGTCCCGCAAAACAAGACTTTGTGCCAAAAGATTTAAACACGCCTGGGGCCGGAAATAAAAGACAAAGAGTAGGACAGCTGCTGCACAGGCTTTTGATCAAAGCGTCGTGCGAGATGCAGATCATGCGGCACGGCAGCAAGCCAGCAGCTGATCGAGCAAAAAGGAGGTATTGTATCACCGTTTAAGAGGGGGTTTCAGAGGAGCAACCACGTCTCCTTGGGGTGTGTTCAGCCCCCCTCTTCACAACACAAGCGGCAGAGACATAAAGTGGCTAGCGCGTAGCGCAGGCAAGGGGGGTTGGCAAGCAAAGCGAGCAGGGGGTAAGCCCCTAGTAAATAAATAAATAAATAAATAAATGTGTGCATGCATACTCTTTCGGAGGATAGACACGTTCAAATTACAGTTAAATATGTGAACCATCAAGATAGGCAAATCTGATCTGAGCAAAAAATTGGAATTGAGAAATGAGGCTTAGGGCTCGTTTATACTTCACGCTCAGAACGTGCATGTGTATGCATCATAGCTGCCATGTGTTCCCACTGTTCATTTGACACGTTCTATGAGCAGGTCCTCAAAAATTAATGCTACTGCGAGTTGCAATACCAGCAAAGTCTCTGTTTACTGTCTACATTTGACACAAAGTCGCTATGCGGATCCACCGGGACTGATGTGCGCACTCCGATGTTTGATGAATGGTTCGATGTGGTGAAAAAAAATGCCGACATACAGATGCATTCGTGGTGCTTTTATTGTCAAGAGTCGCATATTCCCGATCATAATGACATGATACATTTTAAAAGTCTCACATACCATCTTTTGTGCCGTCTTTTTTTCTGGGGCTTCCTCCTGAACTGACAACAATGGCAGGCAGCATTCGTCACACAGAATGCATTTCATTTATGATATTTCAACTCTCTGCACATTTAGAATCCTTTAGATTTATACTTGACTAGCAAAATACCCGCGCTTCGCAGAGTGTTAAAGAGGTTATGAAAAAGAAAAGGAAACATTTTAAAAATAACATAACATGATTGTCAATGTAATTGTGTTGTCATTGTTATGAGTTTTGCTGTCATATATATATAAATATATATATACATACACAGACACACATAAACATCCATCCATCCATTGTCCAACCTGCTGAATCCAAACACAGGGTCACGGGGGTCTGCTGGAGCCAATCCCAGCCAACACAGGGCACAAGGCAGGAAACAATCCTGGGCAGGGTGCCAACCCACCGCAGACACATAAACATATATATACATATACATATATATACATATCTACACACATATATATATATATATATATATACAGATACACATACACATATATATACATATATATATATACACATATCAATATATATATACACATACATATACACACATACACATACATACATACATATATATCTACACATATATATACATATCTACATATTTATATATATATATGTATATATATAGACATACATATATACATACATACATTCACACACATATATATATATATATATATATATATATCTCCACAATATATATATATATATATATATATATATATATATATATATATATATATTTCAAAATCCCCACGCTTTGCAGCGGTGAAGTACTGCTTTTAAATTTTTATTAAGAAGAAAAGAAAACCTTTTTAAACTGAGGGAAAATATACCAATAACAATTTGTTAAGGATCTGTTTTTTTGTGAAGCTGTCTTTACACAGCTTCTCCGCTGTTTTATAAACAAACACCATATAAGTCCATCCTTTCTGCTTGCTTCGCGGTTCTGTAGTGGTTTATTGTTCGTCTATTACAATTGTTTTTATAACCGAATGCCATATAAGGCCATCCTTTTTCCTTGCTTTGCCAAGGAAGCAGCCTTTTTATTTAATGCACGGGTTCTCCGTTGTTTCATTGTTCGTTTATTACGATTGTTATAGTTGTCTTTGTATACCACGTTGTCAGTTGAGCACTCCCGTTGGAATATGACCAAGCTGTGGAAGCTTACTGTTGAGAATGCAACGTATAGTTGTACAGGAGAAAAATGGCAATCTTTTGTAGGTGTATGAACTTAATTTATGCCTGTATGCGTCAGTCGCTTAATATGCTTTTCGTACCTTATCAATTGTGTAATGTGTTTTTTGAACAGGTTTGATTCATCGAAGTGATCACTCGTACTGTGTTCAGTCAGTTCACGTGAGCCGCTCTCTTGTGTGATGTTGCGATGTCCACGGCTTTATTTAATGTTAGCTAAGACCCGGCACTTAAAAGTTTCTCGCTACAGCAATTTTAACTCTGTTTCAAAGTGATCCAAAGTCTCGTTTATACCTTGTGTCTTCTCATTAAACTTGTATCTCGCGAATATGGTATTGCAAACAGCAGGGGGAGCGTTTCTATAAACTTAATTTAAACTTACGGTTTACATATGCGTCACTCGCTCTTATTGTTTCGCTGCCTTCTCAATTGTGTAATGAATGTTTTCTTCAGCGCTCTTTGTGGCTGTTCCTTGTTTTCAGTTCACGTGATTACGTAGGAGGCGTGATGACGCGATACGCGACTCCGCCTCCCACGGCCATCGAGCTGCACTCCATTACAGTATATGGACAAAAAAGAGGTTCCAGTTATGACCATTACGTGCACAATTTTGAAATGAAACCTGCCTAACTTTTGTAAGTAAGCTGTAAGGATTAAGCCTTCCACCTACACGGGAAGTTGGAGAATTAGTGATGAGTGAGTGAGTCAGTGAGGGCTTTGCCTTTTATTAGTATAGATATTACTTTCATGATGAAATGCATTAAAGTATGTATGTTACATTTTTCAGATAAATTGTTAATTTCATTTAAATAAGGAATACTGTTAATAATTACACACATGGGGGTGATACGGTGGCAGAGCAGTAGCACTGCTGTCTCACAGGGAGTCACGTCGCTGGTATTCCCTGCCTGGAGTTTCCATGTTTTCCTGCTGGGTTTCCACAGTGCGCTCCAGTTTCCTTCCAAAGATATGCAGATTTGGTGACACTAAAATGACACTAGTGTGTATGTCAGTGCTTGTATTCACCTTGCGATGAGCTGATTCCCCGTCCAGGAATTGTTTCTGCCTCGTGCCCAATGCTTGCTATAATGGACACATCCCTGGGTTGATGGATTTAATCATTAAACATCCTTTTCAGAGATATTGCAGTAAGGTGTCATTGGAATTTAATGGGTGTTCCAGGCAATGCACAACACCGTAAAGCAGAACTTGTTCTCATCATGATGATATCTCGCACTGCCACCTGGTGGATTCTTCCAGATTTACGTAAAGTACGTAAGCAAGAATAAACAGTAAAATGCTTGGATAGCAGGAGCCTCCACTAGAGTATGCGTTGTGTATAAACCTGGCCTTACAATGTGAATACAGCCTAAGTAATGCAGACTGAGATCTGCATTTATGTAACAAATGAATAAAAGATAAAATGTCAAAAATCCTTGTTTTAGTCTTCTTTTTCACACTGTGACTGTTGACCATTTACGATCAGGGTGCTGAGGAAGTCATCTACTGACATCATACTGCCATGATTTAACTGAGTGGCTGTTCACGTTATTTGCCGAAATGCATTTCCTGCCCACCTGCGGGTAACATCCTAGGAGAAGAGGGCCCACCTTCACCCAAGTAGCAGCTCTTTCTTTCTCTCTCTCTTTCATTTTGTTGGTTCCTCAATCCACTGCCACTCCCATCTCATATATGAGGAACACTGCTGTTTCCCCACACTGATACTTGGATTCTTCTTCCCAAGAACAGATTTAGCTGGACCCTTCTTCTGCACTGCTTCGACTTTTGTAGTCTCTTTTTCTCTGGCACTTGTTTGCCAGCCCAGTGTCCCATCTCATCCTCTGTCAGCATGAGCTGTGCTCAGCTGATATTTAGGGTGTTGCTTCTGACATGTATAGTACTTACGCTTTCACATGGTGGATTTGAAAGCATTTCACTTATATTTAATTATCACTTTTAACAAATCAGAAGAAACCATGTCACACATTGACAGAAATTGCAATATCACGTTTCTAAAAGTAAGAGGGAATTTTTTTAAAAGAAAGTCCTCTCAGACAATTGTAAGCTGCAGGCTTATGTCTGGCTAAGCCGACTCTCCATTATAATGGCGTGTGCTGTCCGTTAGGTTGGCTCTCATACTCTGCTCATTATTCACAAACACAGGGACAGCTGGGGGGCTGCCACCTGTGGAAACCGTACATTACATTTTCTTCACTCCATTGCCCCCACCATGACATGTCACTTGAAATGCCAGACCTCCTGGAATGACAATTCTTCAAATTTGTCTGATGGGTATTGCAATTAAAACTGCTCCAGTTACCGGGCTGGTGGTACACCAGAGGGGTACGGCAGCATGACAGTCCTGAGGACACGCGAATCAGTCATCAGGTGCTCCTGCATGGACTCTTTTTCATTACTGAGGTAAGCCATACTGTTAGTACAACAAACAAGAGCAGCCAGGTTTTCCACAGTGTTCTCGCTAGGGTTAGGTTCAGCACAAAAGGCTGTCTCTTTTGGCCTGACGTCTCTCTTTATAGTCACCTAATATACAGCTAGATAGAGGGTCGTAACTTCTCCTTTACGATTATGACATGAATCCCATTTTAAATACAAAATTGTGTATTCCTTGGTAATCACCTGCCATCAACTGACAGACAAATTATAGGGTGAGTGAATGCAGAGCTTGGATCTTAAGATTTATGAGTGATCTTTCACATGATCCTAACATGAGAATCTGTAGGAGACATTTTGCCTTTTCGACTGTCCCGTAAATGAATTCAGCACACTGCAGGTACACATAGTCCTAAAAATCCAACATGCAATGATTTTTAAAAAATTATTTTCATTATTTGCATGAAACTTGTCGAATTGTCATATTAAAAAGAAATTTTTGGTCCATTGTGGTGTTCTCTTAATTCATGGGATACAAAAAAAAAAATGCAAGCCCCACTTCCAAACACTTTCCTAACAAATGGCACATCACAAGTGCAAGATTCATTCATATCTAAAGAAATACATACATGCATATTTCCTATTGAAGTATACAGTATATGGTTACCTTTTTTATTCATTTGTTAAATTGTAATCATCCCTGTTTCACATGTGCATGACAGAGGATCACCTTCCAGGTTAATCTGAGGTGAGCGATACCAACCTGGGGTGAGAAGGGGGATGCTGTCATTAACGTTGTCATCTCTTTTTTCATCCACATCAGCAAGAAAATGCCTAGTGAGGGCAAATTACTTTTCCCCTTCCAGCAAGAGCACTGTAAAAGGCCAGATGCCCCAGAGAGGGGCATCTCAAACCAAACTCAGACTGGCAGCAGAGCAGAGCTCCTGAGAAAGACCCACTCTATTGAGCTGCTAATGCTAGAGAAAGAAAGAAAGAAAGAAAGAAAGAAAGAAAGAAAGAAAGAAAGAAAGAAAGAAAGAAAGAAAGAAAGAAAGAAAGAAAGAAAGAAAGAAAGACTACTTTTTGTTTTTGCTGGCACCCCAACTGACTAGAAAGTGGGACCTATCATCCCTATCTGGAAAGGGAAGGGTGACCATCTGAACTGCAGCAACTACAGGGGTAAGGTCCTCTCTACGGTCATCCTTAACAGCATTCGTGATCACTTTCTTACCTACCAGTGACCAGAGCAGTCTGGGTTTATGCCTAAGAAGACTACCATCAACCACATCCTGGCATTGAGGGTTCTCATCGAATGAGAATATTGGCAGAGTTTCTTTGTAGCCTTTGTTGATTTTCGTAAAGCATTCAACTCAATTGATCGAGCTGGCCTGTGGGACATCCTGCAGACACTAAGCTGCCTTTATTATATTATATTATATTATATTATATTATATTATATTATATTATATTATATTATATTATATTATATTATATTATATTAGCTGTCCCCCACAGCACCACCGATGTAGTAGTGAAACAAGACAAATTTTAAAAATCAATAAAAAAAAAAAAATGTAATTCTGGCCAAGCGAAAGGTAGGTACGCTCCAACATCAAACATTGGCACTGTAATCTGATCGTGTTGAGCTCTGACGGAAGAACATCCCTGGCATGGGGAGAAGAGCACATGGCCGTGATATCTCTGCCAATCAGCAGCTACCCTATAAACCACTACCGGTCCGCAGCCGTCTGACAGCCGGGCCGCGAGAGAACTGCCGGCAACGGCGACTCACTCAGACTTTTCAGAATGCTTGGTGGGCGGGGCTTTGCAGCGGTGCAGAGAGAGGAGAGAGACCGAGGTGAGAGAGCATTACAACAAAGTATTTTTACGGTCCCGACAGTTTCCCCATATGACATGAGTCTATAGAAATCACGTTACTACGAAGTACATTCACCAGGTGCTTTCATTACAACGAAGTGACCTTGAAATGCTTGAACGAATCATCCACAGAGCAGTTAGATCTGTGGTCGCAGTTCAGTTGTGCACGTTTGCACAACGATCCCCAAACAGAAACATTGTAAAAAAATCACTTTCTTCGAATTTTCCTCGTACTGTTTTTTTTTTTTTTTTTTGCTGTTTTTGTTGTCTGTGGTTTTCATTGATTCCTTTTGCTTATTGGTTGTCAACATTTGAAAAACATCCATTGGAATTTAACTCATTGTCACCCTCCTATAGAAACGGCAGACACGAAAAAAAGATTGCAGTGTTAATGTTTGTGATGTGCAATCTGTTGGATTGGCAAATGTAAAGCATATGTCTTTGTTATATGCAAAAAAAAGAAGAAAAATCTCAGATTGCAAATGTATGTGAACTGCTTAATAACTTTAATAATAATAGAAATGTTATGTAAATTGTTTATAAAACTGCCCCCCCCCCCCCAAAACCCCAACCTCCCCAGAGACCGGTCCGTGGAAAAATTTGCATCTAATAAAGTGGTCCTTGCTGTCAAAAAGGTTGGGGACCACTGCTATAAAACACACATAGCTGTGATCTCTCTCTCAAAATGTTACTCCTTAACAATCTCTAGATGATAATGTCTGTTGAACAAACAGGTATCGCTATCTAAGCGGAGGCAAAGTACACTCCAACACGTGGCTAGAGGTAGAGCGACTCGAATTGAGGCTGGCGCATGAGTACTCTCTCGGATCGGTACCGCAAGCAAACTCTCAAAGGGAATGTTCAAAAAAAGTTTAGAAAAAAACCCAATTTAAATCTGTTAAGCAGTTCTCTCATGAAAAGCAGATAGACAGACAGACAGATGTTGGATTTTATATATAGAGAGAGATTATATTATATGAGTCGGTCATTTTCTAACCTGCTAAGTCCTGAACAGGGTCATGGGGGTCTGCTGGAGCCTATACAAGCTACCATAGGGCACAAGGCAGGAACAAACCCTGGACAAGGCAACAATCCATCGCAGGGCAAACACACACACATCCCACAACCACCCATTAGGCCAGTTTAGGAAATGCCAATCCACCTAACGTGCATGTCTTTGGACTGTGGGAGGAAAACGGAGCACTCAGAAGAAACCCATGCAGACACGGGAAGAACATGGTTGTAAACCTTATTGGGAGGCAGAACTACCACTGCTCCATCATGCTGCCCTTATTATATTATATTATATTATATTATATTATATTATATTATATTATATTATATTATATTATATTATATTATATTAGCTATGTAAGCCCATGATGTAAAACTATTGAAATTGTCAGAAAAAAATTTAAAATGTAGAGTCGGCAGTTTCATTTTGCAGACGTGCTCAACCCCCTTGTCTGTCAGCGGCTAAGCGAGTTTCTCTCTCATTTGTCTTTCCTCGGCGGTTTCACTTTAGTGATGGAGTCGCTTTCTTTCAGCTTCATGCTGTAGCCTCGTATTTCTTTCTTCTTCCGACTCGTTAACTTGGGGTTGCCTTGTCAGCTCTTTGAGCTTCATGCTGTCACCTCGCACTTCCGGGCCGGACAGACAGACACACACACTTTATATACACTAGCTGTTTAAGCCCGTGCTATAAAAAGCAACAGGGTCCTAGAAACTATTGAAATTGTCAGAAAAAAAATCGAAATGCAGGGATGTCAGGTAATTGAAAGGAACTACTCTGGGCATCTCCCTCCTAGGAGGTTTCGTGTTGCTGACGTGCTCACATCGTTTGTGCATTAGACAACTAAGCAACTGTCTTCTTCGGAGTTTCCTTTTGCCGATGTGCTCACCTCACTTGTATATTAGTGGTGGGAGGAAAAGTAAAAGGGATACTGCTTTGCCGATGTGCTTGCCTCGCTTCTATATTAACCGCTAAGCAAGTGACTCTTTCTTCAGAGGTTTTGCTTTGCTGATGTGCTGGCCTCGATTGTGTATCCTCTGAGGTGGAGCCCTTACTCCGACTCCACCTCGCACTTCCGGGCCAGACAGACAGACACACACACTTCCATGTGTAGACGATTATATTATATTATATTATATTATATTATATTATATTATATTATATTATATTATATTATATTATATTATATTATATTATATTATATTCCCCGTGACCCTGTGTTCAGATTCAGCGGGTTGGATAATGGATGGATGGATGGATATTATATTATATTATATTATATTATATTATATTATATTATATTATATTATATTATATTATATTATATTATATTATATTATATTATATTATTTGTAGGGAAACTATTAAGGCCTTTTCAAGCTCTTTCATAGGTATTAAGAGTAAGGTATATCTAGAAATGAATAAATTTAAGCATCAGACTATCTGAGTGACTAAACATGAAAGAACCTTCATGTATTGCAGACCTACATAAATTCAGAAGAAAAATGACTCATTTTGATGTCATCTGTTGAAGGACTTTTGTTTTATTACTTTCACTTTCAACCAATGTTTGTTTCTATATGACAGTTCATAGATTTCCTGTTTCTTCCTTTGAAGAAGACCTAAGGGCCCTTGTTTTAGATTTCAACAATAGCGATGATGATGAGGCAGAATATTTTGACCCAATACCCTAAACATCCAAAAATATATCTTACATCCCTGCCCGACATCCTCTTGAATCTTACCTGACAGAAATGGAGAATTCTCCTGGTGAGCTCTGACTACCACGGATAAGAAATGATCCCAACTCCTTTTTTATCAGCATTTCCTCAGCAGCTTGTCTTGTTATGGTTTCATGAAACCAGCTAAAGTGTGATAAGAGATACAGGAGAGTCAGTTCAAATACTCCACCATATAAATGAATGAAACTGAGGAAAACGTGTTAGTCAGGCAGATGGACTGTCACACATCCAGCCAAATAAGACATACATTCCTGGACCCCTCCATTAGGTTTAGCTCTGTAGATAATGGACAATATGACTTGATTCAAAGGTTATGGATATTACAGGGAGACAGTCTGCCCAAGAATAGTCTCCGGGCAGTGTATGAAAACCAAAAAACCTGTCCATATGTACCTCAGAGATGGTTACCATCACAATGGATGGAACGGAATAACATACTTATAATTCAAAAAGGAGATTATCACCACAGATAGCTGTCAAGTTGTAATCCATGATTTGTGGGTTACTCTTTTCTGTGCCACCTGGCAAAATTGGCAAACTGGAAAACTAACAGACAGACAGAAGGAGAGACCTAGTTGCGTACTTTAAATGCTGAGAAACAGTCATGTTGGTGGACACTTCGAAGTACATTGGTGTGCATCTTAACCATGCCACTACCCAATCAAGCTCCAAATCTATAATTCATTTTAGATAAAATCAGCACCTACAATTAAGTATGTCATTTTTAAAGGCATTTTGCAAATGAGAGACAATGATGCCAGTTTTAACATCTAATGACAAGAAGCAAACAAATTCATAAAGATGATGAAATTCCTCACACATGATGGAAGTGGATGAGGCGGTGTAAGTTTCGATTCTGAACAAATATGTGCCTTCCGTGATATATTGTTTTGGGATTTCATGGATACAAGTATGATATTTTCCAAGATGGTATTCTATCCCAGTGAGAACCGAGTCAGATTTTTTATGCGAAGAAACCTTGTCAAACGGAGTGCAAAGTCTGTTTGTTAACCAAAAATCCCAAACTACCTAAAAGTAGTTCAAAAAAATCAAAGGCAAAAGAATTAAAGCACAGGGTCTTAGCCAGGAAACTGATGAATATAAATGCACTTTTAACAAACAATTAATGTTTCATTCCACAAACTCGGATAACCGGGATATCTTTGAGCTGCGCCATATACCCCCTAATTCAACCTCCGGCTCTCAGTATGGCAACAGCAACACAAACTAAGCCCAAAACGATGGTGCCCATTGAAAACAAAACAGTGTTATGATAAGAAGTTAAAATACTTAACGTATTTAGAAAAAAATATCAAAATAACATTCAGAAACCTTCAAAACCCTTCAAAGTATGTTTAAGAAAAAATGAAAATGCTATAAAATATTTATAGCGAAAGCAAATGATATCACACAGAAGGCACACAGACATATTCATTTTAGTGTGACAAGCCTCATTTTTATGCTAACAGAAAGATGTATTAGCTAAAAAGAAAAATCTTAAGTAGTTCTCATGCACTCTTAAAAAGTTGGGTTCTTTAAAGGCATTTTGTGGTTCTTTATCGGTTGCGTGATTGCTTGACAAAGCACTATTTCATTTTGCGATGGGTTCTTTGGCATATGACGTTGGTTCTTTGTGCTTTGAAAAACTTAGCAATATGTAGAAAAAAAGCTGAAATGTTTAATGTGTGGTAAACTACCTAGTTGGTGTCACAAAGATGAGACTAGGAGGGAGCTGAGTGGACCAAGTGGAGGTAACTACCCACCAGGCCAGAGGATTGAAGGGTGCACTAAACCTACCTCTGTTATCTCTGCAGGCCAAATATGGGAAGACCTGCCTGATTCAACAGCAATGATGTCACTTCCAGTTCCGTTGCCCAGTCTGACATCACTTCTGCTTTCAGCTTATAAAGCCACCATCTTTTCCTAATAAGTTCAGTTCAGTTTTGGAACTCAACTGAAGCACATCATTGTTATTCTCTTTGCCCATTTGTAGCCAGGGACAAAATACGGGTGGCTACCCCAAATCTTGAGTGTTGAGACTACTTATTTCACACTGGGCATAACAGAGTATGAAAACCTGGACTTAGCCTGTGTTATGGTAGGCAGCAAGAGTCCTTTTAAAATCATGAACCACCCTTTATTTTGCAAATCTGTTACCATCTAGTCCTGGACATTTACTGTGTGGAGCCCGTTGCAGATCTAAATAAATAAATGTTCTTTCTGGAACCTTCTTGTGAATGGGTCTTCTGGGAACAAAAAATGGATCCTCTACGGAATGTCTCTGAAGAACCACTCTGGCAACACTTATTTTAAAGTGTGTAGAGGCTGTCTGGAATTAAAGGCTAATGGGCTTTCATTCATTTTCGCTCACCCAGGCAGACACACGCTCTTACCTTGGCGTCCGTTGCTCAATGTAGTTTCTGGGAACGTACCCTTCATGACCATGAAGTTCAGCCTTAAACCAGTCATCTTGATTTCCTAAAATCTGGAACACCAAAAGAGATTCCATCACTGACATGGCACATCATGCTGACTCAGTCTGACATTTTAATCTTATTCTCCCTTATTAAGGGAAATTATGTATTTATTTCATTTCAAGTCACTGTCTCTTTTCAAACACGGTTTGTTCTGACAATAAAAAAACACTGAAGCACTTTACACCACCACTTGCTAGCAGTGTGTGTCCTCATTTCCCGGCTCATCCTTGGGTATGTTATCGAAGGTCCCAGAAGCTACTGGGGCCATCCTGGGCCATCAGACTCACTGAGTCTGACCAGAGGAAAAGCCCAATCTGCTGCACTATGTGCAATGTTCTGCATTATGCCAGGACTCCCCCTCTTCAAAAAATAAAAAAGGAATAAATGCATGTTTGCCAACTGGGGCTGCTAACCCTTTTTACTTTCTTTAACCCTATTTTACACATTTTCAAGGCACAATTAGCAATTACAGAAAAAGCATTCTTAATCTCTCACCTTTAGAATGTCTCCCTTGCGAAAGGTGAGCTCATCCTCTGCCGTGGCAGTAAAGTCATACTTCCCTACAGCTTCCATCTTGAGGGGACCACCAGTCAGGTTAGAAGGGAGGCAGTCTTTGAGCTGGAAAAGTGGTGTTCTGGCTAATGAGACACAAAGGAAAAACATTTTAGCTTTGATCACCCTCAGTAATTTTACAATAAAATACAATACAATTTATTTTGTATGGCCCAAAATCACACAAGGAGTGCCGCAATGGGCTTTAACAGGCTCTGCCTTTTGATAGCCCCCCAGCCTTGACTGTCTAAGATGACATGGAAGAACTCTCAAAAAAAGTCTTGTAGGGAAACAAATGGAAGAAATCTTGGGAAAGGCAGTTCAAAGAGAGTCCTCTTTCCAGGAAGGTTGGGTGTGCAGTGGGTGTCAAAAAGAAGGGTGTAAATAAAATAAAATTCACAGAACAGAACACAAGTAATCCTCAACACAATATAATAGTACAATAGAAATATTACAAGTACAGAGCAGAATTCAGTAGTCGATGATATTACATAATACAATTTGAGACGGAATTGCATTTTTTTTGTAGCAGAAAAAATTGAATTGTTATTTTTGTGAAATTGTTGCATCAACATTTTCTTTAATCCATCCGTCTGCTGCAGCCAGTCCCAGCCAACACAGGGCACAAGGCAGGAAACAAACCCCGGGCCAGGGCGCAAGTCTACCGCAGGGCACACACACACCAAGCACACAATAGGGACAATTTAGAAATGCCAACGCACCTAACCTGCATGTCTTTGGACTGTGGGAGGAAACCGGAGTACCCGGAGGAAATCCACACAGACATGGGGAGAACATGCAAACGCCACGCAGGGAGGACCCGGGAAGCGAATCCGGGTCTCCTAACTGCGAGGCAGCAGTGCTACCCACTGTGCCACCATGCCTCTCATTTTCTTTAATATAAATCTCAATTTTGTGCTTTGCTTTCTTTCACAGTTTATGGCAACAGCACCCTTTGTATGCTGCAGAAGTCACATGACGTGATGTCATCAAGCTGCCCCTATAAAACACCCACCCACAACTCTCTCGACAAAAGAGGTATTGTCTAGAACAGCGGTTTTCAAACTGCGGTTTTGGTGGGACCGTGAGAAATTATAGCATATTTATACTATTTATATTTTTATAATTATTAACCTTTACCATCCGAGGGGAAGTAAGTGACTGAGCTCTGTCGCTACCCCCACCACCTAGACCCGACCACTAACCTGCTGTTCCGTTATTCGATGCCACTGCATTGTTTTCCCACCGTTATCGGCACAAACCAGCCCTTATTAATTTTATCATAATCAAAAATTATCGATTCTTTCGTAGAATCAAAACACTCGCAAACAGTTTTCGTATATTTTAGAAGCAAGTAAGAGCGCTAAAGGTGGATACAGATAATCAACAAACAACATATTTTACATTTTTTGTGTTTTTAAGTGGTGAAATTGCCCACTCAACGCAAATGGTTAAGGCAAAGCAAATACATCCATCCCATTAAAATTTTAACTTAAATTTAATAACTAAGATGTACATGATATTTTCTGAATAAATAATTGTTTGTCAAGAAATGTTTTATTCACAGCAGCCTGTACCTATGCAGTGCCGCACAGTGGGTATGTGGCACCCTTGTGCAAAGTATTTGGCGCCCCCAAATTTTCTTGAAATAATATTGATTTTTTAATTTTTAATAAAAGGGTCCGCGAGCCATTGAACAATTTTTAAAGAGACCACCTCGCAAGAAATTCTAAAGAAGTTTGAGAACCGCTGGTCTAGAAGAAGCTCAAAGGAGGTGCAAAAGAAAGATTTTGATGTAGGTTTCTAGTCTCGATGCATCTTTTTCTACCTGAATTTACATTGGTGGTTTATGTTTTGGCTTCGGGATTCTGTTTTTTTATTTCTTTTGTGCTTCAAGCTTGGTTTATATTTTTGCTAATGTTTTGAATGTCCATTTTACACTGCTTCTATTCCTTACTGGCCTTTGCAAGTCACACTGATCCTCACTTATTCCTTTTTAAAAGTATTCTTCATCTCTAACTAAATCACTATTTTGTGTTCTCATTGTTAAGATGCAGCTGTTCATTGTCAAGTTGTGTCACATGATGTCATTGGAGTAACATTATTTCAGGTGATGTCACAAGTCAGCCACTGTATAGGTCTGTGAATTTCAACCTTCTTTTATTTCTTCTGTGTAAACTTCGGCACTTAGATCTAGGCATTGATTTAGACATTGATTCTTAGACTACAATTCATTAATCATTCATTGGGTTTGTCATACATTAATTTGACTTTCTGGTTACAAATCTTGCATGTATCTTCGTTAAAATTCATCTCCCTTGATCCTTTGTTCCCTTTTGCCCTTGTGGTCTGCCACTTTTTTCAAAAGCTGCCAGAAACAGTAACAGTCACCTGCCATTAACTTTCCAGAATATTAGACATAATGCTTGTGCTCTACATTTAATAAGGAATTAGGTCTTCTAACCTTATAGTATTCTTTCCCATGGTATTGGTTTGACTACAAGACCCTATTGTTAGGTAAGTGAAGATTAAAGGAGAATGGAATCAAAATGTGAGTTTATACATCAAAGAACTATGACAAAGCGCTGAGCTAATGAGAGAGAGCACAGAGTAAGATTGCATAACTGACAGGGAACTGAGGTAGATCTAAAGATGAAAATGAAGAGGAAACAGTCAGATGACATAACCGTTGAAGTACAATAAAAGGGAATAGAGTGATCAGACAGAATTTTAGGGCTGGTTGGCAGATGGAGTGACAGAGTGTTGTGTCTAAATGTTCACTTGATAAATATTCTTTTACGCTTACACAAGGTGGAAGTAGTTTTGAGGGAAAATGGAATCAGGAGGTGGCACAGGGAAGTCGGAATTCATGCAGGGGGTCTAAACAGGGAAGACAATAAATAACAAAGCTTAGGGCGGGTAACTAGAGTCATGGACAGAGTGGTAAATTTTAAGAAAAAAAAACAAGAAAAGAAACACAAAACGCCAGTCTCAGCTAAGGGGTAGAGAGGATCCAGTTTAGTGACCTCAGGATTGCATCTTTTGTTTTTTGCAATAGATGTGGGCCTATTGGCTTCATCAGGTAGTGACCTCAGGGGTACAGTGGAGTGAAGCCAACTGTAAAGCAGTTAGGATTAGAATTAGTACCTCCAAATCTGAGGTTATGGCTCTCATCTGAAAAATGAAAGACTTAAGAAGGTGAAATTTAACTTTTTGGCCAATTTTGAGCAGTGTACATTATCAAAAACACACCATTCATTCTATGAAGTGTGGTGGTGGCAGCATAATGCTGTGGGGATGCTTCTTTGCAGCAGGCTTGTGAAGGAGAGGGTAACACAAATGGAAAATCCAGGAGGAGACCTTGAAAGGAACCTGCACCTTGGGAAAAAATTTGCTTTCCAGCAAAATAAAAAACACTCTAAATAAAGCCAAAACTATAAAAGAATGGCTTTAAAACAACAATGTTAATGTCCTGGAGTGACCGAGTTAGAGACCAGCAATTGACAATGTGTGGTTGGACTTGACAAAGGCTGTTCTTCAATTCAACCTGACAGGCTTTGAGGAGTATGACCAAGAAGAATACGAGAAAATGGCCGTGTCCAGATGGGCAAAGTTGATAGACTCAAAGCTGTCATGGCGGTCAAAGGCACATCTACTAAATATTGGCTTGGAGGTGACAAATATTTACATGATCAATTATTTTGTGTTTTATATTTGTAATTAATGTAGAGCAGAGGTCTGTTTTCACTTTGACATTAAATACGAGGGATGTTCAAAAGGTTTCTGCACTTTTATATTTTCGCTGGAAATGGTGAAGGCGGGACGAGTAATAATTGGGCATTAATAAGTTGGTATGACGCTGGGAAGATTACATCGCAAACGAAGGTAACTGTGTAGAAAAGTGATGTAATTTGTTTTTGAAATTCTTAATAAATAGAGTTTTAAAAAAAAAAGTGTGGAAACGTTTTGAACATCCCTTGTAATTTTTTTCTGTTGATCAGTGTCAGCAAGGCAAATTAAATCCACTGGGATTCAATAATATGTAAAAATAAAATATGAAAACGTCCAAAGGGGTAAATACCTATTATCAGTACTGTAAATAATTAATTTTCAAGCAAAGTAAATAACGGTGAAAATATAATTCATGTATATACAGACAGGCTTTTTTTTTCCATCTCAGCTCTTACTCTTTGAATTCTAGTTTAGCTTCAATCTATTTTTATTTGTGTGGAGACTATAAGCATTTACTCTGTTTTTAGACACTGGTTTCATTGCTGACTTCTTTTAACTCACTCTGGTTGACTTATCTTGCTATATTTGCTAAGACGATTAAAGAGCTGTGGCTTAGATGGTTGGATTAAAAACCTCAACGTTGCAAATTCAGTCCCCTTTAATGATCCAAGACACTCAATGAACCAGTGCTGCAGCTGTATAAATGGAAAGCACACAAGAGTGACTTCACCTTTTAGGCCATATAAGGCTCCGCTGACTTAAAAGTTGTACTCCTTCCAATTGTGATGAAAAGGTTTTAGAGATAAACGGAGCAGTGAATTTGCAATCTTTTGGACCACCTCCAGTTTGCATACCACTGCAGCTGGCCAATGGTGAATGAATTATCCTTTGCACTTCATTTAATCTTGGCAAATGTATAACAAAAACTGCAATGTCATCGAACGGTTTATAGAATACAGATGAGCATTTAATGCTGTTGTTGCACTAAAACTGATCATGAGGCTCCTACACGTGAGACTTAATGCCACCCTTTGCAACTGGTAGACCCCAACAGGTACAGATTTGTAGCATCACTTCTTCCTAAATGAGCCGCAATGCAGGTTATTGTGTTCAGCTCTCTTCTATTTTTCATTGTTCATCTATGGCTGTGTGGCCTGTCACAGCTCCAGGACAATCGTTAAACTTGCTGCTGATACCACCATTGTAGGCCTAGTCACCAGCAATCATGAAACAGCTTAAGTCAACGTCACATTATGCGACTTTGGTTCGTTTGCGTATGTCATTCTTCCTGACTGCAGTTGATGATCACATCACCAGACCATGTCATTTTAAATCGATGGAACATGTCACATTTATTCACTGAGTGCAGATCTTCTAGCACAATCGTGCTCGCTCCTTTTTATGACAGCCAATAGCGTGCTGCCTGATGAAGACTCAGCCCTTGTTTTCTTTTATTATTTTCCATTCTCTCGTGGTATGTAAAACATGAGACATCAGACAGACAAGCTTCTCTTTTGTTTGTGAGATGTCTCTTATACCTCATTCCTGCATTCTATACATTGTACTTCCAGAGGAAAATTCAATTAGTTGTCAGCTATCAAGCACACAGAGCCTGCAACTATGACTAAAGAGAAGAGAAGAGTCGGCACAAGCCATGGACTAGATGGAGTGAGTCACTGGGAATGTGACTTTATGTGACTGGCACAAACTTGCTAAGAATATGTAAATGAAGGCTCTGAAGAAGTCATCAAAGATGATATGGCCTCAGAAATGAGGAGGAAGACCACACTTTCCATCATCTACAACAGACAGTGAATGATGTAGAGAGTGTCAACAGCTCTAAATTTTCATGGAGTTGACATCACAGATGCCCAGAAGTGGCAACTTGGCGATCTTTAAGATGATTCATTAATTCTTTTACCTCATTAGACTTCTTCATCATCTACCATACCATTCTGGTAGGTACCTGCTCATCTGAGAACCACAAAATGCCTTCATAAGATGTTGATGTTGGTTACGGATATTAACGGTATGCAGCTGCCTTCTATCCAAGAGTGAAGCAACACATACAGTATCCTAGGGAGGCAAACAGTATTATTGAAGACCTCCATCATACTGTGCTGTCACTCTCTCCTCTGTCCATCATCCTGCACTGTCACTCTCTCCTCTGTTCTGACTAACATGACGTGACCATTAGAACTTGCACCGCAAGATTCAAGGACAGCTTTTAATCACAAGCTGTAAACTGATTGTTTTTGACAGTTTCTGATGAAACATATGTTCACATTGCTGCTGTATTCAGGATCTACTGTTCAATTTATTTATTGCCTATCCTTCTGTCACTGGGAGACAAGGATGTCAGAATCTCTTTGACATTAAACTTGAACTTGGACCTGACATTAGAAAGCCATGCTAAGCACAAGGATACTTGGGAATTTTTCTCACTGTACAACAGATTTTGTCCTAGGCATCACAGTGTGGACACCCAAACAAGACAACAGTGCCATTCTGGGCATTTTGACATGCACAGGATACAAATTAATATCAATTTAAGAGATCCGCATCAAATCCTGCTATAATTTAAATTGGTGTCCTAATATACTGTTTACCACTAATATCTTCTTCTTTCGGCTGCTCCCGTTAGGGGTTGTCACAGTGGATCATCATCTTCCATATCTTTCTTTCCTCTACATCTTGTTCTGTTACACCCATCACCTGCATGTCCTCTCCCACCACATCCATAAAACTTCACTTAGGCCTTCCTCTTTTCCTCTTCCCTGGCAGCTCTATCCTTAGCATCCTTTTCCCATTATACTCCGCATCTCTCCTCCGCACATGTCCAAACCAATGCAATCTCGCCTCTCTGACTTTGTCTCCCAACCGTCCAACTTGAGCTGACCCTCTAATGTCCTCATTTCTAATCCTGTCCATCCTCGTCACACCCAGTGCAAATCTTAGTATCTTTAACTCTGCCACCTCCAGCTCTGTCTCTTGCTTTCTGGTCAGTGCCACTGTCACCAACCCATATAACATAGCTGGTCTCACTACCATCCTGTAGACCTTCCCTTTCACTCTTGCTGATACCCGTCTGTCACAGATCACTCCTGATGCTCTTCTCCACCCATTCCACCCTGCCTGCACTCTCTTCTTCATTTCTCTTCCACAATCCCCATTACTCTGTACTGATGATCCCAAGTATTTAAACTCATCCACCTTCGCCATCTAAACACCCTGCATCCTCACCATTCCACTGATGTCCCTCTCATTTACACACAAAGAGTGAAAACATAAGAAAGAGGAAAACATTTAATCCATCAGGCTCATTTGTTTAGCTAAAAGTTAAGTTGTCCCAATCTCTTGTCGAGATGTACTGGATCTTAAAGGTTGTCAAAGTTTCTGCTTCAAACACAAGCCTCGGTAGTTTGTTCTGGATTCCCACAGCTCTAGAGTGAGGACATGGTTCCTTATTTCAGGTTGTAATGCATTTCCCTCCTAATATCCACTTGATGTGAGCACAGTGACACAACATGGCAAAAACGAGGTAATCAGGCCTCAAAATGACCCAAAAACACCATACCAAGACTTCACTAGTCAGCCGTAGAAACCTGAAGACCTAAACTCAAAAGGATGGATTCAATGCCTGCACTTTTAAATAACTTTAAATGCCCCAAATACACAATAATGTCCTTCAAGGGACTGGATGATCGTAAACCTCTGGCATAAATTGACAACGCAAAATTAACTCATGTCATTTAGTAATCCTTTTATTCTAGACCATGGTTACAGATGGTGCTGGGGGCCTATCTGAGCTAGCATAGGGCACAAGGCACAAGACCTAACAGTGGCAAAGACACCAGTCCATTGTAGGGCAAAGTACTGTATCTATATAAATAATACAAGTATATTAACAAAATAAAGCACAAACAGGGCAACAGGAAAAAAAGGCAAGTAATAAAGAAAAGACGCATGCTTAAAGAGGTAATCCATAGCTAACAAGGAACTGCTACCCAGCAACAGGGCCTTATGTCCTATCAGCCAGTCTCTAACATGAAGGCGTACATAAGGAAAGCAAGACGGTGCTGCAGGGGAACAGGAATCGTTTTTAACAATAATAAAACACAACAAAGCAAAAGATGACAACAACCACTATATTCAAGGAAGAGTCTGAAAAAAGTAAACTTATCACATTAGTTAGACTGATTCACACCATGCTAATTTGTTTCTTCCATCACAGTTAGAATATTTTGTTCTATATTCCCAACTCAATAGCTGTCAAAGAACACAAGTCTCCAGAGCAAATTGCATTTATTTTCTTAATTTAAAAGATCCCACCTCCAAATTGTATAAATTTATTATCAGACAAATATGCAAACAAAAGGTAAATTAAATAGTTAGAATTTAAGAGCAGAGTAGTGTGATCCCCCTAAATTTGGGGTACACCCTCCTGCCCCCCTTCTTAAAAATGGGTACCATCATCCCAGTTTGCAAATTCCACTGCACTCTCCCATATTCCTATGCAGTGTTGATAAAGGTGTGTCGACAGCTTAACCTCATCCAGAGCCTTCAGGAACTCCAGGTAAATATCCCTATATCAGGGTGTTAAAATGGGGGGTCCATCTGGTGGTCACACCTTGGATTCAAGAGGAACAACGTGGATTTCATCCTGGTCACAGAACAGCTCTTTACCCTCACAAGAATTTGGCAGCGGGGTGGACTCACGGAAGTATGCCCAACCAGCGGTTCCTTACTTCAGGATGTAATGCACTTCCTCCTTAATATTCACTTAATGTGAGCACAGCAACACAAGATGGCAAAAATGAGGTAATCAGGCCTTAAAATGACCCAAAAACTCCATACTAAGACTTCACTAGTCAGCCGCAGAAACCTGAATATCCTAAAATCAAAAGGATGGATTCAATGTCTGCACTTTTAAATAATTTTAAATGTCTCAAATACACAATAATGTCCTTCAAGGGATAGGATGATCATAAACCTCTGGCATAAACTGACAACGCAAAATTACGTCATGTCATTTAGAAATCCTCTTATTCCAGACCATGGTTACAGGTGATGCAGGGGGGGCTATCCCAGCTAGCATAGGGCACAAGGCAGGACCCAAAACTGGACAGGGATCTAGTCCATTGCAAGGCAACAAAATCAAGTATCTATATAAATAATTCAAAATATATGAACAAAATGAAGCACAAAAAGGGAAAAAGGAAAACAGGCATGGTTTAATAGGTAACCCGTAGCTAACAAAAATCAATCCATAATCCAGAATTAGAAACTAACAGCAGCAAGAAGCAAAATGGCCAGAAAAATCCAACAACAATACTCACAGATATTGTACTGTACTCCAACAACTCTCAATTGTAGTATACGGGTATCACAAACATGGTAAATGGGTGTAATGCGCCCAAAAAGTCCCTCAAAAAAGGCAGCTTGTGGCATACTAGGCCCAAAAAATGGGGAGTTTTCTTTAAAAGTTCAAAATATCTCAAAATGTTCAAGAAATATAGAACACTCCTCTTCAAGAGTGAGGAACCATCAAACCTCTGGTTTGAAAATACATGTTGAAAGAGTGAATATAAGTGAAGAATTTATTTGTAATGAAAAAAAAAGAAACAATATTAGAGGAAGGAGAACAAGGAATTAAAGGATTTCCTTAAAAGGCAATCCATGGTGAACACGTCCTAATGCAAAAATCAAAAATCAGTTACCCAAGAACAGAAGTGACAAATAAAACAAAATGAAACGAAAACGGGGAAATAAAAGAGAAAACAATATGCACGATAATACCACTGACAAGCTCAATTAAGCACTGTTTCACCTCAATATAAAGGCTAGGGGTGCTCCCAGCAGCTGTGACATCACAGTGATGTCACTACCTCTGGGCATTCCACCCACAAAGTACGAGAGACATCACAGATGAAGTGCACAGATATTAAATAATAAATAAACCTTACAGGGCGGCACGGTGGCGCAGTGGGTAGCGCTGCTGCCTCGCAGTTGGGAGATCTGGGGACCCGGGTTCGCTTCCCGGGTCCGCCCTGCGTGGAGTTTGCATGTTCTCCCCGTGTCTGCGTGGGTTTCCTCCGGGTGCTCCGGTTTCCTCCCACAGTCCAAAGACATGCAGATTAGGTGGATTGGCGATTCTAAATTGGCCCTAGTGTGTGCTTGGTGTGTGGGTGTGTTTGTGTGTTTCCTGCGGTGGGTTGGCAGCCTGCCCAGGATTGGTTCCCTGCCTTGTGCCCTGTGTTGGCTGGGATTGGCTCCAGCAGACCCCCGTGACCCTGTGTTTGGATTCAGCGGGTTGGAAAATGGATGGATGGATGGATAAACCTTACAGATTCTACAAAAAACATGAAAAATACTAATTAAAAATGACAAAACCAACAATAGAGTAAAAGAATAAAAATAAAAACAAGGCAGGAAGACATATCCTTGCTGTAACATAACATCAGTGACATTCTGAGGGATTCATCTCCACCATCTGAAAGAGGTGGAGGGCGGCTCCACCCTCAAAACCCACAACTGTCAGTTCCTGTATTTGGGTGTCAAGGAATTAAGTCTTGAGGCTCATACACAAAATAAAAAAATATTTACATAAAACGAAATCAGCAAAAATACCATAACAAAAATGCTTTCAATATGAAAACACATTAAAACACACCTTCGTGCACATTACTGTCCAGTACTACACAGGTAGCTGCTCTCTCATCCCTTTGTTAATTACCAACCACCCTTTCATATTTCTGGATTCCAGCAGAATAAATTAAGGAGCCATGGAGCTTAAAGTTTCCTTTTTGTCTGCCATGGATCCTAATGATTGCATTTGCCAGGATCGTCATCATAATTTACAAAGTGTGAATCGTACGAGAAGAACGCGTATGACGGCTCAACAAAATGACCACGTCAGGGAAGACGTGAGTCAGGTGATCTTCTATTTTCAAGATCCAGATCCAGATGCGTCCAGAGTGAACTAAACACTTTGTGTACTTGCGTCAATGACATTAGTTTTCACTGGAAGTGCGATCCAGTTTTATTTTGCAAAAACAAGTGAGTTTTATTGCAGACTAGCAAAATACCCGCGCTTCACAGCAGAGAAGTAGTGTGTTAAAGAGGTTATGAAAAAGTAAAGGAAACATTTTAAAAATAACGTAACATGATTGTCAATGTAATTGTGTTGTCATTGTTATAAGTGTTGCTGTCATATATATATATACATATACACATACACATATATTATATATATGACAGCAAAACTCATAACAATGACAACACAATTACATTGACAATCATGTTACGTTATTTTTAAAATGTTTCCTTTACTTTTTCATAACCTCTTTAACACACTACTTCTCCGCTGTGAAGCGCGGGTATTTTGCTAGTATATATATATATATATATATATATATATATATATATATATATATATATATATATATATATATATACACACATACACATATATTATATATATATATATATATACACATATATATGTATACACACACATATATATATATATATATATATATATATATATATATATATATATATATATATATATATATATATATATATATATACATACATATACACACATACATGCAGTTTCAATAACATAGAAATCAATATAAACAACATTAACATCATTATCATATGAGAATATGAAGTAATATATAAGAAGCACATTTCATATAAATATAAATTATTAAACAGTAAAATCTTCTTCTGTAATTTGCTACCGTGGCAATTTGTGTGTCTGTCCAGGATTTTAAATCACCTGTAGCTCGCAAACCGTTTCACCTATTGACTTGAAATCTGGTACACATATAGTACGTCACGTCTACTATCCGCTTTATGGGTGATGATTGTATTACTCTTTTTATCCATCCATCCATCCATTTTCCAACCCGCTGAATCCGAACACAGGGTCACGGGGGTCTGCTGGAACCAATCCCAGCCAACACAGGGCACAAGGCAGGAAACAATCCTGGGTTTTTATCTTTATTTTATTTTATTGTAGAATCAACTCCTATCTGCGCACACCAGGGCGGCCGTGGGCGGATGCGTATGGTGTATTCACTCCATGTTATCGTGCATTGCGCTGTCACTGGTATTTTGATAAAAGAATTTGAACAACATATAAGAAGCGTATAAATTATTAAACAGTAAAACATTAACATTTAAGAAGTAAAGTTACATTGAGTACTACTGCAGTGCCTTCGGGTATACCTCATTTTTTGTTTGCCCATTACATGCTTAAATGTATACATTTTTTGGTGCACCTACCCGAGAACACGCGACATATAACCGAGCGTGGGAGAAGCATGGATTTTAAATACGCGTTGAGTTCATCTGCTGGTCTCCCTTGTGAAATAACTGGTAATGTTTGACTAAAATCTACAGCGAGTAAAACGACATTACCTCCTATTTTTGTTTTTACGATCTCTGAGATCTTGCTTTTTTCGGTTCAAGGCTTCATAAGCTCTTTTATGTTCTATGGTGTACTTATCCCAAACCATCATCTTTGAATGTTGCAAGACTTTCGCCTTGTATGTAGATCAGGGTAATTACATTCATTGCATTCCTAGTCTGAATCACAATCTGATTGTATGGGTGGTTACCTGGCACTGTAGGGTTGCCACCCGTCCTTTAAAATACGGAATCGTCCCGTATTTGAGAATGAAATTGCGCGTCCCGTTTTGAATCAATACGGGACGGGATTTGTCCCATATTTTTTTTATCATTTTTTTTTAAAGCAGCGTCTCATGCAAATCATCCCACACGCATTTTATGAAGATGCCTCCTTTCCTACTTTTGATTGGGTAATACTTGATGTCATCGTTAGTTTGATTGGTCTTTTTAACTGTCCAGTGAGGAGGGCGGGTCTTTTAAGTAGAGTCTGCAAACTGTTGGCACTGGGATGTGGCACCCGCTGCAGTACGCGTCCCTTATTTTTTTGTATTAAAAGTGGTAACCCTACCTGGCAGGTAACACTTATGTTTGGTCATGAAGTCGTCTAAAATCCGCCACGTGCCCTATTTTAATTGTGAGAAGCAGATATATATAGCCAAATTCTCGCGCTTCGTTGCGGCGAAGTATTGCTTTTAATTTTTTAAGAAGAAAATTAAACCTTTTTAAACGGATCGAAAATATACCAATAACAATTTGTTAAGGATCTGTTTTTTTGTGAACCTCGCTTTTCACAGCTGTCCCGGTACGGTGTGTGTTTCGTTTATTTGACAGTATGTAGATTGTGGTAATTAAATTCATGGCATTCGTTTTCTGAATCACAATCCGACTGTATGGATGGTTACCTGCCAGGTTACGCTTGTGGTTGGTCAGGAAGTCGCCTTACATCCGCCACGTGCCCTCTTTCTGTTCCCAGAAGCTGATCATAGAATGGTTTTAATAGTTTACTTTCAAATAATGCAAAGAGTATGCAACACGTGTTTCTCCTTAATTCTGGGCTCATCAGGCATACACACTCACTGCATCCCCTCTCGAGAATCGAATATCATCAGCGCCAGAGCTGAAGCCCCTAACGTTGCGGTCAGCAAGTGGGCTAACATCCGCCATGTGCCGTCTTTCAGTTGCGAGAAGCAGATCATAGAATGGTTGAAACTGTTGCCCCTAACGTTGTGCTACGGCGTGTGGTTCGTTTATACCTCGTGTCTTCTCATTAAACTTTTATCTCGCGAATATGTTATTGCAATCTGCAGCGGGAGCATTTCTATAAACTTAATTTAAACTTACGTTTTACACCGTGCTTTGTTTCCCTTATGAACATGCTTGTATGCTTCACTTGCTCCCTTCTCAATTGTTTAATGAATTTTTTGTTCTTCGCTGTTTGCGGCTCCTCCTTCATTTGTCCCTACTGCATTCACAGTCTTTTCACGTTATTGCAATCCGCAGCGGGAGCGTTTCTATAAACTTAATTTAAACTTACGTTTTACACCGTGGTTTGTTTCTCTTATGAACATGCTTGTATGCTTTACTCGCTCCCTTCTCAATTGTTTAATGAATTTTTTGTTCTTCGCTGTTTGCGGCTCCTCCTTCATTTGTCCCTACTGCGTTCACAGTCTTTTCACGTGATTACGTGGGAGGCGTGATGACGTGACACTCAACTCCTCCTCCCACGGCCATTGAGCTGCCGTCCATTAAAGTATATTGTGAAAAAAGAGGTTCCAGTTATGACCGTTACGCTTTGAATTTCGAATGAAACCTGCCTAACTTGTGTAAGCTGTAAGGAATGAGCCGCCAAATTTCAGCCTTCCACCTACACGGGAAGTTGGAGAATTAGTGATGAGTGAGTCAGTCAGTCAGTGAGTGAGTGAATCAGTCAGTGAGGGCTTTGCCTTTTATTATTATAGATTTAGTTTTGTGAAAATGGTTTCACTCATCGCTATTTATTATCAAACATATGGATTGCTGGATACCCAGTGGTCAGTGACGATGGGAGCTCTATCAGGTCAGATCAGGTCAGGGAGCATGCACTGGTGCAGCACGTTACTGCACCCGCCACACGATGAAACAGCTCGGGATCCTGGCTGGTAACCCCCCAGGCAGATACATGGTCCAGTCCCACCCCCTCGAAATGACCCTCTATCTGCCACAGCCAGGTGTTATGTGGGTGTCCCCTTGGCCTGGTCCAGCCACTTGGGTCCTTACCGATGAGGATCCTGCGAGCTGGATCACCCTCAGGGAATCGCACCCCATGGCCGTAGTGCCGTAACTGACCCTCCCTCACAATGCAGGTAATGTGCCTCATTCGGGACTCCATGAGCAACACAAAGTCAAACCAATGGTACCCAAGGATTCTCAGAAGAGACACAGTACCAAAGGAGTCCAGTCTTTGTCTCAGGTCACTGGATAGCGAACATGTCTCGCAATCATATAGCAAGACAGGAAGCACCAGCATTCTAAAGACTTGGACCTTCGTCATTTTGCATAGATATCGGGAGCCCCTTTCCAGCAATCTTTTGACCCCCCATGCTTTTCCAATCTGTTTACTGACTTCATAGGAAGAGTCACCAGAGACACGAATGTTGCTACATTTATTTATTTGAATTAGTTTTAAATAGGCTGTGATAGTTACTCAGGAGCTATATACAGTCGTCCCTTTACCCTTTTCTATGTTATTTTGTGGGCGGCACGGTGGCGCAGTGGGTAGCGCTGCTGCCTCGCAGTTGGGAGACCTGGAGACCTGGGTTCGCTTCCCGGGTCCTCCCTGCGTGGAGTTTGCATGTTCTCCCTGTGTCTGCGTGGGTTTCCTCCGGGCGCTCCAGTTTCCTCCCACAGTCCACAGACATGCAGGTTAGGTGGATTGGCAATTCTAAATTGGCCCTAGTGTGTGCTTGGTGTGTGGGTGTGTTTGTGTGTTTCCTGCGGTGGCACCCTGCCCACGATTGGTTCCCTGCCTTGTGCCCTGTGTTGGCTGGGATTGGCTCCAGCAGACCCCCGTGACCCTGTGTTCGGATTCAGCGGGTTGGATGGATGGATGGATTTTATTTTGTACCTCACAGGGTTGGTGTGGTCAGAGGATGCTAAAGTTGGCGGTGCTATAATTTTATATACATATATATTTTTTTCTTTTAAAAGTAGCTTTTGATTATTGTCATTTATGTATTAATTATAATTAGTTTAAAAAAATCACAAAACACACCTTGAGCAAGAGGAGACACGTGCAGTCGCCAGCCAGGAATCTGAACAACCAAGTCTCCTGTACTGCAACACTGCCCTCAAAAGGACAGACTATTATTTAATTGAAAAAATTAAAAAAAAAACACAGCTTTAGAGGAAATGTCATGTTTTTCTTTTCTTTATACTATTTATTTTTTAAAACAGTATTTGCTTCCAGCTTACAGCTTCTTTAAAGTATTTCTTTCCTGTAAAGCACTTTATTGATGTTCTGTAAATGGGTTACACGTATTAAAAAGAAACGGAAACATTCTCCTTCTCGCTCTCTCTCTCTGTATCCTCCGCTTTGATTTTCGAATGAATATTTAATATTTCTGAAATAATGATTTTGGCAGTTACTCCAGTTTCCTAGCTGGCCCATATTAAACACCTGTTCTCTGTTCTTTCACCTGCCTGCCTCTTTTCTTTTTACTTTTTTCCTTCATTTATTGCCAGACGATTCTCTTGTTGCTTTGTTAAAGGCAAACAAGCTGTTTTTAAATTTAAAGTCGGATTAAGGTTGGGTTTTTCAAAAATTCAAATAGGCCATTGTTAGAAAAAAAATAATAATAGGTAATACTGTCATAAATTGTTCTGATCCTATAATTTATTACTTTTGTTGAATAAGTAATAATAGTAGTGGTAATGTTAGTCATTGGCATTAAAACATAAGTAATATGATAGTTATAATTTGTTACTAACCCTCATTTATTCTATTTCTCTTCTTGGTACTCAAATGTGGCACTTGATGCCACTGCCCACCTGCCAAGTTGTTTTGCCTGCCTGAGGTAAAGTCATCTCTGAGTGAGGATCACAGGAATCATCAGGTAGAGGGGTCCTTTCATCGGATTGGCTGGCCCAGCACTGACTCAGCTGTGGAATGACCAATAGGAGGAGGCAGCTTGATGGCTGAGGTCTCCAGGACTCAAATCCGAATCATATTATGTGATATCATCGACTGTTGAATTCTGCTCTGTACTTGTCATATTTCTATTACACTATTATATTGTATTGAGGATTACTTGTGCTCTGTTCTGTGTATTTTATTGTATTGACCCCCTTCTTTTTGACACTCACTGCACGTCTCACCTACGTGGAAAGGGGTCTTTCCCAATGTTTCTTCCATTTTTTCCCGTACAAGGTTTTATTTTGGGAGTTTTTCCTTGTCTTCTTAGAGAGTCAAGGATGGGGAGCTATCAAAAAGAAGGGCCTGTTAAAGCCCATTGCGCCACTTCTTGTGTGATTTTAGGCTATACAAAAATAAATTGTATTGTACTGTATAGATAGATAGATAGATAGATAGATAGATAGATAGATAGATAGATAGATAGATAGATAGATAGATAGATAGATAGATAGATCCACTGGTGATGAATTACCTAAATTGAAATGGCAATAAAATAAAAATAAATTGTATTGTACTGGATAGATAGATAGATAGATAGATAGATAGATAGATAGATAGATAGATAGATAGATAGATAGATAGATAGATAGATAGATAGATAGATAGATAGATAGATAGATAGATAGATAGATAGATAGATAGATAGATGCTTTATTAATCCCAAGGGGAAATTCACATACTCATTTTCAAATTCACAAATTGCATTGTATTGCAATACTTGAATCAGGGTCTACATTTATAACACCGCAGAACATCCATCCATCCATCCATTTTCCAACCCGCTGAATCCGAACACAGGGTCACGGGGGTCTGCCGGAGCCAATCCCAGCCAACACAGGGCACAAGGCAGGAACCAATCCCGGGCAGGGTGCCAACCACAGCAGAACATTCAGACATCCTATTTCATGGGTCCTGGAGGTTGGAGCCTACACCTGCATTAGTGTGCATGACCTATGAAGCAGTGCTGGGGCCTCATTTATAAAGCTTGCAGACACACAAGAAGAGGTGTACATAACTTCACATGATCTTTGGTGCTCAGTTGAATGCTGCTCCTGAATGCAGGGTCCGGGTCATGAAGCACCAGGAGGGAGGCGCCCCTACCAGCCAATGAACGTCGGCAGCATTGTGATTGCATAGGCCTGAGCTTGATTAGCATTGAGGTGTGTCCAGGAATACACATTTACAAAGTGTTTGTGATTTATGAAGGGTGAGTTCTGTACAAATGTGCATACGCCAGGTTTTATAAATCAAAATTTTGTTGGCGTATGCATTTTCCTGTTTTTTCGGCGTGCACATATTTTCACAAACTAATCCATGTAAAGTTTTATAAATGACGCCCTACTGGTGAGAGCACCAGACCATCACAGCTCCAAACAACAGAATAATGGGGGTGTTTTATTGAGGCTATCCAACTTTAACAAAGTACTATTCTTCCCAAAACAGTTTGTTTTTCATGACGAAATTTTCAATAAACAAAAAAAAATCAGAGATAATCTTATAAAAAGAAGGGAAACAGCAACCTCCCCCCACGACTCTGACAGTGCCCTAGTCCTAACCCTATAAGGATTAAAAGCCTTTGATGCAGTGAGCCCAAGAGAAGAATCAAAAAAGGGAAGAATTAAGGATGAAGATTAGAAGCACAATGCGGACCCTTCAGCCATGGAGCACCTAACCAAAAGCACAGCAGTTTGACATTACTGTACACCGGAGACAGATGATCTGTTGATTGGCACCACCGAAAGCTCAAGTAAAAACGAGATTAACCCTTAAACTGCCACATACTTGGGGAGTTAATGCACCCCCAGTTGTTTATGTTTTTGCTGCACTTTTTAAGTAAATGTCACAATTCACCAAGAAAAAGTGAAATTTTAATGGACCACATATTTTTTTCATGCAAAGTGCATCACAATTACTGCAACATTGATCATTTCACACACTGCCAATGAACTGTAAAGACTATAAAAAAGAAACTACTGGAACAATACTGCAGTGGGCTGGCGCCCTGCCCGGGGTTTGTTCCTGCCTTGCGCCCTGTGCTGGCTGGGATTGGCTCCAGCAGACCCCGTGACCCTGTGTTAGGATATAGTGGGTTGAAGAATGACTGAGTGACTGACTGGAACAATATGTACAAGGTGCAACTGACGCTATTGATGAAATTCAGTAAATAACCGAGGCAAGTGCGCTTGAACTGGCTGCACGCAAGCACATAGAGGCCAACGCTGATTTTTACAAGCTAGTATAGTGTAGCGGCTGAATCCCAGGGACAGTGACGCTGATTCATTAGGGGGCTGCAGTGGTCATGAGCTGGCTGCTCAACGAACGTACATCACGGACTGATCAGCTCCGGTGTGCTGGCAAATTGCACTGGGAAGCGACTAAAGCTGGCTGCGGTGTTCAATGAATGTACATCGCCAAATATACTCGGCTCCAGCATGCTGGCAAATTGCATTGGGAACTGACTATAGATTTAGGTTTAAGGGTTCATGAAAGAGGATTTCGGAAAGTTTACACAGAGATAGATAATGATAACCTCTGCTGGATAGAAGTCAGGGAAAGAGAAGACAGGTCCTGGAGATCGGATTCATGTCATTTTCCAACCCGCTTAATCCAGAGCAGGGTCAGGGTGGGTGCTGGAGCCAATCCCAGCTAGCACAGGGCACAAGGCAGTAACAAACCCTGGGCAGGGCACCAGTCTATCATAGGGAAGACACACACTCTAAGGCCAATTTAGTGTCACTAATTCACCTAACTGGCATGTCTTTGGATGGTGGGAGGAAACTGAAACACTCGGAGGGAGCCCAAACAGACTTGGGGAGAACAGACAAACTCTACATAGGGAGGACCCCTGGACATGAACCCTGGTCCTATTACTGTGAGGCAGCAGCATTACCACTGTGCCACCCTACAGGTGAAGAAGTATATGAGTTAATAGGAGAATATTAACAGAGAGAGTAGAAGACAGGCAATCAGAAATATTAATCCAGAAAGCAGAGACTGGAGGACAACCTAGATTGGCCTGCCTGCGGTCCCCAACTGAGAATGTGTGACGTATTTTGAAACATAAAATGCGACAACAAAGACCCCTTAATGTTGCACAACTTAAGACTTGTTGGCAAGAATAACCAAATGAATAAATTTGTGCCTTCAGTAACTAAATATGTATTAATCCAGCCAGGCATATGATGAGTTGTATGAGAGGTTGGACACTAAAGATGGGGAAAAGGACCGGTGGGCTAGACAGAGGGACCGAGCTTGGAAAGATGTGCAGTAGGTTAGGGTGATAAAAGAAGGAAACGTACTCACAAACGAGGAGAGTGTGTTGAGCAGATGGAAAGAGTACTTTGAGAGGCTGATGAATGATGAGAACGAGAGAGAGAAGAGGTTGTATGATGTTGAGATAGTAAATCAGGAAGTGCAAAGGATTAGCTAGGAGGAAGTAAGGACAGCTATGAAGAAGATGAAAAATGGAAAGGCCATTGGTCCAGATGACATACCTGTGGAAGTATGGAGGTGTTTAGGAGAGATGGCAGTGGAGTTTTTAACCAGATTGTTTAATGGAATCTTGGAAAGTGAGAGGATGCCTGAGGAGTGGAGAAGAAGTGTACTGGTGCTGATATTTAAGAATAAGGGGGATGTGCAGGACTGCAGTAACTACAGGGGGATAAAATTGATGAGCCACAGCATGAAGTTATGGAAAAGAGTAGTGGAAGCTTGGTTAAGAAGTGAGGTGATGATTAATGAGCAGCAGTATGGTTTCATGCCAAGAAAGAGCACCACAGATGCAGTGAGACCAACTATGGCATATGGGTTGGAGACGGTGGCACTGACCAGAAAGCAGGAGACAGAGCTGGAGGTGGCAGAGTTAAAGATACTAAGATTTGCATTGGGTGTGATGAGGATGGATGGGATTAGAAATGAGGACATTAGAGGGTCAGCTCAGGTTGGACGGTTGGGAGACAAAGTCAGAGAGGTGAGATTGCATTGGTTTGGACATGTGCAGTGGAGAGATGCTGGGTATATTGGGAGAAGGATGCCAAGGATAGACCTGCCAGGGAAGAGGAAAAGAGGAAGGCCTAAGAGAAGTTTTATGGATGTGGTGAGAGAGGACATGCAGGTGATGGGTGTGACAGAACAAGATGCAGAGGACAGAAAGATATGGAAGAAGATGATCCGCTGTGGCAACCCCTAACAGGATCAGCCGAAAGAAGAAGAAGAAGAGTAACTAAATATTTATTAAGTGTTGTGAGAAGGAAAGACCATGTTCTTGGAATATGTTGCAAGTATCAAAATCAAGTTAAATGTTTAGTTAAATCATTTGTTATAACATCAAAGAATGGGCTGTTATATTGTTTTTCAAGTTAATGATCATTTATTATCATTTGGTGATCACTGCTTTCGGTTTTTATTTGCATGTTCTATACCATCCCAATGCTTTCCAAGTTAGGGTTGTTCATCCACCCCGTGTCTGTGAAGGTTTTCCTCCATTTTTTCAGATTTCATCCCAAACTTGGGCAGATCATTTTAACTGGTGACTCTAAACTGGCTCTAAATCAGTTAGCGTCACTGTGCTTTGTAACAGACTGGCTTTCTATTCAGGATTGGTTCCAATTTTGCACCCAGTGCAGTATTTGAGTGAGAATGTCTATCACTACAATCCTCAACTAATAATCAAAAAAGAAATGACTTTCTTAATCTGATAGGCAGGAATCCAGAGTCTATCCCATTAGGACAGGGTGTAAGTCAGGAAAGAGCTCTGGATGGGATGCCAGTCCGTCTCTAGGTCTCGGATTTGAAAGAGTAAAGTAGCTGTGTAAAAAACATCTTATCAGCATGTTAGCAAATCCTAAAAGTCACCAGCAACGTTCCACTTCAGTGTTAGTGCAAAACAACCTTGATGTCAGATGTGGAGGTCCCCAGGGGGTTACTTTGCATAGTGCACATGTTCTAGTTATTTCTTTGTATGAACTGCTCTTTGATTAATAAAAAAAAAAAAAATTCCAACCATTTGCATAAAACCGAACACCACAATGTCACTTCATATTGCCACCCAGTCGCAACGTTAAAGTTTTTCTGTGCTCCTCAGACTGAAACAGCAGCCCTCTTTCTGGATCTTTTCAGATGACTCAAAAGGCTCAGCCCTAGTATGAGTATGGCAGCCCCTAAGTTGGGATAGCAGCCCCGGCGAAAAAAGGCCGTCAGCTCTTTCAGGACATTTCACAGAAAATGAAATGATAAAAATAATAATATAATATGAAATAATTATAGTAAAATAAAAAAATAAGAAATACAAACAGAATCAATGAAAAGAGAGCCCTTCACATATTATAAGGCAGGGATGTCCAACTCCAGTCCTGGAGGGCTGCAGTGGCTGCAGGTTTTCATTCTAACCCTTTTCTAAATCAGCGAGCAATTTTTACTGCTAATTAACTCCTTTTCCCTTCATTTTATTAGCCCTATTTTTAAGGAGTCAGTCCTCTGAATTGATTCCTTTCTTCATTAAATGGCAGCCAAACAGAAATGAGACGTGAAACGAGCCAACAGATGATCAGCTAAACTGGAACATCAAATTCCAGCTGATTTCACTCCAACCAGTTTCTTAATGAGAAGCCAATTCTTGCTGTTATTAAAGCCGTTATTGAATGTCATGACTTGTTGCTGCTCTCATTCTCTTGATTTTCTGTTTTTTCTAAGCCCAACGTCAAGACGTTTTGGTGACCTGAGCAGACTAACACGGCCGAGACCTTCACCTTTCTTTATTTTCAGGTTAGCTGCTCTTGTTTTGTGTCTCATTATTGTTTAGCTGCTCATTAAGGAAAAAGAAACAACTAAGGGGTCTGAGTCACGTCAATTAAAACAAAGGCAAAACAAGTTAATCAGCAGCAGAAATGGCTCACTAATTAAGAAGATGATTAGAAGGAAAACCTGCAGCCACTGCGGCCCACCAGGACCGGAGTCTGACACCCCTGCTGTAAGGCAAAGAGAGGCAACACCATGTTTTTAAACACCAGCATCACACAATAAGGGGATATTAAAAATGATTTGCTTATGCATGATAAATATGTTTTCACATTAGTAGATAATAAGTTAATCTTAAATTCCACATCAGACTAAATAAAGTTGCTACTGCACATTTGAGGATGAGAATCAAGGCTACAAGAAACAGCACTTAAAGGCTATATACTTTTAAAAATTAAATTGGTTTCATTTTCAATATTTTTGGAGCTGGAGTAAACTGCAGCAGCATGTGGTACAGGCAGTGGGGTGTCTGCATTAAGATCAGCCCCACCAGATGTTGTGCAAAATAATAATAAGCTTCCCTGCGTAATTTAACTTATTATTAAAATTGCATTAAAGCCCTCAGCTTTGTCTTCTTAAGCAATTTATTTTCAATTTTTTTTACATCAAGAAAAACATTGCTTTTGGTAGTACTGTAAGTGAACTTGCCTTCATGCTGGGTGGTGCCAGCCAGTTTCCAGCCGAGGGGCTCGACCAATTGGCCCTGCAGTGTTCCCCATACCTGAGGGTCTGTGTGCACTTGTGCAACTTGGACTTTCCAATAATGGAGACCCTCCCAATCCCCTTTATAAAGCATTTGCATTTTTTAAAGCTTTTTTCAGTTAATGCCATTCAGTACATGTCAGTTAAGGAGTACAAAGCATCCTTTAGCAGTTCATTTCTTAAAGGCTGTGGTGCCCCGTGCAGTGGCACACGTTGCACAGTTTCAGACTCCGGGCACCTGGAGCTACAACCCTCACCCAAAAGAAAGTGAACTAAACATGAGGTAAAGCGTGCACACCAAGTTCTACAGCCACCCGGACCCGACTACCCACACCTAAATTTGCTGTGCTCCACTCTGCCAGCAGTCGATGTCAGCAAAGTCAACGGAATCACGTCTCCACAAAATGAAACCGCCTTAGTACAGATTTGCTTATTTAATTAAATGACATTTCCCCAGACGCACCCACCCTTTATGATATGTCATCCATCCAAATATCGGACGGAACATAAACTGATTGCCATTCTTGGATTTACGATTCTCTAGAGAATCGCGGGCTTACTTGTTACACAGAAGGTAGACACAAAGATAGATATGAAAAGTACTATACGATAGATAAAAAGCAGACAACAAAGGCACTAATATATATTAAACAAGAATTATAATAATCTTAGGTATGGTAACAAGGTACAAATACGCACACAGTGTCCTCCATAATGTTTGGAACATTTTTCCTTGATTGACCCCTCTCCTCCACAGTTTAAAATTAGAAATCGAACAATTCAGATGCGATTAAAGTACACATTGCAGACTTTCATTTAAGGGGATTTGCAAACATTTTGGTCATACCATGTAGAAATGACAACACTTTGTATAAAAGCGTAACCTATAAATAATCAGGAAAGTGTTGGAATTTACTAAGTGTAAAGTGATTAGAACTGCACATACTTATAAGTTATAATTTCACAGTACAAGATGTCTGTCATTGGCACATTATACTGTACATCACATCATAGTCTGTTGAGATGTCTGCTAAACCAGATCAGTACCATTCAGGGAACTGAGAACAACAACTCCTCGGCTGAGGGGTAAGTCATTATAGAGCCTGGTGGCTGAGGGTGGGAATTGACCTTACATACTTAGTGCTCCCTGGAGCAATGCAGTTGTGACAGTCTGTTACTAAATCTGCTCCTCTGTTTGGTCAAAACAGCATACAGGGGGTCACAGGACAAGACAGTAAGCAGCTTCCTGAGTGACGTCTGTTTTACTGTGCCGCCTGGTGAGTCCAGCCTAAGTCAAGAGTGAACCAGATAGATAGATAGATAGATAGATAGATAGATAGATAGATAGATAGATAGATAGATAGATAGATAGATAGATAGATAGATAGATAGATAGACAGATAGATAGACAGATAACATAGATAGATAGATAGATAGATAGATAGATACATAGATAGATAGATAGATAGATAGATAGATAGATAGATAGATAGATAGATAGATAGATAGATAGATAGATAGATAGATAGATAGATAGATAGATAGATAGATAGATAGATAGACACACTTTAGTATAGTAGGCAGGATAGCATAGATAGATAGATAGATAGATAGATAGATAGATAGATAGATAGATAGATAGATAGATAGATAGATAGATAGATAGATAGATAGATAGATAGATAGATAGATAGATAGATAGATAGATAGATAGATATTTTAGTGTAGTAGGTAGGATTGGATTAGATAGATAGATAGATAGATAGATAGATAGATAGATAGATAGATAGATAGATAGATAGATAGATAGATAGATAGATAGATAGATAGATAGATAGATAGATAGATAGATAGATAGATAGATAGATAGATAGATAGATAGATAGATAGATAGATGGTATTATAAGGTTGGGTGTGAGGTAGCAAACATGGCAGAATGTCAGTCCATCCCCTTGCCTACTTATGTATACCCACACTCACATTAACACAGAGCCATTTTAGTGTCAGCAGTTACTTCACCTGCAAGTTTTTGAGACTGTGGGAGAAAAATCAAAGTATCCAGAGGAAAACCTGCACACAAAAAAAATAGAGAGAACATACAAATGCCACAAAAAACCTAAACATTGGGCATGGCATTTAAACCCAGGATTCTCCATCTGTGGAATAACAAGACTAAACTCTGTCACAGCGGTAGCCTAAATATGAAAGGTAATCTAAAAGGCGATAGATAGATAGGAGAGGTATTATAAGATTGGATGCAAAGTAGCAAACGTCCTTGGACAGAGTGCCAGTCCATCACTTTACCCACACTCACATTTACACAGGGCTATTTTAGAATCGCCAGTTACTTCACCTGCAGATTTTTGTGGCTATAGGAGAAAAATCAAAGAAGCCAGAGGAAAATCTGTACATAAAATGAAATGAACATGCAAATACATACAGGATGCTGTATTTGTGGAACAACAGCACTGAACTCTGTGCCATAGTTCCAGCCTAAATATGAAAGGCAGTCTAAAAGGCAGTAGATAGATATGGAAGATACTATATGATAGATACATAGATGTCAGAAGTACTATGTGATAGATAGATAGACATGAAAGACACTATATGATACATACTGACCTCTATAAATACAACACACCACAAAATGGGTTTGAATTTCTCAATATGACAGGCTGCAGGCCTTCTTCTGGAAAAGCTAGCTGACCATTCCTTCTCTTACAATATGTCAGATCTGCTCACACATTACAATGTCTCCAAAACTAAAACATCCCTCTCCTTACTGAATCATTGCTCAGTCTCATGCTGATGTTACCTAATTTTATATCTTCAAATGATTTTATTCACAAGTCATTTCCCAATCTAAATTAACTCCTGGAGTTTTAAAATGCGGTTACAAAGGAACCACTTGAGGCCCCTTGGATGTCAACTGCATAACACGGTAGCACAAATCACGTTACACAGTATTGTAACTTTGTTAGACTTTTCAGTACTTTTTCCTTTGAGTCACCAAAAATTGAATAAAAAAAAGAATTTTCTAAAATTCCCCAAACTCTTTCTTCTTATTATTACTTTGAGTTCTACCTGTCATACTGTTTTTACTAGCGCTCATAACCGTAATAACGTGAATGATAACTGTGTCATTTAATTAGCCAATTAATTAATTGATTTAGTAATCTTTCTCTTTTCTTTATTATCTGTTAATTCTGCACTTTCTACTGAGTCAGTTATATTGCATGTATATTACATTGATAAAGGTGTCCGTCAAATAAAGGAAAGTCCTGAGCTTTACATGCTGTATTAAATGCTATCATCTTAAAGAAGAAATAAAGAGTGAGAGCCGGTGAGTGTCCTCCATGAAAGCAGGGCATCCCACCTTATTGTAAAGGAATTGCAGGAGTCTGCCAAAGATTTGGATGGCACTATACAACTGAATTTTCAAAAAGTGTCATCATTTGTTTGACAGAATGGCTTTCTGGACTTGGCTCTCGTGAGATCAAAATTGCATCAACCAACTTTAACAAAAAGCAAAATGACTAACCAGGACCCGAGTAATATCAACAGAATATCCTGGATACTGGGAAATGCAAGAAAACACTTGCCAAATCAAACTGAAAACCTCTTACTCTACTTAAAGCTGTGATGTTAGCAGTAAAATATTGTGCGTCAACATGATCAAAAAATGCAAACTCCTCATCTCTGCACAGGATCACCTACTAGAGAAAACAAACAGGCTTCAGGCATTTTCATACGCTACTAACTGTTTCAAATTTCTTTTAAATTGAATTATTTCTGAGGCTCCGTGTTTACACACATTCTGAATTTAAGCCTCACCCAAACGCTGCTCCAGAAGTGGTGGTCAGATTGTGTTTGGGCCTCTTTCGGCAATGCTTAAAATATAATTCTGCTCAAATCTCAAAGTTGCATTTTTTTCTGTTTCACAATACACTCTCCATGTATAACATAAACTGCACTTATGCTACAGAAGGGGAAGTAAAAAAGGCAAGAAATGTTATTGTTGCTCTTCTATTATTGAAGCAATTTAGAGAGATTTGGAAACTGAAAAGAGAGAAGCGCTGCATAGATTAAATAGGCTGAAATCAAATAAATCACCAGGACCAGATTAGAAACTACTCAGAAAAATTACAGGAACACTTTGAAAACACATCAGATCTCAATGGTTTTTAAATCCTGCTGGCTATCTCTATTGCTATGGACTATTATGGTAATGTGTTAGGAACGAAAGGATGCCACATCGTTTGATGGAAATGAAAATGATCAACCTACAGAGGGCTGAATTCAAAGACACCCCAAAAACCAAAGGGAAATAATGATGCAGTGGTAGGCTACTCCATTTTGCAGAAATTTCATTGCAGCGACTCCAAATCGTACATGAGTAGTTTGTATGGCCCCCACGTGCTTGTATGCATGCCTGACAATGTCCTAATGAGACGACGGATGGTGTCCTGGGGGATCTCCTCCCAGATCTGGATCAGGGCATCACTGAGCTCCTGGACAGTCTGAGGTGCAACCTGGCGGAGTCGGATGGACTGAAACATAAAGTCACACCCAAATGTTCTATTGGATTGAGGTCAGGCGAGTGAGCATGGGGGCCAGTCAATGGTATTAATTCCTTCATCCTCCAGGAACTGCCTGCATACTCTCGCCACATGAGGCCGGGCATTGTCATGCACCAGGATGAACCCAGGACCCACTGCACCAGCATAGGGTCTGACAATGGGTCCAAGGATTTCATCCCGATACCTAATGGCAGTCAAGGTGGCGTTGTCTAGCCTGTAGAGGTCTGTGCATCCCTCCATGGATATGCCTCCCCAGATATACCATCACTGATCCTCCACCAAACCAGTCATGCTGAACGATGTTACGGGCAGCATAACGTTCTCCACAGCTTCTCCAGACCCTTTCACATCTGTCACATGTGTTCAGGGTGAACCTTCCCTCATCTGTAAAAAGCAGAGGGCGCCAGTGGTGGACCTGCCAATTCTAATATTCTATGGCAAATGCCAAACAAGCTCCATGGTGCCGGGATGTGAACACAGCGCCCACTAGATGACGTCGGGACCTCAGGCCACCCTCATGAAGTCTGTTTCTGATTGTTTGGTCAGAGACATTCATACCAGTGGGCTGCCTGCTGGAGGTCATTTTGTAGGCTCTGGCAGTGCTCATCCTGTTCCTCCTTGCCCAACGGATCAGATACTGGTCAGTCCTGCTGATGGGTTTAGGACATTCTACGAGGGGCAGAGTCCAGCTCTCCTAGTGTAACTGCCTGCCTCCTGGAATCTCCTCCATGCCATTGAGACAGTGCTGGGAGACACAGAAAACCTTCTGGCAATGGCACGCATTGATGTGCCTGCCATCCTGGAGAAGTTGGACTACCTGTGCCACCTCTGTAGGGTCCAGGTATCACCTCATGCTACCAGTAGTGACACTGACTGTAGCCAAATGAAAAACTAGTGAGAAAACAGATGAGGGAAAAATGTCAGTGGCCTCCCTTCACCTGTTAAACCATTCATTCCTGTTTTGGGGGTCGTCTCATTGTTGCCCCTCCAGTGCACCTGTTGTTCATTTCATTAACACCAAAGCAGCTGAAAGTTCTTAACAACCCCATCTGCTACTTAACTGACCAGATCAATAGCCCAGAAGTTTCATTGACTTGATGCTATACTCAAATTCAGAAGGGTTCCTTTAATTTTTATCAGCAGTATATTTAACCTCGATTTCTTAAGGAGGTTACCGAGTACCCATATAAATATTTAATGCAGATTTTCAGGAAGTCTTTGTGCACTGGGGAAATTCCAAAGGATTGGAAAATGGAAAATATTATCCAATTTTATAAAAAGGGTGATCGGGCAAATCCATGCAGCCATAGGCCAGGGAGCTTAACGTGCATCACAAAAAAATTAATGGAAGGAAATATTTGAGGGTGAGACTGAGCAACACATGGCAAGAATGGCAATTTTACTGAATAGTCAGCATGGGTTCAAAAGAGGGAGGTCGTGTTTTACCAATATGCTGGGCTTCAATGAGAAACCAACGAAAGGAAATGATCAGAGTGGGCAGATTTGTGGTAGATGAACGCCAAAGAAAGTAAATGTAAAGAACTACATGTAAGAAGTAAAAATGTTAGATATGAATACACAATTGGAGGGCTGGAATTTGAAAGCATGATTTATGAGAAGGATTTAGGAGTCATAATTGATTGACAGTGTTCAGAAGCCATTAAGAAGGCAAACATAATGTCAGGTTATATAGCACCCTGATGAATGGATCGTGGAGGGCCATCCTGTGATCTCAGTTCACCTTTGACATGGTAAACATATGAAGCAGTTAGTTTAGGGTGATCTGCGCTCCATAACAAGAAGTGAATGTGGGCCTCCTCTGTAATACTGTGCTGAATTAGAAATTTGAAAAGACATCCAAAGTGTGTGAAGGTGGTATACAAAAGCCTGGTTCCCTCAGCCAGTTTTGGTTCCTGCCTTGTGCCCAAAGCTGCCGGGTTAGACACTGAGTGCCCATAACTCCAACATGGATAAGCAGGTGTGAAAGCGAATGGATTGATAAATGAATCATTGCTGCTTCTTCACATTTTGAGCTCTCAGCATTATGGAAGAGGGAACCTAGAAGAGAAACTGATCTCTGACTTGTGCAGGAAGTGTCAGGCATGAAGAGGCCTTGAGGAACAAAGCAAGCGGTGGATGTGATGGATCTTCACAATATTAGCGATCCTGGCACCAATCTGAGATAAAGTCCTTAATGTATCTTACTAGCCATTTTTTTGGCTAGCCGTTTTTCTTTACCTGTGACCTCTCATTTATTTTGTTATCCTGTCATCTTCCACACCGCCTACTGCTGCCATTTCTGTACTCTATCACATGGAAGGGATAACACAGATTGGCACTTTATGTCTATTAAAATGAATGTCTTCTATTTTGTACCACAGTTTAAAAATGAGAAAATAGAAATGGCCAGCATGGCCTTTAATAACATCTTTCCAGGCATTAAAGATGCTATGTATTTCCTGTCAGCAGGCACCGACTGGCATATAAACTCAATTTGAAGGCATTGGGTGGAATGCTGTCAAAAACCAGATCCATGCTCACCATTTAGCACATTAGACGGGCTGTGGACAGGTGAATGCCCTTGTTGCATTGTATGAGATTTTAGACCTACCAGTTGATGATAGAGAAATGTCTGTTCTGCTTCCTAACGCTGCCACATTGAAATAATGCTAAATAAATACAGAAAAAAATACAGAAGCAAAAACCCCACAGAAACTAAACAACAGCAAATTCTCCTTCCTCATTTCAGCAGTTCTCGTAATCAGTTCCCAGTTTCTGATGCTAATACTAGAGATTTTCATTTTGAAAGGCACTATATAAACAATTTCAGGTCTGAAAATACTGTATATAGTGAGAAAAAGCAGGATACAAACAGTTTGGAATAAAGTCTTCATGACAGTTTAAAAAAAAGTGTTTCACGGTACCTCCTAACAGTGCCAGTGTGTTCACAGATCTTAATTAACCTAACATCTCAAAGAAAGTGGACCACATAGAGGAAAAGGGGCATCAAATGAATTGCTTTTGGAAGAATTACCAATAAGACGGGCATGGATTGGGCATGGAGGAAGGTCAGGCGGACATTTATTTATTTTTTGTTATGCCTGTGACTTTTTAGTTCATCCCACACCTTTTGAAGCATTGGGCAGCAAGCTGATGGCAATAAGGTTGAACAGCTACGACTATAGCAGCTCCATTCTGTTCAAGTTCAACAGTTTTGAAGAATTGAATCTTAAAATCCTGATTACTTCCAATTCTTGGGCTTCCTGTTCATTGCGATCTTAGGGGTCTGGTAATTAGGAAGGCTTAGCATGTGACCCACTAGGCGCATTCAGTGAAGGGTGTCTGTGTCCTTCAACATCTGCAGACCACTGAGTTACAGCACTTCATTGATGGTCATGTGATTGAGTATTAGTATTCTATAAATGTCTCTATCCTTACGTGTACTATCATAAAACTGTGTTAGCACTCGAATAGAAAAATGAAATGCCTTGCAGAATGTAAGCCTTAATTACTGCTATTATATATCTATCATACTGGGCCTTTCACATCTATCTATCTTATCCTGCCTACTATACTAAAATCTATCTATCTATCTATCTATCTATCTATCTATCTATCTATCTATCTATCTATCTATCTATCTATCTATCTATCTATCTATCTATCTATCTATCTATCTATCTATCTATCTATCTATCTATCTATCTATCTATCTATCTATCTATCTATCTATCTATCTATCTCCTGGCTGCCACACTATTAGTTAGACCCCTTGTTAATGTGAACAGTCTGTACTTTTAGGTAACTCATAATGTATCTGCAACACACCCACATGTAAATATGGTCCAGAGGTACAGCTGCTGTGGAAATGGGAATGAGAAAGACATCATCTGTATGACTGTTGGTACCTGACATGGTAGTTCCAGCATTCCATAAATCTCTGCTCCCTGGGCTTTTCACTCACTACTTTTTCCATTGTTAACATTGAATTAAATTTCGGGTTAGATACATTGGTAACCCAGCCACAGGGGATGTACAAGCCAGTGTGTTTCTTCGTGCCAGTCCCAGGCCCAGATAATTGGAGGGTTACGTCAGGAAAGGCATCTGGTGTAAAATTTTGCCAAATCAATATACGGACAACAATACAAATTTACATACCGGATCGGTCGAGCGCTGGGTTAACAACGACCGGCACCAGTACTGTTAGCCAACAGGGTGCTGGCAGAAATTGGGCTACTGTTGGCCGAAGTTGAAAGAGAAGAAGAGGGGGGAGATGTGTCCAGAGGCAGGAGGAGAGGAGGAAAGTAAAGAGTGTGGAACTGAGGGTAGGAACTTTGAATGTTGGCTGTATGACTGGTAAGGGGAGAGAGTTAGCCAATATGATGGAGAGAAGGAAGGTTGATATTTTGTGCGTGCAAGAGACTAAATGGAAGGGGAGTAAGGCCCGGTGGATTGGAGGTGGATTCAAATTGTTCTATCATGGTGTGGATGGAAGGAGAAATGGGGTAGGAGTTATTCTGAAGGAACAGTATGTCAAGAGTGTTTTGGAGGTGAAATGAGTGTCAGGCAGAGTAATGATTATGAAGCTGGAAATTGGAGGTGTGATGATGAATGTTGTTAGTGCATATGCCCCGCAAGCTGGGTGTGCAATGGGTGAGAAAGAAGATTTTTGGAGTGAGTTGGATGAAGTGATGAACAGTGTACCCAAGGGACAGAAAGTGGTGATTGGAGCGGATTTCAATGGGCATGTTGGTGAAGGGAACAGAGGAGATGAGGAGGTGATGGGTAGGTATGCTGTCAAGGAGAGGAATGAAGAAGGTCAAAGGATCGTGGATTTTGCCAAAAGGATGGACATGGCTGTGGTGAATACGTATTTTAAGAAGAGTGAGGAACATAGGGTTACGTACAAGAGTGGAGGAGGTAATGAGAAAGGACAGAGGAGAATGGCCAGAGTTGCCAGAAATAATCAAATAACAGCTTTTTAGAACAGTGGTGTGTGAAAGGACATCTCTGAATGCACAACATTTTGCACTCTGGAAATGGCCTGAAGCAGCAAAACATGCAAAAAAAAAACCTACCAGATTGCACTCCTGTCAACTATATACGTGTTTTCTTACATGTTTTATGAGTTTATTAAGTATTTTTCAGAACTGCCCCAGATTATTCATTTTTCTTTTCATGGTCATCGCTGCGACTGCACTGAAGACATTTGTGGCCGAGTGTGATGTGGCAGGGATGAGATCAGCACCTCCAAGTCTGAGGTTGTGGTTCTCAGCCGTTAAAGGGTGGAGTGCCCTCTCCAGTTTGGGGATGAGGTGCTGAATCAAGCAGAGGAATTTAAATATCTCATGGTTTTGTTCGCAAATGAGGTAAGATGGGAGAAGGAGATCCACAGGCACGCAGCAGTCATGCAGATGTTGTACCAGTCAGTCGTGGTGAAGGGAGAGCTGAGCTGAAAGGCAAAGCTTTTGATTTATTGGTCAATCTACCTTTACTTATGGTTATGAGCTGTGGGTAGTGACCAAAAGAACCAGATCATGGATACAATTTACAGAAATGAGTTTTCATTGCAGGATGTCTTGACTTTGCCTTACAAATAGGAGGACATGCACAGATAATCGAGAGGAGCTCAAATCAGAGCCGCTGCTGATCCACATTGACAGTTGAAGTGGTTTGGTCATCTGATCAGGATGCGTCTCGGACGCCTCCCTATGGCCATGTCCAATCGGGAGGAGACTTCGGGACAGTCCTAAGACACACGGTGAGATTATATCTCTTGGCTGACCTAGGGATGCCTCCGTATCCTACTTGGAGGAGGTGGCAGGGAGAAGGGGCATCTGGGAATCTTTGCTTTGACTGCTTCCCCACAACCTGGGCCCAGAAAAGCATCAGAAAATGGATAGCAAGTCAAGTGGAAGAATGAATAACAGTGTCCAGAGACGCCGGTCCAGTCACCTTCCAGGAATCTTTACCACATTGTCTTTCCATGTTCACATTAAGTTAACTCTGACCGAGTGAGTGGGGAAGTGTGAGTGGGGAGACATGCTACTCCAGGCTGGTCCCTGCTTTGTACCTAGTGATGTTTAGAATGACTGTGACAGTATAATGGGTAAGCGGTAGCATCAAACTGAGAAGGGTATGAGTTCAGAAGTGGAATGGATGTTCCTGTGTTAGTTCATGTTGCTGTTAATGTGCATGTAGTAATATTGTTCTATTTATAATCATTCCAATAAAGAAATGGTGACTTGTGCCTTGTCCAGGGATTCTTCCTGGTCTACGTCCCATGCTTGGGAGGGATAGACTCCAGCTTTCCTATAACCCTATTCAGGATAAAGCAGATCTGGTGGATGGATGGACATATATATTGTCTACCTAGCGGTGATGCAAAGCAAACAAGAAGTTCCCTGTATTCTACACATGAAATTGGAGTTAACTTTAAGGAAAGTTAGGGTTGTGGGGGGCCTGCCCATAACAGGTGTCACACACACATTCCCACAATGAGGCTATTTTTGACCTGCCAATTGAAAGAGCCCATACCTCTCTGGAGTTGTGGGAGGACAACTGAGGCAAACTATATATAGGCAACAGATTCAAACTAAAGATGCCAGACCTTGGTGGCAAAAGCGTTTAACATCTGCATTAAAAAATACAAAAACATCAAAAAACATTTTGATTTTTCTAAAATTATAGAAGGCCAAAGAAAAAAACGAAATAATGAAAACGTAATCTGTGTGTGAATTCTTAAAATAAAAATGTAAAAATGACAAGAGTGGCCCACCATTTCAACTCCTAAAGAACCATAAAGTCCCCACGCATGAGTTCTTCTGGAACTTCTCTGTGTCATCAGTGAGCTTAAAATACATGCGGCAGCAGCTAAGGCGTCAAAGGGGGTCGTGTGCTGCTGTAAGTAGCCCCCCGTCTACATCTGGCTCATTCCACTTTTCATTAGACGCACAGCTACTTACTGCACTGCTCTCTTCTTTCATTGGCAGCTCTGTTTTGTAAAAATGGAGGACACAGAGTCATAAACATCAGCCACATCTGTGGGGCTTTCTTTGTGGAGTCTGGATGGTCTCTCTGTGTTCATTTATGGACACTTATTTACTCCCAGAGCCCATCTCTATATTTATAAAATCCAATGTCTGTCTGTTTGTCTGTCCGCTTTTCACGAGAGAACTACTTAATGGATTTAGATTGAGTTTTTTTCTATATTTTGTTTGAACTTTACGGTTGATTTTGTGACTTCTCTCACCGCACTATGTATCATAGTTCGCTTGTGGTACCGATTTATTTGTGTGAATCCGAGAGGAGTGGGGCGGTGCCTCGAGGTGTGTACCTTACCTTCTCTTAGCTAGTGGACGAGAGAACTACTTAACGGATTTAGATCAGGATTTTTTCTATAATATGCTTGATTATTCCAGTTGATTTTGCGAGTTCTCTCATTGCGCTATGTATCGTAGTTCGCTTACGGTACCGATTTATTTGTGCGAATCTGAGAGACATGTAGCGGGATGAGGGATGGGAGCGGGGCCTCGGACGTGTGTCTTACCTCGGTTTAGCTAGTGAACAAGAGAACAACTTAACGGATTTAGATTGAGTTTTTTTCTATAATTTGCTTGAACATTCCAGTTGATTCTCATCACGCTAAGTATCGTAGTTTGCTTGCAGGAGCAATATATTTGCGCTAATCAATGACAGAGGCTGCAGGCCGAGGGGAGGGGGAAGCATGATGTCAAGGGTGGGGAGCCAGGCAGGGCCCTCCTCACTCACACCACAGCTTCCGTTCAAGTCAGTGTTCCTCTCGTGACGTGTTGGAGTGTACCTTACCTCTGCTAAGCTAGCGTTACCTGTTTGTATATTGATTTTGAAAGTTTGTCCTGTTTCACTACTACGTGGGTGGAACCGTGGGGGACAGCTAGTACATTATAATATTAGACTGGATGGTGACAATAGGTAGTGTGGCATAGTGAGTGAGGCTTTTAGACTTCAAACCCTGAGGTTGTAGGTTCACATCCCACTACTTGACTCCATGTGACCCTGAGCAAGTCACTTGACCTGCCTAGACTCCAATTGGAAAACCAAAAGAAATGCAACCAATTGTATCACAAATGTTGCAAGTCGCCTCGAATAAAGGCATCAGCTAAACGAGTTAATGTAAAAATGGAAGAAGCTCATGTGTACAAGAGGGTCATATTCAGGGTTGCTTCCTGTACGGCACCCAGTGTCGCTGAAATCAGCTCGTTCAGAAAATGGTTGGTATGAATTCGTAATATGCTGTAAAATAATTTTAAAACAGAGCTAGAAATGACCGAGCAAAGCATAACAGAAACTGTGACCTGAGGTGTGCTTCTCCAGATGTGCCAAAACAAAACCAAATCTAGAAATCTGTAAAGAACAAAGTGTGTTGAAGGAATTGGACAGAGTGTTCTTTTGTCACTATATTTTTAAATTTGTTTGCTTGAATTAATCAAAAATCGATACAACCACATAATTTGACAAAATGAATTTGAAAACGGATTAAAATTTACATTAGAGGTTTAATTAAATCCTAGTTCCGCAATCAATTGCGAGAAATGCAACCAATTGTTTTACATTTGTAAATAATTTAGACCACATTGCGGAGATCTGTTTCCACTTTGACCTTCAAGTCTTTTTCTGTTCATCAGTTTCAAAAAGCTAAAATTAAATCCACTGTGAGTCAATGTTTTAGGAGGAATACAACATGAAACATCCAGGGAAGTGAATACTTTATAGCGCTATGAGACCAGAACAGCTATATGATAATTACAAATATAATATGAAAATATAAGCACAAAAACAAAACGTAATGTTGAAACGTGAACCAAAAAATATCTGGCAATATGTACTAATATATACACAGATATACAGTACATATATCCAGGTTGTATAAAGTCCAAAATGCAACACCGTTCTGAAAAGGCTCTCCATTGGCAAACAATAGAAATTTCATTCCGTCAGATGTCTAAAAACAAGTCAATTGTGTCTGACAACACCAACACTCCATGGCAGGCCAAGTGCCACCACGGACGTTCACTCATTGGTAGACTTAGAAAATGCGGTAGTTGTGTAAATTACATATAAAGATGGAAAGCATTTGCTCTGACGCTCCCATATCTTCTTCTTTTGGCTGTTCCCATTAGGGGTTGCCACAGCTGATCATCTTTTTCCATAATCTAACACTCCCATATACGACAGTTATTTCAGACAGAAAGATGTGCAAGTCACTATCGCCACAGACTAGATAGGTTGATAAGGCACTATATGACAGACACATAATTCAATTTTAAAACAACCTTTATTTACAATTACATAACAGATAGGTGTTAAAACCTGAAATACAAAAGTAGATTTTACAACAGAACATAATGCATCATTACTTTTTCATATTTATTGAAAATCTTCAACCTGATATGATATATTATAAAAAAACAAATTTCACTTTCAGCTTACTGTAAATAAGTACTTTAAACATTAGCACAGCATCAGAGCTTAATGTGTTATCCATCTTATTACGCCGTGTTTTCAAAATTGTCAGTTTAGCTTGGCCCGGGAAAACGTTACCAAGCAAACATTTTGATTTGTTTTTTTTATAGTGATATCTAGTACAAAAAATAAAGATAATATCTGAAAAGGGAATGTCCAGTGTCCAAAACAACGCAGAAAGAAAACTGAATAAACGTATTAGTCTACTGCAATGTAGAAAAAAAATAAAATGTTTTGTGGTGAATGCAATATGAACAGGCATCAGCACTACTTGAACCAACGTGTGTTTTTCAAAGAGATTGTGGCAACTTTACCATGAGAATTCTGCAAGTTCCCAATTCTTTTTTTAGTAGGTGGTTTATAAAAATCACTTCATGCTACAGAAGTTGTTTAATCGTCCTTTAAAAGATTAGTCCGCTTAATGACTGATATTCCTTTCGAATAGATGAAATGCGACACTTTTAAACATAAATCATAAGACTTTTTTTGTTAATAAACTGGAATAAAGCACCATCTGTATGATTAATTTTTAAAATCTTATATTTCAAACTGACATCATTGTCAATATTTGGTCTGATAAGTAACTAACACACTAGATGATAGACATTCATTTTAGTGTAGTTGGCAGGATAAGATTAGATTAGATTAGATAGATAGATAGATAGATAGATAGATAGATAGATAGATAGATAGATAGATAGATAGATAGATAGATAGATAGATAGATAGATAGATAGATAGATAGATAGATAGATAGATATTTTAGTGTAGTAGGAAGGATTGGATTAGATAGATAGATAGATAGATAGATAGATAGATAGATAGATAGATAGATAGATAGATAGATAGATAGATAGATAGATAGATAGATAGATAGATAGATAGATAGATAGATAGATAGATAGATAGATAGATATTTTAGTGTAGTAGGTAGGATTGGATTAGATAGATAGATAGATAGATAGATAGATAGATAGATAGATAGATAGATAGATAGATAGATAGATAGATAGATAGATAGATAGATAGATAGATAGATAGATAGATAGATAGATAGATAGATAGATAGATAGATAGATAGAACAAAGGATTTCTACAGTCTCTCCTATATAGCCAAGTTTGATTTTGTGATAAGGTTACCTAGGTAAGAGAACTTTAAGATTCCTACCTTTCACAGTTTTTAGGATGATTCATTTCTCACTGGTTGACAGTTCTTATCTTAGTTTTTAAAAAATAAAGGAATGTCTTTGTTAGCCAAAGTGACTTGAGAAGAACAAGAGTTCACTTGCCGTTCTTCCATAGCTGTACTGAAATATTTATACGGAACCTCTTGCAGAATGCCTTCAAACTATAAAGGAATCCTCGCTGATTGATAGAGAGATAGTCATTGTAATAACGTTTGGCAGGATTACTTTAGATGGATGGATAGACAGAAAAATGTGAAAGGCACTATATAGTGCCTTTCCTATCTATCTACTATATAACATATTTTAAATGCAATATACAACATAGAATGTAAAAGTTACTATATGATAGATGCAGTGAAAGAAAGTTATTTTTACCTATATTTTTTGTCTTTTTTCTATATTTTTTATATGCATGTATGTGTATATATATATATATATATAAACTGATTTTGTACAACAAAGGATTTCTACAACCTCTCCTATATAGCCAAGTTTGATTATGAGATAAGTTATTTACCTTAAGATTCCTACCTTTCACAGTTTTTAGGATGATTCATTTCTCACTGGTTGACAGTTCTTATCTTAGTTTTTAAAAAATAAAGGAATGTCTTTGTTAGCCAAAGTGACTTGAAAAGAACAAGAGTTCACTTGCCGTTCTTCCATAGCTGTACTGAAATATTTATACTGAACCTCTTGCAGAGCGCCTTCAAACTATAAAGGAATCCTCGGTGATTGATAGAGAGATATTCATTTTAGTATAGTTGGCAGGATAAGACAGACATGAAACATGCTCCATAAGTGTAAATTACCTACAGAAATACTACTAATGTGTAGATATGCACAATAGCACAAACAAGATCATGCTCAAATGAAAGCCTGTTTTCTCGGAAGAATTGCGCTTTGTAGCGAACTGAATTAGGATACGCAAAGAAGTACTATAGTACTTATGGAAACTATAACAAATAATTAAATATATAAACCTAAAAAATTTCACTTACATTCATCCATTTACCAACTCAGCCTCACGATGAACTGGAGCCTACCACAGCCATACCAGGAGCAAGGCAGGAAGATAGATAAATTTTAGCATATTAGGCAGGATAAGATATATTTTAGTATAGTAAGCAGGATAGATAGATAGATAGATAGATAGATAGATAGATAGATAGATAGATAGATAGATAGATAGATAGATAGATAGATAGATAGATAGATAGATAGATAGATAGATAGATAGATAGATAGATAGATAGATAGATAGATACTTATTTTAGTATAGTAGGCAGGATAGATAGATAGATAATGTCACACACATATGCATGGGAAACAGCTAAACGGCTTGAGTAAGGGCAATTCCGAATCAGACCAGGATGTGGCAGAGTGCACTGAATCTTTTTCTCCCTTTCCTGCAGACCATTCATGGGTGATTCCACCTGGCCCTCTTGACATCACTTCCAGGTCCGAGCCAATGGAAGAAGACCTTGCCTGCTCCAGCCCCTGTAATGTCATGTCCGGGCTCAAGCCTATGGCTGAAGACCTTTATGAGCCTGACCCCTTTGACCTCACTTTCTGTCTTCCCCTTTTAAAGCCTCCACCTTTTCAGTATTCCCTCAGTTCTGTTTTGGACTTGGTTTTGTGCACATCAGTGCTATCATTTACTTGCAATTTGTAGCCAGGAAACCAAATATACAGGGGACTGCCCCAAGCCTTGCTATGGCTCTTTGTGGAGTTTATCACAATAGATAGATAGATAGATAGATAGATAGATAGATAGATAGATAGATAGATAGATAGATAGATAGATAGATAGATAGATAGATAGATAGATAGATAGATAGATAGATAGATAGATAGATAGATAGACTGATTAAAGGACTGTCTCTTCCCAGCTTGTAGAGGTATACTGCGGTGATCTTTTATTACATACTCAGGTTAGTATCATTTAAAGACTAATCCAACTTGATGATATGTCTGTTTTGTTAAACAACAAAAAAAACACCATTGATTTCCAGAAAGAAAAGAGACCATTATTTAAAAAGCAGAAGTAGATGTTTTGCACTTTCAGTCGAGTATTATGATAAAATGAGTGGCATGTAGTTTAAAAATTAATTTGAAGAGAAACTAAATTAAGCATAGTTTTTTTCAATTCAGTTTTATTTTACTATGAAGTCAATTGTCCATCAGCTAATGAGTGACAGTCGGCTTGCAGACATTTTAAACATGTGGCGTCTTTTTCTAAAAAGCTCTTAAACTCGAGTCCTCTAATGTCTCTTACTTCAAGGCAGGGCTGGCATCATTTATTTCTTGTTTATTCTTAGTACTAGGGTGTTGTACCGTGTTAGCCATTATGAATGTAGAGAAAAGCCAAGCAAAATGACACCTTTTATTGGCTAACTAAAAAGATTACAATATGCAAGCTTTCGAGGCAACTCAGGCCCCTTCTTCAGGCCTTGATTACATCTTGCCTGAAGAAGGGACCTGAGTTGCCTCGAAAGCTTGCATATTGTAATCTTTTTAGTTAGCCAATAAAAGGTGTCCTCTTGTTTATTCTTTAAAGATTCAGCTCCTTTAGCCCTTCTCATGGCTGCTAGTCCCTGAATTCATTTGCTCACTCTTCTCTGGCCTTTCTCTAGTGCTGTTATGTCTGTTTTGTAATAAGGAGATCAAAACTGCCCACAGCATTCCTGACGTGGCATCCCCAGGACCCTAAATAAACCTTTTAGATACATAATGAACTTCCTGTGTGTCTTTTGAGTTGCCTCCATACACTGTCTGGTAGTGGACAACAATGAACCTACTAGTGCCTGCTCCACACGTACAGGTCATCACAGAAATTACAGGCTGATTCTTCAATCAGTGGCAAAAGCCGGAGACAAGAATTTCAGGAACACCAGCTTGGAAATTTTCAAATTTAAGTGAAAGTCTCAGAAAGCAAACTGAACAACATGAGAGCCATACAGAAGTTGCACTGATTTCAACGCAGGTAAGGTAATCGCATAGAGGCTCAGGTGATGACAAAGAGAAATCTACAGCTCGCTCAGTGAAATTTTCTAAAGTTAGTTATTTTTTTTTTTTTTTGAAAAGCTTCAGGAAATGGGGCAGGTTATGAAATTAGGTAGCACCTAACCTAACCTAACCAAGGAGGAAATCTATTGAGAAAAGTTACAAACAGACCCAGCCATGTACGCTCACTTCACAGATGCTGTTTCCCACCAGCAGACACCATGCAGCATTCGTCTGATAAGAACTGAGTTTCATGTAACTTTTGGGAACAAAAAAACAATATTATTTGCATTACATCCCTATTACGACTTATTCAGCTCTTCCTTTTTCAGTTTCCCATCCGTAGTTCTGTTCATGTAGCGATTGTGTCTTTTTACAAAACAGAAGGAATGAATAAAGAAGAGAAAATGCAACACTCAGCTATTGCTGCAGAACTTCACTGCTCCTTTCAGGTTTCTTGGCCCCTTTCTCTGGCACTGAATGTTTGAGTTTCTCCACCCCAAGGCCACATCATCCTGACGTGTGTGAATGAACTAATCATAATAAATACCGAAGAAGGGCACCTTGGGAAATCCCCAGGTTCTATGGATGAAAGAAGTTTGCCGTTCATGGATATTTTTATGAATGGATTTATCCATCCTTTCATTTTTTTTTTTTAAACCAAACCTTTTCACACAAGCCAGACCGTCAAAATCCCATCATGCACTAGTGCCAACCCTGGATGAGAAACCAGCCTGTTGGAAGACTCACATCAGGCACATTGGTGTGATCAGAGAGTCTGGTGGAGTTGAGAAATGAACCTTCAGAATTTCTTCATGGCATAGAGTAGTGCTAACCACCCAAATGCTCCACTGCGCCACCCCATTGTTTGTTCATTTATTTATTTATTTTAGTAGGTAGTTTTTCTTTTTCTTTTTTTTTTTACAATGACAATTAGTTAGTTGGCTATTCCCAAAATAACTTAATCCAGGACAGGACCGTGAGGGCAGCATGAGATGCATGGCAGAAAACAGACTTCAGTCGGACGGCCTTCATATTTTTTAATTAAACTGTATTTGTTGTTAGCTGTCCAAGCCTATAGTGTTTAGCCCACCCTCATAGTATTTATTTCTACGACTTATTCCTTTTATTGGATATTCAGTTACTTCCAGGTGAGTGGGACAGAAGGGGTGAATAATGCAAGTAGGAGAATTCAAGGTCAGAAAACAACAATAATCTATCTAGAGAGAACTATCCACCACGTTAAACTCGGTGTGTCACAGGATAAAATAAAGAATGGGTACAGGCAGCAACCTCCCACCGCTCAAGTCAAAGTAACAGTTTGTCACTGACTCATGGGAGCAGTGAAGCACAGACAAGTGGTTTACGAGAAAAAGACAGAAAAATATACATTTGATAAACGGCCATGTGGTCACATCTGGAAGAACTGGCCCTCGCTTGTTCTTGATGGAGCCATCATCCAAATGATCAAAACCAGCAGCAACATAACATACATTTAAGAAAGAAGCTCACTTAAGATCACTCTCCTAATTCTCAAACCAACTCACTGTTTAGAAAAAAATGTAATACACAAGAGACCACCCTAAGAAGGAGAAAATCTCCTTTTCTTGTGCGTTAGTCTTTTACAGAAGTAAGTTAGTTGACAATTCCAAGCTGTTCCCATTGAACAACATATACCTGGTGACCTTGACCATATTGGAGTCTCCAAAGATCCTCCCATGAAGCGAAATGTTACTTCAAAGTGACACCGATGAGCACCACTACAAGAACGCTTTTTAAACAAAACACTTTGCCTCTTTCTGCGGTGGGCTGGTGCCCTGCCCGGGGTTTGTGTCCTGCCTTAGATAGATAGATAGATAGATAGATAGATAGATAGATAGATAGATAGATAGATAGATAGATAGATAGATAGATAGATAGATAGATAGATAGATAGATAGATAGATAGATAGATAGATAGATAGATAGATAGATAGATAGATAGAATTCACACTTGTGCCCTGTGTTGGCTGGGATTGGCTCCAGCAGACCCCCGTGCCCCTCTGTTAGAATATAGCAGGTTGGACAATGACTGACTGATGGACTTTGCCTTTTTAGAGCCTTCACTGCCTCCACTGATTTCTGATCCAGTGCCTGCCTATATGTGGAAAAGTTGTGCATTGTGAGGAACGTACCAAACATTTAGAGGAGCACAAGATATTCCAAGATGGATGGGAAAGATGAGCAGAGGGGCAAAGTAAAGAGCCGACCCTATCACAACAGTCCAATGTGTTAATTGTATTTACCAATCTGCAGAAACATTAAATAAACACAAAGAACCCAAATTATAAGAGTTCAATTGAAAACTCATTTAGGATAAAAAAGTTCTATTGCTTAAAAACGCATTAATAATCAATAGATACCAAAACTTGTGTATCATTGCTGCATTACTGAATATTTAGCATACACAGTGAAATTTCCAAATTTTAGTATATCTTTCAATTATTTAATTATATAATATAATTGTACAGCAATATGTATATGTAAATACTTAACCCATGCATATTAGAAAGTGAAGGCTGCTGGTTTTATTTTCAGGCACTACCAATGATCAGAAAATCCTTTGGACTTTTTATTCCTTAACGAAGAAGACAAAGAGTTGAACTCCAGATTTTGTCTTTGTAGTCGCTGTACGCTACATGGTTAAACTTGTATACCACTTATTATACTGTATATACTGCGGTGGGCTGCCGCCCTGCCCAGGGTATGTTCCTGCCTTGTGCCCTGTGTTGGCTGGGATTGGCTCCAGCAGACCCCCGTGATGCTGTGTTAGGATATAGTGGGTTGGATAATGGATGGGCGGATGGATACTGTATATAAATTTTTTGAAATGTACTATGTAAATGGTTGTGCTAAACAGCATAATGGTATGCTACTTATTATCTGATTTTATGTTTGTTTAAGATTTAATATATATGTATTTACAAATGTGTGCATGTGTTTGTCTGTATATGTATGTATGTATGTGCATGTGTGTATACTCTTTGTATTATTTGACAGGTACTGTATCACATATCTATAATCTGCTTCTCGCAACTGAGTGGACGTGGCGGATGTTTGCTGACTGGCCGACCAACCACAAGTGTTACCCAGTAGGTAACCACCTAAATAATCAGATTGTGATCAGACTTATGCATGTAATACTCTGATCTTCACCCTGACAAGTAAGCGAGCCAGCGGCCATGGCACAACATCAGAGGCTTTGCCTCAGGTGCTGATATCTGGGGCTCGATCCCCATAAGGGGAAGCAAAAGGATGTATAATGAGCCCCAATTAGGGTCAGACACGTGTTGTGTAGTCTTTGTATTATTTGGCAGATACCATGTAACATATATATATGTGCGTATGTGTATATACGCACCTGGGTTATGTAGGTTAGGTGCATTGGGGATTCTAAATTGTCCCTTTGGTGTGTGTGTGTGTGTGTGTGTGTTTGCTGGTGCCCTACCTGGGATTTGTTTCCTGCCTTGTGCCCTGTGTTGGCTGGGATTGGCTCCAGCAGACCCCCGTGACCCTATGTTCGGATTCAGCGGGTTGGATAATGGATGGATGGATATCTTTACACTGTTACACTGCTAGGTAAAGTAGCATTATAGTGAGCTCACTGTATTGAACATACAGAATATCTAGAGAACATGAAAGCCATTACATCAACCAAGTGGACTGTTTAGTACATATATTTAATAAGAACTATCTTACTCTGAATATCGAAAAGACTACTAATGTTATTTGAATTTATTTGAAACTCACTTGTCATTGTTCTGTTGGAAAAATAGAACTATCCCAGATATGCTGTAGATCGTAATTATTAATTATATTATATTATATTCATACAAAAAACAAACACTCCAAATCCAATCAGTGCTTTTCTTCTCCTTTGTAAACTCAGCCTATTTCAAGTGGACAAGGGCCTCCTGTTGCCCTTTAATCACAGTCTGCTCCGGTCTATCATCATTTTCAGCTTCATTGGCTGGTTTACAGGTCAGAAAAATCAAACTTTAAAAATGCTCCAGCAGATTAACAAACAGCTAAAGTCGTTAGCAGATGATTTGCTAAATGATAGACAGCAGTGTTGAAGAAACTGGAAATCATCTCAACTGATGACTGACCCCCATTACACACAGAACCTCAGGGTGGAAAGTTGACCATCACAAATCGCTCCAGAAATTCTCTTTTTACCTTCGTGGTATACATCTTATTAATAAGGAATTTCGGACCAAATAAAAATTTCCAGAAGTGTCAAATTTTTCATATCCGATTTAAAAACACACTTTTACTCCCTGGCCTTTATCCCAGTGTGAGATGTTGACTATCTGTGTACTTTTTATTATGAATTTCTTCAGCTCTTATGTGTTTCTGTTTTTTTGACCCTTTGGTTATTGTGTGTCTGTTATGTTAGGCTTTATGGTATAAAGTGATTTATAAATAAATAAATAAAATAAATATGTACGACATAGCTATTTAAGGTAAATACACACTAGTAGTTAGCGAAGAGCTTTATTTCAGATGATAATAATAGATTTTATTTATATACCGCCTTACCCTTGCTCAATGTAATTATTTTAGAATTTCTATGTACATCTTAATTTATCTTGCCTGTATTTTTCTTGTTTTCTTGAGCAATCATAAACCTTAGCCTTGAATGTCCCAAGTTCTAAACTCATGCCATATTGTCCATACGGAGAGGACTCGTTTTGGTCGTGTCTGCATGGGCTTTCCTCCTCAGTGTTTTCTTCCCCATTTTTGTAGATGTCTGTTTACCAGCATACTTTATAAAATATTACAATAAGAGATCATATAATTTGGATCGCTGGATAGAATGGGACTCCGATACATACTTGCGCTTCCACATTTCATCGATTGACCTAATTTATTTAGCACCTTGCTGTGGTACGTGTTCACTGACACACGTATGAATATATTTTGCCAAATTTATCCCTGGGCAGCAAGTCTCTCTGTCTATCTATACATATAAGATAGAGAGAGATTTATGAATACACCATGCAAGCAATACCAGTTATTTTCATTTATGAATTGAACTCAACTTTCACATGACACCAACAGTGGGAATAAAGCTCTTCAGAGATGCTTGGGATTTCTAAGATTTTCTAAACTGCTTAATCCAGACAAGTGTCATAGCAGGGACAAACCCTGGACAGGACTCCATTCCATCACAATAGATGTACGGTTAACTGTTTTAATATAGTACTGTGCAATATGATATGATTTTATATAGTATTGTGTATGCAGATTTCAACTGCATTGTTTCGCCACCCTGGCCCGCTGGAGTCCCTGTAGCTGCTAGTTTTTGTGTTGACCGATGTAGTAAATGGCTGCACATTCTTCTGATTATTTCAATGACTTCTTTCTGCTTGTAAATCTCTCACATCATTAAAAACCAAACTGTGTGCTTTAGTTGTTAAAGAAAAGGAAAAAACAGGCCTAGGCTAATCTAAGATAAGCTAACTATATATTGTATATATATATATATATATATTTTTTTTTTTTTTTTTCTCATGAGGCATCTCTACTTTGTCTGACTAAACTTTTTTTTTTTGTCATAGCCCTCCTTAGGACGATCATTCAAAGTTCTATTTAACACCAGATGAGCTTCTCTGTAGTCCACAGCCTCATCCCCCCCGTGGCTTCTTTTTGATAACGATGATGGCAACCTCATAACCAAATTAGAATTAAATTGAAGAAACAAAATCCAAGAACAGACATACTTATTAAGAAATACAAGAAAAAAAATTCTTAAAAATGACATATTTTTCTGTAACGTTTTCAAAAACCTCAAAAGCAGAAAGTTGAAATAAGTCCTCCAATTAAACAAGAAGGCTGATTCAATTTAGTTAAAAAACTGGGCAACACAAAACCTTGCAGTAGCAGCGTCAGCCGATGGCCAAAGTGCAGAAATTCAGTTCAGCAGCATTACTTAAATTAATAAAGTTCAAAGTACGCTTTACACTTTTTGAGCAGGTAGAACAGCGAGGCACCATACAGCATGTCCAGTGGGTCAGTGAAATCACTAAATTATTGAAGAGCCCGGTCAGTTCCTCCACCGGTGAGGGGGATATTTCATTTTTTTTTTGTATTTTCTCGATTTTAAACGTGTTAGCGTATTTCTCCTGCTACTGTGTACACCTGAATATTTTTTCTTTCTTCACCTTTTCTTTAAAATCCCCTTATTTGTTAACTATTTAGAATGTATTTCCTTTTTACAATGAAGGGAAACCAAATGTCGCAAATGGCCTACAAATGAGAATTCAAAAGAGGGCTGCTTTAAAAAACAAATATGGTTATGAATAGATAACAGGAGAAATTCTTATCATAAAATGACAAGAAATTGAAGCCTAGCCTTGTGACATGTCTTGAAATTGTAAAGCACACCCTGAAGATAGTAGAAGAAGGAAGCAAGAAGTATGATTAGGTCAAATCAGATTAAATAATCAGATGGATGAAAAAGAAGCAGCTGCAGAAGACCTCCCAGCGCCGTATAAACCAAATTTTAGAACGGTGCCTCTTGATGTTACAGCAGTAATAAGTATGGCAGGCTTCTGGAGAGTCTTTTCAACCTTTAGGGCTTCTAAGTGAGCTGACACGTACTGTAGATGTGTGCCAGGCTCCGTAGCCATTGGTGCCAAGCTGCATTAAATTGTACCAGGTCCCGCCATATGTCCGCCTTAGTCTGAAATCTACTCAACATTTCACTTTCCGTTACTGCCGACCGTGTCTTACGTGGTCAGTACTCAAGGTAACAGTTTCATAGTTGGCTCCTCATGTGTCTGATCAGCACGGGTTTCTACACTCTGAGCATCTGTCGGCAGTTCTGTTTGACACCCAACTATGTCTTTCAAATCCAAACCACTGGTTCACATGACAACCTTATGTCAACTTGCATGTTCTAGTAAAATCTCCCATGTATGCCAAGGCCCTCAGGTCACAGTTTTGTACTTTGGCACCTCTTTGGTCAATTTGTTTAACTATGCACATCACGGGACACCATGTGGGTAAGTCCTCTCAGAACAAACTAACAAACTAGGGCTGCAAAGTTGCACACTTTTCTTGGAAGGCATTAATGGAATTCATGGAAGTGGAAATGATTTTGTTTTACGCCAAAAATCGATCTGTAGCCACCACAAGTTTAAAAAAAGTACCAAAGCATATTGTAATCCAAATACTATAGATCAGTGATATATATATAATACTCACCTGTAGGTCTTAAACAAGCAGGTATGTCAGCTTCTGGGTTATCGATCACACGGTAACGGTTGGCTTGGCAGTATGTAACGGATGTGTGTTTCCAGTCAGATCAATGAAACTATTAAGCCGGAGTGTCTGTCTTTAGTGCTCTCTCATTGGGAGCCTCTCTCTCTGCAACGAGCATTCAGCTCCCTTTCAGTTTCTCTCTTCCTGGAAGTGCTATGGCCCCAGCTGCTCACTCAAGTGGTTTTGTGTTTCTCGGATACGCCACGCCCTCTTTTTTTTTTTTTTTTTTGCGATTCTCTCTTTCTCCCACTTGACACTCTGCCCTCTCTCTCTCTCTCTCTCTCTCTCTCTCTCTCTCTCTCTGTCTTTCATCATTTGACAGCAAGACCGAAATGCAGGAGCTTCAGAGGTCTCATTTTTGAATTGCACAAACATGCACACACCCACCTACACACACACACACACACGCACACACACACACACACACGCACACAGATCCCCAGACTCAAAAATTACCACAGAAATAGAAAAAAAAAAGTGTCAGGAAGGCAAAGCCGGTCTCACACACCACATGTCATTGCACTGCAGCTTTGTATCTGCTTGTTGCAGTGTTCCTCTTTCGCTCTCTTTTTGTGTGACTCAATGTTTCAGAATAGTTAACAGAAGGTACTGAAAAAAAAGTGTTTCAATAGCACATGCAGAAAGTAGTGGGATGGGATCAATTTTATAAAACACGTATACAGAGCCAGAAAGTGAAATTCGCCGTAATATTGAGCACTAATGTAATTTTTTTTTTTTAACAGAATGAATGACCAGCTCTGCTTCTGGTTCAGCCTATATACATCGGACTTCCAATACAACTCGGAGTCCTGCCATGTGCAAAAGTTTGCTGACAACACTACTATCGTGGGCTGCATCAGGAGTGGGCAGGAAGAGAAGTATAGGAACCTAATCAAGGACTTTGTTAAATGGTGCGACTCAAACCACCTACACCTGAACACCATCAAAACCAAGGAGCTGGTGGTGGATTTTAGGAGGACCAGGCCCCTCATGGACCCTGTGATCATCAGAGGTGACTGTGTGCAGAGGGTGCAGACCTATAAATATCTGGGAGTGCAGCTGGATGATAAACTGGACTGGACTGCCAATACTGATGCTCTGTGCAAGAGAGGACAGAGCTGACTATACTTCCTTAGAAGGCTGGCATCCTTCAACATCTGCATTAAGATGCTGCAGATATTCATCAGGCGGTTGTGGCGAGCGCCCTCTTCTACGCGGTGGTGTGCTGGGGAGGCAGCATAAACAAGAGGGATGCCTCACGCCTGGACAAACTGGTGAGGAAGGCAGGGCTCTATTGTAAGCACGGAGCTGGACAGTTTGGCATGTGTGGCAGAGCGACGGGCACGGAGCAGGCTCCTATCAATCATGGAGAATCCACTGCATCCACTAAACAGTATCATCTCCAGACAGAAGAGCAGCTTCAGCGACAGACTGCTGTAAATGTCCTGCTCCACTGACAGACTGAGGAGCTCGTTCCTCCCCCAAACTATGCAACTCTTCAATTCCACCCGGGGGGGTAAATGTTAACATTATTCAAAGTTATTGTCTGTTATACCTGCCTGGCACTCTCCACCTCGCATATTTTTTTTAACTTGCATTGTGTTATTATCACTCTTTAATTAATATTGTTTTATCAGTATGCTGCTGCTGGAGTGTGTGAGTTTCCCCTTGGGGATTAATAAAGTATCTATCTATCTATCTATCTATCTATCTATCTATCTATCTATCTATCTATCTATCTATCTATCTATCTATCTATCTATCTATCTATCTATCTATCTATCTATCTATCTATCTATCTATCTATCTATCTATCTATCTATCTATCTATCTATCTATCTATCTATCTATCTATCCTGCAGGCACTACACAGATTGGATGGGATGTGTTTGACCGACGGCAGCCTGACGATCTGGCTGCAGGCCTCCAGTGGCAGACCCCTATGTGAACTGGGGTGCATCTACCATCAGGGTGTTCTGGGTGGGCATCAAAGGAGCCCGTTGTGGCATGGGGGCCTTTTGACCAAGACCCATACATACACACTCCATCCATCCATCCATTATCCAACCTGCTATATCGTAACCACAGGGTCACAGGGGTCTGCTGGAGCCAATCCCAGCCAACACAGGGCACAAGGCAGGAAAGAAACCCTGGGTAGGGTGCCAGCCCACTGCAGGGCAATTCACACTGCAGCTTAATGAAATAATTGAGTATCCACAAGCTGAAGTAACCAAGAGGGACTTCACCAGTTTGCTGAAACAATTGAGTGTTCGCAATTAAAATAAATGGACATGCCAATCCTGCCAAAGAACTAATAATATTTGTTTTAGGATTTCTGGTTCTCTGTTATTAGATTGCACAACTGCAGTTTCCATTTTACTCCTAAATTAAAATGTATCCAGTTGATTGGTGTTACTCTCTATTTTATCAGTTACAACCTCTGCCACCCGGATAAACAGTACTGCATATTTTTATGAAAACAAAAATGTGTACATTTTTATGCAACATATCAAAAGTAAGCATATGTACACAAATATTTAATCAAAAATTGACAAACGTGATTTCATTTCTTAACAGCCATCGATCTTCATTAGATTAGATAGAACTTTATTTGTCCCCAGGGAGAAATCTTGCCTTCATACAGAATACAGAATAAATACAGTCAGTCAGTCAGTCATTTTCCAACCTTCTACATCCTAACACAGGGTCATAGAGGTCTGCTGGAGCCAATACCAGCCAACACAGGGTGCAAATCAGGAACAAATCCCTGGGCAAGGCGCCAGCCCACCACAGGGCTCACACACACCCACACACCAAGCACACACTAGGGACAATATAGGATCGCCAATGCACCTAATCTGCATGTCTTTGGACTGTGGGAGGAAACCGGAGTACCCGGAGGAAACCCATGCAGACACGGGGAGAACATGCAAACTCCACGCAAGGAGGACCCGAGAAGTGAACCCAGGTCTCTTTATTGCGAGGCTGCAGCGCTACCACTGCACCACCATGCCACCCTAGAATAAATACATAAATACAGAGCTCACGAAGTTCATGTTAAATGATTAAACCAGTTTAAAAAACATGCAGGACTTCTATTGTGTATGTAAACTGTACCATTTATACTTCCTATGTGTAACACTTCACATATTCTTTGATTAAATTGTATCTCCCCAGGCCTGTGTCTCTCTGTAATAATTTGGGTGATTCTAAGTTATCTGCCCTTCTAACTAGTTTGGCATCATCTGCAGACATAACCCGCTTATTATTTATATTTTTGTCTAAATCATTTATGTATATTAAAAAGAGAAGCAACCCCAGCACTGACCCCTGAGAGACACCACTTTTCGGATACAGCGCCTCTCACCATAACCCTTTGCTCAAATGTTACAAGTGTTTAAACCAATAAACTTATACAAGCAGTGTTTCTTCCAAAATAATCAAATGATCCAAGTTCCCCGATATCTGTTGTGGAAGGCAAATAAGGAAACCAAATAAAAGTCGGGGTGTCAACTGGATCACCCTCTTCATTGTCAGTGTCCAGAAAATTGAACAAAAATGAGTGTGTGCTGGTGCAACAGAAAATAGGCACAAAATTTAAGGCTCAATGGCTTCACTAAACTTTCAGATCTATCGAGCAGGTCGTGGAGCTCACTCATAAGGGATGGAGATTCTCTGACTGAGACACCATCATCCAGGAGCCCATAGTTTTATACTGTCTTGACAGGAAGAGGCGTGGCTTGGTTGAGTAGGAGGTGTGGCTCTAGCACCTTCCCTGGGTGGCTTCTCGGGAAAAGTGACAGCACTGTTAGCGTTGGCACCCTCTCTTGTCTCGACAAGTTATTACATACTTTATATATCCTCAGGCGTCCGTGTGTAACATTCTCCATGGACTATGACATTGCATTTGCAGCTAGATCTCCTTCTTCTTCTTGTTTTGGCTGCTCCCGTTAGGAGTTGCCACAGCAGATCATCTTCTTCCATATCTTCCTGTCCTCTTCATCTTGCTCTGTCACACCCGTCACCTGCATGTCCTCTCTCACCACATCCATAAACCTCCTCTTAGGCCTTCCTCTTTTCCTCTTCCCTGGCAGCTCTATCCTTAGGTCCAAACCAATGCAATCACACCTCTCTGACTTTGTGTCCTAACCATCCAACTTGAGCTGACCCTCTAATGTCCTCATTTCTAATCCTATCCAACCTCGTCAAACCAGTGCAAATCTTAGCATCTTTAACTCTGATACCTCCAGCTCTGTCTCCTGCTTTCTGGGCAGTGCCACCGTCTCCAACCTATATAATATACTGTAGCTGGTCTCACTACTGTCCTGTAGACCTTCCCGTTTGCAGCTAGATGATTTCTTTATTTTTTGATGTTAACCCTTAGCTCATCCCTTTCACTTTCTTCCACTTCACATTCTAGCACTTTTTGAAGCTTCTTGTCTGCATTCAGTGTGGTATCATCTGCAAAACTGATGTCGATATTTCATCCTCCTACTGTTCTCTGTTCTTTTCTGCATTATAATTCAATGACTCTGGTGATGGCACATATCCCTATCTATTTGCTTTGTAGATCTTGATCCATCTTCCCATGTTATCATCTATTTCGAGTGCTGATGTTTGCTTCCAATACAAATTCTGTCACAAATCTCTATTTGCACTCAGGTCAGGTTGGGGAGCATGCACTGGTACAGTGGGATGCCATACCCACCACATGACTAAACAGCTCGGGATCCTGGTTGGCAACCCCCCAGGCAGACATGCAGTCCAGTCCCACTCTCCGGTAATGACCCTCTATCTGCCTTAGCCAGGTGTTATGTGGGAGTCCCCTTGGCCTGGTCCAGCCACTCGGGTCCTCAACAATAAGCCGGATCATCCTCGAGGAATCGTGCCACGTGGTTGCAGTGCCGTAACTGACGCTCCCTCACAATACAGGTAATGCACAATGCACTGCTGTAATGTAATACGATATTGCAGTGCAAATATTTTATGTTAATATTTAAGATTATTTTATTTTAACAAAAGGAAAAAAACTTGCAAAAACTTAAGTTAAAGCGTGCATATTTGTGCGCTGATTTGAATTTATCTCGCCATGTTTTGTATCCTGAATGTCTAATAGCAGATAAATTGAGGGCTCACTTCATGGAGTGAGACATTTATCCATAAATCTGTGCAAATAAAGAAATGTTCTGAATTTTCATCTGTACTCTGCAACTGCCTTCTTTGAAGACAGAGGAATGTTTGTTTTTTCCATGACAGGAGTGGTAGCTTCTTGTAGTTTTTGTGGTTTACGGATTACTTGACAGTGATATTACCTCTATTATTAGAAGTTGTGATGCATTGGGGCTTCAGTCCATGACACATATGTGACAATCTGTATGAAGATAAACTGTAATTCACCATAGGGCATTAAATGGATGATCTGTCCAGTATAGGAGATCATTTATAATGCAGAGTCCAATGTGACTAACTGAGTGGAAAAGCCCCTAATTTGAGTGGGTGCTTACAGTACGTTTGATCGATCACCTCAGGGTTAAATCCAAATGTTCCCCTGCTTTTGCTCCTGGTGTAATAAAACAAATGTAAATGACTTCATGGTGTTCACTACAGAAAATAATGAAATGAATTAATTAGTGGGCTTTGTGTTGACTTCTCAATTCAGGCGTTAAATTTGCTTGTAATAATGTGAGCCAGTGTGCTCACAATTCTTCACAAATAATGTACAGCGTGTCCGTATTTGTTTAATATATGCCAGATAAGGTAATTCACCAGTGTCACCCAATGTTAATTCAATTTAAGTAAGAAAAGCGAAGTCTTTGAATCTGTTTTGAATTCTCCCAGCATGGGAGTGCGGGTTCAACTTAACCCCGGACCCTTCAAACCAGTCACTGCGGCTCTGACAATTAAGGCAAACGTTACCGCCGCAGATCAAACTGATTGAAAAAAAAGAATCATTAAGTGGATAGATGCAATTATTTTTTTTCTCATCTGTGTCAAGAACTAAAAAAGACTGCTGGATTTGGTTATTTAATTATGGCTACACTTCATAGATAAGCCTCTCTTTAGAAAATGATAGCATGAAGATGCACTTGCCATTTATTATTTGGATTTGCAGCAGATGTCAGAACCAGACAGCAACGAACTGTAGTGAGCATACATTGCACTGGTCTACAAAAAAATATTTTTTGTTTAATTCTGGGAACTTCAGAGCATCTCTTTATTAAGTTTTTTACACTGATGTCATATATGAAATCGAAATTAAGCTAGCACGTCAGGTTTTTGAAATACACATCATTGATGTTTTGACACTTTGAATATCCATCCATCCATTAACCAACCCGCTATATTCTAACTATAGGGTCATGGGGGTCTGCTGGAGCCAATCCCACCCAACACAGGGTGCAAGACAGAAAATAAACCCTGGGCAGGGTGCCAGTCCATTGCAGGGCACACGCACGGGACAATTTAGAATCGCCAATGCACCTAACCTGCATGTCTTTGGACTGTGGGAGGAAACCAGAGCACCGGGGAGGAAACCCACGCGGACACGGGGAGAACATGCAAACGCCACACAGGGAGGACCCGGGAAGTGAACCCAGGTCTCCTAACTGCAAGGCAGCAGCGCTACCCACTGGTCTGTGATGTCCCCTAGCGGCTACACCATCTATTCTGATAACCCTGAGGAGTCCAAGCCTGCCCCAGTAACAGGGGGTACAAGATGGCAGCCAAACCTGGACAGGGTGCCAGTCCAACTCACAACACATGCCAACTCAACAATTGACTTGATCTGAGCCGAGAACTATAGAGTTGAAATCACCCCTGTACCACCTTGTCTTATAAGTACATAAATAATAAGGCAACTTTTTTGTAAGAATTTCCTCATTTTCTGAATGTGATTGCATGCCGAGTCATTTGAAGAGTTAATCACATTTATCTCCAAAACAGATAATAAATAGATGCTTAACTCATTTATAATAATAATTAAGTACTCCACAACCGTATGATGAGATGCTTTTTTAAAACAAAATGAAAGCTAGGCATCAATTATCAGAGTGAGTGTCTTGTTAATGCAATGGCTCAATAGCTCATTATCTGTAATATTACTTGTAAATCGATAGGCTAAATAAGAACGATAGCCAGACAGAGCTCACTGCTGTTTTTCAAGTGCGGCCATATGTTACACACTGCAACGCTCCTACTGATTGGGCACAATGAACTCAAATTTGTCTCCATGTTGATGTATGATTTAGGTTGCACACACACACACACACACATTGTGACGTTTATTCAGTTTTCTCACTCGCACATGCAGGCACAAACCATTTCGCATACTGTACATGCCTTAGCCCCTATGTACGCACAGCAATGCATACATGCAAGCACTCACTTCCATATGCACACACTCACAAACAAAACTCCCACCCATTACATACTCACTCAATGTAAACTTCACATCTTGTTTTCATTTACATTCTGAGACTTCTGCACTCTTTTGAGACCCTCCTCAACAGGACGACACACAGAAGCGCCATTACCACTTCTGAGACTCTCCCCAACGGGACAACATGCAGAAGTGTCATTGCCTCTTCTGAGACTCTCCTCAATGGGACGACATGCAGAAGTGCGACTGCCACGTCTCTTGAAGGTCACCAGGGGGCGCTCGAAGGACTAAGGAGTCTTGGGCTGCAGCACTTCCGCCACACCAGGAAGTGCTACTGGGAGATCATCAAGGAGCACCTGGAGCACATCTGGGTGCATTATAGAAGGGGCCGCCTCATTCCATTCAGGGAGCTGGAGTCGGGTGGAACAGGACGGAGCTGAGAGGAGCGGAGTAGAGGTGGCAGAAGAAGGAAAGAATAGGACTGTGAGTGTTTGTGCTGTGTTGTGTGTAGGAAAAGAGAAATAAACCGTGTGTGTTGTAGACATCTGGTGTCGTGTCTGTCTGTGTCTGGGCTATCTTTTACATGGCATCCCAGATGGGACCCTCTGCCTATTGCAAGGCAGGGACCCAATACAAATAATTTGTAGAGTAGCCCTTCACAGCAGCACCCAACGCAGTGTGAAGCACGCATGCTCCCGCTGCATGCACCTACACATACCACAGAGTGCGACTCAGTCAATCAGCTGCCGAAGACCCTCTGAAGCACCACTTCCCAATGGGAAGAAGACCAGCAAGGCACAACCCGAAGGCAGTGGGCAATTTGAAAAAACCCATTGCCCGGAAGAGGATCTGCACACCTGAAGAAAGGCCAGGCCTTGGAAGCTGCCTCCGGAAGACAGACTCCAGGAGGTAGGTAACGGACCCGGGGCGGTTTGCCTTGGGAGTGTTGTAGTGCTTTTCCGTGTACCTACCTCACAGGGATTGACTGTCCTGAGGAGTTTTGCTGGCCGAAGGGTGCTGATGCCGGGGATGACGACGGGATGAAGTCCGAGGAGGATGAGGGCCCGCTGTCCGGAGAAGAACTGCAATTAGCGGAGGAGCGCCAGAAGCCCGTGGGGAGTGGCCCGATGTGTGTGTGCCAGAGCCCTGCAGTTATAGTAGGACAGGCAGGGACGGTGATAGGCATCTATCTGTCTATCTATCTATCTATCTATCTATCTATCTATCTATCTATCTATCTATCTATCTATCTATCTATCTATCTATCTATCTATCTATCTATCTATCTATCTATCTATCTATCTATCTATCTATCTATCTATCTATCTATCTATCTATCTATCTATCTATCATTAATGGCATTTATTATAATGGCACCTTCAACCTTATGACATAGTAGCCAAGATCAATCACTTCAGTTAGAGTTGACTTATTTTATACCACAAATGCTGTGGTTGCTGTTTTTAATCCTCTGCCCTATTAGGGGTCCAAATAAATTGAAGCAATTACATTCCAAAGTGGTAGCCCACAGGAGAGAAAGTCAAATTCTTACCCCTCACATACAGTATAGTCACTTAGGGCCTCCCAATGGTGCAATCATGTGCAGCTCTGAGGTGACTGCAGGCCGTTCTGTAAAACAGCGGCTTGCATTGTCACATGGCTCCAGGCTAGCAAAAGGAAATGCTTTCTGTGAGAAAGTCTCATATCACTGTCAAAAAGAAGTCACACTCTGAGTAATAATGCAAGCTGCACTGAATCGAACAGAGAGACTTGCAGCAGGCATTTAGGCCAGAAGGAAAGATCTCACACACATCTAAGTGACACTTTGGACGGCTCTAAGAGCTCTCATCTCCCACATGGGCTGCAGTGGGCTCCACAAAAACCTGCTAGAAGTTCCCATCCTCCTCTAGTAATGTGTTATGAAATTATGGATCCTGCATAGTATTAAATATCTAAACTGGTGGTGTGTCCCATTGCTGGACCACGCTCTTAAGAAATGAGGTGGCACAGGACTGGACTATAAAACGCACAAAGGGAAGAGAATGCAATCGATTATTTAGCTGTATGAGAAATGTAAAAAGAATTATTTATCAGGAGCAGCTGGCAAAAGTTTTGCAGTAATATTTGAAAAGAAGTTCATTAAAAATTTAGTCCAGAGGAGACCATACAGTCCTCACCAGATTAAGTCCATTGCATGCTTTAATAAAATAAAAGAAAAGATATGGCACAGGATAGTATCAGGTCTTGTGTAAGTCTGCCCTACATAACAATAGTGGTTACTGTCCTATTATTTAATAACAAATACTCATTAAAACAATTCTCAAGCGATAAGACTATTAACACATCCAGCCTGGACATTACTGAATTGTCCCTCTGCCATATTTTTCCAAATTAGGGAACTCTATCTGTCTCAATGCCCCATTACAATAAGCCTCCTGGCATGAGGCACCTTAAGGGCAGCCAATACGCCTCACATCCACTTTTCTGGGGTCATGAAAAGCCCTCCTTGGCTAGTGGGAGATGTCTTTACAGGCAGCCAATGCAAATCACATTCACTTCTGGGGTCACGGAAAGCCCTCCTTGGCTACATTAGAAAGCTCTAGTATGGTGGATGTGCCCCCTGAGCCTTCTTTAGCTCTGAAGAGGACTGTTCCCTCAGAATGGCACCAGATCTCAGCACAGAGCAGGAAAGTCCCCTCTGCCCCAAATGAGAACCACCTGCTGCCACCCGCCATCTAAAGAATTTCCACCGATCTGACAAACTCTCTCACTCTTTTAGAGAGTCTCGGATTCCTGCTATATAGTGTCTATAAAATGTATTCAATCCCTTGGAAGTTCTCAAATTTTAATGTTATACAATATTGAATCACCATGGGTTTGACTTTGGTTTTTTGACACTGATGAGTAGAAAAAAGACTCTTTAATGTCTCTGCAAAGTGGTCTGAATTAATTAAAAATATAAAACGCAGCATAGTTAATCTCATAAGCATTCACCCCGTTAAAATGACACACTTAAATCATCAGTTGTGCAGCCAATAACTTCTAGAAGTCGCAGAATTAGTTCAATGGAGATCATCTGTCCCAGTTCCAATTGATTTGTAGCGTCAATGCACCTTATTTGGAAGATCCAACTTGTGGGGAGTCAGTATGGTGGCCTAACCTACCCAATGAAAACAAAAGAACACTCCAAGCAACTCAGTGAAGGGGCTTGAAAAACAAAAATCAGGGAATGGAGACAAGAAAATATCCAAGTCACTCAAAACCTAGTTAAATAAGAAATGGAAAGAGTACGGCACAGCTGTTTACTCGGCCTGCAGCGGGCCATCCACAAAAAGTGGGTAATCGTTCAAGAAGAAGTCTAGAGAGGGAGGTGTGGACAAAAAAGGCACACTGAAAGCAGGCAGATATTTCTTCAGGTCTCTTTATTATTCATTTGGAGTCACAGTAAGTAGTGATCCAAAAGAGCATAACTTATTGCCGCAAAGCTCAATTGAACCCCGAGAAAAAATTAGGAGGGGTTTTTATAATTCAGCATTTCATGATTAATAAGACAGAAAGAACATCCTTATCAAAACAGTAAAGTTAAACAATATCTCTGTTGAACTAAGCATTATCTGTGTTCTCAAAGCTAAGCACAGGAGAGACGCCTTTGCATAAACTACATGTACTTTCTGCAGCCTTGTGACCTTGTCCCTGAAACATTCACTTTGAGAAAGGGAAAACAAGAAACAGCTTAGATTTTATTCATGTGGACACTATTTCTCCTGAACCCTGGAATAACATATTATTGTTAGTTCATAAGCCAAGCTTTTCACACTGGCAAGTTACAAAATAGTTATTATAAAAATTCTAATTTACTAAACACACAAAATACATGGTGCTGAGGAGAACATTCTTCTTCTACAGAGGACACCAGCTGACCATTCCTCTGAGGGATCTTCAGACTACTCCGGCTGAGATTGTAGGGATTGTGCAGACAGCAAGTGTTTACCGGCTGCTTCACAAGTCGCAGCTTTGTGGGAGAGTGTCAAAGAGAAAGTGTGATATTTGGTTTGCCTGCAGCCCGGGTCACCTTCCTGTTTCCAGGACATCAAGGGCCATAACCAGGACATGTGAGACAGACAAATGAGACTTTTAAATGAGAAGAGACATGTCAATTAACGGTCAGATGAGACATGCTACCAGACATGTGCATACCCCTAATCTCTCTCTCTATATATAAAATCCAACGTTGTCTGTCTGTCTGTCTGTCTGTCTGTCTGTCTGTCTGTCTGTCTGTCTGTCTGTCTGTCTGTCTGTCTGCTTTTCACAAGAGAACTACTTAATGGATTTAGAACGGGTTTTATTCTATAATTTGCTTGGACATTCTGGTTGATTTTGCGACTTCTCTCATCTTGCTAAGTATTGTAGTTCGGTACCGATTTATTCGTTGTAATCTGAGAGAGAGGCTGCGGGCCAAGGGAGGGGATAACCTCTCGCCAACGTGTTGGAGTAAACCTTGCCTCCACTTAGCTAGCGATACCTGTTTGTTCAGCAGACATTATCATCTAGAGATTGTTAAAGAGTAACATTTGACATTTTTGGGAGAGAGAGAAGAGCTACGTGTGTTTTAGATGGTAGCTGCTCATTGGCAGAGATATCACAGCCACTTGCTCTTCTCCCCACACTGGGGACGCTCTCCCATCAGAGCTGAACGCGATCAGATTCAGTGACAACGTTTGACGTTTAGAGCGTACCTACCTTCTGCTTGGCCAGAGATACTTTTCCAACTTTTTACAATTTTGCCAAAGAGATCACATCTACATTCTCGCCCCTGATAATAAAACCAAAAACATTGTATATTAAGAGGCCCTCGGATATGAAAGCTATCAATATAAATTCTTCTCAGTACAAATTATTGATTTTTAAAGTTTGTCCTGTTTCACTACTACGCCACTGGAGCCGCGGAGGACAGCTAGTACATAAATAAAGTGTTGTGGCCACCAGAGGGCGCTCCAGCCACCCAAACCCCGACACAGACAGACGCAGACACAACACACGTTTATTCACATGGGAAGCGCTTTTTGCTTTCTCCCCACAGCACAGCACAGTTCCCAAGCACCAAGGTGCAACAGAACACAGTGCTTTCTTTCTGTCCTTCTTTCTTCCTTGTTCCGCCTCCACTTCCCCTCTGGCAAGTTTCTTCCTCTTCCTCCCATCGCTGTCTCCTTTTATGCAGCTCCTGGGTGGCTTATCAGCATTACCTGGAGTCACTCCCAAATGTGGCTGTGCCAAACTCCAACTTTCCTAAAGCCCTGCAGTAATCTGTGGTGCCGCAGCTGCCCAGGAAGGCTACCCTCTAGCATCCCGGGGATGGTAGTGCCTTGTAGATGCTCTCTTCCCCACCCCCACCCCCTCCAGTCCTTCATCCAGCTGGCATCCCAGCCAACTCAAGCTCAACAGGATCCAGTGCTGCCTGGGATGTCCTCTCACGTTCTCTCTTTGCAATGCCACACAACTGAGAATAGATCACTTTTTAAAAATAAAACTCTTCTTTTCAAACTGCTAACCCGCTTCCTTTTATTTACCTCAACACACAGCTGGTGCCTGTTGAACATGCAGCAATCATTCCATTCAAGCAGCACACACTTTCAGGTGCCTACTATGGCACTACACGGGCCATATACTGTATGGGTAGTGCTAAAACCTGCAGTTCGCATACCAGGAGAAGATGGGAGCAGAGGATGCCATCATCTATACGCTACACTGATCCCTCTCCCACTTGGACAGAATGTAAGAATTATGTTTCTGGACTTCTCTAGCACCTTCAACACCATCCAACCTCTGCTCCTTAGGGACAAGCTGACAGAGATGGGAGTATATTCATACCTGGTAGCATGGATCGTGGACTATCTTACAGACAGACCTCAGTATGTGCATCTCTGGAACTGCAGGTCTGACATTGTGGTCAGCAACAAAGGAGCGCCGCAGGGGACTGTACTTTTTCCACTCCTGTTCAGCCTATATACATCTGACTTCCAATACAACTCGGAGTCCTGCCACGCTGACAACACTGCTATCGTGGGCTGCATCAGGAGTGGGCAGGAGGAAAGTATAGGAACCTACAGTAATCAAGGACTTTGTTAAATGGTGCGACTCAAACCACCTACAACTGAACACCAGTAAAACCAAGGAGCTGGTGGTGGATTTTAGGAGGACCAGGCCCCTCCTGGACCCCGTGATCATCAGAGGTGACTGTGTGCAGAGGGTGCAGATCTATAAATACCTGGGAGTGCAGCTGGATGATCAATTGGACTGGACTGCCAATACTGATGCTCTGTGTAAGAAAGGACAGAGCCGGTTATACTACCTTAGAAGGCTGGCGTCTTTCAATATCTGCAATAAGATGCTGCAGATGTTCTATCAGACGGTTGTGGCGAGAGCCCTCTTCTATGCAGTGGTGTGCTGGGGAGGCAGCATTAAGAAGAGGGGCGCCTCACACCTGGACAAACTGATGAGGAAGGCAGGCTGTATTGTAGGCATGGAGCTGGACAGTTTGACATCCATGGCAGAGTGATGGACGAGGAGCAGCTTCAGTGACAGACTGCTGTCACTGTCCTGCTCCACTGACAGACTGAGGAGATCGTTCCTCCCTCACACTATGCAACTCTTCAATTCCATGCGGGGGGGGTAAAAGTTAACATTATACAAGATTACTCTCTGTTAATTTAAAATTGTTTCTTTATCAGTATGCTGCTGCTGGAGTATTTGAAATTCCCCTTGGGATTAATAAAGTTTCTATCTATCTATCTATCTATCTATCTATCTATCTATCTATCTATCTATCTATCTATCTATCTATCTATCTATCTATCTATCTATCTATCTATCTATCTATCTATCTATCTATCTATCTATCTATCTATCTAAAATCATCCAATGAATTCTCAGTTCAAATGACAAACACTCCTTCTCTGGCTTGTTTCACAACAGAATGCCACAGTTAAAAGTACCCACTGCACTTCTCAGCAGAAGTGAATTGGGAGACTCTAAAGTCAGCTGGAAGAAGCTTCTATGGTATTGAAATTGAGCTTTTTGCCCATTGGACTAAATGCCATGTTTAAATGCTGCACCTTATCAAAAACAAACTACCCCCATCATGAAGCATGGTGGTGCCAGCATCCAACTGCGGAAATGTTTCCCTGCAGCAGGCCCTGGAAGGCATATGAGGGTAGAGAGTCAAATGAATTCAGTGAATTCCTGAGAATTCTAGGGGAAAGCGTGATGCAGTCTTCAAGAAACCTGCACCTTGGGAGAAGATCTGCTTTCAAGCTTGACAACAGCCCCAAGCATAAAACCAAAGCTGCACACGAGCATTAATGTTAGTGCCTCGGAGTGGCCAAGTCTGAGTCCAGATCTCAATCCATTTAAGGCTGGAGCTGAAGAAGGCTATTCACTCACAATCCTCGTGCAGTCTGATAGAGCATAAGCAGTTTGATGAAAAAGATTGGGGAGAAATTGCGGTGTTGTGATGTGCAAAGCTGTTAGAGACCTGTGAACACACACTCAAGGCAGTCATGGCCGCTTCTATTAAATAATGGATCTTCACTGTGTTTTTTCCCATAATGCTGTGACTGGTGAGGCACCCTGCTAGAAGTCACTGGCTGCACAGTCTCTCCAATCTAGGGCACTGTAGCTTGTAACTCTTTTTGAGTTCCCATAGATCTCCCTCACTAGTTCTCGAGTTACCCCGTTTGATTGTACTGTGGATGAACTCCCCATAACTGATCACTTTCTTATTTCATTCAATGTTAAACTTGCACTTTCTAACACTAAGCTTTCCAGTCTCGTGTCTTTCCATAATATTAAGAAAATTAACTTAGACGCTCTTTCCTCTAGTATTGATTCCCTAATGAACATTCATAATTTATCCACTCCTGAAGAACTGGTCTCACACTATAACACTGGACTTAATGGTATTCTTAACTCTCTCGCTCCATTAAAAACTAGATTAGTTTCTTTCTCCTTTTCTGCTCCCTGCTTCATGCCTGAACTTTGGCTTTTGAAAGCCAAAGGCCGGCAACTTGAACAGATGTATAAAAAAACTGGACTCTTTGTTCACAAAGAGATGTACAAAAACCATATACTTTATTACAAGGACTGTATTGCCCAAATTAAATCTAACTATTATACTCACATTATTTCTTCCAATGAAGGCAACACCAAGTCATTGTTTTCACTACTTAATAATATCACACAACCCCCGGATTCTTTACCTTCTCACCTTTACTCAACTGATTGTTGCAATTCTCTTATGTCCTTTTTTAATGAAAAAATCCAGAAGATTCATCAGTCTCTCTGTACGGGTTCCTCCAGTACTTCATTTGAATTTCACCCACCAACTCACTCATTTTCCTCCTTTCAGCTTCCTACGTTCTCAGAAATCTCAGATCTTGTCTGTAAGTCTAAGCCATCTACCTGTCAGTTGGACCCCCTCCCTACAGTTGTGGTCAAAGCCTGCCTCCCCTCTCTGGTCTCTCTTATCTCTTCTATAATCCACTCTTCTCTCACTACTGGTACTGTTCCTTCATCTTTTAAAACTGCTGCAATAACCCCAATACTGAAAAAGCCTGGTGCCGATCCGACTAATTTCAGTAATTTTCGTCCTATTTCTAATTTACCCTTCATTTCCAAAATTCTTGAAAAAAATAGTGGCTATTCAACTTCATTCTCATTTACGGCAAAATAATCTGTATGAACAGTTCCAGTCTGGTTGACCCCCCCCCCCCCACAGTACAAAAACGGCACTTATAAAAATGACTAATGACCTCCTTATGGTATCTGATTCTGGTTTAATTCCTATTCTCATCTTCCTTGATCTGAGTGCCGCACTCAGTTTGTTCAGCTTAAAACTTTCACATCCCAACCCACCACTGTTACTTCAGGTGGGCTCTGTCCTGGGACTCCTCCTTTTCATTATTTACCTCCTGCCCCTTGGTAATATCTTTCGGAAATATAACATTAGCTTCCACTGTTATGCTGATGACACCCAGCTCTATCTCACTAGCAAACCTACTGCTTTCTTTCCACCCTCCTCACTCATTGATTGCATAGCAGAAATCAAATCCTGGTTTTCTTCAAATTTTCTTAAATTAAATAGTGACAAAACTGAGGTTCTCCTCATTGGTACAAAATCAACATTATCCAAAACTGATCATTTTTCATTTGTTATTGATAATTCCTCTGTCTGCCCTTCCCCACAGGTTAAGAGTCTGGGTGTCATCCTTGACAGTACTTTATCCTTTCAGTCCCACATCAATAACATCTCCCGGTCTGCATATTTCCACTTGCGTCACATTAATCGTATTCCCCCCTCCCTCACTCCCCACACCACTGCTATCCTCGTTCATAGCCTTGTCACTTCTCGTCTGGATTATTGCAATTCCCTTTTCTTTGGTCTTTCTCACAAATCTCTTTATAAGCTTCAACTGGTCCAGAATTCAGCTGCCCGCATCATTACTAGAACCCCCTCTATTCACCATATCACTCCCGTTTTGCAGCAGATTTATTGGCTTCCAGTTAAGTTCCGCATTCAATTCAAAATTCTTCAGTTAACTTTTAAGGCTCTCCACAATCTCGCCCCTCCATATCTGTCTGACCTCCTCCATGCTTTCATTCCCTCCCATACCCTTAGATCCTCTTCCTCCATCCACTTGACTGTCCCCTTTGTCCATCTTACCACCATCATTCAGTTGCTCTGCTCCCCATCTCTGGAACTCACTACCATCTGAGCTTAGAAATATGGAATCATTTTCACTTTTCAAATCTAAACTTAAAACTCATTTGTTTAAGACTGCTTTTTCTATTTGATTACAATTGCTCTGTCTGTCTACTTTTAATTTTTGTATTTTACTTTTGTTTATAATCTATGTTTTTTCTATTGTTCAGTGTTTTTGAGTGTTTAGAAAGGCGCCTACAAATAAATAAAATGTATTATTATTATTTAATGTTACTAGTCGTCTATTTACACAATCACTCAGTTTTTGTGGGTGGCCTGCTCTAGAACGATTTACAGTTGGGCTATACTCATACTAGGCACTGTATACTGGATTATTTACCCTTATTTGGCAAGATGTACCAATACTTGGCTGGGTCCTACTATTTGCTTCTAGTGTCCCAAAAGAAACCCACCATTTCCATCCCATCCTACCATGCTGAAGTCCTTGAAAGTGTAATTATGCACAGCACCAAGGCACATTACCCTGCAAAATGAGCCTAGTTAGGGCGCATACTGGAGATGACTCTTGTCTTACTTACTCTACACCATACTGGGGTGAAAAACACCGGCATCTTATAAGTCACATGATATAGCCATATCATTGGACATCCCAAAACTCTATTATGGAAGCCCTATGTTGGGTGTCATAGAGCTGGATAGGAGATGGACGCCATTAAAATAGAAATGAAAGCAAAGTCTGGTCATGTGAAGCAGGAAATCCACTCACATGCACGATCAGAGCGCTCTTCACATGTATCAAGTACAATTATCCAAAAATTCCTCTTTAAATTCTTTTCCTAGAATTCAATTCACCATGTGTGGGCTTAAACTACATTCATAGTTTTTTTGTGGACATGTGATGGCTACTGAGGAAAAAAAGCTTTGGTCTTTCTGACTTTAGGATGAAGTTTAAGAGAGAAGAGATGGGATCCCATCACAGTATAGACGTAAATAACCCTGCACTGTATATGTTTGAGTACACCTTTACAGCATAGTGAACTTTGTTCTCACCCTCTAAAAAAGATAACAAATATCGTCCTTATTTTTTTTGCTGTAATCTGTCAGCTGTTTATAGCATATAACAGCATTTGCACAGCATTCTGTGAGAGTTTCTTGAGAAATACACAAGAAATTGCACTCTGGGGATGTACGAAGAGCAATACTGTAGTTCAGAACGTAATATAAGTGAACCTTTTTATTATGCAAATCCTGCAGGAAATGATGCGCCTTTTGCATTTCATTCCCCGAGGAAAGTGATGCCATGAATTATACTGGCATGTTTTGTAAGCTGTGAAGAATGAATTTGATTCCTTTTGATTCAGTTAGGCTTTCCACTTATTCTTCTTCTCATTATTTTCTCAGCAACCTTTTACAGTGGTATGTGTATTCCAGCCATTTCACAAGCCTTTTTATACTTAATAATAACAACAACAAAATGAATATGGAAATGTGATTGATACCACACTGTGCCATTTACTGTATTGCCCCAATCAATTATCATGACCTTTAATCATCAGACTGAAAAACAGATAGATAGATAGATAGATAGATAGATAGATAGATAGATAGATAGATAGATAGATAGATAGATAGATATTTTAGTATATTTGGCAGGATTAGATAGATATTAATTTTATTAGAGCTGGCAGGATTATATACACGTAGATATGAATTTTAGTATAGTTGGCAGGATTAGATAGATAGATAATAATTCTTTGCATTTATATAGCGCTTTTCTCATTACTCAAAGCGCTCAGCAATTGCAGGATAAGGGCCTGGCTCAACGGCCCAACAGAGCAGAGTCCCTATTGGCATTTACGGGATTCGAACCGGCAACCTTCCGTTTGCTAGTGCAGATCCCTGGCCTCAGAGAGATAGGTTTTAGTGTAGTTTGCAGGATAGATAGATAGATAGATAGATAGATAGATAGATAGATAGATAGATAGATAGATAGATAGATAGATAGATAGATAGATAGATAGATAGATAGATAGATAGATAGATAGATAGATAGATAGATTTGTTAAAAACACAGAGAAAATGCTGATGAAGCTGGCATGCCAAAGGTCTGTCACTGCCTGGTGGGTAGGATGAAGCACTAATCCTTTAAATTGCTCTGCCTTTTAGATGCCTTGGCATGTGTCGTTTTGGGTATTTGCAGCTCCAGCATCGTGGCAGATTTCATGCTAAACATGTTAATCCCTAGCGCATTCTGATCTCTTGAGTCACACCATGTAGCTGAACACAATTAATTACAGTCAATTGGTCACTTGGGAACCTCACATTGTCATTTTCAAATTAGTTTGCTTTTGACTTCTTCCCTGTTATAAGAAAAAGAAGGAAGTCAAACCATATTACTCTTTGCAGGTTCATCTTGTTTTTTTGCCACTGTAACTGTTTTGTTCAGTGCTTATGCACTGGAGTACATGTGTGCTTGGAGATCACCTTCCTTGCTCTTGCGGTGGTAAGCGGGACCACTTCAAGATGACAGGGGGCACTGATGCTGTTTCTTCTTTTCCACCCATAGCTTTAAGAAGCTGCCCAGTGAGGGCTACTAACCCCAGCCGCAGCACCCAGAGCTGGCTCCACTTCTTCTAGACAGGGCTGTACAAAACGTGACCAGTCATGGAGAATGATGTCTGACTTTAGACCATTGTGCCCAATTTGCAGAAAGCTCCCACGATTTGCCTGTGCCTCCCTAACTTGGGGAACATTTACTCGTTGGGCTGTTTGAAGCCAACTTTTTTCTTGTGTCATCCTTTTTTTTGTTTTGCTTATTTAACAAGGCCACCAGGCTGGTGCCCCAACAGTGGAAGTGGTTCTGCTCTTCTGTCCACCGGTCAAACCAGACATTTTTAAAAGCTCTAACCACTTTTCTTTAGAAGTCTAAATTAGCAAATGTATCTGCTTCAAGTAGGATGGATACAACATAGAGGTGATGGGATAATCAGGATTATTAATTATTTACTCACTTGTTTCCCTGTGGTGGGCTGGCGCCCGGCCCAGGGATTTGTTCCTGCCTTGCGCCCTGTGTTGCCTGGGATTGGCTCCAGGTGACCCCCGTGACCCTGTGTTAGGATATAGCAGGTTGGATAATGGATGGATGGATGGATACTCACTTGTTTATTTAACAGACACCCTTATCCAAGACAAAGAGAGTGGAAACTGCTACCTCCTGTTCTACCAAGATAAGGAATATAGCAGATCTTGGAGAATTAAAACTGAAAATGGATCAAAAGATGAACCGAAAGTGAATAAACAAACATTGTCAAAACCAGTAAAGAAAGCCTAATAAACATCCAAAACCAAAACACGAATCATAGTCAAGCAACAGTTGAATGATGGTACGCAAAGAATCAACCTGGAACACTTTATATGGCACAAAAGAAGCAGTCAAACTCAGACTGTGTATGTACTGAGGAGCTGATTAAATGTCATCACTTCAATAACGTCTCTAAAAGTAACATCTGGTTCCTGTTGCCAGGCCATCTGGATACACATCCTTGTACAAAATGGCAACATTCGTGACAAAAACAAGATAGCCCTGTGGTAAATTAAAAATAAATAGCTACTAATTTATATAGACACACCGAACCATATAACTTCTGTGTCAAGTATTCACTCTTTCAAGAAAGTGTAAAAAAGACCTTAACTTGGGTTACATTATTGTAACCACCCTGATTCATGTCAGCTGTACAAGCTGGTGAGTAAGGGCAAAAGAAAGAGAATTTAATCAAGCACTTGAAGAGCAGAACCTACCAGACCAGCTCCTCGGCTTAATTCCTGGGTATGTGGCTGCCAGCAAGCCATAGGAGAGATCCTGGATTGGATCAGCTCCCTGAGTTGGTGAAGAGCAGTTGAGATTGTGTTGCCTCTGACTCTAAGTGAGTGGTGGGAGATGAAGCCTGAAGTATGACTGTGCAGGCAGTGGACAAGGTAGAGAAAAGAAAACTGGACCCGCCTGGAAGGCCATGTAGATGATCAGAGTAGCAGTACCATTGGAGGGCGGCCGAAGAAGGAGACAACCATCTGTAAATGTCACATAAGAGAGTGAGTGAAAAAAACTTTGCATTTCACAGGGTATTGGGTTTTGAGCACCAGTGCTGAAAAAACATCAGCCACATAATTTCTTTAAAAAACTCAGATGAACAAAATGAAGATTTATCAACGTATTATTTTGTCAAACTGTACAACCACTAAATGATAGCATTAAATCAGCTTTTCTCAACCTTTAAGTATTTGCGACCTGAGTTTTCATAACAATTTTAATCGCGCCCCCCTAACGTTTTTTTGAAAGGAGCCCACTAAATACCAATCTGTTCTTTTTTAATTAATGATATATCATAGATGCATATTTTATTATACCTACTTAACTTTTATCGACATTTATCTAACTCTATATACAGTTTAAGTTAATTTGTTTTGGTTTCAATAGATGTATTTTTCATATTTTCGATTCTTGCTTTCTTTTTTTTGCATCTTCGCGCCCCCTTTTTGTTACTTCACACCCCCCTAGGGGGGTCCACCCCACAGGCTGAACCACTGCATTAAATGATATCTTAATATGAATATCAAATCAGCAAAAATGCCAATGAATATTAATAAATTTCAGAGTTTGGTTCAATGGGCAAAGAGTTAAATGTAATATTGCAGAAAAGTAATTGTCGTGATTCATAATAACTGCTCAACTACTTCAAAATAGCCAGATGTGAAATTTTACACAATTCAAAAATCATCTGATATAGCTCTAGCATCCATCCATCCATCCATCCATTTTCCAACCCGCTGAATCCGAACACAGGGTCACGGGGGTCTGCTGGAGCCAATCCCAGCCAACACAGGGCACAAGGCAGGAAACAATCCTGGGCAGGGTGCCAACCCACCGCAATCTACAAATCTGAGCTGAAAAGCAGAAGCTCCACACTTGAGCAAAGGTGAGGCGAGACCTCTGCAGGCTCCAAGGGCCAGCTCAAGCAACCCAGCAGCATTTTAGTGGTGCCAGTCACAAAGAAAATGTCACATACAACAAAAAGGGGCATATCATGGGAAATTGGAAAGAATTTGTATATAAAAACTGAGTTTTCTATAAACATTTTAACAATGTATTTTAATACAGGCAGGTTTACTGCTTATTTAATTTTTGAACAGCAGCACTGTGTGATGTTTGAGACAAATTACTGTGACAAGATAGGAGAAAACTATGATGAGCAGGTAAGGAAAAGAAAAAATATAATGTATCTTTAAGCTCAAATCCAAAAGATATGCCACTGATAAATAGGTGGTCAAAACACAAGACAGCAAGGCACAATCAGGCAAAAACATGAAGCCTAATTGAAAAAAATGGTACAAAGAAGAAGAAACACTAAACATTCAGGGCAGTCACCTGAAGGTCTTTGCAAAAGAACAATGCTAGAGTGAAATCCTCTAGTTAGCCTTCCTGTGCACTTGTTTCGTTTCTCCTATTAGGAGACTGAAGGCGATCAACGGTGAAAGATGTGTGGGGCTGAGGAAAAACTATACATTAAAGGATAGGCCTGACAGCTGGTGTAGGCTCCAGCTCCTCACAACCCTGGATTGAAATACTGTTTGGAAAATTCAGGGATTAAAGCCAAGGAGGCAATAAGAATTAAAATGTATTGTTTAGAAGATTTTTGGACAAGAAGAAGGAAAATGCATGTTCATTTAGCATACATAAGAACCTAAGAAAAGTTACAAACAAGAGGAGATCATTCAGTCCATCAAGCTCATGTCTTAAGCTAAGACGTAAGCTGTCCCAATATCTCATCCAAATACTTCTCAAAGGTTGTCAAGGTTTATGCTTCAATTCCATGTCTTGGTAGTTTGTTCAAGAGTCCCATCACTCTTTGTGTAAAGAAGGGCTTCCTGGCTTCTGTTTTAAACACACTTCCCCTTAACTTCCACTGATGTCCTCAAGTATGTGATTCACCCTTAAGAATTCTGCTGAATCTTCTTTATTGATGTCTTTGAGGATTTTGTAGATCTGCTTTAAGTCCCCTCACAGTCTCCTCTGCTTGAGAGGAAACAGATTAAATCTCTCCAAGATTGCTCCTCTTTCTCCAACTCTCAACTCAAAACTTTTCCTCTTTGATGAACTTTTACCTTCTGGGTGATCTTTTTTTTTCTCCCCATCTATGTGTAAAGCAACCTTGGGTTTGTGAAAGGTGCTCTATAAATGCAACTTATTATTATTATTGTTAAATTCTTGGAGTCTGTCACAATATGACATGTCCTTAAGTTCTGAGATGCACTTTGTTGTTCTCCTCTGCACATCTTCAGGTGCAACTTGTCTTTTTTTTGCAGTGTGGCGACCAGAACTGCATACAACACTCCAGATGTGGTCCCACTAGAGCATTATATAATGTATAGAGCATTATATAACATATAATATATATAATATATAATATAGTCGGCATGGTGGCACAGTGGTAGCACTGCTGCCTCGCGGTTAGGAGACCTGGGTTCGCTTCCTGGGTCCTCCCTGCGTGGAGATTGCATGTTCTCCCCTGTGTCTGCGTGGGTTTCCTCCAAGCGCTCCGGTTTCCTCCCACAGTCCAAAGACATGCAGGTTCGGTGGATTGGCGATTCTAAATTGGCCCTAGTGTGTGCTTGGTGTGTTTGTGTGTGTCCTGTGGTGGGTTGGCACCCTGCCCGGGATTGGTTCCTGCCTTGTGCCCTGTATTGGCTGGGATTGGCTCCAGCAGACCCCCGTGACCCTGTGTTCGGATTCAGCGGGTTGGAAAATGGATGGATGGATGGATATTATTAAGTATAACTTGATTGATGTTTAACAGTTTATGATATAATCAAACATGGTCATTTCCTTTTCAATCACTTCGACTTATTGTTTAGCAAATGAAAACGTTACGTCAAAAACCCCTAAATCTTTTTCAGAGGTTGCATCCTTTAGTGCAGTGTCTCTCATCTTGAATTTATAGTTGACGTTCCTTTTTTCCCGCTTTTAGCTCTATTCACTTTTCTACATTAAACTGCATTTTCCATGTGTTTGCCCAGTTTTGAAGCTTGTGTTGGTCTTTTTGAAGTCTTTTTGTTGCCTCCTCAGAGTCTGCAATTCCTCTGTGAATTTCATGATTTTGCTAAGTATACAGACATTCTTGCACTTCCTCTAGTGGAGTCATGATGTTTGAATTCTGTGTCAAGTTGCTGGGGATCATGTTCAGGAAAAGAAGAAGTTCTCAGGGGGCAAATCCATGAGGTCAGGACTCTATGGGTATCGAACGATTTGCCGAGGATTCAATGGCCAGGGGTGACTAGTGAAAAGACTCATTATTATTATTTAAATTGCTTTTCAATTACCATACTGTGTCATGTATGTAATCTGCCATCACATGATAACAGTTTTTTTCTCAATTAGAAGTTCATTACATACTCATTAGCAAGTATGGTAATAGCCATTTTGGAGTTTACAGGATGATTCTTGATACCTATTGTGGCAAGAGACATCTGCAGTTCTAACACATTTCATTGAGTATTGTCACGCACGAGCGCTTAGGGAGCCGCGGAAGGACTCAATAGCGAGCGCGAAACCCGGTGCAAAAAGGGAATGGCGGGCATCTAACTTCTCTTTCCTTTTTCTTCCCAGAAAGAAGGAAACGCCGACACCCTAATACTCCCACAATAACAACACTTCCTCGTTCTCCTTCCCTCTGATGACATCACGTTTCCCAGAAGACCATTCATCTCCTTACCCAGCATTCCTCTGATTGGCTTCCGGTCCCCCACTATAAATGTTTCCCAGTTTTCCCCTGTTGGTTGTTGAATGTCGATGTATACTGAGCTAGTGCTGTATTTGTTTTGGTTTGTTGCATACTGTACAGTATACGGGGCCGGAAGCCCCAACCCTTTATCTTGTCTCTGTGCTTATTTTTACAGTATGTTGCAATCAGAACAAGGGTTAGGTAGGTTTTGGTAGATAATGTTTATTATAATTGAATGTTTGACTTTAAACTCCTTTTAAATTGCTTTGCAACAGTCTCAAAGGTACCTGAGCATCAAAAATTGTTCTTGTAAAATAACATCAAGTCGAGTTTTGAAACGCCATAAAGTCTGACTGTCTACCACACTACTTGGTCACTTATTCCATGTGTCTGTGTTTCCCTGTGTGAAGTTAAACTTCCTAATTTTTGTGAAAAATTTACTGTTAATAAGTTTCCAACTGTGTCCCCGTGTTCTTAATGAATTCATTTTAAAGTCACAGTCTCGATGCACTTCATAATTTTAAACACTTCAATCAGGTATCCTCTTCATCTCCTTTTTCTTGATCTGAAAAGTTGAGCTCTTCTAATCTTTCCTCATAACTCATCTCCTGTAGCCTTGGAATCAGCCTAGTCGCTCTTCTCTGGACTTATTCTAGTGCTCTTATGTCTTTTTTGTAGCCTTCATGGGAGCATGTAAATTGAAAATAACAGAAGACACAGAATAGATCCTTGTGGTACACCATATATAACATCATGGATCCCTGAACTACAATCACCACAACAGACAAAGAATTTTCTACCTGATAAATAAATTTGAAACCCATTTATGACACTGCAAGAGAAGCCCACCCATTTGACCAAGGAGATTTTTCAAAATAACTTGGTCTATGGCATCAAATGCTGCACTTAAATCTAGGAGAACAAAAAGAAATAACTGACCTGCGTCAGCATTAATCTGCAACTCATTAATTCTCTGGCTTATGTTTATTTTCCATTTTAAGGTTATTTTTGTTGTTTTTGAATCATTATTCGTCATGTATTTTTTATTATGTAAATATTGTTATGCTTTTAATATTCATTATTCATGTATTGTGTGTGTGTGTTTTTATTTTTTTTTATGTCCCTTGTGTTTTGTGGGTGGTACCCCAAGAAGCGGATGTCCCTGCTAAAGAACTGTGCTCAGCTAATATATTTCAGATTGGGGAGTTGGTCATCCCAAGGTTCCTCTCCTTCTCTGGCGTTTTAAGCTTACAAATGGCTTAACGTCTAGTACAGAGCTGATTGTGTGGTGATTGGAGAAAGAAAAGTATGGACAGGAATTGGAGGTTAGTACGTTTGAAAGAGACAGTACTTCTGTAATAAATTATTTCATCGAAGGTCACACATGGTGCAGCAAGCCTCTTGCGTGAGATATGAACAATCACTGCGCCACCGTGTTCCCATGTTTAATAACATGCTTTCATTGCTATCATCATGAAAATGATATCACGTATACATCTCAGTATTTTAATTATTCAGAGAGCTGTAATATCTCGAATGTAATGCATTCTGTGTCCTGTCGGAGAAAGAGAAAGAACGGAAGCACGTAGTGATTCACACACATAGAGCACATAGAAGATCAAACACAGAAAAAAGCATTTAACATGCTACTTGAGAAACTAGTAAAATAAACGATTTTAAGATGAAGTTTATGATGTTCTACTTTAATGGCAAAATAAACTACGTGATTAAAGTGGAAATTTCGAGATTAAAGTTGACATTTCGTGCATTTTTTCCCACTGTGTGCCTATGTTTTTTGTTTGTACCCTAATAAGCTTTCATATGACACTCAGACGGTGGGCTACGACTCGCCTTTTCACAGCGACTTTGATATGTGATTTCTTTTTTATTTCGGGCACTGTGCGACTTTGTGAATTTGATCTTTCGAATTTCTCCGACACTCTGTCACTCGATCAACTTCCTTTTGTTGATTATACCACTGTTTAAACCAACAAATAGTATGTTTTTCCTTTGCCTCCACTTGGTATTCGCTGAAATTCTTATATTTCCCCCGTGCTTTTCCCATTGTCTTTTCACAGAAGGCTATTTATATTGATTTGCATATTGAAAGAGGCGTAATTCTGGGAGGAGTTGGGGCGGGACAGAAGGCGCGTGCACGTGCGTTACTTTTCACGCTGATCGGGATTTATGTACCGGAAGAACGTGAAAGTATGCGTGCGCACAGATTCCTGCATCTGGATTTTTCTGTGCGTACGCACAATCACGCTTTTGTGCTTACGCCATGTTATAGTGTGAGTTCTACGCACGGTGTTATACATGAGGCCCCTGGTCTTGTTAGGCAGATAATTGCTTAATCTCTCTTCCTTACTGCCTTATCATGGCTGTCTCTAGGTGGGCAAGTTAAAATTCATCTTTCCATTCATACAGAGGGACAATTTCAAAAACAATTGTTCACATCACCTGGCAGATGACAGATTACATGCATCACCGGAAACATGAATGAGGCTTTAGGGAGCCATATTCCTTGTTTTCTACTCCGAAAGACTTTAAGCCTCCCACCCCCAGCCCCCAAACTATTTTTTAACTGAGTTTTAAAATTGCAAAATCACCTAAAAATGAATTTAAGTGCCAGTTTTGCGAAAGTATATGCAAACTGAAACTCATCTTTGGCTCATCATACATCTTTGAGACATGGGAGGAAAACCGGAGTACCGGAAAGAAAACACAAGATCTCCATAGACAGGGGGTACAAATCCAGCATGCGACATCGGGGAGTCATCAGCACTAATCATTACATCCCCACAAATATCAAAACTCTATGACTGATATTTAATATTTATCTGATTTAATTCTCTGCTCCACCGAACTTTGACAGCAGACTCTATATATACAGTAGATAGATAACATATCATGACTTTCTATACTGGTAACACTTCACCATGTTTCACCATGCACAGATGGCTAGAGTGACTGAAACAGGGAAACTGTTTTCTTTAAAATGAGTGAAGAAATAATTCTTTGCAGTCAAAAGGAAACAGATAAAGGGAATCCATTACTTAATTCAAGTCAGTTACCCAGAGGCTAAGAGGGCACTTGAAGCTTCATGAAAAAATAATAGGATGGGGAAAGCTATTGAGTACATCCTTACACAATTCATCTCTTTACAACCATTGTCAAGGCAGAGCTTGAATAGAAAAAAAAATACATTTTAAAAGTACAGGTGTGGTTTTTCATTTGCACAAACCATTTTGCATATGGTCGCAGTGCTTTTGGCATTAACATTAATTTATTCATTTATGTAAAACTGTACTTACCCTTGTTTTTCATTTTGCAAATATTTGATGCTTGGCTGCTTCTTTATCTTCATCACCATCAACCTTCTCAATATGACTGGGTCAGGAAATTCACTGAGTAAAAGTTCAACTTTTTGTGGTCTTTCCTGGGAAGTTACAAAAAATTGGAGTTACGCAGCTTAATGCAGATTACTCCACAAAATAGAGTTCAAAGTCATTATATTATGACCATTGCAATATTTAGTATTACATTTGTGTTGATAGTCAACTATAATATTATGACCCATTGTGTGCTTTTCTAACAGTTCTGGCTGCTCACATGTAGTATAAGAGCTTGTTTTCATTACTGTTATTTCTACCGTCTAATAGGTTTTCAATGAGCTGAAGTCAAAGCGGGAATTAAAAACTGCAAGATCTAATAAAAGTTATTTTTGCAAATCTGCACATGGAGAAATATTTTATTATTGTTTAAGTAAAAGTACTTTTGATTGGAGTGAATAATGAAATTAACTTAAATATTATAATTATTTTTGCCTTGACTATTAACTGAATATATTGGAAATAGAATCAATGCACTTTAGTTGTAAAAGAATGCTGAACTTTTGTAGAGGAATGAATCTTTGTGGCAGGTACCATAAGCAGAGCACCCTAGCTACATATATATATATATATATATATATATATATATATATATATATATATATATATATATATATATATATATATTGTGAGGGATGGCCGGCCATTTACCCCGGCCAATACCCCCAGGCCACTAGATGGAGCCCTCCCTGTAGCATGGAAGTGCCCCGAAGATCAGCAGGGAATTATGGACAATGGAGTTTTTATTCCCAACCCTGCTGGACACCGTGGGGCCCACTAGAGGACGCTGCAGGGAGGCTCAAGGACTTATACGTGCCCTATAACCCGGAAGCACGTCATAATCATATGACCAGAGGGAACGTCGTGTTTCCGGGTTGAAAAGAAGGACTTTTTATCTGACCCGGAAGTAAGATGGGAAAAACTTCCGGGTCAGGGAATATAAAAGGACGATGGGAAATCCCAGACGTTGAGCTGAGCTGGGTGGAAGGGTGGCAACGCGTCTGGAAGTGGAGGATTAGTTATTGTTTATTGGAAATATTATTATTATTTGAGTATTGTGGAGTGGAAGGTGCTTTATGCACATTTATTATTATTATTATTAATAATAAACTATTATTTGGACTTTTATCTGGTGTCTGACGTCTAGTCTGAGGGTTCAAGGGGTCACGGAGACCTTAATCTGTCACAATATATATACATATATAATAATTACAGTGCCCTCCATGATATTTGGGAGAAAGACACGTTTTTCCTTGATTTACCCCTCTGCTTCACAGTTTAAAATTACATATGAAAAATTCAGACATTGTGATTAAAGTGCACATTGCAGACTTTCATTTAAGGGGATTTCCATACATTTTGGTTGCAACTGCAATAAAAAAAAAAAAAAAAAAATAAAATAATAATAATAATAATAATAATAATATATTTTATTTAGAAATTACACTTTTTCTACATGGTCCCCCCATTTCAGGGCACCATAATGTCTGGACACAGCAATGGTAGGTCTATTAAAGCCGCTGTCATATTTAAGACTTTGTCGCAAATCCCTTACAGGCAATGACTGCTTGAAGTCTGCCATTCATAAACATCAGCAGGTGCTGAGGGTCTTCTCTGGTGATAATCTGCCAAGCCCCTAATGCATCCATCTTCATCTCCTGCTTGTTTCAGAGGCCTTGACCCTTTGAGTTTTCTCTTCAGCAGATGGAAGGCCTGATCAGTTGGATTGAAATCGAATGACTGGCTTGGCCATTCAAGATTTTTCCATTTTTTATCTTTGAACTACTCCTGTGTATGTTTGGGACCATTAGCTTGTGTAGGATGAAGTGTCGTCCACTGAGTTTGGAGGCTTTAACTAACACTTGAACAGATCAGATGTTTCTCTACACCACAGAATTCATTGTGCGACTGCTGTCAGCAGTTCCATCATCAATGAAGAGAAGTGTGCCAGGACCTGTGGCAGCCACATATGCCTAAGCCATTATCCCCCCCACCCCCACCCCCCCCCAGCACCATGTTTAACAGATGAGGTGGTCTGCTTTGGATCTTGGGCTGTTCTTTTATGTCTCCACACTTTGCTCTTGTCATCACTCTCATGCAGGTTCATCTTTGTGTCGTCTGTCCACAAGGCATTTTCCCAGAATTCTGCAGGCTCTTTGAAGTTATTTTTCATCAACTGTCATCTGACCATCCTGTTTTTGTGGTTAACTAGTGGTTTACATCTTGTGAATTCCACCAGGTGGCAAAGCAAGAAATCGCCACAGTGAGAAAACATCATTCAGGCTCGCTGTGTTCTGAACTGAGGGAAGAAAAATGTTAAAAATAAAAATTCTTTGCCTTCTGATGCTGTTACAAAGGTGCAAAACCAAAAATAAATCACAGCAACAGCGACATAGGATGTGAGACCTTTAAATGTTTTGCGGGGAATATGTAATATGTAATATGTATTGCCTATGCAAGAAATGGATGAAGAAAAGTAGCACAAAGACATTCGCATGTTAGGATTTAAGTTTGATGATTTGCGTCGCTGCGTTGATGCATTCATTAAACATCGAAGCACGCAGACTGATTTTGTTGGAGCTGCAAGCCCACCATTAAATGTTGATAGTAAACGACGATGCTGATGTCACATATCAAAACCTGAACACACACGACACCCATATTGTTGCCGGTATGGCAATTCACGCATGCTTTGTGTTAATTTTTGACGACGTGCTCAGAGGATGCCTCAGAAGAACCCTTGGAACGTGTGGCAGCCATGATGCATGTGCATAAGCGTTCAGAGTGCGAAGTTAAAACTGGCCCCAAGGGCAGCATAGTTAGTGACTCTATAATCCTATGCTGGTAATCTCCCCCGTAATACACCTGTCATCTATTCATTTGTTTCTCCCAACCTGATAATTCCAATACCGTGATACTGGAGGTAGGGGTAGACATAAAGCATAAACCCCTTCTGTAATAGACCCCTGTCCATCATTAGGCATTATCACATTCACACCCATTTTCACTTGTCCTGGAAATTTAGCAAACAATTAGCATTTATTTGGTATTAATATCTGCATACTTTAGGTGTATTAATTTATGTGATGTGGAAACCATGGGTGTTCCAGCTGCCCCAAACCCTGACACAGACAGGCAGAGACACGAGTTTGCTACACAACACACGTTTATTCAGGTGGGAAGCATTTTTCCCTCGCTCCCCACAGCAGCACAGTACAAAACCCAAAAATAGCCCAGTCCCTTCTTCTTCTTCTCTCTCCTTGTCGTCCACCTCCATTCCTCCTCTTGGCAAGCTTTGTCCCTCTTCCTCCTGACTCCTGGCTCCCTGAATGGAGTGAGGAGGCTCCTTTTATGCTGTGCCTGGGAGTGTTCCAGGTGGCTAATTAATCAGACCTGGAATCATCCCCAGGTCCTCCTCTACAGCTCCCCTTGGCAGCCCCCATGGAACCCAACAGGGCTACACCAAACTCCAACTCACAGCATGCCCTGCAGGAATCTGTGGTGCCACAGCCACCGAGCAGAGCTGCCCTCTAGCATCCAGTGGGAGATCTCTCCCCCGGTCCTTCCGATCCAGCTGGCATCCCGACCAGGTAATGGCAGTGGTTGCCCGTCACAGTGTTTATGTAAACCAGGCTCATGAGGACAGGCACACCTACTGCACCTTATACAAGATGCAATATCATATTTAATTTCAACACTGACGCTATACCTTATGTTCTTTGTCATGTGGGAGGACATACTGGAAATTCCAGTAGTGTACAGCACTTTCACCTGGGCTCTAGAATTGTCTAACTAGCGTATCCACTAAGCAGTTGAGGCTTCAACTACTAAGGTACATCTTTACCTAAAGTACTCTTTCACTGAATTCAACAATATGCACAGATTTTCCATTGAAGCTGTGTGTTTGTACCTACCAGAATCGAGGGCTGTCAGTCATATTGTTGCCAACATACAGATGGAGCTTCAGCCACTAAGGGACATTCTTACCTATAGTGCTGTTTCACTGATGTCTCTTTGCACAGATAATCCATTAAACCTGCGTATTTGCATTTCTGCTTACCAGACTTGAGGGTTGTCAGTCATAAAGTGCCCCCTAGGCAGTTGTTAAGGTACACCCTTGCTCATAAACTGCTACTACACTATGCATAAACCCTACTGAGGATGTCTATTTCTCACCTCTACTGACCTGGCACTGAAAATGAGCCCTTAATTCACAGACCAGAAACCAAAGGCAAAACAGCAGTGAAGGCACACTGTTCTTCTATTCCTAATAGCTAAAGTGTGGTGAGGATGATTGTGCAAAATGGCTGCGGTCGCATTGTGTGGGTGAATGTTGCACATCGGTGATGTTGGAAGTAGTTTCCTATTGTCTATGTAAATTGAAAAGTACCGTATATATAAGTCGGGTCTTGAAACCAGAAAAATCGATCATAAAATTAGACCCCGACTTATACGCCCGTTCAAAAATTCAACACTTATTTTTTTTTTTTGTTTTTTACATGTTTTTGCCTCCTTCAATCTTGCATCAGTTTCTCAGACACATCGAATTCTGTTGCAACAGCGCTGTTACCAATTACTTTCGCCACTTCAATGACTTTTAATTTAGACCAGCTTCATATTTTCTTCTGATCGAACGCTCCATCGTAGATAAGGGATACTCTTACGATAAAGGTGTATGAGGGTGTGAGATACAAAAAATACAAATCAGTGCAAACGTCACTTCGGAATAGTTTGGGTATTACCGTGTGGTCACGTAGGCACAATACATAGAAAAAAAAGTCCATGTGCTATGTGGTTACTCTCTGAGGTGGGCGTTAGAAAATCGTAATCTCTTGGACCAATAACGTGAGTTTTCCACATTCGACTTATATGACCGACATTATAAAATACTGTGAAATCAAGTCCCGAGTTATCTTAAATGCAAATATATACGGTACATTATAAATGTAATTATTTATTTATTCAACATTAATTAATTAATTAATTCAATTAATTCAATAATTCAATTCTAAACTAATCTTATAAACAGAAGCATATTTAGAAATTCTACTTTATAAACACAACCTGGGCTCCAGTGCGGCAGCAGCTTTAAGATGACCTTCATTCTCCGTTGATGCCATTTCTTTGTTATAGAGCCTCGCTAGAGGTAGTCTCACGGGATCAGACAAGATTCTCAAACGAGAATCCACATCTGGGGACAACCCATTTAAAGTGTGGAGTTAATAGCCGAGAAATCTTGGGTTGAAAGGGTGTCTACCTAATACAATTGCCTCCATTTTCTTGAATCCATGCTCTCTAAACAATTGCCAGGGTATCAGGGAGAGAGCAGAAGGTATTGACGCTGAGAGATTAAAAAAAGCTAAAATTGCTGTTATCCATTCAGGAGCTCAGTCGCACAAGGTAACTGACGCTTAATAATTAATTTGCATGTTGTAATAAGCACCGTGACAGTGGAGACAAACAGACAGAAACACACATAGGCTACCACAGCTACTGGGTGCCACACGTTTGAGAAGTGTCTCTGTCTGCTACGATATCCTTCTGTCATTTTGACTGTTGCCTCACTATATGATGTAACAGAAGCCAATAAAGTTTAAAAAACATTGTAGTTTATGGATATTCTGTGTATTAAAACGCTGTGGCTATTTTGTAGTGGCATGTTTGTATATATTCAATTAGACAGTAACATTATGCTTCTTTAGTTATTCCTGTATACATGCAGTCAGAATTTAGATGTTGTGCAGCCTCATCTGTGCTTCTGCTGGTGTTATTTGGCAAATTTGTTGATTCGGGTGTTTTGAGCACTGAAATCTGCATCTCCTGTGGCTCTCCGTTATCAGCTCTCTTCACACCAGTCCTTTTAGACAGAGTGCGACACTCTTCCAATGCATATTTTGCATTTAATATTTTCATGAATATATTATAGCTGCCAATTCTTTCAAGCTTACATCGACTTCTACGTTATCGTTGTTGCACTGAACAAGAGAGAGCACAGAAAGCATGGTTCACGTTTACCATTCGTCCATTGGTGCTGTCGAATGCCAATGTTTGATATGATGCTACAGAAAGGTTTTTCCCTTGCATCAGGTTATGTTTATTTTTAAAATGAGTAAATGTGCACACGTGTCACACATTTATATGTCTAATAGGGTTTTGTTAGGAGAATATTTGAGTGTAGACAGTTTATCGCTGTCTGTCAGACCAGATTAACGAGAGCTCCTCTGATGTTTGCTGTTCAAAATCACCGGCCCTACTTTGAGCGCCACCTTCATGAGGCATTGGATTGGTTTAGAAATGTGGCACTCAGTGAGCCGTCTAATTGTTCCCACCCAGTTTTAAGTAAAATTCACTATGTTATACGTCTGACTTCGGCGAGGCTACTCTAGAGACAGACTTACTGCAGGCTTATGTCATTCTCTAATGGATAAGAGGCCCTTGTCTGTAATTTCTACCTGTGAGAGATGTCTATCCCGTGAGTGCTGAGTCAGGCAGCCGTGTTATCCCCATTCTAAAGAAACCTTTGGAAACACCAAGTAAATAATTAATATACTACTACACCATTTGAATGATTAAAATAGAAAATCAAACAAGTTACTGTGGAATAGTAATCACATCAAACAAGAATGCTAAAACAAAGTCCATTTGCTAAACCTTAACCAAGTTAAGCCATTCTAGTATTGTCAGTTCACCATTTCAGTGTATACAACAAAGCTCATATAATTCCTGCTGTGGGCTTCTCCATCATCAGAATGGCACAGAAGAAATTTAAACAAAATTCACTTCCAAATTATGAAAATTTTACATTCTCATATCACTAGGACAATTTTAAAAACTCTAGTTAAGTTCATTTAAGAGTTAATCTGACATGTAGGATATATGAGGAATTTGGTAAAAATCACAAAGAGAACATACACACTTCACACAGATGGCGGTCAGGCCAGGGTCCAAACTCCAGACTTTGCTTCATCAGCTCACGGCACCAACATGCTATCCATTATAATTCAAATTTTCTCAAACTGCGTGAATCTCATTTGAGCAGACATACAACACCGAAATGTATTTATTTATTCTTTCTAAATGTATTTTGATTGAGAAGTAACTTATAAAAACTGATTAATTCCTCCTTGGGTTATATTTAAATTGTTAAATAGTTAGAGAACAAGCATTCCTTGATGATAAAATGTACATCTCCAAAAATGAAAATGGACTAATTTCTAGTCATAGCTCCCAAAGGATTCTGAAAACAATTAGAATACATTTTTTATTGCTCATAAATAATTCAGTGAAAGTTTTGCTTAAATGAGCCATTAACTCTGCATTGTCACCATTTGCAGAGGAAAATCATCCTAAGTTCAATAGGGCAATGGTTAGCGCTGCTGCTTCATGGATCTAACATCCCGGGGCTGATCAGATGAGGTGTTTCTCCTCTCACATGCTTGTTAGGTTAGCTACGCCTGTGTAAATGTGCTCTGCAGCGGACAGGCACAGCACACTGGGCTCGTTCCTGCCTTGAACCTGATGTTGCCATCTTTGGATCCAGATCCCAGCCACCATGGAATTAGTTATAAGTTTGTTGAAGAATGTGTAGTAAGTACTTCAAATATATGGTCTTTGTCTGGTATTTGTATGAAAAGATGAATAATAAAGTAAAAATAACCATCATATAACAAAGCACAGCTTGGTGTTAAAACTGTCAAAGTAAAAATGTCCTGTACATAATAAAACATAAATATATGAACGGAACTCTCAAAGATCTGAATACTCACTCCAAAGCACAGGACTATGCAGACACTGTCAATAGTATTAATTAAATTTCACAGTAAACAGGAACTCTTTAGAAAAGGAACGTTTTCATCAGTTCAATAACACAATCACTGAATGTTCTCATAGTAAAACTCCTTCCTCCTGTATGAATTTTTGCTCATCACTATCTGCTCATAAACCTACAGACTGATTCCAACACGGTGCTCAGAGGACTTTCCGTTAATGTCTACCTTAGTTACTCCATCTCCACAGAGAAAAACTGCAACTAGATAGTCAGACAGATAGATGCAATGCAACGCATTTTATTATTGCTAATTTTTGTGATGTGCCATGTATAAGAATTAGGCAAAGTAACTGGATGGATACACAGATACTAAGACAAACAAGACACTTGTTCTTTTTTTAACGACAGAATCAGAATCAGAAAACTTTATTAATCCTGAAGGAAATTCCTTATGTTACAACTTAACAACAGACAAGGGACATGTTACACTAAGAGCAAGTATAAAGTAATCATGTAAATATAAATAAAGTATAATAAATGTAAGTATCAAACTAGAGTGCAGAGTGTTGCACCTTAAGTTAATATTGCACAATCTGAGAACAAATAAGGTTATTCTCATGTGAAGAGAAGACAATTTATTGCACAAGAACAGACAGTATGTTGCACATTTCAAGTACTTGAAAAATGTACCTGGATATCCAATAAAGAAAAAGGGTAATAGCTTAAAGTATGGGTGAGTGACCGGAAAAGGAGTTCTAGAGTCTGATGGCTGTGGGGAGGAAGGATTTTCTATAACGTTCAGTGGAGCACTTGATGCTAGTCAGTCTACTGCTAAAAATGCTCCTCTGTCCAACCACAACACTATGAAGTGGGTGATTAGCATTTTCAATAATAGACCAAAGCCTAGACAACATTCTCTGATCTGCCACAGTTTCTAAGCTGTCCAGTTTATCTCCTACCACAGAGGAAGCCTTCTGAATTAGTTTGTTTAGTCTCCTGATGTCTGCCACGTTCATGCTGCTCCCCCAGCATGCCACAGCAAAGAAAAAAGCACTGGCAACCACACTGTCATAGAACATCCGCAACATAGTGCTGCTGACACTAAAAGATCTGAGCTTGCATAGGAAATGCAGCCTACTTGGACCCTTCTTGTATATGGCCAGTGACTTCCTGGACCAGTGTAGCTTACTGCTCATATGCACCACTAGATACTTGTACTCCTCAACGATCTCCACCTCCACACCCCTAAAAGACAGGGGAGTGGCTGGAGATCAAAATCTTCTTAAATCAACTACCAGTTCTTTAGTTTTACTGGTGTTGATCTGCAGTTGACAGACAGACAGACAGACAGACAGACAGACAGACAGACAGACAGGCAGACAGGCAGACAGGCAGGCAGACAGACAGGCAGACAGACAGACAGACAGACAGACAGACAGACAGACAGACAGATAGACAGATAGATAGATAGATAGATAGATAGATAGATAGATAGATAGATAGATAGATGTTTGTAATGCACCATCTGTTGGAATGAAAATTGCAATGCAAATATCTCTGTTATATGCCATTTTCGTATGGGATTTGTAAATGCAATTTTAATTTTTGTGATGTGCCATCTGTGGAAATAACAAATGAGAAACATTTTATTGCAACAAATGTTTGTATTGTGCCATTTATTGGAATGATAGAGACATAGCAACCAGTCAGAAACACAGATACCTGTCCCGTTGTTAGGGAGGATTTTCTTAATCAACTATTGATAGATAGATAGATAGATAGATAGATAGATAGATAGATAGATAGATAGATAGATAGATAGATAGATAGATAGATAGATAGATAGATAGATAGATAGATAGATAGATAGATAGATAGATGTTTGTAATGCACCATCTGTTGGAATTACAAATGCAATTCAAATGTCTGTTATACACCTTTTGATTTGGGATTCGTAAAAGCAGTGTTAATGTTTATGATGCACCAACTGTTGAAATGTCAAATGCAATACATTTTATTCCAACAAATGTTTGTGATGTGCTATCTGTTGGAATGACAGAGACAGAAACTGGACAGACACTTATCCTTTTACTCATGTGAATTTTCTTAATCACTGATAGATGGATAGATGTTTGTGATGCACCATCTGTTGGAATAACAAATGCAATGCAAAGGTCTCAGTTAAATGCCATTTGGTATGGGATTCATAAAAGTAGTGTTAATATTTTTGATGTGCCATCTGTTGAAATGACAAATGCAATGCATTTTATTACTATAAATGGCATTTGTTGAAATGATAGAGATATACATGTTGCAACCAGACAGACACACAGACGCTTATACTTTTATTAAGATGGGTTTTTGTAATGATAGATAGATAGATAGATAGATAGATAGATAGATAGATAGATAGATAGATAGATAGATAGATAGATAGATAGATAGATAGATAGATAGATAGATAGATAGATAGATAGATAGATAGATAGATAGATAGATAGATAGATAGATAGATAGATAGATCGATTTAAAAATAAAATACAGCAAAAAGTGGAATGACAACTTGGCACACACTAGCATTCCGAGTTTAATTCAGTTTGAATCCTTTGCTCCTTGTTTCAGTACTTGATTCAGCAAATCGAATGAAACTGACGCTAATGATCAGTGATGTTCAGAAATGTGTAGGTTGAACCAAAATAATTAACTGAAACAGAACAGCTGTGTTGAGGCAAAGGTCAACCAGACTATTAAGGTGAGCTTGATGTAGTTGTAGTAGTTTAGCACCATAGCAAAAGTGAGCACAGTGACAAGACACTAGATAGCTATCCTGCGGTCCATGCCAAACAGACAGGTGTTCCCAGATGTGCCACCCAAGCTCTCCTTCAGAAGCACAAACAAACAGGCAAGGTGGAGGACCAGAAATGCAGTAGTCACAGCGAGTAGAGCAAAGGAAAAACATATCAAGCTTACTTCCCTTTGAAACTGGAAGATTCCAAGCAGCATTATCAGCTCAGAACTGGCAGAGACCACTGGGACACGGGTTCAGCAATTTACAGTCTGGAGACGTCTTACCAGAAGTGGTCCTCATGGAAGTGCCAATCCATTGAAGAAATAAACACAAATGCCTCAGCACACACAAAAACACAATGACTAGGGTGTAGAAAAATGGCAGCAAGTACCCTGAACCGATGAGTCAAATTTTAACATTTTTGCTCTAACAGAAGGCATTTCATCTGCCAGAGTGGTAGAGAATGGTACATCGATGAATGTTTAAAGGCAATGGTGAAGCACACTGGAGGCTTCCTGCTGGCTTGTGACTGTATTTCCTCAAACAGAGTTGGTGGTTTGACCAAAAGTGATGGGCTTCTCACGGTACAAGTACAGGCAGATTCTTCTCCATCTTGAAATGCCATCAGGGAGGAGTGTGATCAGGGTCAACTTTATTCTGCAGCATGACAATGACCCCAAGCACATGGCCAAAATCATAAACTACTGTATCTGCAGCTAAAAGAGGAACAGGGAGTCCTTCATTAAAATAAGCAAAGTCTGCAGTGACACTGAGACACGTTCTCCAAGAGGCTTGGAACAGCTGAGCACACAAAGACCTTCAGAAACTGCAAAACATTGGAGAAGCCTACGGCTGGTCACACTAAATATTGATTTCATTTATATTTGTATTCCTGCATAATGCACTTTCTAAGAATTTTATTGATTAATAAAAACTATTCCTGGCATTAGTTTTCAAAGCATTCCTGTTTTGCAGTACTTTTTCATGAGTATTTAAGATCTCTGCTTAGTACTATATAAAGAAAATTAGAGAAGAGCTGCATTGTCGTGCAACTGCAGAGAAACAAAAAAAGTTAAAAATGTTAATTCCATACTGAAAAGGATCAGCATGTAAATAATCTTTAACTTTTTTCATTTATATATACAGCACACCAATCAGCACAACATTAAAATCACTGCCAGGTAAAGTGAATAACTTTGATTATCTCATTCCAATGACACCCGTCAATGGGTGGGATATGTTAGTCAGGGAGTGAACAGTCAGTTCTTGAAGGTGATGTGTTGGAAGCAAGAAAAATGGGCAAGCGTAAGGGTCTGAGCGACTTTTGACAAGGGCCAAGTTATAATGGCCTCACAACTGGGTCAGGGCTTCTCCAAAATGGCAGGTCTTGTGGGGTGTTTTTGTTATGAAGTGGTTAGTACCTACCAAAAGTGGTCCAAGGGAGGACAAACAATGAACCAGTGAAAGTGCTATGGGCACCCAAGGCTTATTGATACACTTGGTGAGCAAAGGCTAGCCCATCTATTCTATCCATTAATCTAGCTGGTTTGTTTCAACACATCTTCAATTTTTCACTTTCATGATTAAATTGCCCATTAATTCATCTCAGTCACACGCACTCTTCATTTTCTAGTGGCAACTTACTGAGCTGGACTGACCAGGCCACGCCAGTCTTAGAAGCTTCTTCTGACTTACCTATTTCTGTCAAGAGATCTAATCCCTACATGATGTCTTTCCCCTGGGGATTTACCAAGTAGGCACGACCTGGTATAACTCTTGAGTGTATTCTAACTACCTGCCCAAAAACCACCTCAACTAGCTCTTCTCGATCTGTAGAAGCAGTGGTTTCTCCTGTTATGGTATGGTCCTTGATTGTTTAGTTTTTCAAAAACACCCTAGTTTTGGGCAACTTGTTGGGTAAGTAGAGTTAACATTTCCTAATGAACTCTTTTCAATTCCCCAACATGGAAGAATAAAAAGGTCTACAACCTGTGAATTAGGAAAAGCAGGTGTGGAATTAACCCAGCTACAGACAGACACAGGACACACAGAAGTCCCAAAACACATGCTTTGATTTCTTCTTCTGTCCTCCACCAATCAGGTGCAACAATAAAGTCAGTCCTTATCCCTCTTTGTCTCTTTTCTTTCATTCGCCATCACTCCTCTCCCACAAGCTCTGTCCTCTGCCTCTCGACTTCCAGCTCCCCTGCAGTCCTTTATACAGTATATGGTCCAACCAGGAGTTGCTTCTTCTCTTCCATCCACGTGACTTGTTAGCACTGCAGATGAAGAAAACTATTTTTCTTCAGCCTGGAAGTACTTCTGAATTTCCGTCCTTGTGATTTTGTAGTACTTCTAGGCTATGAGAGCACTATGACTCTCCAGGTCCTTCCACAACAGCCCCTGGTGTCACCCAACAGGGCTGATATACCAAACTCCAAGTCCCAGGATGCCCTGAGGGAATCCGGGGCACTGCTACTCTGCAGGGGAGCTGCCATCTACCGTCTTGGTGGAGGCAGTGTTCTAAAAAAGCTGCCTTCCCCCATCCTTCCATACCAGGGGCATCTCGGCCGGGTTGAGCTTACACGTGGTAGGAGATCCTGAATCTGCACAGTGCTCACACCATGATTGTACCTTGTCTGCTTTAAACCGGTTTTAATTTTTCTTCTTGAAGTTTATTAATTAACTTGAATAATTTTCTCTTTAGTGTATGTATTAATCTATTCATATCCAATATGTCATTATTATTTCAAACCACAGACTATATTTCGTTTCAAGTTAATGTGAACAGTAATACAAAAGAATACATATCCATTACCAGGCCCATCTATCTATTCATTATGAAGCCCACTAAACACATTTACTTATTTTATACATTGAGATTCAGTTGGTTACATTTGTTTTGGTTTTCCAGTTGCTCGTGGATACACAGTTTTCTGAACATGACAAGGCTGTTAGTGCCACGGGTGGTACTACATACCTGGCAAGAACTTGGATGGTGATCCTCAGATGCGGATCTGGTGTGACACCAGACTAGGTGACCATTAATTAAAAATTGAAGGTGCAATTTCAGATAATCCCACAAATCTAGTATGACCCGTAGGGAGCATAACAGCACCCCCAATCCCAGACACAAGTACACAGATTATTTTCACGATACCTTCACAGTGTCAGTAGTGAGACTTGAACCCACAACCTCAAGGGTTTGAAGTCCATAGTCTTAACACAGTACACCCCACTGCCTGCCCAAATCCAACTTTTGGTTGGGAGATGCCACCAGAGTCTATCCTGGCAATGGCAGGTACGAGGCAGGACATCAAACATGCATGGGGCATCAACGAGAAACTGTGACAGGTAAAGGACAAAAGAAATATGAATAATTAGAGCAAGTCTAGCTGAAGACATCTGGATTGACAATGGCTGTTCGGTAATCTTCACGATTACCGCTGAGTTGAGCGCCATCATCCCAGTGGTTTTTGCCTTTCAACTCAGGATGTGTATCGAGGTTTAACTACACACATCCTGTTGTCGGGAGGATTCTGCACATGTGCCTCAGTTTCCTGCGATTTGCTCAACACAGCTTGCTTGTTGTTTTGCAAATCTAACTTCAGAAAATGAGGACGTGTAAACACAGAAATTGGTGATAAAATGTAAAATCCTTCTCTTCTAGGTAACAGAACAAATCACGGCACACAAAACCTGTTTATTCCTTCCACTAAAGAAAAATGAATTAAATATGACAACACCAAATCTAGATTCTAGTGAATTTTAGTCCTGTCTCTTAGTAAGCACCCAACAAAAATGAAATGGACTCAGCATCTCTGCTGTGGGTCAGCTCTCTGTTGTCTACGTTGCTTTTAGCTTCCTCCTTTAATCTGAATAGAAGCAGTTACTGTAATGTGAGTCCCGTGATGTACTAACTTCACATTTTGGTCCTGGTTTCTGCGCAGAGCACATTGCAGCCTGGGTAAATGAGTCTCTTAGCCACAATTTGGATACGTCAAAAAATGAGTGGTAGACATATCTTTTTTTGGGTTCATTCTTTTATTCCATTCAATGGTTCAGCCCAATAACCCTGAAATAAATGAAGCAGGTTCAAAAACAGATAGATGGATTATTTACTCCTTGTAACCATCTTTCCAATATATTGTTAAAACTGTCACTTTAAGATATTTAAGGCGTCTGTGGGCCACTTGGTACAATGTGCAGTCATACGTTAAAAGTAAGTACACCCCATAGAAATGGTGGACTTTTTCAACATATTTGAACAGGGAAGCAGTAGATCTTCATGCAAACGGTGCCTACAGATAAAGGTGATATCTCTACATATATAAAATCCAACGTCTGTCTGTCTGTCTGTCTGCCTGTCTGTCTGTCTGTCTGTCTGTCTGTCTGCCTGTCTGTCCGCTATTCACATGAGGAAAGGTTTTTTTTCTATAATTTGCTTGAACACACCCTTAGCAGGGTCCTGGAGGGTGCATGGGAGTTCGCCCAACCAGTCTACATGTGTTTTGTGGACTTGGAAAAGGCGTTCGACCGTGTCCCTCGGGGAATCCTGTGGGGGGTGCTCCGGGAGTATGGGGTACTGGACCCCCTGATAAGGGCTGTTCAGTCCCTGTACGATCGGTGTCAGAGCTTGGTCCGCATTGACGGCAGTAAGTCGAGCCCGTTTCCAGTGAGAGTTGGACTCCGCTAGGGCTGCCCTTTGTCACCGATTCTGTTCAGAACTTTTATGGACAGAATTTCTAGGCGCAGCCAGGGTGTTGAGGGGTTCCGGTTTGGTGGTCTCAGGATTGGGTCACTGCTTTTTGCAGATGATGTTGTCCTGTTTGCTTCATCAGGCTGTGATCTTCAGCTCTCTCTGGATCGGTTTGCAGCCGAGTGTGAAGCGGCTGGGATGGGAATCAGCACCTCCAAATCCGAGACCATGGTCCTCAGCTGGAAAAGGGTGGAGTGCCCTCTCAGGGTTGGGAGCGAGATCCTGCCCCAAGTGGAGGAGTTCAAGTATCTCGGGGTCTTGTTCACGACTGAGGGAAGAATGGAGCGTGAGATCGACAGGCGGATTGATGCGGGCTCTGCATCGATCTGTCGTGGTGAAAAAGGAGCTGAGCCACAAGGCAAAGCTCTCAATTTACCAGTCGATCTATGATCCTACCCTCACCTATGGTCATGAGCTATGGGTAGTGACCGAAAGAACGAGATCGCAAATACAAGCGGCTGAAATGAGTTTCCTCCGCAGGGTGTCTGGGCTCTCCCTTAAAGATAGGGTGAGAAGCTCAGTCATCCGGGAGGGGCTCAGAGTAGAGCCGCTGTTCCTCCGCTTCGAGAGGAGTCAGATGAGGTGGCTCGGGCATCTGATCAGGATGCCTCCTGGACGCCTCCCTGGTGAGGTGTTCCGGGCATTTCCAACTGGGAGGAGGCCCCGGGGAAGACACAGGACACGCTGGAGGGACTATGTCTCCCGCCTGGCCTGGGAACGCCTTGGGATTCTCCCATAAGATCTAGAAGAAGTGGCTGGAGAGAGGGAAGTCTGGGCATCTCTGCTCAAGCTACTGCCCCCACGACCCGACCTCGGATAAGCGGAAGAGGATGGATGGATGGAATTTGCTTGAACATTCCGGTTGATTTTGCAATTTCTCTCATTGTGCTATGTATTTTAGTTCTCTTGCGGTACTGATTTATTTGCACGAATCCAAGAGACACGCAGCGGGCCGAGGGGAGGGGGGTGAAGCCCTCCTCACTCACATGCCAGCCTCGGAGCGTTCCTTACCTCAGCTTAGTTAGCGAATGAGAGAACTACTTCATGGATTTAGATTGAGTTTTTTTTCTAGAATTTGCTTGAACATTGTGGTTGATTTTGCGACTTCTCTCATCACGCTTAGTATCATAGTTCACTTGCAGGAGTGATATATTTGCGCTAATCCGAGGCTGAGGCTGTGGGCCGAGAGGAGGGGGAAGCGTGATGTCAGGAGTGGGGAGCCTGGCAGGGCCTTCCTCACTGTTTGTTTCACTGCTACACGGAGGGAGTAGTACTTAATAAGAATAAATGACACATTAAAAACTGACAAGGTGTATTCATTCTCACAATCTAAATGAACAAAAATGCAGATTTGTCATGTGGAAAAGTAAGTCCACCCCTGAAATGATCACACTTCAAATTCCGTGAATTAGAATCAGGTGTTGCAGATGAGGTGCCAATGATTAGGACCTCCTTAGGGAGTATGCAGATGAACCCCATCTTACTTAACTCTTTTAGGCCTAATTATTTTTACTTTCTTTTGTCCCAGGGCTGAATATTTTTCCTCAAAACTCAGTTTTCCAAAAAGCACACAAAGCAATGGTTTCATGCATAAATCAACATAAAATACTTATTTACAACAAATGGCACTCTTTTTTAGGTTCCAGGAGCCCCTAAAATAGGCATATTCACATACTTATTACATACGTGTTTGTCCCATCACCAATAAGCCGAAAGGCACTTTCTAGTAAAAAAGTAGTCGAGCGGCTGCTAATCTGTTGTGTCCACCAGCTGGACACGTCGTTCAGTGAAATCCAGTTGCCAGCTCGTCTCCCACAGATCGATGTCTGTGTAGTCCTCCCAAGGCAAATGTTTTCGTAGGCGTGTCAGCTTCATGAAGTGTGTCCAGTACTACGATTAGCTGGGGACCGGTCAGCTGATGCAAGCACCTGACTTTCGTTTTTGATCTCCAGATCAAGTGTATCAAAATCGGAGTTTGATAAGTCAGAGTCCAATTCAGCAATAATATGCAAAACAAAATAAATAATAAGCACAGAGTATTTTGCTTTGTGCACTTGCGTCGCACTCTCCCCGGATGTCGATGCCATTCTAGACGTTGCTTACTCTACGCTACTCAAGTCAATGAGTCTAAGAGTCCTCTGAGCAAAGAGGGTCTACCTATAACATAACGGTGAGTTTTATCAACATTTACAGCTTTCTTTCGCCCTCTGCACCTGATATCCATTCTCAACCCCTTGACGACAAAAGTCGACATCCACCCTAAAAGAGTTAAACCACGGATATCGAGGGTCAGGTGTTCTTTTTGCTATTCACATGTGTGGTGTCATCATTTCTTTACACAGCCAGTTTTTCACATTTGATTTCATATCATACAACTAAATACTGCTTCACTAAAAATCTTAGTTCAGAAAACACCGCAGTACTCAGACATACCACTGTTATCTTTTGTGTTGAAAGGAGAGTAAATTATTATGTAGGCTGAGAGGGGTTCCTAAACTTTCATATGACTCTATATATTGTTGCAGGTGGCTGGGGGTGGCGACCCAGCCGGGACGCCCAGGAGGACCGGAAGAGGGCTTACGCCCTCTTCAGACCAACATGGGGGCGACTGCCCTTGTTTCTTTGGGGGCCCGTGGTCACCGCCAGGGGGCGCCCGGATGCCTTGGCAGCCCTGGACCGCAGCACTTCTGCCACACCAGGAAATGCTGGGGGGAAGAGAAGCAGGGACACCCGGAGTGCTTCTGGGGATGCAGCCGGCATTTCTGCCACACTGGGGCGTGTCGGTGGAAGATTGCCGGAACACACCTGGAGCACATCCGGGTGGATATAAAAGGAGCCGCCTCCCTTCATGGAATGGCTAGAGTCGGGTGGAAGAGGACGAGGTCTCTGGAGGAGGCAAGGAGGCGGCCTGAAGAGAGGAAAGGCATTGTGTTGGCCAGGACTTTGGGGGGTTTGAGTGCACTTATCATTGTAAATAGAAATGTATAATAAAAGTGTGTTGGGTGACATGAACGTGTCTGCCTGTCTGTGTCCGGTTACTACTATATATATATATATATATATATATATATATATATATATATATATATATATATATATATATATATATATATATATATATATATATATATATATATGTATGTATGTATGTATGTATGTTGCTAATGTGCTCTGCTTATGGTACCTGCCAGAAAGATTCATCCCTCTACAAAAGTTACACCTAAAGTGCGTTGATTCTATTTCCAATACATTCAGTCAATAGTCAAGCAAAAATAATTACAATATTTAAGTTAATTTCATTATTCCGTGATATCAAAAGATTGTGAATTTCTTTTGCTTAAAGAATAAGTAAAACATTTCTCCTTGTGCGGATTTGCAGAAATGACTTTTATTAGATCTTGCAATTTTTAATTCCTGGTTTGACTTCAGCTCATTGAAAACCTAGTGGACGGTAGAAATAACAGTAATGAAAACAAGCTCTTATATTACACTAGCTGTGTAAGCCCGTGCTGTAAAAAGCCTGGGGTCCTAGAAACTATTGAAATCATCAGGAAAAAAAATTGAAATGTAGAGATGTCAGGTAATCGAAAGGAACTACTCTGGGCATCTCTCTCCTAGGAGGTTTCCTTTTGCCAAAGTGGTGGCATCGCTTGTGTATCCTCGGAGGTGGAGCCATTACCCCGACTTCACTTCTCACTTCCGGGCTGGAAAGACAGACACACACATTTCCACGCGTAGACATTTATATATAAGATGGGTGTAGCCAAAACTGTTAAGTACATTATGATAAGACTAGTCATTTAGCCCGTTACAATAACAGGCGCTAGAACAGTAGTGCATAAACATTAGTAGGAACAGTCTATATTAAATGGCAAGGGACTTTGACCTCATTCTTTTTGTTGGCCGTATTTTTCTTTCTTTCAGCCTTTCTTTCGTTGATGTTTACTTGCTGAGCTGACCGTTCTTCATGGGCTGCCGCCGTGTATTGTGTGTCTTTAATTTTCTGTGACAGTAATACTGTCTTGTACGGCTCTATTCAATAAGGGCGCATAGATAATTTAGTTCAAATGGCTCTGGAATATGTGAAGAGCAACAGGTGCAGATCTTTATTTACACGTGCCTTTATTCGCTGCGCCCAATTGAGGTCGTCCTTTTGAGGCTCGCCTTTTTGTGTGCGCCCTTATTGAAGGATACCGTCTTGTATGTCCGCTGGCTTGTACGTCCGTAATATACGTCCGTACGTCTGTAATATACCTTTAATTTTCTCTGGCGGTAATACAGGCGTGCGTGTCGGTAATATGTCTTTAATCTCCTCTGACAGTAATACTGGCTTGTATGTGGCTGTAATATGCATCACTGTATTGTGTACCTTTAATTTCCTCTTGCAGTAATACTGGGTTGTATTTCCGTAAAACGCCTCTAACTTTCTCTGACAGTAATATCGCACGTCGCACCGTGCCCTGCGCATGCGCACTTCACCAAAAGACACCCACACACGGACACCTGGACGCACAAAGGGATTTTATATATATAGATAAGCACACTATGGGTCATAATATAACAGTTGACTATCTGCTACTCAAGATGGCTGCATTAGAGGCTTGGTAGAGCATCATCAGAGAAGATTCTCAGCACCTGGTGATGTCTATGAATCACAGACTTCAAGCAGTCATTGGATGTGAGGGATATGCGACAAAGTCCTAAATATAACAACAGCTTTAATAGACCTGCCATTGCTGTGTCCAAAACATTATGGTGCTCTGAAATGGAGGGACCATGTATATTAAAAGGTGTTGTCATTTCTACACGGGGTGACTGAAATGTTTGCATATTCCCTTCAATGAAAGTCTGCAATGTCCACTTTAATCCTGGTGTCTGAATTGTTTGATTTGTAATTTTAAACTGTGGAGCAGAGGCGGAAATCAGAACAAATGGGTCTTTGTCCCAAACATTATGGAGGACACTCTAACTACCTATATGCACTGTTTGCATGGAGATCTACTTACTGTCGGCCTGTTCAAATAGGTTGAAAAAGTCAACAGTTTCCATGGGGTTGATTTACTTTTTCACGTGACTGTATATGTTAGATATGCACATGTAGTTACTTTGATATTTGAAAAGATTTTAAACAAGTGGGCCCTTCAGAAACACGTCATGACGTAACGCTAATGAGCCTGACACTGAGTGCCTAATACTTTTAAATGAAATACCAGACCATACTCGGTGTTTTCTGAAATATGATGACATATCATTTTCATTTTATTTCACACAACCTATTTCATTTCTCTTCAAGCTACTCTGCATTAATGTGACCTGAACACATTATAGCATACACTTTTCCCGAATGCATATTTCATCTGTCAGGAAACAGGCGTGGAGCGTCCGTGAACGCAGGGGTGAGTGGGTGGTCACATTTTGCTTATTAGTGAAATCACACACGCTATAATCTGTCCACCTCAAAGGTGTAGCTGTCTTGCCGAATCGATTTGAATATAATGACACGCAGGGCAAAATCAATCTGTTTGTTGTCAGCATTCATCCTTTCTTCAGAGGATGTAAGGAATTAGAAATAAAGACACAGAGAGGAGTCAATAGCATCAAGAACCTCCATGCATGCGCAGCGGGCAGACTTTCACGTTAATTTTTTACGCGTGTCGTCAGTGAAATGACTGTTACCTCTTGTCTTCACAGTAATTTGACTTTCTTCTTCTACTGTGGACCGTATTTAGCACCTTTTTATTGAGTTGGAAATGCAGCAGCACTGTTGGGCAGGTAGTTCTTTTAGTAGATGTTAAATCAGATAGAATCGTTCTGACCTATAAAGTAACACTTTTTAAGCGTCTCCTTCTAATCCACAATATTAACTATTACTGAGAGGTTAGTGGGGCAGAAAAATACAGAAATGCTGCAGTAGGAAGGAAATTAGAAATGGTGGGCTAAACAGTGGCAATGGCACCAAGCTAATACATAAGTGACTACTGTACGTAAAAGGAGTACTGCCTAGGCCAAATAAGAAACGGCATGACTTTGGTGAGAAAGGAGGGCAAGAGAGTGGTGGCAGCTCCGCCAGACTGAAAAAAACGGGTAAGGATTAAACTGGAAGGCAGGAAGGATGTGGCAGGCAGCAGCTCTTCACACTTTTTTGTGATACAGCTTTCGTTACTGGGAACTTCAAGGTGGCATACTGGCTAATGCTGCCATCTCACAGATCTGTGCTTTCAGCTTTTCACTGTCCATTGTGGGGTGCGTACATTTGCTAGGTGCCTATGAGGGGTTTCTTCTAGAATAAAAAAGATGTACAGATGATGTTAATTTATAATTCCATCGGCCCTGTATGAACGTGAGTGTGGGTTTTGTTCATTAGTGCCACCCTTTCTAGGGGTGCTTCCTGCTTTGTATCCAGTGCTGCTTAGATTGGCATTCCACCACAAGCCTTCATGGATATACTTGATTGTTCTAGCACAGAACTGAACATCCCCTTTAGCCCAATTAGATTAAGTTGTAGTTAAAAATTGACAAATAAATGCCTCTCCCTATTCCACGACATAAACTACTACAGGGAGATTAGGGCACATAAAAAATAATAGCCCAAAGTGAGAATATTATTACAGTAATCCCTCACTACTTCGCGGTTCACTTTTCACGACTTTGCAGATTTTATATGTAAGCATATCTAAATATATAACGCGGATTTTTCGCTGCTTTGCGGGTTTCTGCGGACAATGGGTCTTTTTATTTCTGGTACTTGCTTCCTCAGTTGGTTTGCCCAGTTGATTTCATACGAGATGCTATTGGCGGATGGCTGAGAAGCTACCCAATCAGAGCATGCAGTTAAGTTCCTGTGTGCTGCTGATTGGCTCAGCGATGGAGTGCTGCATTAACCAGGAAGTCTCATCTCACTCATTCAGCATTAACGTGCTACTGCTTCAGGGGCCGTGTCCAAGCGCCAACAGAAGATGCAAATGATTGCAGAAAAGGTAAAAGTTTTGGATATGTTGAAGGAAGGGAACAGCTACACCGCTGCAGGACACCATTACAGCATCAATGAGTCCACGATTCTTTTTATTTAAAAAGGAGGAAAAGCATATAAGATCTACGGCCACAGTGTCCTTTAACCAGGGCGCAAAACAAGTTGCAAGTGGACGTGATAAGGCAGTAGTCTGGATGGAATCTGCTTTAGGAATCTTTTCAACAAGGTCGACGACGTCATGACCGCCTACAAGCTGCTACGTGTACTTCGCTATACAGTAAGGGTAAACTTATCTACCGATTTCATATTGCTTAGCAGTTGTCCCTGTTATTAATAGAGTAAAGGGTGGGTTGTAAACAATACAGGGAGGTTTTAAAACCGTCCAAATACACGTTAAATAATTAAATAAATATGGTGTCCCTACTTCGTGGAAATTCAGTTATCGCGGTCGGCCTTGGAACCTATCTCCCGCGATAAGTGAGAGATTACTGTATTATTATTATTATTATTATTATTATTATTATTATACCCTCCTCCCAGGGATCTGTGGTATGCTGGTGCAGTTGCTAAAGCTCAACAAGACGTCTCAAGCTTTGAATTCAACTCATTATTCAACTGAGGACTCGTCAAAGAATGTGAACTGTGATGAGGAGTGCGATCTTCTGGATCTCTTTTGCACCGACTCTACATGGGAGCTTGTCCAGCTGCTCTTAGAACCCAGTCTTGATGGTTCCCAGTGTGCCAACAACTACTTGCGGACTACTGGTGGACTACATGACTGCTGGAGCCACTCTTGTCCTCATGTTCCACATTCGTCTGACTTCAATCTCTAGGTCTTTCTATTTGGTGATCTTCTCTGCCTCTTTGCTCAGGATGTTGCTGTCATATGGGATCGTCACATCGATGAAAACACACTGCATATTGGCAGTGATGGTACGGTCTGTGGGAACAGCCTTATCCCACATAATGACACAATCTCTGATGTGAACAACCACGACTGGTTTATACTTGTATCACTTGTCTGTCGTCGTATCACCCAGCTGTTGACATAATGCCCAGTGCAGGTACATACTGACCTTGTTGTGACACTCAAGATATTCCTTTGGGGCCAGTACACAGTATACAGACACTATGTACTCAAATGTGGCACTTGGTGCCACGGCCCACCTGCCAAGTTGTTTTGCCTGCCTAAGGTAAAGTCATCCCTGATGGAGGATCGCAAGAATCCATTTTTCCCTACAAGGTTTTTTTTTTTGGGAGTTTTTCCTTGTCTTCTTAGAGAGTCAAGGCTGGGGGGCTGTCAAAACGCAGGGCCTGTTAAAGCCCATTGCGGCACTTCCTGTGTGATTTTGGGCTATACAAAAATAAACTGTATTGTATGTGGCTGATGGTCTTCACAGCTTCACTACATAGATGCCATTTGCTGTTGACCGATGTTACTTGTGATATACTTCTGGTGGTACCAAGTATTCAATGCCTGATCTTGTGCAGCTGTGATAAGGCTTTTAGTTCCCCCCTCTTGAGACCTACATTTTGAAGCCATGCGTGCATCAGGTCCTTGTCCTTATTATTATTATTATTATTACTCCATATTTAGCTTCAATACAGTATCTTTGCCTGATTCCAAAAGTTGAAATCCAGTGTGGTGGCCGAGGAAAGAGGGGTCGATAAATCAAGAAAAATTTGGGGTGCCAACATGCCTCAGCTGGTTTAGTAACAGTTGTTTTCAAACAAAATAATGCACGATGGCATGAAAGCCACAACAAAGCAATTGCAAAAGTAGTCTCGATCATCAGACTTTTTGCAGGTGACATCATTTCTAGTAAGGAGGGTCTCACTCTGGCTCGTCTCCTTCGTCAAAGACACTTTCATTTGGGCGGTCATCATTTTAAAGCCCCTGGACCAGTAGGGGTGGGGCTAATTGTTTTCTCTGGGCTGTGGAAGAAGAATATGACAAGGTTGTTAGTAGCAGCACCACCTCTTGACCACGTGTGGAACTACATATCTGGGACGAACTTGGGTGGTGATCCTCAGATGCGCATACGTGACATCAGATTAGGTGATCGTTAATTAAAAAATTCTTAATCCTACAAATCTGGTGTGACCTGTAGGGGTCATAACAGCACCCCAAATTTCAGACACAAGTACACAGATTATTTTCGCAATACCTTCAAAAAAACTCTTCACAACCCACAATACAATTCCCTTGTTTTTCTTATCTCTTCTACTAATTGCCAGGTAAGGGTTGTCCTCCTTTCTTGACTCTATCTGACCTGGTTGAGGAGAAGAGGCTACTTTTATTTTGGACCACAAAGTATTTTCGGTACAACAGCAGAACACCCAGGAAGCCCTTCTGGGGTCAGGCAGGACCTTCCCAACTGGCAGAGGTCATCTCCCAGCATATCCTGCAGGGATGCTCAACAGAACTACAGCTCCCATGTTTCCCTGGTGGTGGGAACTCCTTCATGGGGATACTGCAACCCAGCAAGAAACCCAGCTGGGTTTCCATTCAGTTCTCATCCTCCACCATTACAATGTGCTTCTCCCCCTCTCTTTAGGACCAAATCATAGGCATAGACTCATAGGTTATGAGTTCTGGTGACTTTAATTTTTTTTTAATTTTAAATCATGAACATAGCAGTTCGGTTCCCTTGTGTGTAACACTGATCAAGTCACTTAGGCTCTCTGGACTTAGGTTGTAAAAAAATAAATAAAAATGCAAACACATAAACAATTATACTGAATCTCTGAACCTTTAAAGGACTTCAGATTAGTCTTTAATATCTCTGTCTTCTTGTTCTCCTTGGTGCCTTTGGTTGTTGTCTTCTAGTCCAAGTAGTGGTCCTAAAGGTCTTGTGTTTTACAGGACACTACCCTAGATGATTCCAGCAGAATTGTTGTCTAGGTCTTGAGAATTAAGTTTCAGTTTGAACCATTTGGATTTCTTGAAAATTAAGTAATGAGAGGATTCCAGCCAAGAGCTCGATGCTGCCACCCAATGACTCTGGGGAGGCTGTCTCCTTCTGTTCTTCTGTTATTATGGTCTCCAGGCCAGGAAAGGTTCCAGCATCCAACCCAGCTGGGATGCCATTCAGTCACACATCCTCCACCTTTACAATGAGCTTTGTCGCTTATCTTTAGGTTCAAATCATAGACATGGACTTGTAGGCTGGGTGCTCTGGTGACTCACCCTTTGGATAATTAAACCCTGAAAGTAGAAGTTCAGTCCCCATGTGTGTAACCCTGATCGTCACTTAGCATCCTTGGGCTCAGATTGTAAAAATTATGCATGTAAACAACTACACTGGATCTCCGTACTTTTAAAGGATCCAGGATTAGTCTTTGATTGCTCTGTCTTCTTATTCTCTATTTTTTGGTTGTTGATTCTGGTTCAGGTATAGGCTTTGTGTTTTAGAGGACACTACCCTAGATGTTTCCAGAAGAATTGTTACCCAGGTTTTGGGATATTTCAATCTGAACCATTATGATTTTTCCGAAAATTAAGTGATGGGAGGATTCTAGCAGAGAGCAGAATTCTGCCACCCAGTGTTGGGATCTGGAAAAGTTGCCCCAAATTTTTCGCCCCTCATACAATTTCACCCCTCACATATCAAAATAGCATTCCATGGATCTAGAGTTACTTTGTCAGCACTGTTGCTCAATTTAATGAGTCCGAACACAGTATGGCTCTTACGTTGCGCGCGTTTGCTGTTTTCGCCGCCTGACTACCTGTGCTGCATCGCGGTGCTAAAGAACAAGCAGCGTGTCGCAGACAGTGCAATATCAATATATACGTCACCACGCCACAATGTATAATATTATAAAAATTTACAATGGCAAAGAGAGTTCCGTCAATAAGAGGCAAAAGAAAACTGGTAGATGATGACAACCACATTTACGTGTTTTCAAAGGGAATGGTAAATGAACAACATGGAATCTGGTTTGTGAAAAACGTTTCCACCTGCAAAGGGCGTCTTTACTTTTTTGGCAATTTTAACATGTGCATTTATTAAACCAAAATAAATTACAAGTTATAAAAAAATTAGGTGCATTATTTACATCTCTGTAACCTACTTATTGTCTACAGGGGGCAAATTGCGTAAGGTGAAATGTGGTGGGGGGCGAAATGTAAGGCACTAAATGTGGGAGGTGAATTTTTTGGGGTGAAATGTGAGGGGCGACTTTTCCATTAACCCCCAGGGTTATGGGGGAATACATTGCCCTGGGAGGTAGTCTCCATTTGTCCTTTCATTATTATGGATTCCTGGACAGAAAAGGTACCAGGAACCAAGCTGGCAAGATGCCTGTACATCCGTGTACATCCATTATAAAGGCCGGGTAAGGAATCACCCAACAATGATGGCCAACCCACGTCACCTGTGACACAGGATCTCTATAAAGTGTGGAACTACATGTGAGTGCAATTGCTGAAGACTCTTTCTTTCTTTCTTTCTTTCTTTCAACCTCCAAGCTGAAGCAAAATGTCTTATTGGGAATTTCTTCAGTGGCAAAGATGAACCTTAGTCCAGTGAAGGCTTTTCTTTCTTTCTTTCTTTCTTTCTTTCTTTCTTTCTTTCTTTCTTTCTTTCTTTCTTTCTTTCTTTCTTTCTTTCTTTCTTTCTTTCTTTCTTTCTTTCTTTCAACCTCCCAGCTGAAGCAAAATGTGTTATGAACCTGAGTCCAGTGAAGGATTTTTTGATGGAACCTGAGGATACTGAAGTCATGCATCCACTCCATCTACAGCTTAGACAGTGTTGTGGGTAAAGAGCTCTACAGACTATGTGTACTGGCACGTTACTGGGAACCACTGAGCACAACACCAGAGAAAACCAGGAAAAGCAGACTTGGGGGGCCACAGACACCGGGGCCAGCTTGGTGGAACTTATATAGACCACCATTGAACAAAAGATCTGGAGATTTGCAAAGGTGTGTGCTGCATGGCATCATCGCTGTTAATGTCTCACTGATTGATCCTTCAGTCACGGACAAATGTCCTTTCTGTGGAGAGAGAGAGAGAGACAGAGAGTGAGAGAGACAGAGAGTGAGAGAGAGAGAGACAGAGAGTGAGAGAGACCGAGAGTGAGAGAGAGAGAGAGAGACAGAGAGTGAGAGAGACAGAGAGTGAGAGACAGAGAGTGAGAGAGACAGAGAGTGAGAGAGAGAGAGACAGAGAGTGAGAGAGACAGAGAGTGAGAGAGACAGAGAGTGAGAGAGAGTGAGAGAGACAGAGAGTGAGAGAGAGAGAGAGAGAGAGACAGAGAGTGAGAGAGACAGAGAGTGAGAGAGAGAGAGAGAGAGTGAGAGCGAGACAGAGAGTGAGAGAGAGAGAGAGAGAGTGTGTGTGTTTTCCACTGTTTTCTCTTCTGTTCTAGACTTTGGCCTCTTTTAAATGTTCTTACCTCTAGTGTTGGAATTTAAATTCTAAAGAACGACTACAAATGTGAATTCTTTAAAGGAAAAATGGAGTGTGCATGAGGCAATATGTAAAGTTGAAGATGATGAATTGATTTTTCTTATTTGACATCTGAATTAAGTATTTTTTTGGTGGGGAGGGTGAGTTGGGGTGCTCTTTGTTTGTTTTACTTTAGTTACTGTAAATGACTTGTTGAGTATTGATTAATAAAGTTCAATTCTTTCTTTCTTTCTTTCTTTCTTTCTTTCTTTCTTTCTTTCTTTCTTTCTTTCTTTCTTTCTTTCTTTCTTTCTTTCTGCCACTGTTACCATTCTTCCCCTCTTCACAGTGTCACCTGAAGTACAAACGTATGTCTGCTCCGTGCCAGTGGGAGTCAGAGGAAGCCGACCCTACAGACTGCAGGTGAGGAAATGACACCACAGCTGCAGCACAGATACTCATCTCGGGCCCTGAGGCTTCCTGTCTTTGCTCCCCGCTCTCTCTCACGTTCTTCCAGTAGAGTCGAAGTTCAAAGCAGCTTTGCAAATCTAAAGATATGTTGTGTGTAATAAAGCAGCGTAAAACTGCATCGTGACTGTTCCGTCTGAACTGATAACTGCAAGCAAATGTAAATTAGACCGTGGATTTCATGATGATGCGAGGTCCCATTCCAACTCCTAAACTGCTCAGGTTTTGCTTTGTGCAGTTTGCTTGTGTTCTGTCTGTTTCTTCTGTAACTGCCTACTGAGTGCCATCAATGTATAGCTGAGCAATTAAATGGAGTGCTTACACCACAGGACCCTATGGGCGTAGGAGCTGTACAAGAGTTCGGAAGTGGACATGTTGAAAAGAAGGCAATGCAGATGATCAACAAGACAAACCTGGCTCCTCTGTTCATTTTATATTTTTTACTTTTTCCCTGAGCAGAAGCCCATCCTGATTTAATCTGAAGCAAAACACGTTCACAAACTCACTCACGTGCAGAAAGATAAATTACAGCTGCCGATAATCTCAACAGGACGGGGGACTCATCCAGGGCTGGTGTTTGCTGTTCTGATGATACCACCTGCTCCCATTTATTTCCCTACAAACCTGTTTTGAAACAATGAGTGTGGAAACAAAATGAATAAGTAAGTGCAGCAAAGAGTTTCTTGCCGTGCCTGAATGGAAAGAATGACCTCAGTACTAAGGATGCCTTGATTTCAGTAGCAGAATTTGAAATTCATTCAAATCAGATCAAGTAACTGTTTATTTATATACCAGTAACAGTGCACTACACGATAACGTGCAGTGAATTCACTTGACTTTGTTTTCATCCTCCTTCTCTGTGCGTTTAGCATTCGTTTGCTCAGAGGTTGATGCGCTTGCTGCTTTCCCCCAGTGTTGACGTCACTTCCAGTCTCAGGTCCAATGATGCTACTTCTGGTTTCCGGCCCCACTGATGACGTCACTTACTTCGCTCTTCCTTAAAGCCACCATCTTTTTGCTATCGAATCCGTTCTGTTTTTGGATGGTAACCTGCACACATCTGTACATTTTCCATCCAGGAACAACATACAGATGCCCGCCCCAAAACCTTTTTGTGGCTTCTTTTTATTTGTCTTTGACAGAACTTTAAATCGTGTGTGCTGTGGATGCTAGCTAATTTGAAGATATTTGCTTTGAGTACTGAAAAGATTACAAATTCAAAGACGGGTAATAAGAAGCTTTCTCAAAGCAACAACGTTTTCTTGGTAGCTTACTGGCTGTTGTGTTTTTCTCATGAGCCAGCACTGCGGGAGTTCTTCATTTGCTTTATTTCCAGGGGTCACGCAATGTAATTTTTAAGGGTAATATTGTTTCTGTCAGTTTAACATGGGCGCCTTCTGTTTTTTTTATCAGGTTTGGAAGTAAAAGAGATGCAAATATTATTTCAATTTCTATTCCCCTTTTATTTTAATGAAGCTATTAATTTCTCGGATTTCAAAGCTCTTGCCTACTGTACCATCTGCTTTAAAAAAAAAAAAAAAAAAAAACAGATCTAATTTCCGTTCAGTCACTTGGCCTGTGTCCTTCTTTTTCCTTGGCACTTATTAAATATTTCCTTTTGATTTGGAAATGTTGGAAAGAATTAATTTGAGAATCAGATAAAAACTGTATAAAAAGTGTAGAGTATAGCTCATCCTATTCATTTTTAATTTATTTTTTCCATTCTTTATTAAATTTAAAAAAAAATTACCCTAGCATGCAGTTTTCTAGTTTCAGCTGTATAACTGAATTTATGAAGCCAGTCCAGTTCGGTAGCCTTAGTATTGCGTCACCGTTTTGTGCAAACGATGCGGTCCTGTTGGCTTCATCAGGCACATGTTGGAACGGCTTGTGACCGAGTGTGAAGCAGCAGGGTTGAGGATCAGCACCTCCAGAATTGAGGCTATGGTCTTTAGTTGGGAAAAAAGGCAGGGACAGGGAGAATGGTCAGAACTCAGGGAAAGATGAATGCAGAGAAATGCACAGAGGCCTTGAAGAAGACCTGCTCCAGTGGTCACACGACCTCAGACTGGGCTGATGGTTCATCCTTCATCACAACAGTGACCAGAAGCATGCAGTCAGGATAATGCTGCAGTGGCTTTGGCACAAGTCTTGACTGTCCTTGAGTGGCCCATCCAAAATGTAGACTTAAACTTGACCGAACATCAGTGGAGAGAGCTGATGATGGCAGTTTACAGACGCTTCACATCCAATCTAGAGGAGCTTGGGAGGATCTGCCAGGAAAAATGGGACAAACTGCCTAAATCCAGGTGTACAGAGCTGTTAGCGACTTACCTAAGGAGACCTGAAGCTGAAGTGTCTGCCAAATTGTGTTCTACAAAGTACTGAATTAGGCGTCTGAATACTTATACAAATGAGAGATTTTAGATTTTGATTTTTAATACATTTTCTGAAAACATGACTTCACTTTGTCATTATGAGTTATTGACTCTAAATTGATGGGCACAGTTGTAAATATATCTCTATTATAATAAAAAAATCCTGGGATGAGACGTGACTTTTTTCAGAGAGATATTTTCACTTCCCATTAGACGAGACTTTGTGCCAAGAGATTTAACCGCGCCTGGGGCCGGAAATAAAAGACAAAGAGTAGATGACAAAGTAGAACGTTGTAAAGAATTCAAAAACGTTGGAGCGATACACATGCAGAGCAGGTTAGAGATAATGAAAGTACTAAAATTCGAAAGTCTCAAAAAAATGCTAGTAAAGATTGCATTAGCACTAACAAAAGGAAATTATTACTCCTGTGAAATAATGGAACAGCGAAAAGAGATAGATAGATAGATAGATAGATAGATAGATAGATAGATAGATAGATAGATAGATAGATAGATAGATAGATAGATAGATAGATAGTGTCACAATCTTGACTCAGAGTCATAGAAAGGTTTGGGGCAGCCACCCGTCGTAAATTAGGTACAGCACTGATGTGCACAAAACCGAGTCCAAAACAGAACTGAGGGAATAGGGAAAAGGTGGAGGCTTTTAAAGGAGAAGACAGGAAGTGAGATCAAAGTGGCCGGACTCATAAAGGTCTTCAGCCATTGGTTCAAGCCCGGACGTGACATCACAGGAACCAGAGCCGGCAAGGACTCCTTCCATAGGCTCGGTCCCGGAAGTGACGTCAAGGGGACCAGGTTGAATCTCCCGTGAATGGTCTGCAGGAAAGGGAGATAAAGAGTCAGTGCACTCTGCCACATCCCGGTATGACTCGGAAATGCCCTTACTCAAGCCTTTTAGCTGCCTCCCATGCGCACGTGTGTGACAAGGCCCCCCTCAGCCCAGAGAGGTCGTGAACCCGAGAAAGAGCATCAACGCTGGCATGAAGAGTACCCCGATGATGAACGAGCAAAAACTTATCCAGCTGGAGGTCAACAAACCACCTGGTGACCCGTGGATTCGACTCCTTGTGCAGGGCCATCCACTGTAAAGGTTCATAGTCTGTGACAAGGGTGAATTCCCGGCCCAACAGGTAGTACCTCAGCTGAGTAATCACCCATTTAATCGCCAAAGCCTCTCTCTCCACCATCGCATACCTGGTCTCCCGGTCCAACAGTTTCCGGCTCAGGAACATGATGGGGTGTTTCACACCATTGACGCTTTGGATCAGCATGGCCCCCAGGCCTGTGTCCAAAGCGTCCGTCTGGAGGATGAAAGGTAAAGAAAAGTTATGGGCTTTCAAAATAGGTAAGGGCCTGCTTCAAGTCACTAAATGCAGCGCCTACCTTTTCAGTCCATACCACAATGTTTGGGGCCCTCTTCTTTGTCAAATCAGTCAAGGGCGCTGCTCTCTCCGAGAACCGGGGCACAAACCGGCGGTAGTATCCCGCTAACCCAAGAAAGGCTTGGACCTGCCGCTTGCACAGGGCCATTTCAAAATGGCATCTACTTTGGAGCTGTGGCTTCATGGTACCCCGACCCACCAGGTAGCCTAAATACTTGGCCTCACCAAGTGTCTGCAATACTGCTTTTACCTGCTGTATGTGTTCCTTCCATGTGCTGGAATAGATGACCATTGTAACCCAAATGGAAGGACATGATACCACCAGTATCTGCTAGGGGTGCTAAACGTGGTCTTAACCTTTGCGGAGTCCGTTAAAGGAACCTGCCAGTACCCCTTTGTCATCTCCAGTGTGGTCAAATATTAAGCCTATCCAAGCCTCTCGAGGAGGTCATCCACTCGTGGCACTTGATAAGCGTCAAACTGGGAGACTTGATTAAGTCGACAGAAGTCGTTGCAAAACCTCCAACTCCCATTAGGCTTAGCAACCAATACAATAGAACTGGACCAGGGACTGTGACTTTCCTCGATTACACCTAGTTCCAGCATGTGCTTGATCTCAAACTCCACTTCAGCTCTTTTTGCCTCGGGAAGACAATACGGACATTCTCGGACTATAACCCCGTGCTCTGTCACAATGTCGTGCTCAACCAGAGGTCCTTCCGGGTTTTTCACTCACTACCTCCAGGACAGACAGGATAACTGTTTCCAGCTACCGTCGTTGTCTGGGACTTAAATCTGCACCAAAGTTAAGGCTAGCCGTGTGAGCAAAGAGTGAGCAGGGCTGACCGGAGGAGGGATCGGGATTCCTGTCCTTCCACGGTTTCAGCAGATTTACATGATAAACCCGCTCCCTCGGCCGATGATTGGGTTGACTCACCAAATAGTCAACGAGTCCTTTCCTCTCCTTAACTTCATAGGGACCTTGCCAATGGACAAGCAACTTAGAGTGGGAGGTAGGTACTAGGACCATGACCCGATCTCCCAGGCGGAACTCCCGGAGAGCCGGGCCATGGTAGTAATATCGGACCTGTGCTGCTTGTGCCTCTTCCATGTGACTTTTAAGGAGGGGCCGAATCTTTCCAAATCTATTGTGTAATTGTGCAATATATTCCAATATGTTTGTAGAGGGAAGAGCCTCTTCTTCCCATCCTTCTTTTAGGATATCTAAAATGCCCCGGGGTTGTTGCCCACACAATAATTCAAAAGGGGACAACCCCGTGGAGGCTTGTGGGACTTCCCGGTAGGCAAAAAGGACGGGGCGGAGGTGGAGCTGATCCCTGTTCCTTCCATCCTCGTTGACCACCTTACGTCGGTTTGAGGATGATATACCGCAGCCTTTAGATGCTTTATTTTAAGTAACTTGGCAGTCTCCTTGAATGTCTCCGAGGTAAAGGACGTCCCTTGGTCCATCAGGACTTCCTTAGGAATGCCAACACGCGCAAAGACCCCTAGCAATTCCCATGCGTTGGCTTTAGAAGTAGCTGAGCACAATGGAACAGCTTTGGGGTATTTGGTAGCATAATCCACGAGGACTAAAATGTCCTTGTGTCCTCGGGCTCTAGAATTCCGATTAAATCGACCCCAATTCTGTGGAAGGGAACATCAATCAGAGGAATAGGAACGAGAGGAGCATGGTCCTTTCTAGGAATTTGTCGCAATTGACACTCTGGGCAGGAAGTGCCAATAAAAGCGGAGCTTGATCCGCTCCAGGGTTTTCTCAGTGCTCAAATGGCCACCTCCCATGTGCTAACTCACAGACCTGCCACTGGAAGGTACACGGGATTACCAGTAGCCTTCTCTCCTGCCCATCATGCTCAGCTATGCAATACAGAAGGTCATTTTCTAACACAAAGTGAGGACCCTGCGGCATCGACTGGTTAGCGCGCTGGCCGTTGACTAGGACATCTGCATTTTTGGCAACTTTTAGGGAATCGTCATTCCACTGCTTCCTTTTAAAAGAAGCCGGCGTCTCTCTAAATTGAAACTGCAAAAGGGAGAGAGGGTCTGGGCCAACCTCAAGGGGCGTGGTTTCCTCCTGTTATGTCTCGGCGCTGGTGGATGACGTATCGGCACGCAACGGTCCGGGAGTTGCCACGTCACTCAGGGAGACTGCTTCATCTCTCTCTGCTGACTGGTTACATGGTGTGGAGGCAGCTTGAGACGGCTCATCCCTGTCTATAACTAGGCCCAAGTTAACCCCAGGAGTGGTATGTGTCTCACTGCTTTTAATTTTAGACCAGTCCCGCACTAGTATCACCGGGTGTGGAGGATCTGGAAGGACCGCCACAGTTAATTTCTGAAATGATCCCCCGTAACTGATGACACAACAGGCGGACCTGTACCAGCATATTTCTCCGTCGACACAGGTTATACTCGTCTTAAATTTTAAGTACTGTCACAGTAGCACAAATCGGTGGGCAACAATGGAAATGTTGCTGCCAGAACTGAACAAAGCTGTGGTTTTGTAACTGTTGACGATCACCGCGCCTGTGTGTGGGACCGCCAACGGGTTAGTCAGAGCACACCAACCCCTCCTCCCCCTCCACCTGCATCCCTCCTCGCTTCCAAGCGGTTTGCACACCCGCGACTCCAGGGACGTCGGCACAAGCTCCGGGTTGTACGGGGGGGTCTAGGTCTTGGGACGTACTCTGGCTGAGTTCGACAAAGGGACGGTTCTGCTCCCTCATTTTGTTAGGCCGTCCTTTGTGTCTCCAGAAGCTCTATGAGCTTAACTAGGTTCTTAAACTGCTTATCCCAAACCGGCTGGGTGAAGTCACGGGGAAGCGCTTTCAGGAGCAGATAGCAGACTACTTGCTCTATTACTTGGTAGGACTTGTTTTCATGCGGCCGTAACCAATGCCCTACCATTGCCCAGAAGAACCAGGCTTGTTTGAGGATCAGGCACTCTGGGTTCAACCTCCAGTTTCTTACCTTACTCACCTGCCAACCTGGGGCACCCCTAGGTGGCAATCGAGGGTCTGTTCTCACAGGGAGGCAGGCACTTTCCTCCAAGATAGCATAATAAGTCCCTTTTGCCTCCCCCATCTGGAGCAGCCCAACTCTGTGAGCCCCTCCCTCACACTCCCTGGCCTCTCTAGGTTGCCTAGTTAAGCGTGCCGAGAACGGAGCCTGTACCGGGTCTCACCGAACCACGGTACACCCTCCCCACCTGAAAACTCTGCCCCGGTACACTCCCACCTGGGTGCATTGCAGGTCCTGTCCCCTTCTCTTCTGGGACTTCTCCATCATGTCAACTGTGCCAATTTCACAAACTTGACTCAGAGTCATAGAAAGGTTTGGGGCAGCCACCCGTATAATTGGTTTACTGCCTGCAAAGTCGTAAATTAGATACAGCACTGATGTGCACAAAACCGAGTCCAAAACAGAACTGAGGGAATAGGGAAAAGGTGGAGGCTTTTAAAGGGGAAGACAGAAAGTGAGGTCAAAGGAGCCGGGCTCATGAAGGTCTTCAGCCATAGGTTCGAGCCTGGACATGACATTACAGGGGCTGGAGCAGGCAAGGTCTTCTTCCATTGGCTCGGACCTGGAAGTGATGTCAAGAGGGGCAGGTGGAACCTCCCGTGAATGGTCTGCAAGAAAGGGAGAAAAAGAGACGTGATATCACAGGGGCAGGATAGATATTTTAGGATAGATAGTAGCATTTCTTGACACACTTCTGTTGAACACTTTGTTGTCTGAAAGTCCTCAGTGTTGCTGTGTCACAGAGAGGATGTGTAGCATTGTTCATAATGGCACTCCATTTTGTTTTCATTCTCTCATTTGCTATGACGTCCAAGGTGTCCAGAGTGCGTCCCCATAACTGACCCTGCCTTGTTACTTAGCTCGTTTAAAAGTTTAGTACTTGTAAATTCACAGACTGACATTAATTCATATTGTCAAAATGGCATCATGACTTGGATGATTCCTTACCTAGCCAGGTGGGAATGGCGGAGAAGGAGGATGGCAGGAGGTGCCACCCTCAGAGTGTGGAGCAGAGGTGCAGGGGAAGACCTCTTGTTGCTATTTACTCTCCCAGCATGCTAAACGGCAGCAGCCCTGGGATACTGTACCCATTTGGATACCTGCAGGGTATGCTGGGAATTATAGTTCCATGGGGCAGTGCTATTGGGTTCCATTTGTGCCATCATGTTTGTGCTGCAGGGATCTATGAACTCCCTACTTTGGGAAACTTGTGCTTGACCCAGAAGAGCTTCCTCCTGGCACCAGAAGTCCTCCTGAGTCTTCCATAAAAGGATCCATTCCGTCTCACTCAGGGAGTTAGAATCAGGTGGACGTGGACTAAGCTCACCTGGGAGGAGTGGAGGAAGAGAAGAGAAAAGAAAAGTGAAGAAAAAGAGAGAAGAAACGAGAGAATTGTGATTGTGCAAGCCGTGTTATGAAGTCTATGTGGAGGTGTTTCTGTAATAAGTCATTTATGTGCACTTGAGACTTGTGTTTGTTGAGTTGGGCCTCAGGTTTGCAACGCCCCCTACAGGTCACACAGTATATTAAAGATCGATAATTAGATAGCAAGATAGGCAAATGTAGTATTACTATACAAGCATACATACAAGTCAGAAATGTTCTTTCTTTTCATGCTTTTTAGTCATTCTGATGTGTGTTCAAGCCATAGTGTGTGTGTATATATTTATCTATCTATGAATTTATTTATTTATTTAAGGATCTTATGTGAAAAAACAAATTTCTCCTTGGGGACAAATAAAGTTCCGTCTATTCTAATCTAATGTAATCTAATACACGCTGTACATAAATTGTTTCTTAAAACAATTTGGCCTTGTGGGAAATTCACAGCCCATCCTGGCAGCATAAGGTGTGAAACATTCTACAGCAGGACGCACACACACACAGACACACACACACACAGACACACACACACTCTTAAACCACTTTGGTTATGTGGAAGAAAATATGCAGGACCCAGAGATGTAAACTCTACACAGATATCAACCATCAGTCAGGATGCCGGGTCCGTGTAACTGAAGCTAACCACTAACCACTGTCTCACACAAAACCAAACATTATTGTTAGGAAAATTGTTTTTAATTTAAAATGATTATATGTAAGAAGCACATGCAAAAATGAAGGTAAATCAAGGATGAATTAAGAACAGCAAGGGAAATAAAAAAACAAAATGTATATTTTGCTCGTTTTGTAGTATTTCTTTTTAATTCCTGATGAAGACAAAAGTTTCCGAGTTAGGCCGATTCTCCTCACTAATCATGGTGCTGGAGAGTCTTGACATGCTTCATGTTGATTAGCACATGCAAATAAGAATTTTACTATACTCTACATGTGACAACAGTGACCTTATAAACCTTCATGACTACAGATATGTTATAATTAGTTAAAGTATAATACATGCAAATAACTTTTTAGACGGTAAACTTTCATAAATGGATGATGCATCTGTTCAGTTTAATGTTGTCAACAGGAGGATTAACTGAAAAGACAAAAGTCCCAGGAGTTGTCAATTCCGCTGGGGGACTATTAAAAGAATTAAGCAGTGGTTTGTGGAACAGATTAACATTTAATAAATTATGAATACAGAACTAAAAGTGGAACCTCATCCTGCTGCTTACAGTCACTGAGTAGCTAAAAGCAGAAGCAAGTTTGTGATCTAATTTAAGAGCCAAACGCTTTTGGTGCCAGCGCAGATGTTTACCACTCACTGTCCGTAAAGGCAATGGCCATTTTTATAAAAATGTTTTACAAAAATAAATTGATGCTTTTTTGGTCTCTTAATTGAGTAAATGTGAAATGTTTTTAATGGTAAGATCTACGGTTTTTGAGGGCCAGGTAAATAACCAGTAAGCAGTTCATAACTCACTCCTTAACGTATTAGACCTTTCTGAGGGTCATAGATAGATAGATAGATAGATAGATAGATAGATAGATAGATAGATAGATAGATAGATAGATAGATAGATAGATAGATAGATAGATAGATAGATAGATAGATAGAACAAGAAAAGCGTGCAAAGACTATAATTTCATTTTTATAATTAAAAGGAGAATTTAGCATGCTTAAACAGAATCATTATTTTGTTGAAAATACATACTGGAAAAATATTTCTATTCTTTGAGGGATTTTACATTTTTTTCTTCTAAATCTGAAAAATGGTCACCATGAGGTTGTGCAGTTTTACTTTTTTTCAGATGTTCTGCAAATTATTCAATATACAAATGAGTAAAAAAAAATAAGTAGTGAATTATTAGAGACATTTTTGTGTAGTGGTGCATTTTTGACTGGGTTATAGATTTTAAAATGAAAGAATAGATGTTTGATATGCAATATTGTTAAAAAAATATAGAATTTATAAAATGCTAAGCTTGGAAAGTTGATAAATATGTAAATAGATATCAATTGAAAAATTGAAGAATAGTGAGAATATATGAAAATATGTTGGAATGACAAATGCAATGCAGATGTCTCTGTTATATGTCTTTTGATTTGGGATTCGTAAAAGAAGTGTTAATGTTTGTGACGTACCATCTATTGGAATGATAGAGACATAGCAACCAGACAGAAACACAGATACTTGTCCTTTTATTAGGGTGGATTTTCTTAATTTTAGTATAGATAGATAGATAGATAGATAGATAGATAGATAGATAGATAGATAGATAGATAGATAGATAGATAGATAGATAGGATTCATAAAATAGTATTGTTTATGATGCACCATCTGTTGGAATGACAAATGAAATGCACTTTATTAATTAAGAAGTTTGTGATGTGCCATCTTATGGAATGAACGAGAAGTTGTTACTAGTTGGATGCATAGTCAGTCACACAGACAATTATGCTTTTGTTAGACAGAGAGTGTAGTCAATGGAAGGAACTGCAGGTCCGCAAGGAGAAATGTAAGGTGCTAATCTGGTCATACCCATTCAATTGAAAGAAATGAGCAAACAAAAAGTGCACACAATAGAGCGACAGCACATGAAAAGTTAGGGTTCTTGGCTCTGCAACCTTTCTTGGTTAATAAAGCTTCTTAAAGTCATGGTGGGGAGGAGCACCATCCTGCAGTGCATTCCTATAACAGGAACTGCAGGATATGTAGAGGAGGGGCCAGAAGAGGTGGAGTCAACTGTCCTCACCAGGCACCTTCTTGGCACCGTGGAGGGAATAAAAGAGGATAAAGTGATCGCCAGCACCCCCCTCTTGACCTGGGATAGTAATATACAGTTAGGTCCATAAATATATGGACAGAGACAACTTTTTCTAATTTTGGTTCTGTACATTATCACAATGAATTTTAAATGAAACAACTCAGATGCAGTTGAAGTGCAGACTTTCAGCTTTAATTCAGTGGGATGAACAAAACGATTGCATAAAAATGGAAGGCAACTAAAGCATTTTTTGAACACAATCCCTTCATTTCAGGGGCTCAAAAGTAATTGGACAATTGACTCAAAGGCTATTTCATGGGCAGGTGTGGGCAAGTCCGTCGTTATGTCCTTATCAATTAAGCAGATAAAAGGCCTGGAGTTGATTTGAGGTGTGGTGCTTGCATGTGGAAGATTTTGCTGTGAACAGACAACATGCAGTCAAAGGAGCTCTCCATGCAGGTGAAAGAAGCCATCCTTAATCTGCGAAAACAGAAAAAACCCATCCGAGAAATTGCTACAATATTACGAGTGGCAAAATCTACAGTTTGGTTAATCCTGAGAAAGAAAGCAAGCACTGGTGAACTCAGCAACGCAAAAAGACCTGGATGTCCATGGAAGACAACAGTGGTGGATGATCGCAGAATCATTTCCATGGTGAAGAGAAACCCCTTCACAACAGCCAACCAAGTGAACAACACTCTCCAGGGGGTAGGCGTATCGATATCCAAGTCTACCATAAAGAGAAGACTGCATGAAAGTAAATACAGAGGGTGCACTGCAAGGTGCAAGCCACTCATAAGCCTCAAGAATAGAAAGGCTAGATTGGACTTTGCTAAAGAACATCTAAAAAAGCCAGCACAGTTCTGGAAAAACATTCTTTGGACAGATGAGACCAAGATCAACCTCTACCAGAATGTTGGCAAGAAAAAAGTATGGAGAAGGCATGGAACAGCTCATTATCCAAAGCATAGCACATCATCTGTAAAACACGGTGGAGGCAGTGTGATGGCTTGGGCGTGCATGGCTGCCAGTGCACTGGGACACTCGTGTTTATTGATGATGTGACACAGGACAGAAGCAGCCGAATGAATTCTGAGGTGTTCAGAGACATACTGTCTGCTCAAATCCAGCTAAATGCAGTCAAATTGATTGGGTGGCGTTTCATGATACAGATGGACAATGACCCAAAACATACAGCCAAAGCAACCCAGGAGTTTATTAAAGCAAAGAAGTGGAAAATTCTTGAATGGCCAAGTCAGTCACCTGATCTTAACCCAATTGAGCAGGCATTTCACTTGTTGAAGACTAAACTTCAGACAGAAAGGCCCACAAACAAACAGCAACTGAAAGCCGCTGCAGTAAAGGCCTGGCAGAGCATTAAAAAGGAGGAAACCTAGCATCTGGTGATGTCCATGAGCTCAAGACTTCAGGCTGTCATTGCCAGCAAAGGGTTTTCAACCAAGTATTAGAAATGAACATTTTACTTCCAGTTATTTAATTTGTCTAATTACTTTTGAGCCCCTGAAATGAAGGGATTGTGTTCAAAAAAATGCTTTAGTTGCCTCACATTTTTATGGAATCATTTTGTTCACCCCACTGAATTAAAGCTGAAAGTCTGCACTTCAACTGCATCTGAGTTGTTTCATTTCAAATTCATTGTGGTAAAGTACAGAACCAAAATTAGAAAAAAGTTGTCTCTGTCCAAATATTTATGGACCAGAGCTCTGTAGGCTGCCACAGAGCCCGGAGGACGATCCACTGTTGTGCATACGTGACAATAGATAGACAGATGTGAAAGGCAGCATACAGAACAGTCTAGACAAATAGATCAATACTGTAGTTTGGACTGTTGAACCCAGTTGTGGTCTTTGTGAAGTTTACACTTTATCCTCACGTTTGTGGCTGTGAGTGTTTTTTTCCCATATGCACAAAGATTTGCTTATTAGGTTGGTGATTAGCATAACTTGAAGGTGAGTGCATGTGTGTGTGTGCGTGTGCGTGTGTGTGTTTGTGTGTGTTAGACCGGCATTCAATCTAGGTCTGGTTGCTGAATTTTGCCTGATATAATTTCAATCTCCTGCAAACTTGAAGCGGACTAAACAAATTTAAGACTGTTATAGATAGACAGATCCCTGAGAGAATGAATGAATGAATGAATGAATGAATGAATGAATGAATGAATGAATGAATGAATGGAGAATTACATATGCATACATCACTTGAAAAAAAAAAAGATTACTGAGAACCGATATCTATTCATAGCCGAGCATTCACACATTTACGAGACAGTAGACACATTCATACATGTTCAGGTACCAGGACCCTAGTATCCAATTTCCGATTGATAATGAAGATATTCATATTTTTGGTATAAAAATCTAAAAGAGCGAAATGCTAAAATTCCATCTAGAAAGTAGATATTGCAGACACCTTGTCCCTAACCTCAATATTCAAATGTGTTCAAAAGGGGTTACAGTGGTGAAAATTTCAAATACCAAAATGCTCCACTCCGAGTAAATATGTAAATATGTAGACATGAAAAAGGAGGAGGAGGATGTGGGCCTATAATTACTTCATACATTATTTAAGACGGGTGCCAAATTGAGTACCACTAAAGATAAAAGTTGTTGAATTCCTATAACTATTTCCACTCCAGTCTTCCATCCCAAACAAGTCTTCAGATGTTTATCCAACTGTAGCCCCTCACCTCACTAATCAACTGCCCCCCTATCCCAATTTAGCATACTAGCACAGACTCATGTTGCCATCTTACCCTGTTCCTTTACCTCTACTCAGGCAGCTGCTCATGTTGGTCATTGAACTGATTTGTTTAAAAGTCCATACAAGATGTCTGCCAGAGCTGAGAGGTCACAGTTGTAAATGTCTGGTCTGAGTCGGATGACAGGGCAGAAATATATGTCTGGAGAGAAAGAATTTTGTAAATCCAACGTAAATGACAGAGGAGACATGGTGGGCAGGCAGTAGTTAAACTACCTGAGTGATTCTGGGGTTGAATTCGGTATTCAGTCTTGGCTGGTGTGGAGTCTGCTAAGGTTTCCCAGATTCTTCTTGTAAGGTGTGCTTTCAGCATTTAAAGACATTGATAATGGAGCATGAACACCAGCCTGACCTATGACACATGAGACTAATATGGCTTTGTACAACAGGTGTCCTTGACTGAAACACAAAATTGAAACTCATATAAAATCATGACCTAGTTTGGGGCTATTAAATAGGGCACTGCGTTAAATATGCTGAAGAGGGCACTGCCTTTATTGTATTTTTGGTCTATAACATCTCTTATTTCATTAACCCATATTTTTATAATCTATCTATTCACTCATTACTAAATCTGGATAATTACAATTCAGACTTACAGGGGGTGGAACCTCACCAAGCAGAATCTCCCATACCTGTTTGGGTGTATAGGGGAGAAGCCTAACTCAGCAGCATCAACCACAGCTATTCAGGCTTATAGGGATGGAGTCTAACCCAGTAGCATCAGCCAAACAAATTCATGATTATAGGGGAGGAGCCTAACTCAGCTGCATCAGGCAAACAAATTCATGCTTATAGGGGTGGAGCCTAACCCAGAAGCACCAATCATACCAACTCAGGCTTATAAGAGCTGGAGCCTAACTAAGCAACATTAGCCACACCAATTCATTCTTATAGGGGTGGAGCCTAACCCAGCAGCATCAATCACACCAACTCAGGCATATAAGGGGTGGAGCCTAACCCAGCAGCATCAGCCACACCATTTCAGGCTTATAAAGGGTGGTGCCTAACCCAGAAGCAATGCAGGAACCAACCTAGGAAGGTGTGCCAGTCTACCCAATTCTCAGGCAGCCTCCCAGTCTCCTGGAGAGTGGGAGGCTTGCAAAAAAAAAAAAAACTAAGCAGATGTAAGAAAATGTGCAAATTCCATACAGGTAGGACCTGCATCAAGATTCAAACTGAGAATCATGCAGTTATGAATAGCTGTAACCACAGAGTCACCATGCTGTTTATGATATTTTTTATTTGTGTTCTTTAGATAAAATGGTTCCAAGCATGGTTAAGAAAGTAATTTGTTAAATATGCTGGAGAATTGCAATAAGGATAGTTAATTAATTAATAATAAGATGAAATGTACTGTAGAAAGGTAATCAAAGAGAATGTATAAAGCAATGTCAGTACAGCTCTGGTCTCCAGTCCTAGGATTGATTAAGAAGATGATGATGTCTGCAGTCAATGAGAATGAGCTCTGCAAAAAATCTCTTAATCACAAAAAAAAGTGAATGATTCCAAAAACTGCTCAATTTCAGTAAATGAAATGGTTTGTTATTACTATGTGTCATTTACGTATGCAGTGACTCTCTTTGTGGTATTTTGCAGACTTGAATTTCCTGAGAAGTTCAGATTTTTAACTGTTCAACCTACATTAGGTGTTAATTTGTTATTATCTTATCAAAGTAATTTAGAAAATTGTGGGGATATTTTTGATATATTCTTTACATTACTTCTTGCTGTATTCTGACTGACACATGCATGGAGGACATGAAAGTTTCCATTTTCAAAGAATCCCCGCTCATAAGGCGGCATTATTATTGTTACAGTGGATTTAGAAAGCATTTGGACACCTTCACTTTCTGCTCACTTTATTGTTTGGTAGATTTAACTTTAACTTGTTCATCAATCAGCACCCAATAGCCCATAATGCTGCAGATGTTCTATCAGACGGTTGTGGCGAGCGTCCTCTTCTACACGGTGGTGTGCTGGGGAGGCAGCATTAAGAAGAAGGACGCCTCACGCCTGGACAAACTGGTGAGGAAGGCAGGCTCTATTGTTGGCATGGAGCTGGACAGTTTAACATCTGTGGCAGAGTGATGGGCGCTCAGCAGGCTTCTATCAATTATGGAAAATCCACTGCATCCACTAAATAGTGTCATGTCATCTCTAGACAGAAGAGCAGCTTCAGCGACAGACTGCTGTCACTGTCCTGCTCCACTGACAGATTGAGGAGATCGTTCCTCCCCCAAACTATGCGACTCTTCAATTCCACCTGGTGGGGTAAACGTTAACATTTATTGTCTGTTTTTTACCTGCATTATTATCAATCTTTAATTTAATATTGTTTATTGTATCAGTATGCTGCTGCTGGAGAATGTGAATTTCCCCTTGGGATTAATAAAGTATCTATCTATCTAATGAAAAAGTGAAAACATGTTTTCTGAAAGGATTCCAAGTTTATTAAAAATCAAGAATCAAGATCTCTCATTACTTAGAGGCATCCAGACCCTTGGTCATGACACTCCAAATTCTGCTCAGGTGCAACCTGTTTGCTTTAATTCTCCTTGAGATGTTTCTAGAACTTGCTTGGAGTCCAACCGTGCCAAACTGAACTGACTGGACATCATTTAGAGAGGCACACACTTGTGTATTGAAGTTCCCACAATTCCATGCATGTCATGACAAAAACCAAACCATGACTTCCTTGGAACTCTCTGTAGACCCCTGTGATCAAATTGTGGTGAAGCATACATTAGGATGAGGGGATAAAACCACTTATAAAGTTTTGAGTGTTCCCAGGAGCACATAAGAAGTTTGCAAACACCTGGGCTTTTCATAGAATTCTCTGTCTGGCCAAATTAAGTAATTAGGCAAGTAGGGTCTTGGTCAGGGGGGTGATCGAGAACCCAACAGTCACTCTAATAGCTTCTGAAGTCCTCTGCTGAGATGGGACAGCAATGCCTACACCCCCAGGGGGAGTGACAAAGAAGAAGGCTGCGTTCTCAATCTACATGCTTCCGTTAGGTCAAATTATCTTGGGGCACAACGTGAGTTACCACAGCTATGCTGATGACACACAGCTGTATTTATCAATAGCACCTGATGACCCCGATTCTCTTGATTCACTAACACAATGTCTTACTTGTATTTCTGAATGGATGAATAGTAATTTTCTCAAGCTAAATAAAGAGAAAACTGAAATTTTAGTGATTGGCAATAATGGATACAATGAGGTTATCAGAAATAAACTCGATGCATTAGGATTAAAAGTCAAGACGGAGGTAAAAAACTTAGTGGTAACTGTTGACTGTAACCTGAATTTTAAATCGCATATTCATCAGACCACTAGGACAGCATTTTTTCACTTAAGAAACATAGCAAAAGTTAGACCTTTTATATCATTGAAAGATGCGGAGAAATGAGTTCATGCTTTTGTTTTTAGTCGACTAGATTACTGTAACGCACTCCTCTCAGGTCTACCCAAAAAAGACATAAATTGTTTGCAACTAGTGCAGAATGCAGCTGCTAGAATCCTAACTAGGAAAAGAGAATCCGAGCACATTTCTCCAGTTTTGATGTCACTACTCTGGTTACCGGTGTCATTCAGAATTGACTTTAAAATTCTGCTTATGGTTTATAAAGTCTTAAATAATCTCGCTCCATCTTATATATCGGAATGCCTGACACCTTATATTCCAAATCGTAACCTTAGATCCTCAAATGAGTGTCTCCTTAGAATTCCAAGAGCAAAACTTAAAAGAAGTGGTGAGGCGGCCTTCTGCTGTTATGCGCCTAAAATCTGGAATAGCCTGCCAATAGGAATTCGCCAGGCTAATACAGTGGAGAACTTTACAAAACTGCTGAAAACACATTACTGTAACATGGCCTTCTCATGACTTCACTTTAATTTAATCTTGATACTCTGTATATTCAATTCATTATAATAACTATTCATGGTGGCTCTAAAATCCGTACTAACCCCTACTCTCTCTTCTGTTTCTTTTTCCGGTTTCTACTCAAAGCATCATGATGTTCCAACATTGATGGATTAAAAGCCAGAAGTCTGCATGACCATCATCATCAAGTCCTTCCGTGAGAACCCTAAATACAAAGAGGACTGTTTCATTTATGTTAGGTAGAATGCCCAGAGGGGACTGGGTGGTCTCGTGGCCTGGAACCCCAGCAGATTTTACTTTTTTTCTCTAGCCGTCTGGAGTTTTTTTTTGTTTTTTCTGTCCTCCCTGGCCATCGGACCTTACTTTTATTCTATGTTAACTAATGTTGTCTTATTTTAATTTCTTACTTTGTCTTTTATTTTTCTTTTCTTCATTATGTAAAGCACTTTGAGCTACATTTTTTGTATGAAAATATGCTATAGAAATAAATGTTGTTGTTGTCATGATTCACCATTGTGGTACAGTTCAGTGTGCCGTCATTTGTTGGCCATTTATTACCATATATACTCGTGTTTACGTTCTCCCGCGGAAAAGTTGGGGCTTGATTTTGCCATATAATTTCCGGTATTTTATAATGCCGGTTGTATAAGTCGAATGCGGAAAACTCACGCTATTGGTCCAAGAGATTATGATAGGCTAACGCCTATCTGAGAGAGTAACCATGGAGCACATTGCCTTATTTTTCTATGCATTGTGCCTATGTGACCACACGGTAATACCCGAACTATTCCAAAGTGACGTTTGCACTGTTTAGTGTTTTTTGTATCTTACACCCTCATGCACCTTTAGCGATGGAGCGATCAGAAGAAAATATGAAGCTGGTTTTAAATTAAAAGTTGTTGAAGTGGCGAAAGAAATTAGTAACTGCACTGCTGCAACAAAATTTGATGTGTCTGAGAAACTGATGCGAGATTGGAGGAAGCAAGATGTAAAAAAAAAAAAAAAATTAAGCATCTTTTTTTGAACGGGTGTATAAGTTGAGGTCTGATTTTATAATCGATTTTTCGGGTTTCGAGACACGACTTATACACGAGTATATACAGTAGCTGTTACTCCTATTCTAAGTATTGCACATGTAATTGTCGCCTGTGAATGGGCCTGGGAAATACACATCCTCATGAGTTCCTTGCTGAGTATGTAAAGACAATTACATTTTTTAAGAGAATGGAATGTGGAATCTTCTAGTGATCCGTAGAGAAGGTTGAGGTCTAGTATTGATCTCTGTGCAAGCCCTGATCGTGAAACACCACAGATTTCAAGGTTTGATTCACATTTTTTCCACCGGGGGACTGAATTGGATGCAACACCTACTCCTTACACTCAGCCCATCATTCCTGCTGACGGTCCTGGCAGTAACTGTGTGTGGCACATCCATTTTTGAACTACAGTGCAGTTCTCGTTGAATGAGCTTCATTGATTAGCGGCATACCGGCACCCAGTGCTTCATGGGGGCCTCTAATCTCCCAAAATCACTCGATCATTGAGTGCATGCCATTTTCTCACAGTGCTTGATGCTTCGTGGGATACACCAAGCCCCTGATCATCACAGGGGACACATGTACTAGATTTTGGAGATGTATCAAGGTAAATCACTCCATTTATATTGAGTTAAAAACTTGTTTTTTTGAGTTCAATTTGTTCATCTGCAATATTGAATGTGGTTCAATTTGTGGTTCAAAAATTAGAAATTTGACTTCATTTTTGAATGTGATATTAGTTTTGTAGGGGCTGTGAACACAAATTAAACCTATTCTAGGGGTGTGGGGCAGAGAAAAGATTGGGAACCACTGGATTAAATAAATGACGGTATGGGAGTCAGTCGTTTAATGGCCATGGGGTCTCAAACTGTTTGTGACTGAGGTGGCATGTTGTTGAATACCAAAGTAATAGAGCTAGATGGTATTTCGGAACAAGTTTCTTTCTGGGATTTGTGGGGCCTGTCTTTAGGGAATGTGCACAAGTATCCTGAGATGACCACCTGGCTCCGCGGGTGAACTACACCATTATAAGTATAAGCTAATGGAAGGAGGCACTGAGAAGCTCCTACTGTGCTCCAAGTATTTGCAGGACTAAAGAGCCTTCCCATATACTATTGCTTTTATTTGTAATTTTAAATCTGATTGCTGCCCGAGTCAGCATTTTCAGGTACTTCTGACCAAAGTTTTACAGCGCCTGCTTTCAATATCAGCACTTCACATGATAATTTTAAAACGGTCCTGCAGTGAGCGTACATTTTCCTCTGAGAGATTTTAGAACACTGATCTATCTGAATTACATCTCTTGCTGTGAGTGCTACAACTTCTTTTTTGCTTAAATGTTTCTTAAAGAGGGTGGAGAAGCATGCTTAAGTTTAAATAACATTTCCTGTGGAGAATTCAGTGTCAGACTCTCGTGATTACAAATCACTATCATTTAAAAAATAACAGCATAATTGGTGTAACTCTGCTAGATTAAATATTAGAGTGATGACTCTAAACTTGGCTGAGTGAATCACTGAAAGTGTGAATTCATAGACAGAGTTAAGAGACAGGAAAGTGAAAAGCGTTACTATTCAAAGATCTGAGCGAACTTCTTGTCTGGAACTCGATAAACTCTCCTGGCCTGCCAGCCTACTTTCCCCATACATCCTGATTATTTTTTCCAATGAATTACGAGGTGTGATCAAAAAGTACGGTGAATGTTTCCAAAAAGAAACGTTTATTGCAGTAAAAGATTTACAACTACTAGTCACCCTCAAAATACTCTCCTCCACTTTGAATGCACTTATCCCAATGCTCCTGTCACTTTGTGAAACAGATCTGGAAGTTTTCTTTCGAGAGTGTCTTCAATTGGGCTGTCATGGCTGCCTGGATGTCATCAATGGATTGAAATCATTTGCCTTTCACGGTCATTTTCAATTTAGGGAAGTCGCACGGTGCCAGATCCGGCGAATAAGGTGGATGCGGACACAGCGTAATGTTTTTATTCAACAGAAATTGTCGTACTAGAAGGGATGTGTGACAAGGAGCATCATCATGATGAAGAATGAAACTGTTTCAACATTTTCCTCGGTTATTGATGATGAAGGACATCCTGATCTTTTCTCGTCTTCAACCAAATCAGATCCATTATAAAATCAATCAAACCACTTGTAAATAGTCTTAATTGTCGGTGCAGTGTCACCATAAACCGATTTTAACATCTGATGGGTTTCCTCAGCTTTTTGTAATTTGAAACAAAATTTCATGTTAATGCGTTGCTCGATATCCATTATTCACGACAAACTTGAAAAACACACTTGAACTCAACAGTGGCTCACAAACGACTGACAGTATGAAAGAAGTTGAAACTTGTCACAAACTCGGCTCTAAGATGGACATGTCAGACCCTGCATTGAATTGTTTTGCATTGCTCTTGGATGGAGCTCTGCATCAACATTCACCGGACTTCTTAATCACACCTCGTAAATGCCATAAGCTCAAGACCTGTTAGCTCCACCTAGAATAGAGTATAGCATACACTATAAAACATTGGCGCCAATCGAAAAATCGATCAGTTATACCAACCCAAATGGCAAAAACACCTGTCTTCACTTAATAATTAACCCTTACTGATTGGTGGGCAGGGTGGAATGGTGGCGCAGTGGTAGCGCTGCAGCCTTGCAGTAGGGAGACCTGGGTTCACTTCCCGGGTCCTCCCTGTGTGGAGTTTGCATGTTCTCCCCATGTCTACATGGGTTTCCTCCAGGTGCTCCGGTTTCCTCCCACAGTCCAAAGACATGCAGGTTAGGTGCATTGGCAATCCTAAATTGCCCCTAGTGTGTGGATGTGTGTGTGTGCCCTGCAGTGGGCTGGCACCCTGCCCGGGGATTTGTTCCTGCCCTGTACTGGCTGGGATTGGCTCCAGCAGACCCCCGAGACCCTGTGTTAGGATATAGCAGGTTGGCAAATGACTGACTGATTGGTGGACATTCTGTCAATTATTCTGACTGAGTAAGGATTAGCATTACTGGTGACCTATTTGGTAATTCCATACTCTTCAGTCTTCAGCACTAGAGATTCCTTCATAGCATTAAGGACCTGCTGGGTCTTTCAAACTTTATATGTCTCCTTCCATCCTATACCCAAGGTTCCCTTTCCACTCTCAACCAAACCTCTTTCTCTTCTCTATTAGCTGCTGCATGTTTCTCTCTCTAACTGATTAATGGTAGATGATCTTGAGCATGATCTTTCCACAATTCCTCATCTACTGCGACACCATCTTCCAAAAAAATTCATACATTTGTTTTGGAACTGTAACTATCAATTAACATAACTGAAATATACACACCAGCTTTGACTTTAGTCTTGTAAATTGCAAAATAAGATTTTGATAACATTAACATGAAAGGTTTAAATAAAAGCATCACAGGCAACACAGTGGGAGTGCTGCTGTCCCACAGTATGGAGACCAGGGTCCATATCATGGATCCTTCCTTTACAGAGTTTGCATGTATCTTTTCTGCTATGGGTTTCCTCCCACAGTCTAAAGACATGCAGGTTAGGTGGATCGGTGATGCTTAATTGGTCCGTGTGTATAAACACATGTGTGTTCACCCTGTGGTGCACTGGTGTCCTGTCTGGTGGATTTTTCTTATCTCTTGCCCTATTTATGCCTTCAGCGCCTTTCCTCTGTGTTTGTGTGAAGGCCTCTGCATTGGCGCTCCCTCTCTTGAGTGGGTTAATGTAACGCCTGCATCTCATACACTTTAGTTTTTTTGTGAGGCACATTTCACACCTCCTGTCTGGTTTTATACTTGCCATTCTTGAAGGTGACTCTCTCTATGTGGCTCATACACCTTTACTCATCTTTGTGTGTCTCACACTCTCCTCTTTCGTCGTGACACCAAAGCCAAACAGACCAATCAATCCAAAGTCAAACAGACTAATCAGATTTCTCAGAGAGACTGGACTCACAGACCTTAGCATTTTATTATATAGTAGATATGAACAGTATATAATATATATTTGTATGTATGTGTCTGTACATATATATACACTCATTGATCAAATTATTAGGGGCACTATACTAATACTGGGTATGGCCTAGTTTTGCTCTCAAAACGGCCTCAATTCATCGTGGCATGGATTCCACAAGATGTTAGAAACATTCCTTTGAGATTCTGGACCATAACTGCATGACGCAATTTCTGCAGGTTTGTCAACTGCACATTCCAAAAGTGTTCTGTTGCATTCAGATCTGGTGATTCACAGCATGAATGGGAAGATGATCAGTAAATTTGTGGCCATAAAGGGATGATCATGATCAGCAACAGTACTGAAACAGGCCATGGCATTCAAGTGATGATTAATTGCTATTAATGGGCCCAAATTTTGCCAAGGAAACATACGCCACACCACTACAGCATCATCACCATCGTGGACCGTTGACACAAGGAAGGTTGAGTGCATGGATTGTTGCAGTTGGAACCTAATTCTGACCTTACCATCAACGTGCCTCAGCAGATATTGAGATTCATCAGACCAAGTTACATTTCTCCAGTTTTGAAGTGTCCAGTTTTGGTGAGCCTGTTGTAACCCAAGGATCCATGTGTTGTGCATTCAGAGAGGCTTTCCTACTCTCCACAATAGTACTGGGTGGCCTTTGAGTTACCGTATCCTTTCTGTCAGCTACAACCAGCCAGGGCATTCTGCTCTGACCTTGCTAATCAACAAGGTGCTCAATAAACAGTTTTTTTTTTGTTTTCCATACCATTTGTAAGTAAATTCTACAGAAACTCCAGGAAATCAGCTGTTGTTGGCTTTTGATGTGAATATCAACTGAAGCTCCTGATCTGTGTCTGCATAATCTTACGCTTTGCATTGTTGCCACATGATTGGTCAGTTAGATAACTGCATGGATAAACATAGGTGTTCAGGTGTTTGTAATATCCTGCCTACTATACTAAAATGATCTATCTATCTATCTATCTATCTATCTATCTATCTATCTATCTATCTATCTATCTATCTATCTATCTATCTATCTATCTATCTATCTATCATTGACCCTCAGAAACTTCTAATATGTTAAGGAGTGAGTTATGAAGTACTTATTGGTTATTTACCTGGCCCTCAAAAACCTTAGGGCTTACCATTAAAAACACATTTGACATTTGCTCAATTAAGAGACTATCTAATCCTGCCTGCTATACTAAAATTAATATCTATTTACGTATTTATCAACTTTCCAAGTTAAGCATTTTATAAATTCGTTTTTTTTAACAATATTGTATATCACGCACTATTCTTTCATTTTAAAATCAATAACCCAGTCAAAAATGCAGCACTGCATTAACAATGTCTCTAATAATTCACTACTTACTTTTTTTTAACTAATTTGCATATTGAATAATTTGCTGAAAGTCTAATACTAATGAAAACTGTGTAGCCTCATGGTGACCACTTTTCAGATTTAGAAGAAATAAATGTAAAAACCCACAAAGAATAGAATGCAAAATTTTTCCATTATGCATTTTCAACAAAAATAATTATTCTGATTAAGCATGCTAAATTCTCCTTTTAATTATAAAAATTAAATTATAGTCTTCTTGTTGTTACACACTTTTCTTGTTCTTAGTAGATAAAAATATTTCACTCTTGCAGATTCCTGGAATTCAGCTGCTGAATAAATTTGGTAAAATCTGCGGTAAAGAAAATGTGCTGACGCTAAAACATTTCCACACTCTGAAATGGAGATAGCAGGTCTTTTGGCCTTGGCCGTCTATTGTGACAGATGGCCGGGGCCCATGCCTGGCCAGGATGCCCCTTTGACACTTGGTCCAGGGGAATTCCCATGGGCTACACACTACTTCCCCCAGAACACTTGGTGGCAGCCCCCCTGGGTTGCATTGGGGCCACGGGCATGGGACTTTGGAGCTCAGCCTTGTTGGACTCCGTGGCCACCGCCAGGGGGAGCTGCTTGGCTTAACACCTGGAAGTGCAGCCTGAATTAGGTTAATTATCACGTGAAGCACTTCCGGGTGGGATATATAAGGAGCCATCAGCCACCACACCTGGAGCCAGAGTCGGGAGTAACGGAGACAAAACTGCCAAGGATGAGTGGAGGACTTAAAGGTGTATTTGTGCTTGTGAGTTTGTGTTTTGTGGGACTGTGTTGTGGCTGAGGGACACGGGGAAGACGTGGGCCCCCGGCCGAAGAAGGAAAAATAAATTATTTTTAGTTTCATTTTACCGTGCCTCCGTTGTCAGTCTGTGTTGGGTCAGGCGCACATACAGTGCTCTATCTATCTATCTATCTAGCTTTGTTTTTATGTTAGAAAGGCTGCACTATCAATAAACTAATGGAGATAATTTCTTAAAACTTGCAGTAAGGGAAAATGTATTTTTCACTGCTTCATCAAAAGATAATAGAATAGAATTTATAGAATATATACCTATAGACACACGTGAGCCTACATGACTTCTTGCACATTTCTGAACACTGATCCAATGTAAAACTGACTGATATCTTGTTTCCCATTTTATCAAGCAGTAGAGACCATTCAGGCTCCATTAGATGAACCATAAGACAGGAACCCGGTTTTACAATTAATAAGAGAAATATTTATAAGAATTAAATAATCAAAATGAATTTTTATTTAACTTCCTCACACAAACGCACACACACACGCACACACACACACACACATGTTATATATAGTGACCAGTAGGGGGTGTTGTAGTTTTTTTGTATGCTATGCCCACACTAATGCTCTCTTCTCTTCTGTTCTCCTCTTTCTTTCTCTCTTTTATTCCTCCACTCCTCCCAGATGAGTGTTGTCCATCTCCTCTCTTGACTCTTCCTTGCCTGGACTAGGCAGTACACTTCTTTTTTATTGAAGACCGAGGGTACTTTCAGTGTCAGATATAGATATAAATACACACACTTCGTATAGTGCATACAGTATATATGTAAATATACTGTATGTGTGTGTGCGTGTGTGTGTTATTTTCATTGTTAGATTTGTCGCTCTTAAACTCCTTAATCAAACTCTTGAGGTAAATTTATTCATTTTAATAAAAATGTCATGGACAAAAAAAAATAGGTGCACTATGAAAAACAAGAAAAATGCAATCCTGGCCCAGCCGGCACAGAAGTGATGCCAGAGGTACCACACATATGCAGTATCTGTAAGTGTCTTCTTGTGCCCAAGTGTAGATGGCAGACTCGAGTCCATCCTCAGACAAATAACAGCAAGCAAGACCAACGTTGAACGGGTTTCACTAAAACATCTACATACACACATTGTCACAGAAGATAATTAACTGAAAATATTTACTGGATTCATTTTATTTATTTATTCAGTATTAGTTAAAAAATTAAATTCAAATACCATTTCCAAGCTTAAAAGTAGAAAAAAGGAATAAAAACTGGGTCAGTGATTTCTTAAAACATGTTTTTAATCAGGGGAAGGGAATTTATAGACACAAATAACAGAAGCATGTGCACCGTAAGGGAAAATTTAAAAGATATTGAAATGAGTGTCTGCAGGAGAAAAGATGCGCTGTAGAGCCACGCGCTTACAAAGTGACAGAGAGGACCACACGCAGCTGCCATACTTACATTTATCTGCTTATCAAAAGCTCCAAGGAGAGGCATTTGTTTTAAAAGAATCACTGGAACGACATACCAAAAATTGTGTAGAATTCAAGCAACATTAAACAAAGGTTATTCTGAATTAATGTCAGTCTGAGAATTTGCAGGTACTAAACGTTTAAACAAGCTAATTAAAAAGGCCGGCTCAGTTATGAGGACGCACTCTGGACCTCCATGGAGATCGTAACGAATGAGAGGTTTAAAATAAAACCGAGTGCCATTATGAACAACGCTACACATCCTCTCTGTGACACAGCAACACTGAGGACTTTCAGACAACAAAGTGTTCAGCAGAGGTGTGCCAAGAAATGCTACTGGAGGTCCTTAATACCAACAACAATACACCTAACATAACGCTTCACTGGAACTGCTAAGTCGGACATTTTATTTTTTTTAATTTTCTTGCTTTAAATCATTTTGATGTGTGTACAGACCAAAGTGAGTGTGATTATTTATTTATTTATTTATTTATTATAGAGCTTCTGTAAAAAGCTACATTTCTCCCGGGGACAAATAAAGTTATCTATCTATCTATTTATCTAATTCTGCCTACTATACTAAAATTAATATCTATTGATTGTGATGCCCGTGATGCATACAGCTGCCCTAACCCTGACACAGACAGTCCAGACACAATTTTATTTATAAAGTCCCTTCTTCCAGCCAGTCCAACCGCCTCCACTGCTCCACACAGCTTCGTCCACATCCTCCCGACTCAGGCCATTGAGTGGTAATGACTGGCTTCTTTTATAGCACACCCAGCAGTGCTCCAGGTGTTTTGTGACCTTCTTCCGGCTGCACTTCTGGATGTGGCAGAAGTGGTTCTTCCAAGGACCCAGCTGCACCTGAAGCACCCCCTAGCGGTGCCCACAGAGTCCAACAGGGCTGCACCAAACTATAACTCCCAGCATGCTCTGCGAGGATCTGTGGTGCCGTAGCAACCCAGGGAAACTTCCCTCTAAGACAATGTCCTAAATACAGTCTCTGGTGTCCTGGCCAGGTAATGGCCCTGGCTATCTATCTATCTATCTATGGTGTATAGTGCCTTTCACATCCATCTATTTATCTATCTCTGCATAACCCTCAGAACCTTCTAATACATTAAGGAGTGAGTTATGAAGTACTTACTGGTTATTTCCCTGGCCCTCAAAAACATTAAGACTTACCATTAAAAACATTTGACATTTGCTTAATTTAGAGACTATCTAATCCTGCCTACTATACTAAAATTAACATCTATTTACATATTTAACAACTTTCCAAGTTTAGCATTTTATAAATTAGCTTTTTTAAACAATATTGCATTTCATGCACTATTCTTTCATTTTAAAATCTATAACCCAGTCAAAAATGCAGCACTACATTAACAATGTCTTCAATAATTCACTACTTACTTTTTTTTATAACTCATTTGTATATTGAATAATTTGCTGAAAGTCTAAAACTAATGAAAACTGCATAACCTCATGGTGACCACTTTAAGATTTAGAAGAAACAAATGTAAAAACCCACAAAGAATAGAATGCAATAGTTTTCCAGTATGCATTTTCAACAAAAATAATAATTCTGATCAAGCATGCTAAATTCTCCTTTTAATTTTAAAACTGGAATTATAGTCTTCTTGTCGTTACACGCTTTTCTTGTTCTTAGTAGATAAAGATTCCTGGAATTCAGCTGCTGAATAAATTTGGTAAAATCTGCGGTAAAGAAAATATGCTGAAGCTAAAACATTTTCACACTTTGAAATGGACATAGCAGGTCTCTTGGCCCCTTCATAAATTAATAAATAAATAAATCCCTTCTTTTATCACAATTTGAAAAAACAAATTGGAAGGAATTGCTGGTAACAGTTAAATATTAAAGAGTCGATTTTAGCTCAGAACATCCTGTCACACATCCAGGTTCCTAAAAAAACCTTCTTTGCTTTCACACCAATGGAATGTGACAGATTGTTCTTTTTCTGTCTGATTTGTTTTTGGATTAAAGTTCACACAGTGAGCACCTCACACAAAGATGATTACTATGAACAGAGACAGAGAAAGCCAATCTCAACAAATCACTTTCAGTATTGTAGTGTAGATACCAGGGGTACTCAGCTCCTCTCTGGGAGGTCCGCACTGGCTGCAGGTTTCCACTCCTACCAATTTCGTAATTAGAAGCCCAGCCTTGCCGATAATGAGACTTGGTTTTTAATTGTATGGCTTATTCCGGCTTTTAGTCTTCCAAAACAAATGTTCATCACATTGTTGATTTTTCACTTTCTGAAAATATTATCCGTTAAGTGTTGGGGTCCAGAACAGATTCGTACCTCTCAGTCCCTCCCTTCTCTCTCATTTACTTCAAAACATTTTATTAACGCAGATACCTCATGTGCAGAGGTTTAAATGGAAGCAGGTCAGCAGGACAGCAGCTGATTCCTTTGTCATTCACATCTCATTATTAACACTGTAGAACCCCCGTCCTCATCTGAGTTCACCTCTGTTATAGCAAGTCTTTATTTGAAAGCAGAAGTGTCAGATTGGGGGGAGCGTAAACATGACTGAGAGAAAAAACTGAATGATAAAGAAAAAAAAATGCTAACCTTTACAAGTACCATAAATTTACACTGGCTGTTACAGACTCAAATCAAATAAACGTTTTTATTGTATAATAGTAACAATAAGAGCAGCTCACTACTCAAAACGGTAATTCTGGGAAGTGACCAGAATCAAAACTGTGACCTCTTGATTATGAGTCAGCAGTTCTTACTGCTGCACCACCCAAGTGGTCATGTCAGCGTTGTACACTAACCCGAATCCTTTTTCTTCGGTAATAGTCTTGAATGAAAACGCACTTTTTTTGTTGTATGTGTACCTTTTGTGAAAGTGTTTATTTGATATTTGAACTTCAATCTTCACACATTATTCACTTCACGTCAAAATTTTGTTGTTAGTTCTGTTTTAGTTATGTGTTCAACATTTCTTGCTTCACATTTTGTGTCATCCTACATTTACATAAATTGTTGTAGACATGGAACACACGTGAAATGCATAGGCTAGGGATCTGCACTGGCAATCGGAAGGTTGCCGGTTCGAATCCTGTAAAATGCCAATATGGACTCTGCTCTGTTGGGCCCTTAACCTGCAATTGCTGAGCGCTTTGAGTAGTGAGAAAAGCACTATATAAATGCAAAGAATTATTATTATTTATTATTAATATATTATTTACCCTCTACAACTCCAGGCACCTCACACCCAGATAAACAAGACTTGAGCTGGGAGAACTTTTTGCCCGAGTTGAATGCAGTGGTGGGAGAGATGGGATAGTGGGCTGCTTACTGCTTGTGCTAATCGACACATTTACAAAACAAAAGACGCTAATGGACAGGTGTGAAGGAATTTAAGGTGGCCCAGGATTACAAGTTTTTTCGTAGGCTTCAGGAGTTTTAATTAAAATCTGGTTAAAGCAAAAACCTGCAGTCGGTGCGGACCTCCAGGACCAAAGCTGAGTACCCCTGGATCCTGTAAATTGTGGGTGCCACTTTATCTGAGGCTAGTGAGGCTGCAGTCAATCAATATGATAATTTTAAACATAAGGTTGCTTACCATATAATACACATCTCTCATGCCAGGTGATCCTGAAGCCCTCATCCCTCCCATTCAGTGTTTTCCAGGCAGTACAGAATGGATGAGCAGTAATGTCCTTACACTTAAACAAGCCTAGGTGACATTATAGATTCAAAATGTCATTTTAAATCACTTCTTAATCAGGTTCTAAAAGCTCTGCATTTAAGAAAAATCCACAAGAAACAAAATCTCTGAGTCAAAAAAAAAATCAGGAGTGGTGTCCCCTCGACTTTCTCGTATACTCAGATATCGATATTTGAGAAGTAAACTACAAGACAATGGTTATATTTTTATATTATGTGCATTAAAGAACCATCAAGAACAAATATATTGAGCAATTATCATAAGAGTAAAGTTGAAGAAATCAGGCTCTGCAGTTGTACGAATAAAAAAGTACCATTTCCGGTTAGAGGAAATAGCTCAAAAGTTGATGAAATCTATGTTTTGTACCTAATACTTGCTTGCAAAATTTGGTTGACCTAAATGAAAGCATACTCAAGTTATCGTGTTTACACACACACACACACACACACACACACACGCACACATACGCACGCACACACACACACACAAAGACATAATTCCAAAAATGGTATTTTTGGACTCAAGGAAGTCTAAAATTTCGAGATTCACCAAAATCTTGAAATTAAATTTTTGGACGATTACAATACTTTTCCTACTAGAAAGTAAATCGGACTCGGGGAGGTCTAAAACGTCACGATTCATCAAAATCTCGAGGTCGAATTTTTGGATGGTTACTCGTATACCTGAAATAAGGCTGCAAATTAGGCAATTAGATGAAACATTGATTACAAATTCGCATCCAAAGCGGAACTGATTAACAGAAGGAAGATGGGGGAGGGGGGGTTTAGGTCGGTCAGGGTAAGTGATGTCATCGGACCCAGAACTGGAAATGATGTAATCTGGTCTGGAACCGAAAGTGACGTCATCATGCCCGCAAGTGATGTCATCGAGACTGGAACCAGAAATTGCATCATCAGGTCCACACAGAATTTCCTGTGTTTGCTCTGCAGAGATAAAAGAGAAAGGACTATTGCATTCTGCCACCCCCTAGACTGGTTTGGAATTACCTTCTTTTGAGCCCTTTAACCCCTTAACCGCCCTCTGCCGGATATATCCGGCACCGTTGTTTTATTGCTAACGCCATACTGCCGGAATTATCCGGCACATTTGCCTGTGGTTATATGAATGACTGGCAAGTAGTATAACTGACGGTTTGGCGTGGGTATTATTACTACGTTGTATTTCGACAAGTCTGTGGTTGTTTTGGCCGGTCATGTGACGTGATTCGCATGTAACAGCTGTGAATATGGCGAAACGTAAACTGACTTCAAGTGAGGCTTTGCAGGCGATTTTGGACAGTTCTGATCATGATTGTAGCAGTTCTGAAGAAGATTTTAGCGACAGTGATGAGCAGCAACGTGCGCTGCATGATACTGTGAATGAAGACGCATCGGATGACGGCGCTGAGTGGGTGTATCCCCAGCATCTCAGCTGGGCTGCTGCCCGTGGTGAACTACCTTTTCTGCATTCGTTTGAGGGAACGTGTGGCTTTATTGTTGATGTAAACAATTACACTGCTGAGCAGTTTTATGAGCTGTTTGTGTCACCTGATTTGATCAGACTTTTTGTTCATCAGACAAATCTGTATGCAGCACAGTTTATTGAGAAAAATCCCAATTTACCTCCACATTCCCGTGTTCGTGCTTGGTTTGACACTGATGAAAACGAAATGAAAAAATTCATTGGGATTTTGATGTTGATGGGAATAATCAGAAAACCAGATATTGAGATGTACTGGTCTACAGATCCTATGTATGCAACACCTATTTTTGCAGCTGTCATGACACGTAACCGATTCTCTTTGCTGCTGAAATTCTTTCATTTGAATGACAACAGAAACGAGCCAGATAAGAAAGATCCAAACCGCGACCACTTGTTCAAGCTACGTCCTTTGATTGATCATTTATTTGAAGCATTTCAGTTGCCCTACATGCCAGGACCGTCAGTTGCAGTTGATGAAAGTTTATTGTCGTGGAAGGGCCGCTTACAGTTTCGACAGTATCTACCATTGAAAAGGGCACGGTTTGGTATCAAGATGTTTTGCTTAGCTGAGAATTCAGGTTACATTTATAGATTTCGTGTATACACTGGCAACTTGCACAACATTTAGTGGTCAATACTGCTTGAATAAATGTAAAAAATGTAAAAAAAATGTAAAAAAGTAAAAAAAACGAAAATTGTTCAGATTTCGCCTGGCGTGGGGAATATTTAGGGAGTTGGCAGTTAAAGGGTTAACTGCCTCCCATGCGCACGTGTGTAACAATTGCCATTATGATTATTGAGGCATGTTAAAATGGAAAAGTGGGGTTGGCAGAGTGGGACTCTAACTACAACCATTTTGATGGGACAATACTGATAATGCCACAAAGCATCTTATTTCAAAGATGTAAACTGTGGTGAACTGCTGGTGGTCACTCATGAACCTATAATGTTTGCCAGAGAAGCGGTCTCTCCTTGCAGCATCTGCTAATAGGAGAACTTCTTTAGTCGGGCGTGTAGAGTCTTCTGCTTCTGAACACTGTGAGCGGAGAGCTGCCTGCTGATGCCAGCTGAGCCATCTCGCGTTGTCAGACCCCAGCTTCTCTGTGCAATGTTGCCATAACACTCCACCTGTCCAGAGTGCAAATCCCACCCTCGCCTCCAAGTGCGTATTGTGACCAGTGTCACCACTGGTTAGTTGCCCTTCACTCATGTGCAGTCCATTTCTCCTCCCACATAGTGCCGTCAGCTACACACTCATATGCTCTTAACTGCGAGCTGTCTCTCTCTGTTAAACAGTAAAGCTATGGCAAAGAAACACAGCTGCCCTTCAGAAACTCCCTCTTAAACCATATTTCAATGAGAAACACACACACTCTTACCTGTCCCCTATGCGGGATCAGCTGCAGGCTTGCAGGCTTTCCACGTGACGTGCTTCTTGCACGAGGTGTAGAACATTTAAAAGACCGAGCCCCGGCCAACGTAACGGCTCACTCTCCTGTCCTCTCCCCCTCAGACTGCGTCTGCTCCCGAGCAGTTGGACCCGCTTGATGAGGAGGACTTTGTTCTCTTTTAACCTGGACCACCACGTTTGGCAGCTGCAGCCTGTGTGCTTTTCTGTCATTGGCAAGCCTCTTCTGAATAAGGTCTTGTGTTTATGCCTGCCAGTTCAGCAATAAGAATTTTGTTCCTCTGAAAATTAATCCCATTTCCAGTCTCCTGTGCGACTTTGTAACCCAAGCTTGACAATATACACCACTTGGAATTCAGTAGTAGTCTCTGTGATGGAGTTCTCCTTATGTTGCAGGTTTGTGAATGACCACCAGCATTTCACCACCGCAGTGCAAATCTTCAGACTGAAATGCTTTGTGGTGCCAGTCTGCAGAAATGTGCACGGGAAAGGCATCAAGTACATGAAATACATTGTTATAAATGTTAAATTAGGAGCAATCAAAATGACGATAGAACATCCTCACCTAATCCACGTCTTCTGCAACTCATACACATAATGTCACTGCTGGAGGTTACAGTTCAGCGACATCACCTGTTCTGAGGCTTCTCCTGATAGATCCTGGGCTCAAGGCTTATATTATATTAGACTAGATTAGACTAGATAAAACTAGACTAGATTATATTACATTAGATTAGACTAGAGTAGACTAGGCTAGATTACATTAGATTAGACTAAATTAGATTAGACTAGACACTATTACATTAGATTAAACTAGACTAGATTAGATTAGACTAATTAGATTACATTCGATTAGATTAGACTAGAAAACATTAGATTAAACTAGATTAAATTAGACTAGACACTTACATTACATTAGATTAGACTAGAGTAGACTAGACTAGATTACATTAGATTAGACTAAATTAGATTAGACTAGACACTATTACATTAGATTAGACTAGACTAGATTAGACTAGACTAGATTACTTTAGATTAGACTAGATGAAATTAAACTAGATTAGATTAGATTAGACTAGATTACATAAGATTAGACTAGACTAGACTAGATTAGACTAGACCAGATTAGATTAGATTAGATTATTTTAGACTGGATTGGATTAGTTAAAGTTAATTAATCCAATGGGGAAAGTCAGATGCATACAGCAGCAGAAACATAAAAAATGAGGATACAGACTTACAAATAGATAATACAGCCAATCAATCAATTGATTAATTGAAAAAAAAAAAAAATAAATCGACTTGGCATGGGATACACATACACTGCAGAGTTTAGTGGCAAATGAGACAAAGTCAGTTTGCTACACAAGAGATAAATGAGGCAGAAGCAGTGTGTAGCACCACAGATTAGACAGAACCATGTGAAGTTTAAAGATGTACACTCTCAATGATTCTATATTCTGTACTTTTTATGGTGGTGAAATGATAAACACTAATGCCTCCATGAAGCTGGGCTCTATTGCCAAAAATAAACTGAAATGTATTTCAGTATTTTAAATTAGACTGTGCAGCCAACTAGCAAAACCACTAATGTCTGATACACAACTAAGCCTCAGGTTAGACGAGGGAGAAGAAAAAAAAACACGACTTTAAGCAATGCATTTGTCTGAAGCGTGCCAAGTATCGACTGCATCTTAAAAATGAGGCAAAGCTTTCAATTTCCCTCGTGAGCTGAACCTTTCTGCATGGTACAGCTGGAGAAAATAAAATGTGGCCCATTTCTGCTGAACCACTTCAAATCAACAGTAATATACAAAACTTGACTGACTTTGTATAAAGGGAAAAGATGAAATTCCCGGGGCAATACCTCTGTGGTCTCCGAACCCTGGTTGCTAGGAGATGGCTGCCTCAGTGATTGCTGCCTGACAGAGACAGACCAGGCATCTCTCTATCTGCTTCAACTGAATATTTAGCACCTCGCTGAGCTCTGATCGCCCCTTAGAACGCTCTACCCAGGAAGCCTTTTTAATAACTCAGTGTGCATGTCAGTGCTTACTGAAATGTTTCTGCATGATGCGAGCTCTGGAGCCCAAAGTGGAGTCTGTTTGATTGTCTGTCATGCTTAAGTACACACTATATATATATGTGTGTGTGTGTGTGTGTGTGTGTGTGGGTGTGCGTGTGTGTGTGTGTGTGTGTGTGTTCATACAGGGCTGGACATACACTGCAGGTTTAGGCTGCAAATGAGGCAAATTCTATTTGCTGAATAAGAGAGAAATTAAGCAGCAGTCTGTAGCACATCAGAAATTAAATTAAACTTTTGAAATTAAATGGAGTGTATATATATATATATATATATATATATATATATAATATATATCAGTGGTGGGCCGTCAGGGCCTGCAAGGCCTTCTCTGCTGGCCTAAAAAAATATCTGAATCACAAACTAATGTTATTTAATAAGTATTCATGGACAAAATATAATTAATTCCAAATAGTCTGTCCGCTTCCTTTCATAGCTTTTCCGATTATTGTGCTGCACCTGCTTCCAGACATGTATTTTCGTATTAAAGCATTTAACCAATCACATTTCAGCCATCATTTGTTGCCAGGCAGGGTCAAATTCAAAGAAGTCTGCCAGGAGGCCTTCACAATCCGTTCTGCAGGCCCTCTGACACAAAATAAATGTCGATTAAACTGTTGCTTCAACCAATCAGATTTTGAGTTTGTTTCACTAGGGCCCTCTAGCAGGCGTACGGCAACGTCACCGTATTCAGACCCGTTGATTGGATAGGATGGTGTAATATAAAAATTTGAATGAGAGCATCATGGGGCAGCTGTACACATTGGTATGTTTGGCGATGAGCATTCCCGTGTCCACTGCTTCTGTCGAGCGGACATTTTCATTCCTAAAGTGAATTAGATAGATAGATAGATAGATAGATAGATAGATAGATAGATAGATAGATAGATAGATAGATAGATACTTTATTAATCCCAGGGGGAAATTCACATACTCCAGCAGCAAAAATATTAAATTAAAGAGTAATAAAAAATGCAGGTAAAAAACAGACAATAACTTGAATAATGTTCAACGTTTTCCCCCTCAGGTGGAATTGAAGAGTCGCATAGTTTGAGGGAGGAATGATCTTCTCAGTCTGTCAGTGGAGCAGGACAGTGACAGCAGTCTGTCGCTGAAGCTGCTCCTCTGTCTGGAGATGACACTGTTTAATGGATGTAGTGGATTCTCCATAATTGATAGGAGCCTGCTGAGTGCCCGTTGCTCTGCTACGGATGTCAAACCGTCCAGCTCTATGCCAACAATAGAGCCTGCCTTCCTCACCAGTTTGTCCAGGCGTGAGGTATCCTTCTTCTTAATGCTGCCTCCCCAGCACACCACTGCGTAGAAGAGGGCACTCGCCACAACCATCTGATAGAACATCTGCAGCATCTTACTGCAGATGTTGAAGGATGCCAGTCTTCTAAGGAAGTACAGGCGGCTCTGTCCTTTCTTGCACAGAGAATCAGTATTGGCAGTCCAGTCCAATTTATCGTCCAGCTGCACTCCCAGGTATTTATAGGTCTGCAAAAACTTAAAACTTATGCCAGAAATACAACAGGGCAGGTTTGACTTTCAGCATTAGTTTCGATGGTGATAGAAAGGGACTTCGTGATGGAACTGAAGTGCACGGATAATCTGTACGACAGAGGAATTGAACTGTTTTTGAGGAAAGAGAGGAGGATGGATTTTGTTTACAAATAATCCGAATTTTTGGTGAGTAAAATGTTGTGATTTTCCTAAATAATATTGCAAGTTTATGAGTTATTATTGATGTTTTTTATGTGTGTTGTGGGCTGTAGCTGCAGTAGAAAGGAACTTGTTCACCCCTGGTTTGTCTATTCAATAAAGGCATTTATTGTGGCTATAGGAGTTATCTATCTGTGATGCAATGGCTCTTTATACTGTATTTCTGCATATTAAGATGGTTTTTATAACCATAAATTAGTTTTTGAGGGGCGGGTTGATTCAGACGGAGCACTACTGAAGGCCTAGGTGTGAAATGCACGGTCCGCCACTGATATATATATATATATATATATATATATATATATATATATATATATATATACATATATACTGTATATATATATATATATATATAAACTGCTCAAAAAATTAAAGGAATACTTTGAAAACACATCACATCTCAATGGGTTTAAAATCCTGCTGGCTATCTCTACTGCTATGGACTGGTGTGGTAATGAGTTGGAAACAAAAGGATGGCATATCGTTTGATGGAAATGAAAATGATCAACATACAGAGGGCTGAATTGAAAGACACCCCAAAAATCAAAGTGAAAATATGATGCAGTGGCAGGCTAGTCCATTTTGCCAAAATTTCATTGCATCAACTCCAAATCATACTCAGCAGTTTGTATGGCCCCACACGTGCTTGTATGCATGCTTGACAATGTCCTAATGAGACAACGGATGGTGTCCTGGGGGATCTCCCAGATCTGGACCAGGGCATCACTGAGCTCCTGGACAGTCTGAGGAGCAACCTGGTGGCATCGGGTGGACTGAAACATAATGTCCCATCCAGAGGTGTTCTATTGGATTGAGATCAGGTGAGTGAGTGTGGGGGCAAGTCAATGGTATCAATTCCTTCATCCTCCAGGAACTGCCTGCATACTCTCACCACATGAGGCCGTGCATTGTCATGCACAAGGAAGAACCCAGGACCCACTGCACCAGCATAGGGTCTGACAATGGGTCCAAGGATTTCATCCTGATACCTAATGGCAGTCCAGGTGCCGTTGTCTTGCATGTAGAGGTCTGTGCGCCCCTCCATGGATATGCCTCCCCAGACCATCACTGACCCACCACCAAACCGGTCATGTTGAACAATGTTACAGGCAGCATAACATTCTCCATGGCTTCTCCAGACCCTTTCATGTCTGTCACATGTGGTCAGAGTGAGCCTGCTCTCATCTGTGAAAAGTACAGGGTGCCAGTGGTGGACCTGACAATTCTGATATTCTATGGCAAATGCCAATCAAGCTCCATGGTGCCAGGATTGCTAGTACAGCACCCACTAGATGATGTCAGGCACTCAGGCTACCCTCATGAAGTCTGTTTCTGATTGTTTGGTTAGAGACATTCACACCAGTGACCTACTGGAGATCATTTTATAGGGCTCTGGCAGTGCTCATCCTGTTCCTCCTTGCCCAATGGAGCAGATACCGATCAGTCCTGCTGATGGGTTTAGGACCTTCTATGAGGGGCCCTGTCCAGCTCTCCTAGAGTAACTGTCTGTCTGTTTCCTGGAATCTCCTCCATGCCCTTGAGACTGTGCTGGGAGACATAGCAAACCTTCTGGCAATGGCACGTATTGATGTGCCTGCCATCCTGGAGAAGTTGGACTACCTGTGCCACTTCTGTAGGGTCCAGATATCGCCTCATGCTACCAGTAGTGACACTGACCTTAGCCAAATGTAAAACTAGTGAGAAAACAGATGAGGAGGGAAACATGTCAGTGGACTCCACCTGTTAAACCATTCATTCCTGTTTTGGGGTCTTCTCATTGTTGCCCATCTAGTACCCCTGTTGTTAATTTCATTAACACCAAAGCAGCTGAAACTGATTAGCAACCCCCTCTGCTACTTAACTGACCAGATCAATAGCCCACAAGTTTCATTGACTTGATGCTATACTCAGATTAAAAAGTGGTCAATTAATTTTTTGAGCAGTATATATATATATATATATATATATATATATATATATATATATATATATTCATGGATGGAAGCTAGCAGAACCAAAAGAAGGTAATTCAACGGCAGGCTAGGGGGTGGCGGGGTGCATTAAACCTTTCTCCCTTAATCTCTGCAGGCCACAAACGGGAAATCCTGCCTGATTCCCATGACGCCATTTCCGGTTCCGGGTATCAACGAAGACGTCACTTCTGGGTCCAACCCCCATGACATCACTTCCGGGTCCGGTCTCCGTGACATAATTTCCGCTGAACTGCTATAAAATCCAGACCACTTCCTGCATGAACTCAGTTCTGTCTTGGACTCAGTTCTGTATACAACTCTGCTTCATAATTTGCCTTTTTGCAGCCATTATTCAAGTATACAGGTGGCTGGCCTTAACCTTTTTTCGTGTGTCAAGGCTCTTCATTTCACAATATATATATAAATATTGCATTGGTCAGCTTGTCTAGCCGGCATAACCGGAGACTGGAAGGACCGGGAGAGGAGCAGTATCTCCCCCTGAACACGCATCCTCCTTGGTGGCTCAACCCTGTGGAGGCCTGTGGCCACTGCCAGGGGGCACCTAGAATTTGCTAAGCCCTGGAAGAAGGTCATCAATGAGCACCTGGAGCACTTCCGGGTACAATATATAATGACTATCAGGGGGCACAACAGCACCTCAAACTGCAAGATGCCACTCGACAACGCAATACTGAATATATAAATATAAGGGGTTTATTTAACACAATACCTCCACGGGGTTCCAAATACCTCCTTGGCTGAATGCTCAACAAAATAATATTTTTTTTCCTTCTCCTTCCACATCTCCCCCCTACTAACATCCACCTCATCCCGACTCTGACTGCTCATGCAAAAATCCCGACTTCTTTTATGCTGGACCTGGGAGTAGTTACACTGCACACTGGAAGCACTCCTGGGTCAGGTGGAAGCTCTTCAAAGAAGGTGTAATGATCCCCTGCAAATCCACCCTGGTGGCACCTAATTGTTCTATGGGATTGCAATTCCCAGCCTGCCCGGCGGGGTATTCATATGGTTGTTGCACCAGTAAGATATTGCTACTTTGTGTACAGGGAGGAAATCATACCCTTCTGTGCAGGCCTCCCTTTCAAGAAAGGCATCTGCACCCATCCTGGTAAGGATGCTAGTCCATCCCTGTCCTTGCATTGTGGACCCACCTTCTGGCAGGGAAACAGCATCCCTCCGGTTTTGGGCAGCAGTCTATCACTGTCTTTCTATTACAGCCTCACCTCCAGGCAAGGAACTCACTTCTCCACTGTACTGTCACACATTTATGTCAAAGGATTTCCTCACAGGCTTGAATGAGGTATGTGATAACCTGGCAGGGTGAGAGGGGGCACTGATGCTAACATTCTCTTCTACTTCCCTCCATCACATCTCCAAGAAATTGCCCATTGAGGGCAATTTGCCCCACTCCTTCTGGTTTGTCAATTATTAGAAGCCCGGCTGCCCAGAAGGAAGCATCTCTTCCAATCTGAGTGACCCAGCAGACAAAGCTCCAGTAAAATGACCCTTGGTTCTCAGGCCAAGAGCCATATACTTTTGTTAATATTTTGCCTAATTGTTCATATTCCAAGAGACATGTTTTTTGTTGGATTTTCTTCAGTTAAATGGGATGACCCAGTTGGTGTCCCAACTTTTTATCCTTTCCATGGCCTGTCATTCTTTCACCCAGTACTATATATATATACAGTATATATAGTCATCACTGTACATTCGGCAGGGTTGGGGGGGGGGGATCCATGCAAATGTAAAACTTTGCAAATAACACGTGGATCCCCCCAAATGGTACAGTTGGTAAGAAAGGAGAAAAAGAAATCAAGATAAAGGAAATTGAGAAGTGAGTGAGTGAAAGAGAGTCGAGTAGGATGGCTAGAGGTTTCTGGTAAAGGCGAGCTAAGAAGTTAGTGGGAGAGAGAAAGAGTGGGAGCCATCTGGGGGGAGATGTACAGATCTACTGAGGGAGCAGAGAAAACAGAAGGTAGCTGGTATAGATGCCACAGTACTTTTTACCAAAATAACTTTTAATATTAACAATATAGTATGTACTTACATTAGTTAATATTAAATAACAACAATATTATATATATATATTTATATATATATATATATATATATATATATATATATATTATAAAAAAATCTTGGGTCGAGACGTGATCATCTTGAGAAGACACTTTGACGTCACGCGAGACTAGACATTACAACCTTAGGAAGCAAGACCCGTGAGATGGTGACTTTTGCACGTCACACCCAACTTACAAACAATTTAAAACAAGTTCATGGATCATCATCTAACCTTGCAGTTGTCGGAATGCTTTTGGCAGACACACTTCATGTGCTCCCAGCTCTTAAAAATGTTATACGTTCTAGATGGCACGTGAACAACTAAGCAAAGAAGAAAGAGCAGCGTGTTGAAAATAGGCACGAAAAGAAGGCGAAAAAGGATGCACAAGAGAACAACAATAATCTATGTGCAAGTTCAGAAAATAAGGAAAGTAATAATCAGCCTGGACGTCCCGCAAGAGACACTTTAAGACAAAGCAGTGAGACCAAAAGACAGTTGATGTACAGGCTTTTAATTGATCGACATGCAGCGCGACAAGCAGAAGACGTAGCTCGGCAGCAGGAGCAGAAAGACAGCAGCTGATCCGTCCGCATCTCCTTATCGTGTGTTCAGCCTCCCCTTTCACAATGCGAGCGGCTGAGACACAAAGTGGAAGGCATTTGGCGCGCCCCGGATGGGGGGGGTGAGGTAAGCGAGCGAAGCGAGGACAGCTGCTGTACAGGCTTTGAAATGATCGACACGCAGAGCGAGAATCAAAACACACAGCAGGGCAGGGGAAGCAGTAAGCAAGCAGGTGATCCATCCGCATCTCCAAAGTGTGTGTTCAGCCACCCCCTTCACAACACAATCGGCAGAGATGCGAAGTGGCTGGTGCGTGGCACGCCTCGGGGTGGGGGGAGGGGATAGACTCGCAAAGCAAGCAGGGGGCAAGTAGATAGATAGATAGATAGATAGATAGATAGATAGATAGATAGATAGATAGATAGATATCACTTTATTTGTTTTCAGGAAAAAAGTGTGGATGTCTTAACAGAAGAGCCACAAAGCGTTTCTGCATTTTTGTTTCTGTTTTATTGATTGTGTTTATTGGATTGTGGTTTGGACACCTGTTTGCCTTGGGTTGCCTTTTACACAAACCATATATTGCAATTCTTTTGCATTTTTTGCCTTTTTATTGTTCTTTTGTTTATTTAATTAAGTATGTTTATTTTTAAAGATTTTGCTTTGGTCTTGTCCTTCCTAGCCAGTAAATTTTACAGTTCATCTCCCTAGTTCATTTTTGGTATGTTTCTAGGGACATTTTAAACTTTTGAGCTAAATATCCCTTTAAGCAGCCCTGTGTAGCCTAACGCCAACCAGTAGACTACTGGGGTCAGGTTGTCTTAGGTGAGGCCTTTTCTGGGCCACTGAGGGAGAAGCCTAGCCTGTTTTACATGCCCCACACAATTTCCACTATTAAAATGCACTCAATTCCTGCTCTAGTGGAGTGTCTGGTGCTCCTTTCACCCCTCTACTTTACCAATTCTCTGCTGAATTCTGAAGAATGTCTGTTTTAGGCAATTATTCTTACTTGCTGAAATCATGTAGGTGTATGTACTTATTGTAAGAATTACTGTCATATGTTGGATCCTGGCTTATTTTCTTGAATCTTTTTTTCCTTTTGCAAATATATTTCCCTCTGAAATAATGAAGTCAACCCAACCCAACCTAACTTGAACCCTGCCATATTTCCCTACTGGTCTCTCTACTTCATGCTAACTGAGTTCTTATTTACCACAATCATCCAGGGATGAAGAATGATATATTTCATAAAGAGTTTATCACATTTTTTTATTGTATTTAAAAGTGTCAAAGGTTGGAGCACTCTGAACATTGACGAGCAAGGTCAGTCAATTCAAGAAATTGTAGTAATCAGTATTATATTTACTTCATGGTGGTCAAGCTTTACCCATGGTTGGGTTTCATACCCCTGTTTTATGTGTTCACTTTTGGGTCATTGTCTTATTTTAATATTTCTTTCATTTATTATGTGCTTTGTTCTCTATGCCTGTGTTATGTTCCATGCATTTTGTGTTTGGTCCCACAAAGGAATGGGGACCCCTGTTAATCACCATCAGAGAATCCTTTCAGCCCTATAAATCTGGGGGTGGGGGGGGGGTTCTGCTACAGTACTTGGCAGTTCATTTCAAATGCATTTGGGAATATTTGGTGAGTTTTGTGATTTTTCGGTGTTTGTTGTAATTACCGGATATTTGACCTCGTGCTCTGTTTTTTTGATTTTGCTTTGGATATACTCTTTTTGGGATTTTATTTGCTTTGGATTTTCTTATTGCTTCAGGCAGTTCCATTGTTTTTTGTTCTCTATGAATCTTACTTCTGTTTTAGATCATTTTTATTAAAAGTAAATCTTACTTAAATTATTTAAATTTTATATTCTTCAAGGCCATTTTTCTGTCTAGGCTGGAATTTTTTGCCCTAAGTGGACATTTCTTGGAAGTTTCAGAACATATGAGCTTTGGGACTCTGAGCTTAAAACACCTAAACAACCAGAAATTTTTATCAAGAGGTGTTGCGATAGCCACCACAAAGAAGCACTAAAAGGGAAGCAAGCCTCAAAAAGTCACATTAAAATTTCAGATCAGTCCTCGTTTCTGGTCTGAGCCCCCTTGAAGAACTTAATACTTGTGCAGCCTATCTCCAAACACAAAAGGCAGGGATTCAGGCCTGGATGGACCCAGAATGAGGGTAAGGCTTTGTAAGGGACGGCCGGCAGTCTTCAAACCAATTTAAGACCCTGCCAGAGAGGCCCACCCACTGACTAAGGCGATTTCTAAGAATATTGTGATCAATGGTTTTAAATGCGGCACTCAGATCTAAGAGGATGAGAACAGATAAATGGCCTCTGTCTGCATTTACCTGCAAGTAATTTACTACTTTAATGAGTGCAGTTTCTGTACTGTGATTTGTTCAAAAACCCGACTGAAACTTATCAAGAATAGCATGTTTATTGAAGTGGTCATAATGACTGCCTTCTCTAGAATTTTACTTAAGAAAGGCAGGTTAGAAATAGGTCTAAAATTTTCAAAAGTAGAGGAGTCGAGATTATTTTTCTTGAGTTGGGGTTTAACTACAGCAGTCTTAAGACAGTCTGGGAAGATCCCCGCATCTAATGACGAGTTTACGAACAAAAAATTGAAATCACTAACCACACACAAAGAAACCCAACCAAACCAGTAATACCAAAACTGCTTCTACATTTATATTGACGTTTACATTCCATCAGCTGATTAATTTGGTGACCCCCTCCTTGTTAGGCTTCAAAAATAAGAAACGGGGAAGATGTTTCTCTTTTCATTGCTTCTTCTACTACCTCTATACTGAGGATGTACAGATCTTCCTCTCATTTCCCACTTACAACTCACAGGTTTCAGCCCAGAGGGCCTCATGTATAAACAGTACGTACACACAAAAATGTTGCATACGCCTTTTTCCACGCTCACAAAGTTCTCACCACAGCCTCCCCTATTGTCCCAGTAAGCATCTTATGGGAGGCAGGAACAATCCTTCGACGTGTCGCCAGCTCATTGCTACCACTGCACCACCATGCTCCCGCACATTTAATACATGCTTTAATGCATTTCATCATGAAAATTAAATCAAGTACACATCTTACTATTCTAAAATGTTGAGAGAGCTGTAATATCATGAATGTAATGTATTCTGTGTGGCGATCAATGCCTGCACGCTCCTGTCTGCGTAAGAGAAAGCCAGTTTAAGAAACATGTAGTGATACATACACATAGAAAACATCGAATATCGAAACCCGTGCTACTTTAGTTATGATGGGATTTGAGAAGCTTTAGTAAATTAAACATCGATTTTAAGATGAAGTTTATGACATTCTACTTTCATGACAAAATACACTACAAGACTAAAGTGAAAATTTTGAGATTAAAACCTTTTTTTTTTCTTCAGTGTGTCCCTTTTTTTTTCTTTTCTCTGTGCCCTAATACACTTCCGTATGACAATCAGACGGTGGGCTATGACTCGCATTTTCAGATCAACTTTTTTATTTTGGACACTGCAATTTTCTGAACTTGAACTTTTGAGTGCCACTCCACCAATTTGCTTTTGTTGCTCCTACCACTGCCTAAGCCACCAAAAAGTATGTCCCCACACTTCGCATTTGTTGAAATAATTTTTTTTAATATGTGCTTTTGCAATTGTCTTTTAACAAAAGTAGCAACTGAAAGGGCAATGTTTCCTGATTTACATATTCAAATATGCGAAATTCTGGGAGGAGTCAGGGTGGGGCAGCAGGCATGTGCACATGTGATACATTTCACGCTGACTGGGTTTATGGAGCGGAAGAACATGGAAGTTGACTTACGCAAGGTTTTATGCATGTGAATTTTTTTGTGCGTACGCACATTTCCACTTTTGTCCGTATGCCATTTTTTAGTGTGAATTCTGCGCACAGCGTTATACATGAGGCCCCAGATCTCCAACTGTCTCTCTGCCATTTGATTATAGATGAATGATCATCACCTTAAACTTAACCTTTCAAAGTCAGATATCCTGTGCTTGCCTTCTGATTGTCCTTCCTCAGATGTTTCTCTAAGCATTGTTCTTCAAAATGTCACCTTTTCACCATCAGTTATGGTCAGCAATCTCAACATGACTCTGGACTCCTCACTTTCATTCATTGAATATATTTAATCAGCAACCCAATCATGTTATTTCTTTCTTTATAAAATTCAGGGGATCTAAGTATACCATGTAACCCCTTGTTTAGGCACTGGTTCTCTCTTGGATGAACTATTGTAACTCTCTCCTGGCAGGGCTTCCCTCAGCTGCTATCCGATGTCTACAGCTTGTCCAGAAAACATCTGCTCAGCTGGTGTCCTGTGTTCCTCATTTCACTCCTACTACTCCTCTGCTTCAGTCTGTTCACTGGTGTTCTATTGTTGCAAGGATTCAGTCCAAAACTCTTGACTTGACCGGTTGTCTGAATGGTTCTTCTCCTCAATAACTCCAGCCTTTGCTCTGTCTGTATGTCACTGCAAGAAGTCTCTGTTCTGCCTCTACTTGTCTGCTGACCGGCACTCCCCTTGATAGATGTGACAGGACTGGACAGCGTTTCTTCGTTCTTGCACCAAAGCTGTGGAATGATCTCCCTTTTGCGATTCAAACTGCATCCTATTTATCATGTTTAGCCATTTTTTGAATGTACATCTTTTCAATAAATATTTTGGAACTCCTTACTTTCTCCTATACAGGATAGCTGCTGCTGTACTTACAAAGATTTTAGAATACTGATTTTTGTCTTAGTCTAATAGCAGGTGTAATTATATTGGAGTAGGACTACTCCCTTTAGCTCATTTTTTATTGTCTCTCTTGCATTTGATGCTTGCACCTTCTAAGGATTCTTGTATGCAATGCCCCTTGGATAAAAGCATCTGCTGAATACGAGGAAAGTTCAAAAAGTTTCTGCACTTCTTTTAAACTCTATTAATTAAGAATTTCAAAAACAAATGACATCATTTTTCTACACAGTCACCTACGTTTGCGATGCAATTTTCTCAGCGTCGTACCAACTTTTTAATGCCCAATTAACCACTCCTCCCACCTTCACCGTTTCCAACGAAAATATCAAAGTGCGGAAAACTTTTTGAACGTCCCTCGTAAATAACAATAACAAACAAAATTGCATATATTCCTAAAGTAACAAAAGTAATTAATAAGCAACACAATTTTACATAAATGTAACACAAACAGACCACCACCATAAGTAGAACTAATAAAAATATCCAAAATAATACTTGGGAAAAAAAAGTTAAATATGCAGAAAAAAAAAAACACTTCAACTAGATCAGAACCATTGACAGAAGGGCTAGCTCATGAAGCTCCTAAACAAAAATTGTGATTTTATTCTTTATCATATAGTGTCTTCCTTTAAATTTTAATTAACTTTCTGATAAATAATTAAGGCAACATCACTGTTAAATAAAATATTGTCTGACATGTCACCAACCAATACATTGGAAAATTCCCACAGTAACAGGAAAGTGTCCATTGATTCAAAGCACAACTTCAATTGAATTACATTATGAAAACTGATAAAAAGACTATACATTAAAAATTAAAATAAATTAAAACCTGAAAATGTAAAAACTAACTGAAAACTGTTATTGTGCGCCACAATGAGTAAATAGATAGACAGATTTTATTTTTTGTATAGTAGGCAGAATAGATAGACAGATTTTAAATTTTAATTTTAAGATAGATAGATAGATAGATAGATAGATAGATAGATAGATAGATAGATAGATAGATAGATAGATAGATAGATAGATAGATGTAACGGCAGACCCCTTACCCAGACTGGCCACTACACTACCAAGACTATTCCTTGGATCACCTGAGGCTTCTTGCTCTAATAACAAGCCGCACTCCTTACAAGTTGTCTTACTTTTCCCAACACGATGAAATAACCAAAAAACAGTAACAGATATGTAAAATCAAACATGGATATATTGGAAATTGAAAAGACAAACAAATATTCAATAATATATATATGTGTGTGCACAAAATACCACTGTCCCAAATGACACCAGTGACTTATTATATAAGACACAACTATATAAATATTTACAAAGAACCCTCCCTTGCCCCTAAACAATTATTAGAAACACGTAACACAAATACAAACACAGATTAGTTAAACACAGTAATTTAAATGTGGTGAAAAATGAGTCCAAAATAAAGTCTGGCAGTATTGATACTGGCTGTAGTGCATTGTTCTCCTTCCTGAAAACAAAACCACCTCACCGTGAAAAGTCCTGGCAATGGCTGTTATGAATCTGAACTCCGGGGTTTCTCGGCTCTGGCTGTTGTGACGTTGAATCAGATGTTGAAAAAGCAAGCAGTGGAATGATGCAATAAACGGCAGTGATGAGTTTGTAAATGATCGGGTAAATTGTCTCTTTTCTCCTCTCTCTTTCTCCTTCTCCCCCTCGCCTTCACTCCTCTTTTTTAAATGCAAAATGTCCCAGATGTAACTGATGGATCCAACAGGTGATTTCCGTCTCGGGGCTGCGGCCTCTCTCCATCATCCTCCTTTCTTCACTTACGGGGACAACATTTACTGATGCACATATAACGGACAGTAAACGGGACGATGAAAACAAAACGAACTCAGCATAGGAACAAACAAATACTTATTATCATGTAGCCCTGCTACAGACGGATAGATAGATAGATAGATAGATAGATAGATAGATAGATAGATAGATAGATAGATAGATAGATAGATAGATAGATAGATCTAGGTGAGAGTGCTATGTATTTTGAATTATAATGTCTGGTAGACTTCCACAAATTGTAGTATAGTTTTCTTGAGGCTGTATGAAACACTTTTCATATGAGCAGACACACACACACACACGCACACACACTGTGAATACAGTGCTAGTTAAGCACCACTGAGTAACTAAAGGGGTGCCTAATTGTGCTCATAATTATGCTAAGAACATTAAGATATCCCCTTGGTGCCTCAGGCAAATGATTTCCTTATTTATTCAGAGGTACAAGAACTTGTAATTCTTCAAGTATTTTCTGTAATTATTTCACCACTAGATGAAATCAGCTTACATGTTATTAAGTTAGCTGTGAGCTGTGAAAACGATTCCAACTTTGACTCTGTTGAATTCTACTGAACATATTTGGGACCATCTGGACAAAAAGCTGTTAGCTACCCAACTGCCAGTAATTTGTTGCAATAAATGGCACGACTCTTATCCAGCTTTTCCTCAGACTACGATTCTGTTGAGCAAATCTCCTATGGAAGTAAAATAAGAAAATGAAGCCCAGTGCTACAGCTACAGCACCCCTGTTATATTGCAAATGACTCCAATTTTACCAGGAAAACAAATAGGGATGTCTTTTGCCTGCCACTTGATAACTGCAGAGCATTTGTTGAATGGTGAAAGTCAGTGATCTCAGCTTCAGTAAAACAATCCGAGTTGTAGAAGGTTACAGATCCAATTGAACACAAGTAAAAGCAACTGGGGGGAAGCCACCACATGCTACACACTTGATGGCATAGTGTCACTGAAGAAATGACAATTGTGGTGGGTGTGTCATCACCAAAGGTGGTCTCTGTGGCAGACTGTCATTGGGGTCTGCCCGAATTCAAGTATGCAGGGCCAGTGCTGCATTAGACAGTGCCAGCCAATCAAGAAGAGTTGTAATCTGGCATTTGAGTTTTTCCGTCCAGGGGTTGTCTCTGCCAGGTGCTTGCTGGGATAGACTTGAGCGACCCTGCTAAGGATAAGCAGGTTTGAATATGGATGGATGGATGTTCTCATTTTTGATATCCCCAATTATTTATTCACATTTTCCCCCACTAAATAACAGATCATCTCTCTTTCACCATTTATATCTGCTTTTCCCTCCATGTTTACAATGAAGGCTGTTTGTAGTAATTCCATTTTTAAAGCACTTTTTGCTGCATCATATCAATAATCATAATGCATAAATTCCATCATTTTTACATCTGTAGTTTACCAAGTAAATCAGTTTAAAAACCTCCTATTTCTGACCTCCTTTTCACCAATCTTCATGTTATGTAGCACCTTCTAACCTTCCCACCATGACAAAGCACGTGTACCCCATGCCAGTAATAGCTGATTCCAGGTCTTGCCAGTCAGTGCAAGACTTTTAAAGAAACTTCTAGATGCTACGGAAGTTAACCGCAAGCCCAATAGTAAGTAGTCAAATGACTTGCATGGCAGTAGATAAGAAAAGACTGATAAAAGATCCTATTCTGCATATGGGAAGATTACACCCAGAAATATATATATATATATATCTATTTGTAATTTCCTGTAGATTGTTAAACTGATAATACAGCCTTCTTATCCCTTCAGATGCGTTTATTTTTATTGCATACGTACAGTAGGTCTGTGCAGCTAGTATGCTGTTGTATCACCAGAGAACACAGAAAGAGGACGTAAAATCCTCGGCCCACTGGACACTCGTCCCTTCTCCTTGCCATGTCATGATAATTTATTTAGCCAGAAGCCAGCACTGTAATGCAGATTTCTGGGCCGTACGTCCAGACAGGCCGTAAGGGTGAGAAGAAGTGGAAACTGTGGGCTGAACTAGTGAAAAGAGTGAAGGCGTTCAAAGGAGCCCTCGCTTCTTGTAATCCCACTTATCTCTGTTACAGGAGTTGATTCAATTTCATTTACAGCTTGGTAACCTTCTCTTCCTCTCATATTATTACAAACAAGTGATGTGTTTGTAGTACTGTATGTCCTACTCGGTTTTAGTTTAGAATACATTATACACTTATATATACATATTTAATGCATTGTACGTCCAGATGGTCATTCATTGGTTGTCTTCTTTCATGCACACAAAGTCTGACCCTACAAAAAAAGACAAAATCAATCAGGTTTGATTTTATCAGATTAGTTTGAGTGAATCGCTGGCTTGTCACATCACACGACTGACGTCACAGGAATGTGCTGCTCCCGGTGTCTGATTCGCTAAACTTATGTAAATGAATTATTGAAACTGAAAATTGTTTGATGTGATGTGCCATAAACCAGCTTAATCCAGTTTGGGGTCACAGCATCGACACCAGGCAGGAAACAGTCCTTGACAGAACATCAATGCATTGCAAGGTCTACTCACACATATACTGTATGTATATGGGGACAATATAGTGTCACCCGTTACAACAGTAAGTATGTTTTATGAATATGTGGAAGGGAAACGTTATAACTGAGGGGTTAACCCATGTAGACGCAGGGAAAATCTGCAAACGCTTTGTAAACAAGAAGTGGACATAACATTGCAAGCCATGACACACTTCATTGTAGGACCAGCTCAAAAAACACACACACATTCCTTATGGGCCAATTCACAAGTAACTGAGCCCACACGTCTTTGGATGCTAATTTTCCTCTGGGTGTTTGTTTTTTTTTTTCTCCCTTATCCCTTAAGAGATATGAGTTTTGTTTGATGGTGTCTGTAAGCCGTCCCTGTATGGAGGGGAGTGTGGTATCATGTATGAGTGGGCACTCTGATGAACGGGTGGCCTATGCAGAGTGAAGTTCAAGATTTACTGCCCCTGGGATATTTTCCAGTTTCCAAAGACCCTATTTTGGAACAAACTAATTTAGAAAAAACAGCAAATTAACAACTTTTTCTTGTAGAGTTTGACCCAATCCCTGAGAATAGCTTGTCCTGGTATGTCTAGCTCAACACGTTACCTCATGACCCCCATCAGCGAAAGTAAATAGAAGTGAAGTGTTCAGTACAGTAAGGTCAGCCGACTCAATAAACATTACAGTTTTCTCAAACATCTATCTATCTATCTATCTATCTATCTATCTATCTATCTATCTATCTATCTATCTATCTATCTATCTATCTATCTATCTATCTATCTATCTATCTTATCCTGCCTACTATACTAAAATTAAAATCTATCTATCTATCTATCTATCTATCTATCTATCTATCTATCTATCTATCTATCTATCTATCTATCTATCTATCTATCTATCTATCTCTTTTCAGAGCAGTTGTTGTATTGTTGTATTTCAGCCAGGCTTCCTCATCTTCTGGATGAGGTTTAATGTGTGTTTTTTTTTGTTCACTTTTGGGCCTTTCATTTATGTTAATGTTATTTTCATGTATTATGTGCTTTCTGTATGATGTCTTGGTGATATTCCAGTGTTTTGTGGGTGGTCCCCCAAGAGGTGGAGCCACCTGCCAATCACCACCAGGAACTGCCCTCCACCCTATAAATCCAGAGGGTCTCTCCCATAGTCCGTGGTAGTTGTTTTTTTTTAATGTGTGAGGGAGTTTGGGTGAGTTCTGATGTTTTTTCTGTGCTTGTGCTTTTTGATATCTCTAGATTTTCGTATCTCTGTGATCTGTTTTTGTGACTTTGCCTTGAGATTTCTGAATTTGTGAAAAACAAACCTTTTTATTTTTATAAAGATTAGTGTCTTCCCTTTTATCTAGCAGGGGTTGGTGGTATATCCCCCTCTAGTGGGCATTTTTGTAAGTACAGTACGTTTTGGACTTTAATACCTTGGGACTCCTAGTCATTATATATCCATCCTGGTGTCCCAATTTGTGTCCCTTTTCAATTAATTCCAGCAGGTGGTGCCATCATCTTGTAAGTAAGATTATCTTCTATTGGATACACAAACATTTATTGAAAGGTAACGTTCAAATGAGCAGAATGATGGTTGGTTTATTTCTTTTTCCTGTTCACTTCATCTTCTGATGGCAAATGGTCAGTTGAAAATGACATTTAGATGAAGCTTCCAGTATAATAATGTCCGGCTGTATAACATTAACCTTATATTGATACTTAAAAACCAATAAAATTTCATGTTGAAAACACATAGGAGGCAGATGAGAGTTTACAGGTGTCTTCATCTGTGAAAGGCCAGATTATTCTGTTTCTAAACCCAGCGATATAATAACACCTTGCAGGCATCCTGTCAATAAGGGATGCGAGAATAACTAAATGTAAATTGTTTTGAAGCAAGATATGGTAGACCTCCTAAAGAAATTATAGTCAAAAAAACAACCTGAGGGCTGTGAAGCAGAGCGAATGTTTACATTTACACCTCAGAAACACTATCTGCTATGAAAATTCAATTTATCAGCCCTTTTTTTTCCACACTTTCTTGCTTACCCTGTGGCTGTGTCACTGCATAACAGTCGCCAACGATTTGTACACTGAAAAGCTTAGCCTCTTTGGCGGGGGCTACAAAGGTTTAAGATTCTATTTTCTCAGTTCTGAAAGTGTTATGGAGAGAGTCTGAGGCTTGCAAGGGCCTTCCCCATACATGGCATGCAGTGCCACCTAGTGGCTGAAGAGTTAGACACTGGTTCAACTCTCTGAATGTCCCCCAGTGGGCCCGGTGCAAAGAGAGACGAGACCAAGTCCATATAAGAGGCGTACTGCGCTTCAGCTTTTTTCATAAAATCTCTCCCTATCTCACTGAAAACGAACAAAAGATGATAAAAATTGAGATTCATTGTGTGGGCTCACACATGACTGCGTGTACATGAGTCCGACCTGCTTTATGAACACCAGCTCTTCCATTATCTTAAAAACCCTGCAAAGAAGCACCACTCCAGCCTAACAAGGTTCAAGCAAAGCCTGTAAAACTGTTTGAGCGATTCTGCCATTGACTCAGCTTGACTATCAGGCTGGTAACAGTTTGTTTCAGGTTGCCATTTTCATTTTGTCTTTTCGAGACCATATCCAGTGTTGAAGAGGTAGGGGGTTTGACGGTCCCGTCGCAGGAGTCATTCAGGGCATTCCTGGTGCCGAGCTGTTGGGACAGCAGTGAGAGGCTTTGCTTGCTTGTTGGTTTGTCACCGGAGTATTTTTGTTTTAGTTTTCCTGTAGACTCTCGTATAGCCATTCTTTGCATCTGTTTTCTTTTTTTTTCATTCTCCATCCAGTCCTTTCTAATGGCCCCATTCCCGCAGGACAACTGCCAGGTAAAGCTTAGCATTTGCATTCTCTGAATCTTCTCTTGCATATGAAATGAGTGCGTGCCTCATGTTTGTGCATGTACATGTGAGATGAATGTGTTCTAAAATTTGCATGCTACTTTTTGTAGCTGTCATTTGGCTGGCTTCCCTGCTTAGCCTTTTACTGCCTTCCACCACATTAACTGTTTTGTGCAGAGTTGTTTTTCACTGTCATAATGGCTCTTCAACTTATTTTGAAAGGTGCTATTCTCAATATGAGAACATTCTTTTCTAACCCTCAGGTACAATGCAGGAACAAAGTGGATGGGCCAGAGGCCATTGTTGGACAAACACACACACACACATACATCTACAATCGATCATGTGGAACTAGTCCACCACATATTATTATTATTGTTACAAATATTTTTATTATTATTATTATTATTTAATTTGCTCACAAATGAGAAGTGAAGCCAAATGTCAAATGATTATGGATGCAATGCAATGCAATGAGAAGTCAAGCCAAATGGTCCCTTTTATTGGCTAACTGAACAGATCACAGATTACAGTGCATCCGGAAAGTACTCACAGCGCATCACTTTTTCCACATTTTGTTATGTTACAGCCTTATTCCAAAATGGATTAAATTCATTTTTTTTCCTCAGAATTCTACACATAACATCCCATAATGACGTGAAAAAAGTTTACTTGAGGTTTTTGCAAATTTATTAAAAATAAAAAAACTGAGAAATCCCATGTCCATAAGTATTCACAGCCTTTGCTCAATACTTTGTCGATGCACCTTTGGCAGCAATTCCAGCCTCAAGTCTTTTTGAATATGATGCCACAAGCTTGGCACACCTATCCTTGGCCAGTTTCGCCCATTCCTCTTTGCAGCACCTCTCAAGCTCCAGCAGGTTGGATGGGAAGCGTCGGTGCACAGCCATTTTAAGATCTCTCCAGAGATGTTCAATCAGATTCAAGTCTGGGCTCTGGCTGGGCCACTCAAGGACATTCACAGAGTTGTCCTGAAGCATCTCCTAATAAATAGGATACTATAATTATAGTAATAATGATAGTATCCTATAATAAACACTAAATATAATAATAATAATAATAATAATAATAATAATAATAAATATTATCAATATAGTACCTATAATGAAACAGGGACATCCTGAGACTTTGTGGCATCCCCTCAAGGTTGCTGGGTATCATGGCCAGCCTGCACACTGGTACTGTGAGTACTGTGCAGAGTGGAGGCAGAACCTTTGCGTTTTTCCCAGTTGATTCAGGAGTCCGTTAGGTGTGTGTTTTTACTCTACTCTGTTCAATGCTTGCCTGGACTTGGTGTTGGGCAGGGCTGTGGGGTCCAGCAGTTGTGGGGCATCTGTTGTTGAAGAAAGATTCACTGATGTTGAGTTTGCCGACGAGGCTGTGATCTTTGCGGAGTCAATGGAGGCTCTGATCGGGGCTCTCAGCGAGGAGTCTGAGTGTCTGGGCTTGTGAGTGTTCTGGATAAAAGTCAAGATCCAGTCCTTTAATGACCTCTTGGGCACTGCCATCAGCAGTGTGTCTGTCTGCGGAGAGAATGTCGACCTCATTGAGAGGTTTACTTACCTTGGCAGTGACATTCGTGTCTCTGGTGACTCTTCCTATGAAGTCTGTAGATGAATTGGGAGAGCATGGGGGGTCATGAGGTTGCTGGAAAGGGGTGTGTGGCGCTCCCGATATCAATGCAAAAGGACGAAGGTCCAAGTCTTTAAAGTCATGGTACTTCCTGTCTTGCTATATGGTTGCGAGACATGGACGCTACCCAGTGTCCTGAGATGAAGACTGGACTCCTTCAGTACTGTGTCTACTGAGAATCCATGGGTACCACTGGATTGACTTTGTTTTGAATGAAGAGTTGCTCATGGAGTCCCGAATGAGGCACATTACCTGCATTATGGGCACTATGGTCATGTGGTGCAATTCCCAGAGGGTGATGTTGAGGACCCGAGTGGCTGGACCAGACCAAGGGGACCCCCACGAAACACCTGGCTGTGGCAGACAGAGGGTAATTTCCGGATGGTGGAACTGGACTGCATGTCTGCCTGGGGGGTTGCCAACCAGGATCCCGAGGTGCTTCATCGTGTGGTGAGTGCCATACCAGTGCATGCTCCCCAACCTGACCTGTCCTGTAAAAAACAGCTTTAAAATAAAATTGGTAGTCTCAGTGTTTGGTGTCTGCTGTATCATGCTTTCTGCTTCTTCTGAATGAGCAAGGACGTTCATTTTCAGAAGCAAATGCTACTACTGCTACTGTAGCTACTACTACTAGTACTAACAGTAATGAGTGAAACACGGCTGTTTCAATTTACATTTATTTTCACAAAATTCACACTAAAATTTATTTAGCTCACTACACTTTGGACTACACAATACTCACTAATATATACAGTATATGTTGCTGGGATCTTGGGAACAAGTCTGTTTCAGAACTTCTCCGGAATTACATCATATTATACAATAAGGGAGGGTTCCCCGTATAGTGAATGTCATTTTAATCCAATCTGACTCTCCTATTTTGGAATTGTCTATCATTTTCAGAGCTCTTCCAGAAGACACTTTTAAAAATCACACTTTAATGGCTTCATTTCTCAGTGAACCTTACTTCCCACCACCGGCCTTTAGAAAAGTGAACCTTGGAGCTCCCAGAAGAAGAAGTAATCCGTTCCGTAGCTGTTGCCACATTTAAAGCCATTAAAGTCATTAGGCCATTACAATCAATTAGCAGTCTGGCCGGCTTGCTCGGAGGCCTATAGATTTTTTATAATTAACTGTGCATGGAGGTATTGCTGCCATTGAGCCGCGGCCTCATAAGTGCTCTTGGCCAAGCCTGTGATTTGTAATGCTCTTGGGGGTTATTGCAAGTGTTGTTAAAGGCAAGAGGGTAGTTTAGAGACACACTCTTCATTTGTAAATGGGATGCTGCTCTCACATTAAGTGACTTATGTATATCCTTGGAAGAAAACCATTTGGCTCTTTATTGCTTTATTTGGTCAGTATGACGTTTACACTTCAGCTATATTTCTCCATCATTTTTAGTCTTAGCTAAGCGCACTTGGTATCACTCGCTACAGCATCTCATTCGGAATAACTAGTCACAGAAGTGCTGCAGAACTGATACGTCTGTTTTTGGAAAAATATTTTGTCAAGGTAGAAATGCAGATTGTGGTTCATGCTGAACCAGAGGTCACAGGGTGGATGTTCAGGTTGGGGAGTTCCTGTCGTAAAGGACCCAAAGTTGAAACACTTGATCTTTGACTTCTGTTGGGGTTCTAAACATTTAATGGATATTTTGGAATGTGGTAAAAAAAAACTGAAGTCTCCAGTTGAAACAGAAGAAGAACACGCACAGAGCAAAATAGCATTTGAACACCGGATGCCAGGGCTCCACAATGTAAATTCTTCATTACTGTTACATTAAAATGTTGTAATGAATCTATAGGACAGCACGATTCACAACAAACAAAATTCAGAAAATGTGTAGAGTAGAGGTGGAGGGCAGTAGAGAGAAAAAGTGTTTTGAAAGTGAGATGTACAGCTATAAGCACTAAGGAGTGTGGACATGTTGGACCCGGACACTGACAGGCTGACACAGAAAGTCTTCAGTAACACACGTTTATTACAACCCGCAGCCCCCAAGACAACATACAGTGCACAATCACCTAAACACAGTCTCTTAGGACTCCTCTCTGCTTCTTCAGCCACCTCCAACTCCTCACTGGCAAGCTCTGTCCTTCTCCCACCCGACTCCGGCTCCCTGATTGGAGTGAGGTGACACCTTTCATTCAGTCCCCGGATGTGTCGCAGGTGGCCCCTGATTAACATCAGGCAGCACTTCCAGGTGTGTCGGAAGAGCTGCAAGGGAATTCAGTCCTCCTTCTGGCAGCACTCCCAAGTGCGGCGGAAGTGCTGCATATTCAAGTCCAGGGGATGTCCAGGCACCCCCTGGTGGTGGCCATGGTGGGGCATAGGGTTGGATCACCCATCTCAGTGGCCCCCGTACAACCCAGGGGTACTGCCCCCTTGTGGCCCAGGGAAAACACTACTGGTACTTCTGTAGTTCCGGCATTCTGGTGGGGCAAGGTCCCTGGACATCTGTCACAGGAGGCAATCACAATTTACCGTACACAGATCAACATCACGAATGTTGTCAGCATGCTACCTACAGGTGTAAACTGGCTAAAGGTTATGTGTACATATGCGTATATTCTGCTGGGATCTCATTCTGTGATAACAATAGACACTTTAAATTCCTAGAAGCAGTGTGGAAAGGCAGCAGGATTGAATGAAATTCCAGCAGAAGTATAGAAGAGTTCAGGAGAAGATGGAGTAGATGTGTTGTGGGATTTAATGCAGAGATCCATGAAGAGGAAAGAATACATGTGGAGCGTAGAATCAGTGAGGTTGTACACATTTATGAGGAGAAGGGCGATATACAGGATTGTGGAAACTAGACACGGATAAAGCTGATGTCACACACAATGATAATTTGGAAATGGGTTATAGCAGGGGTCCCCAAATACGGTCCTGGAGGGCCCCGGTGGCTACAGGTTTTCATTCTAACCATTTTCTTAATTAGTGACCTGTTTTTCCTGCTAATTCACTACTTTTGAATTAAATTTATTTGACTTGCTCTTGAAAACCCAGACCTTTTAAATTGCTTCTTTCTCCTTAATTAGCTGCTAAACAATAATGAGATACAAAATGAGCCAAAACACGAGCAGCAAACTGTGTCCATCATACAATATCTGAATATAAAGAAAGGTGAAGGTCTCAGGAATGTTGATCTGCTCAGGTCTCCAAAACATTTTAACAGAGCTCTTAGAAAAGAGAAAATCAAGAATTTTGGAAATGTCTGATATTGTACAATGAGAGCAGCAACAAGCCATGGAATTAAAGAATGGGTTTAATTAAGCAACTGGTTGAAGTGAAACTGTTTGGTGTTTGAGGACCTGATTTAGTTAGTCTTCTGTTGGCTCACTCACTTCACATTTCATTTCTGTTTGGGTGCCATTTAAGGGAAGAAATGAAGCAATTCAGAGGAACAATGAAATAATTCATAAGAACAAATCTTAAAAAACAAGACCATTAAAATGAAAGGAAAAGGAGTTAATTAGGAGCAAAAACAGGTCACTAATTAAGTAAATGGTTAGAATGAAAACCTGTAGCCACTGTGGTCATCCAGGACCGGAGCTGGGGAGCCCTGGGTTATAGAGAGGCGCCTTAGTGAAGAGACCACTATAGAGAGGAACAGTTTGGTTTTATGATGGGGAGAGGAATAACCGATGCAGTCTTTGCACTGAGACGTGAGAAACACAGAAAGGTTTGCATGTGGTGTTTATTGATTTGGAGAAGGCTTATGATAGAGTGTCACGTTGAGGTTCATGATAGAGGAAGGAGTACTGGAGACGTGTGTGAGGATTATCCAGGATATGTATGAGGGGGTGAGGACTCAGGTTAAAAGCAGTGCTGGTGTAAGAGACAAGTTCTCAGTTAGAGGAGATCTGCACCAGGGATCATCTGTAAGTCCTTACAGTCTTGGGATAAAAGTCCAATCCCCCTGCTGCAGGCTTTTTGCTGATTGCAAATGGAGAGGAAGTTGGAAGAATGGGGAAGGGATTTGGGAGATAGAGGGTTAATAAAGATAAATAGGAAGAAGACAGAATATATATACATATGGCCATCGGACCTTACTCCTTTCTATGTTAATTAATGTTGTCTTATTTTAATTTCTTATTTTGTCTTTTATTTTTCTTCTCTTCATTATGTAAAGCACTTTGAGCTACTTTTTGTATGAAAATGTGCTATATAAATAAATGTTGTTGTTGTTGTTGTTATATGAGATGATCAAGACTCAGAAGTTAGCCTGAAGAGAGAGTTATTGAAAAGAGTGGATACATTTCAATTTCTATGATCAGTTGTACCCAAGATGCTGAATTAGATGCAGAGATAACCCATGGAGAACAGCGTGGATGGTACAATTGGAAGAAGGCATCGGTAGTATTGTGTGGTCTAAGAATTAAGGAGAAGGGTAAAGGTCAGGGGTTTAAGTCAGTCGTAAGACCAGCAATGATGTATGGAGCTGAGACATGAGCAGTAAAAGGAGTGAGGAAGAAGAAGAAGAAGAAGAAGAAGAAGTTAGCTGTGGCAGAAGTGAGAATGTTGAGATATGGATGTGTGGAGTTACAAAAAAGAACAAAAGAAGAAATGAGACAATCAGAGGTACAACAAAAATGGGAGAGATTCGTTAAGAAAGTACAGAAGAGTAGGTTGATGTGGTATGGACATGGGATGAGGAGAGATAATGAATATGTGGGCAAAAAAGTGAGATCAATGGAAGTATAAGGGAAGAGAAAAAGACGGAGGCCAAAGCAGGGGTGGAAGGATGAAGTAAAAGAAGATCAGAAGGAAAAGGGCTTGACTGACAAAGAGGTGAAGGACTGAGCTGTATGGAGAAGGCTGAACAAGCAGATCAACCCCACATAGAGGTGGAAGAAGAAGAAGAAGAAGAAGAAGAAGAAGAAGAAGAAGAAGAAGAAGAAGAAGAAGAAGAAGAAGTGTGTCTAGGCTTGAGTAACATACAACTCATTTCTCCATTGTGTTGTTTTGAAGAAAATACTTTTCAAATGCCATTATAACACTTTATCATTGATTCTTTACCTAAACCTAAGTGAACGCAATGGACAGAAGTGGGTTGGATTTGGAAATTCTTCTCATCAGGAATAGAGGAGAAGCAGGCCGTGGGGACACCTGCCTGTGTCACAATGACCAAAGAGATTGGTGAAGACATTAAAATATGTCATTTTTAATTAGAAGTGAGCACAACTCCAAAAATTAAATCTGATCATGACAATGCCACAAGAAAGGAGATGTGATGAAAGGCACTCCCGCACACAATCGGTGAGAGAGCGGACCATTGGTTCATTAAAAGATAGATGGCGGTGTTTGCACTCTTCGAGTGGCACACTACTGTACGGTCCCACAGAGGTTTGTCACATCGTGACAAAAACATGGATGGCCTCAGGACATCAACAAATTTCAAAGATGATTGGAATGTTGTATGTAGAATATAAAGAGACTTGTATGCATTGTATCATTGACATTTACTTGGCAAAATGAAGTTATCATTTTATAATCAGTTTTATAATCAGAATATTCTAAATATTGCGCAGCTCTAGACATATAGCAATCATTAATTTATGCTGTGTTTCTGTTTTTGTGTTTGCAGCACCTCGTCAGTCAACAAACACCACGTTAGTCCCATGGCACTGATGCCAATCTCGGTACAGCATAATTGCTATTGCTGTCTCCACTCAGCCGCTCCCACTCTTCTTTATTTTTTTCTTTTATTTAACACCCACAAAAAGGTCAGCAAAAAGAATGTTTGTACATTCTCCACTTCAGTCAGTAATAACTCAAACTCACATTCACTAAAATGTATTTTTCTGTCATGGGTTGTAGTGAAGGCAACACACAGAATTATGGCCAAATGTATATGGTGATTAGATAATGAGTATTCATAAAAAAAGGTGTGTTGATGCCATATTTGGTTACTGGCAGGAAATAACGGGGAGTGGCTAAAAGCGGGCTCACACGCATGCATAGTATTAAGCTGGTTTCAGATTTATAATTAACTATGTACTGAATGTGGCCTACATACCATTTGCCGTATTCCATGCAAGTATGGAATCTAAGCAAGGTTTTATACATGAGACCCCTGGTCATTGTCTGTATGGAGTTTAATTGTCCTCCCTGTGAGAACTCTGTGCATGTTTTCCTGCAGGAACTCCAACAATCAAAGCAGATTAAGTTAATTAATGATTCCTAATTGGTCCCAAGCTCAACGCAAGAGTGTGTGTGTGAATGGGCCCTATGATGGACTGCGGCCTTATTCAGAATTGCTTCCTTGAGCCTTGAGCTCAGTGTTTCCAGGACAGGCTCTGGTTTCCTGTGACCCTGAATTGAATTAAATGGGTCTCAGAATGGGATGTGATTATTATCGTTTGCCATGTCTCTACCTCGGTTCCTTAACAGTTCCTTAATTATCTTTCAATCAAATATCCCAGAGGTTTCATTAGTCTAATTCAACACATCTGCTCCTTGTGACTATACCGTACAAGTAGTGTAACTTGAATCAAATGGATTTTTAAACAATCGGCTGTAAAAATGCATTTTAAAATTGGATTACATTCAACTAAGCAAATAATTGGCAGCACGTAGCCCTCAAGGCCAGGGAATCTGACATCCTCTTTTAGAAGAGTGATTTGTTCACTCGCCGAGCTCTCTGTTATCAGCCGTCACCAGCTGTGAAGTGGAGGTGGCAAAATGTATCAATAGAACCCATTAGAGTGATAATGAAGAGCATAAAATTAATTTAAATTATCTGAGGAGCTCTCTTTTTGGGATACTTATTAATATACAGTCATGTGACAAAAGGAATTACACCCCATTCAGTTTGATGGTTTTACAGAACTAAGGAGGACCTCGCCAAGTCCTGCAACTGAACCTCAGGTGGCAAACTTGACATAACACATTTCACTTTGTCATTCTGCATCCAATCAAAAATAAACTAACAGGTGATGTAAATAAACAGATGACCTGAAACAGAGGATAACTATTATTTTTTTACACATTGGGAAATCAAAACTTATCAATGCACACTAGCATATCTGAGACTAATTCACTCGGCCACTGTCCCTGCATTGGAATTCACTCAGGGTGACGCCACCACATAGCCGCTCATCTGGCCTGAGACAGCAGCAGTGGAGGATTAAACCTCAAGTCTTTAAGATACACGATAGCCTTTATTCCAGAATGATTAAATGGGTATACACCCAAGTATTCACACAGCCCATTCAGGACTGATGCCTGCCTGATGTATGCCCAGAGGAGGCTGGGTGGTCTCAGGGCCTCAGAACCCCTGCAGATTTTAGTTTGATTCTCCAGCCGTCCGGAGTTTTTTTGTTTTTTATGTCCTCCCTGGCCATCGGACCTTACTCTTATTCTATGTTGATTAGTGTTGTCTTATTTTAATTCTTACTTTGTCTATTTTTCTCTCTTTTCTTCATCATGTAAAGCACTTTGAGCTACAGTATTTGTATGAAAATGTGCTGTAGAAATAAATGTTGTAGTTGTTGTTGCCTTAGGCCTAAGGCTGCTGTGACAGCAATCCTGAAATAGTAACATAAAGCTTAAAAAAAAAAGAATGACGGATTTGTCTCAGTTTGACTATTATGCAGCAGTTCAGAGGCTTACCTTATCCTGCAGTAAATGTTCTTTCCTTTCTCCCCAATGTTTAATTGAGCAATTTAGAATTGTGAATGCTCTCGGCTTTTATGTGCGTTTTTATTGTTCTCTGGTACTTCTGCCATTTAACTGTAGGTTTATTGACTTAACTAACTCATCTCACTTACAGCTTCACTTCTCTTTAATTTTCTTCATTAGCACTTTCATTCCTCTCCATATATCCCCAAAATGTTTTTTTTTTCTCTTTTTTTTACCATTCCTTCTTCTGTTCATAACCCACACAAAATCCACTCAGTCCTATGACTTCAAATGGATTGTACAGCCTGTGGCTCCAGCAAAGGATCTCACATTCACTTCTTACCGACCAAATTCTTATTTAGGAGATGAGCATTGCTGTTGATGGAACATAACATTTCATTAGCGTTGATTCTGCACTGCTGAGAAAATACACAGAATGTTCACCAGAATAGATGAGCACTTGTCAAATTTCCTCCTCTGCCATTTCTTTCTGAATATGTTACTGAAACAAGGGGAAGAAAATGGGTGGATTTGAATGATATTTTTATTTGAAACTCATTCTTAATTTGCTAATAAACAATTAAGAAATCATAGATAGATATTTTTAAAACCAAACTTTATTGAATAAACACAGGAATAAATCACAACAGTAAACCAATCTCAGTCTTAATTCTAAACTAACAATGTACACATGTTCCTAATGATAAATATCCTGTTTCAAACCATTACATATTCATATTTTTCTTGGAATAAAAAATATATTTATATAAGCCCTCCCATTGTTTCCACCCTCCAATCCCACTTATCCTTAGTATTATCTATTATCCCAATTTATAAATAAGGAAAACTACAAACTCAGAGCACAAACTGCAAATGATCATCATCACATTTACAAAGTACATTATACACACACCACAATTCCTTAAACTGTACGAAATTATTCGTAGACTTATAAAAATTTAAATCTACTAATATTCTGCTTTCACACACATTTCTAAAAGAGACCATAACATCTTGAATCCCACTCCCAGTAATTTTGTTTTTACGGGTCTTCCATGTTGATTATTTTGATTGCCCAATAACAAAATTAATTAAGTTCATATTTTCTCTGGTTTGTTTTGTAATTGTCACCCCAAACACAAACACCATGCCATTATACAGGACCCCCAGCCCTTCCACCATTATTTCTATCTTACTAATAAAGATCTGGAGACTCTCACAGTACAAAAAAACCTGAAAAACAGTTTCTCACAGACCACAAAAAGGGCATCAATCTGAAACCCCCGGACATATAATCGATAAGAAGGAGTTCACCGCTAGTATCCCATGCACCAACCTCCACTGCAGGTCTCCCACCCTTCTAGCCAATGGCAGCTTGTACTACAACATCCAGGCGGGGTTCAGTCCTTGGTGTCTCCAAACTTGTCTCTCCAAGGTGTGTCATGTTTTCGTGTCCTTAGCTGGTCCAGGTGGTTCACCTTCACGCATATCCAGCAGAGCTGCTTCCCTGGGACATAACACCTCTAGAGAACGTAAGGTTAAAACAACATTGGCCTCTCCATCCCTCAGTTCAGCAGCCGGAGATACATTAAGTGTTGGAAAAGGCGTCTCATCAGATGGCTTCAGCCGTGTGGTGAAAATTCTGTGCAGGAGTGTCATGGATTCCCTGTCCAGTGATCATTTTATCTGACACAGAAACTTCTCCATTAGGCGTACTGAGTGCACTCCTGTCTCCTCTGCTACCACTTGTGCACTTTTCCAAGTATAATTTTCCCAGTCGATGATGTTCTTTATTGTGGTTATTCCATGTATTATGAAATGATGAATAAAATTTTCAGAAAGTCCTGTAGCAGTGCCAACAACAGGATTATACAGCAGCGGTTCTTCAAGGACCTAAAATGGGGAAAGGTCATCACAGTCCTTTTTTTTCGACAGCAGTTGCCACGCTGCTAGAAGGCTTTTATAAAACTCTGGCACATGTAAAGTCCTGATCTTATCCAAGTGGCACAGCAGTAAACTTTTACCAAGTTCCATTTGCCTGGCCTATTTAAAGAAATGTACGGCCAAGTTCATCCACTGTCTTTGCTCAACAGAGTACAGTAATTTCTGAATAGTCTGAAGGCGGAAAGCAGCAATCCTGCTGTTAATGTCAATAAGTCCTTGTCCACCTTCATCCAACGGCAAGAATAAAATGCCCTTCCGCAGCCAATGATTACCATCCCAAAAGAAATCAATAATCACTTTCTGTATCTGTTGAACTAGCAAAGGTGGAGGTTGCAGACAAATACACTTGTGCCACAGGCTGCAGGTCACCAGGTTATTATGACCAGCATTCGTCCTCTATAGGATAACTGATGGAGGATCCACTTCCACTTAGTGAGCTGAGCTGTAACTTTGTCCAACATACCGTCCCAGTTCCATTGGATGTAGTGGTCATCTCCGAGATGGACTCCCAAGTACAAGAAGCCCCTAGTGGTCCACTGCAGACACTCTTCCAGTCAAGGAGGACTACATCCTGTCCAGTTCCCAGCCAGCACTGCACTTCCATTAGACATTCCGTTAGTTTGTCCAAATCCTTCTGGCCTGTGATGATTACTGCGAGATCATTTGCATAAGCAGTGACTTTCACAGGGTCCATATTGCAGTTGGGGATGGAGAGACCAGTCAGCACCTTCCTCAGGTGCACCAGGAAAGGCTCCAAAGCCATAGCATATAACATTCCAGACAAAGAGCAGCCCTGTCTGACTCCTCTTCTGACACTGAAAGGCACGCACAAGCCACCATTGACCTTTATGATACCAGAAATGTCACCATAAAGTAACCAAATATATTTAACAAAAAACTCCCCAAACCCAAAAGCCTTCATGGTATTCGATAAAAATGAGCGACTGACCCTATAAAAATCTTTTTCCTGGTCCAGAAAAATAAGACCAGTTCAAAAACCAAACAGTTTCGCAGCAGCCAAAATGTCCCGAATTAAAAAAATGTTATTAAAAATTGACCTGATAGCCATGCAGTAATTTTGATCAGGATGCACCACTCTCCCTAAAACTTGAACCATCCTGTTAGCTAAGGCTTTGGAGAGAACTTTATAATCTGCACATAAGAGAGACACTGGCCGCCAGTTCTTAATGAGACACAAGTCTCCCTTCTTCGGCAGCAGCGTGATCACGGCACTACGGCAGCTTTGAGGTGACAAGCCAGTTTTAAAATTACACCTGAATACTTCCAACAAGTCCAGGCCAATGACATCACAGAACTCTTTATAAAATTCCACTGGAATGCCATTGATTCCTCGGACCTTCCCTGTTTTCAGCTCTCCCAGAGCTGGGGCGAGTTCTGTGAAAGTCAACTCACTATTCAGATCTGCCACGTCTGCATTGGGAAGCTGTGGTAAGTCCTGCAAAAAGGACTATTTGGTCTTCACTGCCACCATCTCCATCTGCAGCAAACAGAAGTTCATAGAATTCACGGACCACCTGTCTCATTTCACTGGGCTCTTGTGTCTCTCTGCCATCGGGTGTTCTAATACAATGCAAGATTTTAGTCTGCGAGTTTTTTTTTCTATAACCCAAAAAAGTACTGTGTTGGTGCATCCATCTCGGTCAACCGCTGAAAGCGGGCCCTCGCTAACGGCCCCTGAGCTCTCATCTCAAGCAGGTGGGCCAACCCCATTTTAGCAGGTGTCAGGCTCGCCTAAAGCTGCTCATTTGGACCCTTCTCTAGTAGTTGTTGAAATTCAGTTATTTTGTTTTCCAAAGCTGCCATTTCTGTCCGCAATACTTGGGAGACATTTCTGGTATACTCCTGACACAAAGCCCAACCTCCCACCACTATTGTAAGCTGGTGAACTCCTTCTTCATAGCCTTCCAGCCTCCCCAGAAATGAACAAATAATTCTTTGAAGTTCTGAGCTTTGAGGAGGAGCGTGTTAAAAGCCAGTATGGATTATGGGGTCTGTACTTGTTAAAAACAAGTGAACAACACATTAGACTGTGATCAGAGAAGCCTGTAGGTACGATGGAACACATCTTAAATAAACCTAACAGGTGCTTAACACTGTAAAAATGATCGAGTCTCGCCATTGAGATTGTGTTTCCTCTCATACTCCCCACGTGTATTGCCAACAGGCTCCATTTTTAGCCTTCCGCACATCTTCCAGCCCAAATTCCTTCATTATTTTACCCAAAGCGCACGCTGAGCGAGGGTGCAGTTCCAGTCCATTGTTTCTGTCCATTCTGGTGTCAAGTGTACAATTAAAATCCTCCCCTCACACCACCACATCCTCAGGGTCACACTTAGATAAAAGATCTCAAAACTTGATAAAGAAGTGGAGCCTCTCCTCACCCTCATTCGGGGAGTACACGTTAGGTTTAGGTTTAGGTTTAGGTTTATTTGTCATATATAGGTTAACACAGGGTCAACATACAATGAAATGTTTATGACGAGAAAAACAAGTCACTCAGCCTAGATCCAATAAAGCTAAAAAAAAATAATTTAAAAATAATTAAAAAAAAAAAAAATTTACAAGTTAAAAATAGACAAGCCATATAAAATAAAATGTGTACGTATAAAAGAAGTTATAGAGCAATATGAGTTGGATGAGTAGCAAGTACAAATGACAGTTATTGCACAGATAATGTTTTATAAGTATAGATGCATATTCCATAAAGTGCAGATGTATGTTCCAGTCAGTATTCAGAGTGTGTGCAGGTACAGTTTGTGTGTGAGTAGTGCAATGTAGATGTAATGTAAGTGTATGTAAGTGTTCAGGTGTTGCTGCTGAGGAGTCAAATGGCCTGGTGGTAAAAACTGTTCTTAAGTCTTGTAGTCCGAGCAGCCAGACTCCTGTATTGTCTGCCAGACGGTAACAAGGAGAACAGCTGGCGTGCTGGATGGCTGTGGTCCTTTATGATGCTGCTTGTCTTACGCAAGCACCGATGGAGGTAAATGTCTTCAATGGCAGGAAGACTCTTGCCCGTGATGTGCTCTGCTGCCTTCACCACTCTCTGTAGTGATTTCCGGCTGCTGGCAGAGCAGCTCCCATACCAGACGGTAATGCAGCCCGTCAGCAGACTCTCGATCACACTCCTGTAAAAGTCTGAGGTGATGTTGGCATTCATGCCAAACTTCCTCAGCCTCCTCAGGAAGTAGAGCCGCTGGCGAGCTTTCTTAACCACAGTGTCTATGTGAAGGGTCCACGAGAGATCCTCGGTGATGTTTGCTCCGAGGAACTTGAAGCTGTTAACCCTTTCAACTTCTACGCTGCTTCTGTAGATGGCCTGGTGTTCTCTGCCTTGTTGTTTCTGATAGTCCACGATTATCTCCTTGGTTTTGCTGACGTTAAGAGACAATTTGTTATCCAGGCACCAATTACTCAATGCCAGCACCTCCTCTCTGTAGGCCGTCTCATCGTTGTCAGTGATAAGGCCTATGATGGTTGTGTCGTCTGATGCCGTTAATGAAAGTTAATGAAAGTGACGACACTGCCTTGAAGTTTTATTGTCACTTTTAGGAGTCTCCCTTTCTCCAGCTCATCAGTACTGCAGACTTTTACTTGAAGCACTCCAAGAAATAAAACGGCCACTCCAGCACTAACATTCATCCCATTACTGAAAAAAATGTCCCCCTTCCAATCCCTGCTCCACTCCTGCTGAATTTGCTCATCAATGTGGGTTTCTTGTATAAAAGTAACATTCAGATATTTTTGTCTGATTAAATCAAAAAGTGTGACCCTCTTGTCCAGACTTCTCCCCCTGTTAATATTTAGGGTTCCTATGTGTACACTTGCCATGGTACCTGAATATATAGACGAACTCATAATGAAACACACGGACCACCACAATGACTGTGGAGTGGATTTTACAGTGTCTTAGCCATTAGGTGGTGTTAAATTAAATTGGACTGCTTCCTCGGTTTACTAGTTAAATTCTTGAGCCTCACGAGCTCTTTAACGTCAAACTTTGTGGAGGCTGCTTTGTCTCGGACAGACGATAGAAAGAGGTCAATGTCTGGGAAAAATTCAGCCACGTCCACCCCTTTTTTACCGGCGGTGTTCACCAAAAACTCCTTTACACTCCTTTCTTCACTTTATGGTGGCACGGTGGCGCAGTGGTAGCGCTGCTGCCTCACAATAAAGAGACTTGGGCTTGCTTCCCGGGTCCTCCCTGTGTGGAGTTTGCATGTCCTCCCCTTGTCTGCGTGGGTTTCCTCCCACAGTCCAAAGACATGCAGGTTAGGTGCATTGGCGATCCTAAATTGCCCCTAGTGTGTGCTTGAGCCCTGTGGTGGGCTGACACCCTGCCCAGGGTTTGTTCCTGCCTTGCATCCTGTGTTGGCTGGGATTATCTCCAGCAGACCCCCATGACCCTGTGTTAGGATATAGCGGGTTGGACAATGACTGACTGACTTCACTTTACTACATAGTCACCTTCCTTTGCGATACAATTTTCCCAGCATCATACCAGCTTTTTAATGCCATCAGCAAAAAATGTTTTTGGTTGAGCACGTGTCCAGTGATGCACTGCTGCTTTCACATCATCATCGTTGCTGTAGCTGGACATCCGGAGCGCTCTGCATCTGTCACACTAGTACAGCCATTTTCGAACATTCCAATCCACTCATAGACGACTCCACGTGAGAGAACTTTATCCCCATACTGAGCACACATGCAGAGATGAATTTGTGCTTCTGGCACACCTTCTGCCCACAAAAAGCGTATGACAGAATGTTGTTCCTCTTTGGTGCAATTTATAAGTTTCCCAGCCATCTTCATCACAGGGTGACAACTCTTATACTAAACTGCAAGGGCAGCCGGCTTGCCAGACAGAATGAGTCACATGACACTCTCAGATACGACCAAATACTACTCCTCCCACCTTTACCGTTGCCATAATATAATAAATAATAATATAATAAATAATAAATATGGGCAGCACGGTGGCGCAGTGGTAGCGCTGCTGCCTCGCAGTTAGGAGACCTGGGTTCGCTTCCCGGGTCCTCCCTGCGTGGAGTTTGCATGTTCTCCCCGTGTCTGCGTGGGTTTCCTCCGGGCGCTCCGGTTTCTTCCCACAGTCCAAAGACATGCAGGTTAGGTGGATTGGCGATTCTAAATTGTCCCTAGTGCATGCTTGGTGTGTGGGTGTGTTTGTGTGTGTCCTGCGGTGGGCTGGCACCCTGCCCAGGATTGTTTCCTGCCTTGCGCCCTGTGTTGGCTGGGATTGGCTCCAGCAGACCCCCGTGACCCTGTGTTCGGATTCAGCAGGTTGGAAAATGGATGGATGGATAATAAATATAAAAGTACTGAAACATTTTGAATGTCACTTGTGAATACCAATCTCTTTATCTGCTAGGCCAGGCTTCTAATTACAAAACTAGTAGGAATGAAAACTTACGGACCTCTGTGACCAGAGTTGAGTACCCCTGCTCTATAGCATCTCGGTTGGGCTACAAAAGGTAATAGTGAGTGGTTACTTCTACTAAATAGTTTGAAAGAATATTGTGAGTGGTTAAAACATCAAATGCACATGCATTCACAAAGAGAAATAGGCATAGAAATTCTGAAAGTTCTCCTGTATTATCAAATGACACACTCCATGCACTGCAAGCAACTGGCCACAAGAGGTCAGTAAACTGTAAGCACAGGAACTGCCAGCCAATGGTTCAGTAGGCACAGGTTTAAAAAAAAAAGAAATAATGGCTTACAATTAGGAAAGCAAAGATGAATCGTATCATGAGCTCTGTGTTTTAACTGAAGGTCACCAGTTTGAGATGGTGCACAGATTATAGATTATAGCTTCTATTCATCAAATCTCTCAGACCAGGTAATATCTTGTCAAAGTGGTTATTGATTAATGTATTTGGCTGTCTATTTCCTTTTTTTTTATATCACAGAGGGCTGCATGGCAGAAATGAAAACAGAAGGACTGCTGCTCTCTATAATTCAGGTGTTTTCAATTGTTCTCAGTTGGCAGAGTCAGCGTCCGGCTGCAATGTGTTACAACGGTGACAAGCGGCATGAGGTGGAAATCCCAAGTGGGCTGCCTTTGGCAGAGTTTAAGCCGCGGTTAGCAAATGGCTGTGTAGAAAGAGAGAGAGAAAGAAGAAGAGAAACGTGCATCCATCTACAGTTAATCGGGAGACAGCAGAGCGACTGCGACATGAAGGAAAGAAATTAATGCAAATGGAAGCGTTTTAGGATGTATGGTCCATCCATCCAATTACTGGACCTGAGTTAGCCATATTAGGGTGGAGGCAGGCTGGAGGCCATATTAGCGACAGTAGTTATGTTTTGCCTCAGATAGGCGGCCAGTCCATTTACACGCACTCACTTACATAACGAAAGTAATGTTAAGTTGCCAGTTTACACTTGCTTCATGTATTTAGGGCCTGGGAAAAGAACTGGAACACAGCTTGATGCCATACAGTACATGGAAAAGACACTGAAAGCCCATATCAGCCAGGATTTGAATTCAGAGTCCTGGAGCTTCGAGGCACCGCCAGTGCAAACTAACGTGCCACCATGCTACGTGGTTTCCTAGCAACTACATAAGAGTGAGCGTGACCTGAACCACCGGCAGAGTAATGACTGGGTTACATGCAAAAAGATCTCCTCCGACAGTCCAAAGATATGCATGTCAAGAGGCCTGAGGGTGCTAAACTGACCCTTGAGATATGTGCACATGTTCACCTTGTGATGGTCTGGCGTCATGACCAGGGATTGCTTCTGCCTTGCTGGAGTAGGTTCCAGCTTCCCTGTGATCCTGCTCTGTTAAGTGGGTTTAGAAGATGGATGGATGGATGGATGGATGGATGGATGGATGGATGGATGGATGGATGGACGGGTGTGTTTAAGACATCAGCACACTTCAAAGTCTGAATCTCTCTGAACATCAGTACTGTCAACTTATAAATTTAATGCATACTCCATCATTTATTTTCATACTCTTTTTTTGTCAATTCCCGCTTCAAGAGGGTTGGAATCTATTATGGGTCTAGCAATTAAAACCAACTCTGAGTGGGACAGGGGGCAGTCACACACTCATACTAAACTAAATTTGAGCTGAGCGGATCAAAAGTATTCACACCCTTCAATATGGCTGAGATTGGAAAGACTGTGCAGACAACAGCTGTTGTTGAATGGGTGCTTCACAAGTTGTAGTTTGTCACACATGGGCATTGGAGGACTCCTCTAAGGGCCGGGGAAAGGTACGCAATAACCCACTGAGATGAGTGGTGGGACTACCGCTGACTTTGTCCTGTTGTTTTTCTTCCCTCACAGCTCCCAGAAGCCGCCTGGTAAGGGTAATTTACACTGCCCCTTCCAGAAGGTGTGCTATAAAAGAAGCGCAGACTAAGAAAATGGTGTGCTTTGCTGGAAGAGCAGCACGGTGGATCACATGATTCTCGAAAGTCTTTTGGCTGATCGGGAATAGCGTAATGGTCCTGTTTTTCCTTATTTCTTTATTTTGTTTGTTTTGTCTCACGACGATTAAAAGGGATGACCCAGTTGGTGTCCCAACATTTCCACTGTTTCCAATCAGTCCTTCCACCGCCCGACCACAAGCTTTATGGGAAAGTTGCAAAAGATGAAGAACACATATGACATTTCAGCTAGAGTTTGAAAAAGGGCACCTGGTAGACTCTGATGGTGAGAAGAAGATTCTATGGTCTGATGAGATCAAAATTGAGTTTTTAGGCTATCCGGCTAAATCCCACACTGTACATTATCAAAAACACACCATTCCAACTGTGAAGCAAGGTGGTGGTAGCATTGTGGTGTGTGGATGGTTCTCTGCAGCACGCCATGGACAGCTTGCGAGGGTAAAATGAATGCAGCAAAATGCAACTAGAAGAGAGAAAATTTGTTTTCCAGAAAGACAATGATCCCAAGCATAAAGCCTAAGTTAAATTGGAATGGCTTCAAAGCTACAATGTCAATGTCCTGGAATGGCCGAGTCAAAGTCCCGATCTCAGCCCAATGGAGAATTTGTGGCTGGACTTGAAAGAGGCTGTTCACTCCTGATCTCCATGCAACCTGACAGAGCTTGAGCAGTTTAACAAGGAAGGCAGGGGGGAAAAAAATGAAAGTGTCCAGCTTTTAGAGACCAGAGCACACAGACTCAAGTTGTGTCTACTAAATACGGACTTGACATGTGTGAATGCTTATGTAATCAATTATTTAATGTTTTATATCAATAATTAATTTAGCCAACTTTTAAGAGATCTGCTTTCAATTAGACATTCCTTCCAGATACAGAAGTCCATTAAGATTCCAATCAATTAAAACCCCGGCCAGGTGATGTCCATTGAACTAATTCTGTGAATCCTAACACCAATCGGCTGCACTAGAGATGATGTAGGTGCACCATACTAAAGGGGGTGAATACTTAAGCGAAGATCTCTTTCCATTTTGACATTAGAGTCTTTTGACATTCAGCTTGGACATTAAAAAGCCACACTACTTGTGCTTCTGAACAGGTCGGGTATGTGGTTGGGATACCATCTGGGAAAAGCTTGGGTTGCTTGGACGAGGTGTTGGTCAGGCCAGCAGGGGGCACTTACCCTGTGGTCTCTGTGTGGCTCCCAGTGCCGCAGTGCAGTGATGGTGACACTGTGCTGTAAAAATGGCACTGTCCTTTGAATGAGAAGTCAACTACCAGTGGTCATTAAAGGTCCCTCGACATCTTTGGATAAGAGTGGGGTTTTCCTGATGTCCTGGCTAAACTGTCCATCACAGCCTTGTCTATTCTGACCCCCTAATCACCCCCTGTCTCTAACTGGCTGTTTCTCTCACCCCTTCACCACCTAATAGCTAATGTGTGGTGAGCGTACTGGCACAATAATGGCTGCCATCGTATCATCCAGGTGGGTGCTTCACATTGGTGGTGGTTGAAGTGGTTCCCCTTTGTCTATATAAACCACTTTGAGTAGTGAGTAAAGTGCTACATAAATGTAATTAATTATTATTGTTATTATTTTCTGTTCATAAATGTCAAATTGAGTCCAATGTGAGTCAAGAATGTAGGATATTAAAATGTGCAAACTTCTCAAGAAGTTGAATACTTTCTTTTGGCACTTTAGACTGGTAGGTGAGTTTTCATTAATTTCATAGTGGTTAATGATGCATTTACTAAAATTCAGTCCATTTTATGTGTAACCCATGGCTCTGTCCGCGTAGTAGTGAAACAGGACAAACTTTAAAAATCAATAAACAAATCGGTATCGCTAGCTAACTGGAGGCAAGCTACGGTTCAAAACTCAGAGGTAGACCGAATTCGAATGGAGGATGGTGCGTGAGTGAGGAAGGCTCCACTCGGCTCCCTATTCCTGACGGCATGCTTCCCTCTCACCTCGGCCCGCAGCCTCTCTCTTGCATTAGCGCAAATAAATCGCTCCTGCAAGCGAACTATGATACTTAGCACAATGAGAGAAGTTGCAAAGTCAACTGGAATGTTCAAGCAAATTATAGAACACAACCCGATCTAAATCCGTTAAGTAGTTCTCTCGTTTACTAGCTGAGCGGAGGTAAGTTACACCCCGAGGCTGGCGTGTGAGTGAGGAGGGCTCCACCCCCCTGTCCTCGACCCACTGTGTGCCTCTCTCGGATTTGCGCACATAAATCGGTACCGCAAACTATGATACTTAGCGCGATTAGAGAAGTCACAAAATCAACTGGAATGTTCAAGCAAATTATAGAAAACAACCCGATCTAAATCCGTTAAGTAGTTCTGTCGTGAAAAGAGCACAGACATACACACAGACAGATGTTGGAGTTTATATATATAGAGATATGGTGACCTGATCAATAATGACTAGTTTACAATAAGAATGCACTTCTTGAGTGAAGTAGCTGGCCTGGGTACTTTGTATTAATTTGTCTAATATGTCGACCCTCCCAGTTATTGGGCCCAGTTCACTCATGTTGAAGGCCATGGGGAACCACAGTCTATTTAAATAGTATTGGGTGAAAAGCAGAAACTAAACATGGGTGTGGTGCCAGTTAGAATAAGTGCACCAGCCCAACCATTTTTTGAACCTTCAGCCAAGTGAAATTCTCACATGTCCGACTAACGCACAGCACGTTGCCTCTCTGTTTGTCCATTTAAGGATGGCTAGCTATTCTAGTAGCACTGACATCCCACCTTGGATATTGTGCCAATGTGCCTACATACGGCTTATTTGAAATCTAACTCATGTGAAAAGAAACACCTTGACACAAGATAAAGGTTTGGGGCAGCGACCCATACACTTGAATAAGGCTACAAAGAAGTGAAAATTGGTAGTAAAGTCCAAAACAGAACTGAGTTTACAATCAGAAGTTGTCTGGCGTTTAAGGCAGGTTGGCAGAAGTGATGTAATCGGTCTGGCCTGGTCCATGCAGAATTTCCCATGTTTGGTCTGCAGGAATAAAAGAGAGAGATTTACTGCACCCTGCCACCCTCTGGCTTGGCATGGAATTGCCTTCTTTCAGTCCTTCTAGTTGCCTCCCATGCACACATGTGTGACACTTCCTAAACTAAAAGGTTTCAATTAGGGTAGACAACTTTCAGTCTTACTTAACCACTCAGATGATCTTCCTTCTCAATGCTTTTCTGCAACATTCCCACCAGCCTACCTGGCAACCCCTCGGTTCAGGAGCCGCATGCTATAATGCAGGAGGTCACTGTGTTCTCCTTTGTGCAGTAGCTTGAATCATCTTGCCAATTCTGTTGTCAGGAAGCTGGTAAAAAAATATCCCAGGGGTCAGAAAGACCATATGCTGTGTGCAGGATCTCAGTGTGGTCTTCATTGTGTGGTAGCTTGAACCAGTTGTCTTTATCATGAAGCTGGTAAAAATATCCCAGAGGTCAGAAAGATCCCCTGTGCTTCCTGCATTGAGGGGGGTCACCGTGGCCTGTAAGCCCAATGCTGCATGCAAATCGAAATCATGTAATCTTTGAATTTTGTGTAAAAACAGAGAAAATGAAGAAGTCAGAGCATGTGCGCAGCAAATATGGGAGAGTTGAGGGGAAGTCAATTTGGCCGAGTAATTTCTCCGTTTGCCAAGTAGACACGACGCACGCTATGTTGGGCATCAACACTTGATTGAAAATCATTTTGCAATTGTCTGAATAAATTGCTTCCCTTTTCCCCCATGTGCTGTGGTGTTACTGCCTGCTACGGATCTGGTGGAGTGCAAAAGCATTTCTTCCTGCTGGGCCCCTCTTAAGGATTCTTGCCCTTGGCTTCAGAAAACCAGCTCAGAAAACAGAGCTGATCATTTCCCTGGTGTCCAGTAAGGAGGTCCATTCACCTGCGGGGAGATTTCTAAGGATGCATTTCTTGAGGCTCCATAATTCAAGCATAAACATAGACATTTACCTTACTGTATATAGTGCCTTTCATCATCCAAACTCTTTGTTTATAATAGAATACCATTCTCTCCCACCATCCTTTCATTCACTTTAAGATTTAAGATTCAAGTTTCTTTAATGGCCAGGTATAACTAATGCATGGGAATGCTTAGTGTCACATATGTGTGCCTGGCCATCACCTTCCTGGTTCCATTGAGGTAAGCAGTACCAGCCAGGGATGAGAGGTGGCACTGGGACACTGCCTTGTTTTACAGGGACAGCCCAAGGAAGTAGTCTAACCTATTGGCAATCAGCTTTGAGCAGACTCCGCCCATTCATATGCCACACCCCTTCTGGTTGGGATGTCTTTTTTGTTGGTTTTGTTCTTGGTATGATGCCTACAATTAAATGGGGTAGTCTGGCTGGTGCCACAACCATTTTCTCAGCTCCTTGAGGTCTGTCCACTAGCCACATTAGTCATTGAACAACACTCATTTCACAGATAGTATGCGATATGGAGTGAAGACAATAGGACAGCAAGGGACAACACAAGATAATACATAATGTGTTGGGGGCGCCAGAAACCCCCAAACCCCAACATGAGCACACCAATACAGGTTCAAATATATGGTGTTTATTTTACAAATAACTCACAAAAAGCACCAAAGCACCAAAGCACAAGTTATCTTTCCTCCAAACACATCTTGTCTCTCCACTGCACTGCTCTCCTCCAGTTAAGAGTTTCTAATCCTCCACCCAGCTCCAACTTGACTGGACAAGGCAGTGAAGTCCCTTTTATTGATGACCCAGGAGGTACTTCCGGGGTCAGGGCTGTTGCTCGTTGGAAGAACCACATAACAGGGAGTACATCTCCCTGTAGCACCCTCTTGCGGCACCCGCAGACCCCAGCAGGGTTGCAGTGCCGGACTACAAATCCCAGCATTCTGTGCTGGTTCTCGAATGGGTGCCAATATTGAGGGCTGCTGCCATCTAGTGACTGAGGGGAATAAACATCCCCCAGAGACAGTCTTCCTTGGCCTGTCCATTTGTCTGGGGCTTCCCACTTCTCTTCTGGTTGGGATATCCGACCATCCATTAGGGAAGCCCTGTCTTGGTGCAACATCCTTCCCTCTCTCAGCCGGGATGACTTTCTCTCCACTCGGGGCTTCCCATCTGGGTAAGGTATCTTCCAGGATTCCTTATTGTGTACCACCTACACTGTGTATATAAATAAAATCATAATAATCTGTCTTTTGAATTATATGGGTTTGTTTGATACTGTTTGTCTATTTTGCTTACTAAGGACTAGTTGGATAAGTGAAATTTGACTTTTTTTTTTGCAGTGAATATGTATCATCAACATATATGACATCAATATAATTTATTATGTCTTTTAAAGCTGCAGGCCATCATACCATAATGAACTTGTAGAAATCACAAGGGCTGATGATAGTGAAAAGAAACGTTGCTCAGGCCGACAGTTTCAATATTTGTCTGTCATTTATCTTCTATTTCAATTACCTCGTAAATGGAGCTAATCAGTGCCGTAATCTGCTTTGGTTGCTCTGCATTATGCACTTGCTTGCTTTTAAGGTGCCTTTTAAACGTCTGGACCCCCATGACGCCGAAACAGATTAGGCAGGTTTGAAAGTGGATAGATGCCTTTATAACATTAGCACTGCAGACTAAAATAGAAACACTGAGTTTATGTGACTTAGGATCTCCAGAGTATTGTTGCATTCATCTCAGCAGCAACTCGCTTCAGAAAAGTGGGCTACAACAGAGGAAAAATAATCACTCTAAAGTATACTGAATGCTCACATCACTGCATGATGAGAGGGCAATCGTATGATCGTACCTGGTACGATAGCTGCTGGCCATATGAAGACTAGTTGGGAGGGCTCCCTTCATCAGACGATATGATGCTGGACCCTCAAGGCTGTAAATTCTCTGATTGACTGACCGCTGCACTTGAGAGGTACTTTCGTAAGAATCTAAATGAAAATGACAGGGGAGAGATGGACTTGTACACAAAGCTGTCCAATCAGATTAAGTGTTCGACAGATGAGTGAGGAGAAACCTTTTGCGGCCTTCCTTTGTAACAATAAAAAGTAGGAAAAGTTGCACTGAACATCAGGAAAAGGTGCTGAGCCTGTTTATGCAGAAGAACAAAAGGAATCCAGACTGATGATTCTGGGGGAAAAAAGCTGAAGTTAACAGTTCAGGGTCCTAATATTAAAAAAAGCAAGGAGATGAAAGAGAGTAGCATGCGGGAAAGTGAAGCCACACATCAAATGGAGGAAGAGAGAAGAACGTCACAGCTCAGAATAGGTCAAGCGCTACTTCTGCTGTGCTTATTTTATAGAATTGAGTGGGAGTGTGGGTTGAATCTCTAATAACTTGTTACATTACTACAAGATATCCTCATGTGAGGAAACAGGTTAGCTCCACACTCCCAAAACCATACTGGGAGCCTCTTGAACCCACATTGCCTGTAACATAACTAGGTGATGGGCCTCGGCAAGTGAGGACACACACAGCCAGTAATGGATGAATTCAAAACAAAGTTAAACAAACAGTGAGAATATTGCACCGTAATAAATATTGTAATGAATATTAACATCCAGGTGTCCATGGTGAAGGATAAAAACAATGCAATAAATAGTTAAAAAACAGAGGTAAAAACAAAGTCAGGATTCCTTTATAAAATCCCCCAGACACAAGGCATCCCTGATGCAGCCCCCTCTCTTTCCTCACCCGCAGAATCCATCCTTCTGCCCATCGCAGTCCTGCCTATCACCATGTTTTACCTCCATCCCCTCTCTCCTTCTCTCCCTCAGCTCAGCATGTCTTCCTTTGTTGTCTCACCTTTCTCGAGTTTCACAGTCAGTAGAGACATCTGCAGTACCTTCCATGTATGGCTTTCGGCGCATCTGCCATGACACTACAAGCCACCTCTCTCATCTAACTCCCACCCAAAAATTGGTGCCTTCTGGATCCCTAGGGAGACCTCCATCTTTCCCCGCTGCCCCACATGAGGGTATCTTGTAGTCACATATCAAATTGATACTCCCTTCGATATGTTGATTGGTTGTTCCTCTGCAGGGCCCTGACTTCTCAGTACTGGCTGACTAGAAACTGCCTTCACCTTCTTATTGGCTACTTTCCTTTTCAGTTTCCTCTCTCTGTTGTCTGACTCCCCCTTAAATGCATCCATGAGTTCAGCGCCACAATTGCAAACAGCAGGAAGCTAATGAAGCAATCAAGACAGACCACATCCTCACGTGCAGGTGCGCCCCATCTCGATCACTCCACCTACCTCCCCCCTCCACGTGAGCACGCACACCCATGGAGATCGAGCCAGCTATTTATTTTAGTTATTTATTTATTTAAAAGCTGACAACAAGTTGATAAACCGCGGACACTCTGTATCACACCTTCTCTTGTGGGCCTGACTAGACCAGCATACTCCTCATGTGTGTTGTGTCTGTGCGTTATCTTGTTAAGAAAGCCTCACCAGCTACAAAGTCTGCAAAAGGGAGAAAATGTGCCATTATGTCTTGGCTAAGAGAAGCCAGTGATTACCAAAGAAAGCTACAGTTGGTTCACACCAAGCTCTGCTATGAAGGAAGACTCAGTCCCTCGTGGAAGAAAACACGCAGAGTTTCTGGATGAAAAATCGGAATTTAGACTTTGTTGCACAGAACACAAAGCTGACTCGGTTTAATGAAGTGAGTGCCGATGGTTCGGTGGTACCTCGTTTTAATACAATTTGCTATTGTGAGATTACCTCCCTCTGCATACTGTTCTCATCATTATCTGACTCCTGCATTCCTGTGTTTCTGCTTGGTCACCAATATTTTCTAACACTTCATAAACATTGATAAGTTCCTAATGGATTTATTGACCCCATTACTGGCCATCATTACCCATATCAGCCACCTAGTCAAAGGAGAGACCCCCATCTTCTATTTACTTGTCGCACTCCCACCCTCTGACTTGTAAATGCTATCAATGTTTTCTTGTGCTTAATGGGTACAGATAATCCCCTAATGGACATGATTACCTTTCCACCTTTATCTTATGACCTATAGTATATATTGCTGTCTTCTGGCCCCAGGAGTGCCTGTCTATTATGTATTTGGCTCATTCCTAAATCTTGCTTTTGTAAATATTGGTGGCCTCCCAGAATACTTTAGAGAAAAGGTATGGGCATTAGCCTTTAATATTAAACTTTTACACTGCCTGGATTACACTCTTTACATACTGAAGCTACCTATTGCTATATATGATTGAATTTAATTAAGGCTTTCACTTCTCATAATTTCTATAGCTCCCATGATCCTGAACTAGTCAAGTGGGATAAAAAATGGACTGATGGGTGGATTTGTTCAGCCATCCAGTTCATGCAGGGGTCAATCATGTCAGGATATGGCCAAACACGAATACAAGTTTAATTTTGACCACTTATACCCCTGACCTTCTGCTTGCAGTCATAGATTCACCTTCAAACGTTTTCAGCATCACACGTACATGTGCTTGTTGAACATTCCTTTCCAAAACCACAGCCATTAATATTGAATTACCCCCCCCCCCACCACCACACACACACACACACACACACACACACACACACACACACACACACACACCGTCTTATGCCAAAACAGCCTCCAGTCTTCTTGAAAAGCTTTCCACAAGATTTTAGATCATGTCTGTGGGATATTGTGACCATTCTGCCAAAAGAGCATATGTGACGTCAAGTAGATTGAATTTCATTAAGGCTTTCATTACTCATGGCTTTAATTTCTATAGCTCCCATGATCCTGAACTAGATAAGCTGGTTAAAAAAATGGACTGATGGGTGGATTTGTTCAGCCACCCAGTTCATCCAGGGGCAAATCATGTCAGGATATGGCCAAACACAAATACAAGTTTATTTCTGACCACTTATATCCCTGACCTTCTGCTTGTAGTCATAGATTCACCTTCAAAAGTTTTCAGCATCGCACGTACATGTGCTTGATGAACATCCCGCTACAAAAACATAGCCATTAATATGGAATTGTCAACCCCCTGCCTCATGCACAAACAGTCTCCATTCTTCTTGAAATGCTTCCCACAAGATTTTAGATCATGTCTGTGGGATATTGTGACCATTCTGTCAAAAGAGCATATGTGACATCAAGTAATAATGGTGGACAAAAGACCCTTATCACCATTAGTGTTCCAATTCATCCCAAAGGTGTTCAATCAGGGTGAAAGAAGGTCTCTATGCAAGCATTTCGAGGTCCTCCAAACCCAATTTGTCAAACCGTATCCTTATGGACCTGGCTCTGCTGGAATAGAAAAGGGCTTTCCCCAAACCGTTGCCACAATAATTCATTAAAATGTTGTTATATGCTGTAGCATTAATGATACCTTTCACTGGAGCCAAAGGGCCAAGTCCAAACCCTGAAAAACACGCCCAGACCATTATGCCTCCTCCACCAACCTTTACAGTAGGCACTATACTGTCCAGAGGGTGGCATTCTTCTCCTGGCATCTGCCAAACCCAAATTTCTCTATCAGAGAAATCGTAGTGACTCAGGCGCTGCCGAGAGTGGCAGCCTTTTCAGCAGCTCCGTGTTCTTGTGAATTTCCCCTTGGGATTAATAAAGTATCTATCTATCTATCTATCTATCTATCTATCTATCTATCTATCTATCTAGACTTCCAGATAATGAAGTGTGATTTATCACTCCAGAGAACATGTTTCCTCTGCTCCAGAGTCTAATGGCAGCTTTAAGTCACTTAAGGCCCTTGCTAATATCTATTCACAAAGCTGCAGGGTTACAGTGGAAGCTGTTGGTATCTGGAAGAGTGATATCTGGTCTGATGTCATCTCATGGGGCCAGATGTGATTCTCTAACCCTCACTTCTTAGATAGTGTGTTGTGATCAGCACTGAAATTCTGCACTGCAAAGGCTACACGTGCAGGGCTTCTTCCTACACCAACCAACCTCTATCTCTCCAGTCCATGCATTTTAAACCACTGCCGGGGTATCAGAGAGAGAGTGCAAATGATATTGAACAACAGACGATGCTGAGAGAAAATAACCACACACTCAGAGAGTCGTAGCCCACTGGTGTGACCCCCTAGCAACCTCAATTAAGAAACAAATTAATAGATTTTATTCAATCTGAGGGGCATAGATAGTGTAGTCTTTAAGGTTAAAAAACGGTTGACCACTAGGCTGTAATCTCATGCAGGAATCAGTGCTGCTTTGAATCCCTAACAGAGAAATATCTTCGGCTCGCTTGTGAAGACAACGACTACAGCAGCGGCTTGCAGTAGAGAAACACAATCTGCAGGCTGCTCAAATTCTGTGGATTCTCTTAAATTATTTACGGAGTCAATCGATAGCTGCACAGCTTCGGCGAGGTTGTTCAACTGGGGTCTGCAGTTTTCCTAATTTAGCTAAGTGTGCTTTGTGTGTCCTTGTTTGCTGGCTTTGAATTATTTTGTGCCTTGCTGAGCCAGTCAAGGTGTGTGCTGCTCTGCCATTAATAACAACCTGCAACTTGAACTGAACCATTGTTTCTGAGTTTACCCTACGGACTTATTATCATATGGTTTAAGACTACTGCTCTCTAATGTACTGAGGAGTGCAGGATCCAATTTGTGATGAGCTTACTGGGACAAACGGCAAGCCTAGACTGACTTAAAATTGATTTTTAAGAAGGAGAAGTGGAGCTAGTTAGCTTTGGGATAATTAGAAAGAGTTCACAGGAAAGGGTCATACTATGAAATCAGAAAACGTCCAAATAGCCGAAACAGAGAGAGAGTAACCAAGGCTCAAACCTAAAATTCAAAATAAATCCATTGCCTAATGAGTCTATAATATTTCTGTATTAAAGTGTGCAAGTCCCGAAAATTGTTTTCGTCCGTTTATAGGAGATGGACGTCTGAAGCAGAGCTCCGCTAGCAGCGGCTTTATTTTCCCACGTACTTCATATTATTTAGAGGTATCCTGTATTTAACCCGACCAAGGAACTTCCACTACAACATACAAGCATGAGTAACAAGAAGAAAAGTCAGAAAGAACCGTAAAAGAAACTTAAAGCTGCATCAAAGTCCGGACAGACTTCCGGCCTGAGTGCAGGTGTAAGGTATGGCATCACGGAGACTGACCTGGAACAGGCAGACGAGTGCGCAGAATTCCTGGGACCCCGCTCCATTGTATCGTCTCCAGTCGAAAGTGAAAATGGGAGCGAAGGCGCAAGTGATATAGGTCGCGATGGATCGCCGATTTCTGAGGATCATTCGAGACTAGAAAGGGCTCTGCAGGACGTGCTCTCATCTACTCATCGCGAGCCTGTAACAGGAGCTGCATTTTCACTTGCGGAGCACGAAAGCCGAAGCGAACTGTCCGAACTGAAAGAGATGATCGCTACACAGTCCACTGCCATGGTTACGGCCATGAAGGAGCTTAAGAAAGATAACACAAATGATCTTAAGAAGGTGGTCATTGAGCTCAAGAAGGATAACAAAGATAAGGAAATACGTTTATTTAAACGTTTTGACGTGAACTTTAAAGCTATGTTGGAGAAATTAGTGGAACACATTGAAGAAACTAATTCCAAACTGAAAAGGCTTGATGATCATATTAATGACGTTTCAGATCAGCTGGAAGACGTTAAGCAGGGACTCACGGCTCGAGTGGAAACAGCGGAACAACTGGCATCTAACGCCGATGAAAAAGCCACAGCTGCGAACTCGGAATGCAAAAAACTTGGAGATAGACTTGCAGCCCTGGAGGATGGGTGCAGAAGAAATAATATAAGAATTGAGGGTATACCTGAGAAACGAGAAAGCTCTAAAACTGCCATATTACCAATTAAAACTATAAATGACATTAAAAACTCAGAATCAATGTCTCCATGATGGGACAGTTAACTTTGTGAGCTGGAATGTTAAAGGCCTGAATCACGAATTAAAGAGAAAGAAAGTATGCTCTCACCTAACAGGCTTAAACGCTAAAATAGTATTTCTACAGGAGACCCACTTACTAACCAAGGATCAGTTCAGATTACAAAAAGACTGGACTGGCCAAATGTTCCATTCTAGTTTTATAAAGAAAACTAGAGGGGTGGGAATTCTCATACATAGAACAGTTCCATTTGTAGCATCAGAGGTAGTGTCGGACCCTGAAGGGAGATATGTGATGGTCATGGGCAACTTATATAACAGTAAAATGATTTTGATAAATGTTTAGGCACCCAATGTTGATGATAAGGAATTCATGCAAAATCTATTTACATCCATTCCCAATGTGAACACTCATAAAATTATAATGGCTGGGGACTTTAATTGTGTTTTAAATCCACTCTTAGATAGGACTCCCGTGACAGGGGGGATGACATCTAATACTGCAAAGATAATTACACAGTTTTTAAATGATCACAACTTATCAGACCCCTGGAGGTTTCTTAACCCAAACTCAAGAACATATTCGTTCTACTCACCAGTGCATTATAGCTACTCAAGAATTGATTATTTTTTTATAGATAATAACTTCCTGCCTACAATTAAATCATGCAAATATGACACAATTGTTATCTCTGACCATGCCCCTCTAGTCTTGGAGCTAAAATCATTAAGCCCCTCACACTCACCTCGCAGATGGCGTCTTAACCCTCTTTTATTGGCAGACGAGAACTGCACAGAATTTATATCCAAACAAATCAGCTTCTTCCTAGAGACAAACACGTCCACAGAAGTTTCTGCAGGAACACTCTGGGAAACTCTAAAGGCCTTCTTAAGAGGCCAGATTATTTCATATCTTTCCCATAGAAATAAATTAGAAACCAAGAAAGTGTCAGAGCTAAGAAATGAAATTACTAGAATAGATGAAGAACAAGCCAGGCGTCCAAGTGAAGCTCTTCACAGGAAAAGGCAGGCCCTGCATACAGAACTTAACATCTTAACAACTAAAGAAACTGAACAACTTATTTATAAGTCTAGACAGCATTACTATGAACACGGAGAAAAAGCTAATAAGCTTTTAGCTCAACAAATTCATAAACAAGAAGTTCACAATGCAATACCAGTAATCACCAACAAGAATGGAGAAGAAATCATTGACCATAATAAAATAATGCACACATTTAGAGATTACTAAAAGTCTTTATATTCCACTGAGCCCAAAGAAGACAACACGCAATCTAATGCATTTCTGGATAATTCACAAATACCACAAATAGATGCTTTAAGTGCTGAGGAACTGGATAAACCTCTAACGCTAACAGAATTACTAGACGCTATAAAGTCACTACAAAGCGGGAAATCATCAGGCCCTGATGGTTACCCCGTAGAGTTTTATAAGAAATTCTCCACTCAGCTAGCTCCACTCTTATTGGCAACATTTACAGAAGCTAAAGACCACCAAATACTACCTCAAACATTTCGACAAGCATTAATCACCGTCTTTCCTAAACAAAATAAGGACTTGTTACAATGTGCATCATATAGACCAATTTCACTCCTGAATAATGATGTTAAGATACTCTCAAAAATCCTAGCTAGAAGGATGGAGAAAGTGCTGCCCTCGGTAATATCACAAGATCAAACTGGATTTATTAAAGGCCGACATCTATCTTCAAATCTCCGACGCTTGTTTAATGTTATATATTCACCAGCAAAATCAAACACCCCAGAGATATTACTATCATTAGATGCAGAAAAGGCATTTGACATGATCGAATGGAATTACCTTTTCACTGCATTGGAGAAATTTGGGTTTGGCCCGAATATTTGTGCTTGGATCAAACTACTGTATACCAGTCCAGAAGCTTCAGTTTGTATTAATAATATTTGCTCAGACTACTTTAAACTAGAACGTGGTACCAGACAAGGATGTCCCTTGTCGCCACTGTTTTTTGCAATCGCTATTGAACCACTGGCGGTTCACTGCCGAAATTCTTATCAGATAAAGGGGATTGTCAGAGAAGGACTGGAACAGAAAATTTCTCTATATGCAGATGATATGGTCTTATATATATCAGACCCAGAAAACACTGTCCCCGCTGTTTTAACAGCACTAACAGAATTTCAAAAGATATCTGGTCTTAGAATTAATCTGAATAAAAGTATACTCTTTCCAGTGAATTCACAAGCATATAATATTAGATTGGACACCCTACCTTTTACCATAGCAGAACAGTTTAAATACCTAGGTGTAAATATCACAAGTAAACATAAAGCTCTTTATCAACAAAATTTTGGCGTCTGTATGGAAAAAATTAAGCAAGACTTGCATAGATGGTCAACCCTTCATCTCACTCTAGCCGGAAGAATTAACATTGTTAAGATGAATATCCTTCCTAAACTTCTCTTTTTATTTCAAAACATTTCAATATATATCAATAAATCGTTTTTTAAACAGTTAGATTCAATAATAACCTCATTCATTTGGAACTCAAAACACCCACGTATCCGAAGAGCGACCCTACAAAGACCTCAGGCAGAAGGTGGCATGGTTTTACCTAATTTTCAGTTTTAGTACTGGGCAGCAAACATACAAGCCATAAAAACCTGGACACAAATAAATGAACATACACAGGCTTGCTCCGCAATAGAAGTAAAATCCTGTAGTACTTCTTTATATTCCCTGCTCTGCTCTCCAATAAATGAAAGTTATCGCAAATATACTAATAACCCAATTGTGCTTTACTCACTCAGAATATGGAACCAAATTAGGAAGCATTTTAAGATGGAAAATCTTTTATCAGTGGCACCTCTGCAAGAGAACCACCTCTTTCAACCTTCGCAAGTATATCCAGTTTTTAATACCTGGAAAAGTTTTGGGATTAAAATGCTCAGAGATCTTTATATAGACAACATATTTACATCTTTTGAACAATTACGTTCAAAATTTAACCTCCCAGCTACACATTTCTTTTACTATCTTCAAATTAGAAATTTTGTTAAACAGAAATTGCCCGATTTCCCCACCTCGCACCCTCCACAATGCTGGAAAAAATACTGCTCAATTCCGAGGAAACAAACACTATTTCCACAATATATAAAATCTTATTAGAGTCCCTACCTTTCAAAGATCCAAGAGGACATTGGGAAGAAGATCTCTTAATCAATATATCAGAAAAGGAGTGGAAGGTAGCAAAGCAGAGAATTCACTCGAGTTCTATATGCGCAAAGCATAGAATTATTCAACTAAAAATTATATATCGAGCTCATCTGTCTCGCTTAAAACTGTCCAAAATGTTTCCAGGCCAGGATCCAACCTGCGAGCGCTGCAACCAAGCTCCTGCCTCACTGGGTCACATGTTCTGGGCCTGCACCAAACTAACATCATTTTGGACAAAAATTTTTAAGTGCCTCTCAGACAGCCTTAGTATCACAATCCCCCCTAACCCATTAACAGCTGTGTTCGTTGTCCTTCCAGATGGACTGGAATTGGAGAAGGACAAGCAAACGGTGATTGCATTCACTATACTTTTGGCACGCAGACTTATTTTGTTAAATTTGAAGAATCCTAATTCTCCTCTTATAAGTCAGTGGGAAACCGATGTTTTATATTATTTGAAATTGGAAAAAATCAAATTTTCAGTTAGAGGATCTGTACAAAATTTTTTCAAAACATGGCAGGATTTAATCAATATTATTTTAGAATAAGAGAATTAACTATTATTGCATTTAACTCCCTTCTCTATCTCTTATTTATATAGATATTTACTTCTCCCCTTCTTTTGTCTAATGTTGCCTTATTAAAAAGCTTAAAGCAATTTTCCTTTAGCTAAGCTCTCCTTCTCAGGGGTGGGGTTTGATTTGTCTTCAAATTTGTTGGGTTATAAATTGATCTGTTTGTATGGAATGATTACAATGAAAATTAATAAAATAAAAATATTAAAGTGTGCAAGTCCCTGATTATCACAAACAAAATTTGGGTGCCATTTCAAGCACACAGACATCTTTTGCAATGGCAGCACGATGACAGCCCACGTCACATCACCGCTGGCCCATGTGACTAGCAACAAGCTGTACACAACCGGTATAAAATGATCCACAAAATGGTTGCTCCCATAGAAATACTGACATTGAGAAAGTAAGGCTAAAAATGTACAGTGTTATAAACAATATTAGCTCAAAAATATAAAACAGTACAGTAGACCCCCGCAAAGTCACGGTTCAGAGTTTGCGGCCTCAGTCATTCGTGGATTTTCCTTAGAACCTAACTAATAATTGTTAGCAGAAACCGCAAATATCCTCCTCAATTTTTTTTATGGCTTTTTTCGGAGGCAATACTGTACTGTACAGTGAACACAAAGCAACCGTAGAGGAGACGGCAGCTTGTGATGGTGAAAGTAGCTGTAGTAGTAGGATTTTCTCCAGGAACTAAAATGTTATGCAGCAGTAGCCACCCGAGGAGCTGTAAATCCTCTGCTTTGCTGTGCAGCCATTATCTTTATTATATACCTTCATCGTACTGCACAGCTAATTCATCATCATCATCATCTTCAATCAATATAATTAATTATTGCTGAGTACCCATACATTTTACTGTATTTTTATTAAGTTAAATTATTATGTACTTACCCTACTTATACCAAAGAAAACGACAGCGCATACCAAACAAAACATGCTTGCATGAATTACAGTACATATAGGGGTGACATCGGTATTTTACATTCTAGCACAATGGAAGACATAGCAGTACAGTACTGTACAATATACTCACTGTTTATGATTTTTTTTCTGTGGGGACATCTTAAAAGCCAAGTGTAACGCACACGTCCTGCGACTATTGCTAAACTAAAAAGCAGGACTGAATAGGAAATCGCTGGCATTCCTCTTGACATGTTACGTCGAGCAATGCAGAATTTTCATAATAGGCTGTCAGAATGTGTACAGAGAAATGGACAACACCTTCATGATGTTTTCTTCAAAACATAAAATGAATATTGAATGAATATTGATTACCATCACTAACTGCATATCCTGTAAATACATTTCATCATTAAATGTATTTTGTAATGCTTTTATTCGTGCATTGAATAAAATTGAAAATTTCCTGTTTCCCTGCGCCACCCTGTATTTGCAATTCCTGGTTCCTGATCCTTTACTTCTGCTCTTCTCACTACTGTCATGCATGCACATCAAAGGGTCAAAGGGCATCGACGCTGATATTGTCTCTTAATATAAGCTAATTTAGAAACATCACCTAGCACAGAAATCAGTACCACACCAAATAGATATGCAATACAAAAACGGCAGAATACAACAACACAATTAAAATATACTAGCCAACCCGCGGCATAATTATGTATTGATGGGTGAACACTTCCTGAACGACACAGTTGTCCAAATGGGGTGGGTTTGTGGATAACACTGTGAGTGAATGAAAAGATGGACCTCTGGAGAGAGCAACATACAATTGTCCGTGACTGAAAGCGGGATCGTCTGTGACGATAGAGGCCACGCTGGTGAAAGTTACTTCGTCGGCAGAGATAAGTTGCAGCACTTGTTCATTAAGGTGTAGCGAGTCTTCATTGTTGACGCTTAATATAGCTTGCGTACTGAGTTGTTCCGGAATCACAGTTGAGAAACACGTTTTTAATGTCTTTTACGCACAGGGAAAAAATGAACATGTGAAACATCCGTAATGTAATAAGGCATAATGTAATAAGGCACCAAGAAAAGTAACATTGCAATAATGCACGCAACGACCCGATCGCTGTCTAATGTTTTTTAAGCAGAGGGTAAAAAATGAACATTTGCAAAATCCGTAACGCTGCTTTCAGTAAGCACAATGCACACTCGTTAAATTTGTCGGCCACTTTTTGCCAGCCGTCCTTTCTGGTTTGGGCTGCTTTTGCAGTGTTACCGCTTGTGCATATTAAATCTTGAAATCCTTCCAGTAACTAGTTAACTAACTAACACCCACCCACCCACACACACAACTTGTGTGAAAAAAATGCGCCTGTTCTTTCATCATTTTGTTGCAGCCTATCAAAGACTTGCTGATCATGTTTTCTAGACTCAAAATACATTGGCTTTTCACTCAGCGCGGGGGCGCACATTCATCTCGGATTATTACATCCAGCTAATCTGCTACACGGCTGCGTTTGAAAAACCGATTTATCCCGGATGAGTTTCACTGGCATTAATGATTAGGAATCTGGTTGGAACAAAACCCTGCAGCCACAGGGGTTCACCAGGACCGAGATTGGGAAACACTGCTGAACGCAGACGAAACCGACTCAGGTGAGGAGTTGGGGCGGGCAAAGTAGTTGCAGCTATTGATTATTCAGTGTTGTTTGCCTGGGTGTCTGATCTGCTCAACAGGATTATAAATAAAAGGAAAACAATGTGAAGGCAATGTCACAGGTGTTCATGTGGTATAGCGGGTCCACAGCTCCCCTTCAAAAGGCCATTTTTAAATAAATAATCACCGCACTCACAGTGTAGTGAGGGTCATGGAAGTGTTGCTGAAAGTCAGCCATGTTGCGAAGTTTGAGAGCAACAGTTTCGTCAATGACATTTTTCCAGAAAAACCCGACTGATAGAAACAAACAGTTACCTGATGCAGGAATTTCTATAACATTGAAAGAAGTGTTGTTTCCATGAAATATATTTGAAGCGGTAGCCATAGAGGGCAAATGAACAGTCAACGTGGCTCACAGCTGGATTTGGACCGCAGCACAGACCAAAGCGAGTGAGTATGTGTTTGATGAGCTGTTCGAGTTGGCGGGCGTGGCTCCTTCCTGCGTGCGCCATGGGTATCTTACTTGTTGGCGGCTCAGTGAATTATACTGAAAAGTCAACGTGGCTCAGAGGTGCATGTGTACTCTAGCACAGACGAACATACAGTAAATGACGGCGTGTTTTCCGAGTCGGCGCGCCCAAGTTGTTGGGCATGGCTCTGCGAGTTGTCGTCGTATCCAATGGTCTTAGAGTTGGTGGGCGTGGCTCCTTCCTGCGTGCGCCATGGGTTTCTTACTTGTCGGCGGCTTAGTAAATCCACGCCCCTTCCTGCGTGCTTTCATGGGTGTCTTGCTTGCTCTGGCGGCGGCTTAGTTTAGTGAATCCACGCCCCTTCCTGCGTGCTTTTATGGGTGTCTTGCTTGCGTGCTTTCATGGGTGTCTTGCTTGCTCTGGCGGCGGCTTAGTGAATTATATTTATAGATACATGTTTTGGGGAATGTTTGTTTCTTAAATGTCTTTCAAATGTGAATAAATACTAAAAAAATGTAATTGCTAAAAAGAAATACTGTAGACCAAATAGAGATTTCTGAGGTAAGTATAATAGACTCTTTTAATACGCAGTTGGCTAATTTGAAACAAACAATTGTTAAAGAAAAACAAAGACAGGTCTCAAGTGTTGGAATTGGCAAATGTTCTGTGTTAGTCAGCAAGGGTCAACCCGAGCTGTTATAGTGCAGTGGGATGAAGCAGAAATATGGCGCTCTGGGTCTTGCTCTTCTATCCTAAGGTCAAAGAAAAAAACGGTCTTGTCTTGGTGTACCCTTTAAACCTGTCCTTGAAAGAGACAAGTATAATCTGAGCCTTAGTAAAATATATATATATATATATATATATATATATATATATATATATATATATATATATATATACACGAGGTACTTTCAAAAAGTTTCCACACTTTTATATTTTTGTCAGAAACAGTGAAGGCGGGAGGAGTAGTAATTGGTCGTGTTTGAGAGTGTCATGTGATTAGTTCTGTCTGGCAAGCCAGCTGCCCTTACAGTTTAGTATAAGAGTTGTCACCCTGTGGTGAAGATGGCTGAGAAACTTATAAATTGCACCAAAGAGGAACAGCGTTCTTTCATACGCATTTTGTGGGGAGAAGGTGTGCAGGGAGCACAAATTCATCTCCGCATGTGTGCTCAGTATGGGGATAAAAGTTCTCTCTCGAAGAGTCGTCTATGAGTGGATTGAAATGTTCAGAAATGGCCGTACTAGTGTGACGGATGCAGAGCGCTGTGGACATCCAGTTACAGCCACGACCATGAGGAATGAAGAAAGAACCCTGGAACTGATTCGCATTAGTAACTACGTGCTCAAACAAAAACATTTCTTGCTGATAGCATTAAAAAGTTGGTACAACGCTGGGAAAATTGCATCGCAAAGGAAGGTGACTATGTAGAAAAGTGATGTAGTTTGTTTTTGAAATTCTTAATAAACAGAATTAAAAAGATTAAAAAGAAGTGAACGTTTTGAACGTCTCTCATATATATATATATATAATATATATATATATATATATATATATATATATATATATATATATATAGTGAGAGGTTCAGCCCAGACACCACCACATGTATACCAACTCTTCATAACTCTTCTTTTATTTCTCCACAAATAAATTCCCACACAGCACAATGCTTCCTGCACCAAACACTCTTACTTGGGCCTTCACTTGTCCGTGGGCCGCCTTTCCTCTCCTCATGGGAGCTTCGTCCTGCTCCCACTCCTGAATCCAGGTCCCTGACTGGAGTGAGGCGGCCCCTTTTATTCCCACCAGGATGTGCTCCATTTGCCTGATGACACTCTTCCGGCAGCACTTCCTGGCGTGGCGGAAGTGCTGCCCTTGCACCCGGAAGCACTCTGGGCATCCCTGAAAGGCCCTTCCTCCACCTTCCCAGTAGTGGTGGAAGTGAAGATCTCTCGGGCTCCATGATGCTTGGGGCGCCCCCTGGCAGTGGCCACAGGCCCCAATGGGCTTGAGCCTCCATGCTCCATTCCCGTGGTCCCCTCAAAATCCAGGGCAGTTGCGCCCTCGTGGCCCAGGGGACGTATAAGCCACCTCCTGGTCTTTCCAGGCATCCTGGCTGGGTCTGACCCCCAGCCTCCTGTGACTATATATACATAACACGTGTCACATACTCTTTGCATTATTTGACAGTAACACTTTGCAACATTCTATGATCTGCTTCTCGCAACTTAGAGGGCACCGTGGCGGATGTTTGCCGACTTGCAGACCAACCACAAGCGTTACCTGGTAGGTAACCACCCATACAATCAGATTGTGATTCAGACTACGAATGCCATATATATATATATATATATATATATATATGGTTGAAATAGTTTACTGTCAAATAATGCAAAGAGTACGCGACACATGTTTCGCCCTAATTCTGGGCTCATCAGGCGTACACACTCACTGCACCCCCCCTCTCGGGGAATTGAACCTCGGATGTCAGCGCCAGAGGCGAAGCCTCTAACATTGCACCACGGCGTGTGGTTCATTCATTTCAACCATTCTATGATCTGCTTCTCGCAACTTAAATGAGGGCACCGTGGCGGATGTTAGCTGACTTGCTGACCAACCACATGCATACCTGGTAGGTAACCACCCATACAATCAGATTGTGACACGGACTACAAATGCAATGAATATATATATATATATATATATATATATATATATATATATATATATATATATATATATATATATATATATATAGTAAGAGAATAACAAGATAGTGGATAAAGAGTAGGGGTAACAGTCTGATCACCTAATATAATTGTAGAGATCAAAATATGAAGAAACACCCAATAATTGCAGAGCGACCGGTTTCTCGGATTTGCGCAAATAAATTGGTGCTGCAAGCGAACTATGATCCGTAGCACGATGAGAGAAGTCGCAAAATCAACCGCAATGTTCAATCAAATTCTAGAAAAAAACACAATCTAAATCTGTTAAGTAGTTATCTCATTTGTTAGATAAGCGGATGTAATGTGTGCTCCAAGGCTGGCATGTGAGGGAGGAGGTCCCCACCCGGCTCCCTACTCCTGAGGTCCTGCCTCCCTCTCCCCTTGGCCCACAGCCTGTCTCTCAGATTCGGGCAAATAAATCGGGTACTGAATGATAATACTTACTGAGATGAGAGAAATCACAAAATCAACTGGAATGTTCAAGCAAATTATCACGTTAAGTAGTTCTTTTGTGATAAATGGACAGCCATACAGACAGATGTTGGATTTTATATATATTGTGAAATAAATAGCCTTGACATACAGAAAAAAGGTTTGGGGCAGCCACCTGTATACTTGAGTCATGGCTGCAAAAAGGTAAAACAGACTGCACAGATGTGTACAGGATTGAGTCCGGCATAGAACTGAGGAAACATAGGAAGTGGTGTCTGGGTTTTAAGGCAGGGAACCAGAAGTGATGTCAGGTTGCCCGGAAAAGGAAAGTGACGTCATCGTGGTGGGAACCGGAATTGATGTCAGAGTGGCCGGACCAGGAAGTGATGTCATTGTAGCCAGAATCAGGCACAATTTCCCATGTTTGGTGTGCAGGGTAACAGAGAAAGAGTTAGCGCACCCCGCCACCCCCTGGCCTGATATGGAATTACCTTAATTTGGTCCTTTTAGCTGTCTCCTACATGCACATGTGTGACAATATATATAGATATATTGAAAGAAGGAGTCCTATTCTAGAAGTACACTTCTCTGGGGTGGTGACTTCATGAAGTATAATCCCAGATTTGATTTCCACTTCACTGATCTGGTCCTTCTAGGAAATTGCAGCTGTATCCTTTTTAGTTCAGATGCCGTTTTCACTTATTACGAGAGGCATTGCTCTTTTCTTTATTCCTTTTTTTTCTCTTTCATCACATCCAGATAAATAGGTTTTAGAAATGTCATTTCTGGGTGCCCTGAAAAATTTCTTACATGTCCCAATTTCCATTATGTGGGACATTTCAGAGTCCTTTTTTTCCTCTATTACTATCTTAAATAGTAGTAAGTTGAGAAATAAAAGTGATAAACTTGATGATACCATCATTCCATGAATGGTGGGAAATTGAATATCCTTATTTGGGATATCATAATTTTTTTACAGTCTGCCATCCATCTGTACTGTTACCTCTTGACAAAGAGTAAAAAAAAATCTCATCTTAACAAACTACTGCTTTTTCGTTTTCATTTTCAACAAGAAGTTTCAACCAAAACGTTTGCTGTTCACTTATTTTCCAGATATGCCGGCATCTACATCATCATCAAAACCATAATTGCTATCTCTGTCTGTATTATGCTGTTCATAATTACAATGTTAGAAATTTGCAACTTTAGGCTTTAGCAGAAAGAGAAATACTGCTGCCTGTGTGTGTTACAGGTTTGAAAGATTCATAGGAATGCGTAACTGGAAATTTCTACTTCTGGTAAGGGACCTTTCTTGGTTTTGGTTATAATTAAACTGCTTGAGGATGCATGGAGAAGGCAGCCTGAGGCATTAAATATTAAAAGGTGAATGTGTACTGTGTACATCCTAGGATATGTGGTATATGGAGCAGCTACAGTCATAGAAATGAGATTTGTTAGAGCTATTTTTAGGCTTAAAGCAAAGCAAATGTATGAACATTAAGAAAGTAACACTTAAAAGAAGATCGGAGAGGGGAGGTTGAAAATCAGACCAATCTGAAAATGGGAGTCACGTGGTTGACAATTGTTGCAAAGCAATCAAGTCTGTAGTGAGGCCCGAATCGAACAGAGTGTGCTTGGACTTGATGATCCTCCACTTAATATTTTCATTTATGGTTGTTGTCTCAATCTTTTTGCCGGTTGCACAAAGATATTTAAAATAATCTTTAACCATATGAGTAGTTGACGCATATATTGGTGGCTCCAGTATTTCAAAGCCATTATGACACTAAAGTAGTTGCAGAAAAGAAACTGTCGGATGGCTTTCTGATGGGTGAGAGGAGCCTCATGATTGGTGTTTTAGTGATGTTGCCACATACTTTCAGATACCCGCGTTCAATTTATTGCCCCTTATACTAAACTGCCCAGACATTATAAACCACCCAGTTTTGAATAAATGAGTGTTTATAATGGATGGGCAAGCCATTTGAGGTTGACATTCCCATCCAGTTGTGTCTCAGAAGTTAGACTCTGACTCTCCACATGCCTGTGATGGAAAAAGGGGTTTGAAAAGTGAACAATTTATTGATTATGCAGCCTATATCACCTCGTTACTCTTACATCTTAAAATATGTCATTTGTATTATCCATTTCCTTATTACCAATTTCCAATGGAGTTTTCAACTCATTAATAATTCCTATCTTTTGAAGTTACAGTCATGTGAAAAAGTAAGTGCAACCCATGAAAGTTGTTGATTCTTTTTACAATATCTGAACCTGTCCAAGATGCCTTTGTAAAGGAAGGATCAGGAGAGAGAGCTTGCAAAGGCATTATCTCCCCCAGAGTGCTAGATGGCAGCCCCCCTGGGTTTGCAGCGGTGCTTTTGATTACTACAGGGCTTCATGGGAGTTGGAGTTTCGCCTCAGATCTATTGGGTTCAATAGGTGCCACCAGGGGGTGATGCAGGAACTGCAGAATCCTGTTTCATTGGGCTTATGCCTTATCCAAAATTGCTTCAGGACCACACTAATGGGCCACCGGAAGTACTCATGGGTGCAGCATAAAAGAAGCTGCTGCCTTCATTCCTGGAGTCAGAGTCAAATGGATGTTGACAAAGCTTGCTTGGGAGGTGGAGAGGAGGAGAAGAGAGGAAGAGAATGTGAAGAGAATTGTGTTTATTACACTACTGGGACCTTTGTCCATCCATCCATCCATTATCCAACCCGCTATATTCTAACTACAGGGTCATGGGGGTCTGCTGGAGCCAATTCCACCAACACAGGGCACTAGGCAGGAAACAAACCCTGGGCAGGGAGCCAGCCCACCGCAGAGCTGTAAAAGTAAACTGTCTTTTTATTTATTCGTATATGAAGTATAGGGAAAGTATTGTAATCGTCCAAAACTTTGATGTCGAGATTTTCAGGAATCTCGATGTTTTAGACCTCCCCTGACTTTCTTGTATACGAAGTGTAGGGAAAGTATTGGAATCCTCCAAAAACTCCATTTCAAGATTTTAATGAATCTCAACGTTTTAGACCTCCGGAAAATACAATTTTTGGAATTATGTCTGTGTGTCTGTCGTTCTGTGTGTATGTAAACACGATAACTTGAGTACGCTTGCACTTAGGTCAACCAAATTTTGCATACAAGTATTACGTACAAATGTAGATTTCTAGCATCTTTTGGGCTATTTCCACTAACTGGAAGTGGTACTTTACCCCTTTTAGTTATTTTTCATGCAGCTGCAGAGTCCGATTTATTATTCAACTTTATTTTAAAAATAATTGTTCAATATATTATTAACTGGCCTTCCCCACAGCTCTAGCCCACATAGAAGTGAAACCAGGACAAACTTTAAAATCAATAAACAAAAAGGTATCGCTAGTTAAGCGGGGGTCAAGTTAATCTCCCAAAACACAGAGGGAAGACTGACTCCCCCACCTCCCTGACGTCACCGCCTTCCCACACCCCTCGGCCCCCCGCCCTGTGTGTCCTCTCTGATTCATGCCCCCAATAAATCAGGACAACAAGGTGAACTATGATTACTTAAGTTTATGATACAAACAATGAAAAAAGTTGCAAAATCAATTGGAATGTTCAAGCTAATTATAGAAAAAAACCCAATCTAAATCCGTTAAGTAGTTCTCTCATGAAAAGCGGACAGACTAACAGATGTTGGATTTTATATATAAAGAGATTTGATTTGATTTGTTGTTGATGTTTTTTTAATGTACATAATATAAAAATACTAGCAAAATACCCGTGCTTCGCAGCGGAGAAGTAGTGTGTTAAAGAGGTTATGTAAACATATATATATACATGTACATATATACATATATATACATATCTACATATACACATATCTACATATACATATATACACATATCAACATATATATATATACATATACATATACACACATACATAAACACACACATATACATATATACATATATACATACACATAGTGCGTTGTAACACGGGCTGTGATTGTTACATGGGAGGGAGATGACAATCACAGCTTCCCGCTTTCTAATCGGGCCTGTGATTGGTGCTTTGACTGATGCCCAGATCCCACATATCTCCCCTTAGGAGAGGCGTTAGGCAAGTGTAATTGAATAGCGGTGCTGCAAGTTTAGCTTTACACCTGTTTTTAAGGCTTATTGACTGAAAGGGGCTTTCATGAAAAAACTTAGGGCTTTGCTACAGGATACACCCTCCAAGTTAAGGAAGTAAAAATAAAGGTATATATTTCTGTTTTATTTAAACCTTTTAAGTTTGTATGCGGGCGGCATGGTGGCGCAGTGAAAGGTGCCAGTTAGGAGACCCGGGTTCGCTTCCCTGCATGGAGTTTGAATGTTATCCCGTGTCTGTCTGGGTTTCCTCGGGTACTCCGGTTTCCTCCCACAGTTCAAAGACATGCAGGTTAGGTGCATTGGCGATTCTAAATTGTCCCTGGTGTGTGGTGTGTGTGTGGGTGTGTGCGCCCTGCGGTGGGCTGGCACCTTGCCCGGGGTTTGTTTCCTGCCTTGTGCCCTGTGTTGGCAGGGATTGCTCCTGTATTTAGGATATAGCAGGTTGGATAATGGATGGATGGACATTTGTATGCATAGCCCTATTTGCCCGTTTTCATTTTTTTTCTTTCTTCAGTAATATTTCAGCAAACCCGGAGCTTGTCAGTTCAAATCCTGGTACTGACACCACTGTGTGACCCTGAGGAAGTCACTTCACCTGCCTGTGCTGCAAAAAACAAAAGTAATGTAACAAATTGTACCTCAGATGTTGCAAGTTGCTGGAATAAAGGCATAAGTAAAATAGATAAATATGTATTGTACACATAGGAACTATTCATTTATTTTCAGTTAAGTCATCTGCAGCAAATCTTTATAAATGAGGGTTTCTCCTTTTTAGATAGTGCAAACTGTTTCTTCTTCATTGAGGTTTTCTCTTGGAGAGCTTTTTTCATTTCATTGAAAATTAAAGCAGCAGCTGCCAAAATATGTAGCTTTCTTATTATTTTTCAATTGTGTAAAATAACTTTATAAAGTAACATAAAAGGTTTAAATACCGGTTATCCTTTTACACTAAAATTACTAAAGAGATACAAAAAAAGTAAAATTCATATTTGTTTTTTCTTTAAGGAGATTAAATATTACTGAAGAAAGAAAAAACAAAAAACTAAAACAGCCAAATGGGGCTATGCATACGAACTTAAAAGGTTTAAATAAAACAGAAATATATACCTTAATTTTTACTTCCTTAACTTGTGGAGGGTGTATCCTGCAGCAAAGCCCTAACTTTTTTCGTGAAAGCCCGTTTCAGTCAATTATTCTTAAAAACAGGTGTAAAGATATTGACAATAAGCTACGCAAACCCACCAAGACATGGAATCGTTTAAATCAAGTATCATTACATCTTCTTTCTTAAAGAGAAGTAAGGCAGTACTTATAAGCTTAGTAATGGTATACATTTCAAATACTACTTTGATAAACTTTATCACTTCAAACAACTGAACTATCCAGAACATTTCAGGCATACATCCAGCATTCAAACTATGCAATAAAAAGCAATAACTGTTAAAGGAATTCAGCATTTCTTAATTGAAAATGTTCCTTTAATCCTCAACATGTCTCAATGAGTCGTTCTAGTGGTTTTACTTGACGTTTTGATCTTCTGGTTAATTGTGTTTGCAGTTGAGATGTTCTTTCCTGATTTATACTTGTTTTCTCGTTAATATTTGTTTCGCTGGTGTTAGTGTTCTGATTAGAGGTTATTGGTCCTTTGATGTCTCGACGGTTTCTTCTTAGAACAGCTCCTATTATGCAATTCCGTCACATACTGGTCTATTGTTTCGCCCCTTTTCTGGAAACATGTAAAAAACTTGTGCCGCTCAAACGTCACATTGCGCTTTGGGTTGCAATACGCTTCAAATTTTTCAACTATTTTGTTCAATTTCATATTGTCTCCATCTTCTTCAAACTGAAAATTGTTATACAACTCTAGCGCCTCTTCGCCAATTACATGTAGAAGCATAGACGCTTTCATTTTTTCACTTTTCCTATCTGCTTCAATCGCAGCAAGATACAACTCGAATCTCTGTTTAAATCTTTTCCAATTTTCAACTACATTTCCCTTTAACTGGAGATTTGGTGGGGGCTGTAATCCTTCCATATTTTTTTTCTCTTTTGCTAGAACGTCTTAGCGCTTTCTGACCACGTTTTCGGGTTACTCACAGACACGAGACTCATTCAAAAGCTGAACCTCTTCTTCACATTCCTCTTCCAATCCGCCACTTCTGACACCATGTAGTGATCTTGTTAGGTTCGTAGTTTAATCAATACACAGGATTGAAAATATAATAACTTTTTAATAGACAGACTTTAGAGACATTTACTGTACAAGTTACTACTCGTTCTTTAGTTCACGCCCATTCTCCTACTTGCATCGGCATTCACAGGCATTACTAATCATTCTGTAAGTATCCCTTAATAGACCTTACTAATCAGCTATCATTACAAAATCCACATGGTTTGTGCCCTTCAGAATGAAAACAGTTTGCATTTACTTTTTTAATAAAAGGTGAGCTTTTAAGCCTGAGAAATCACCCCGTAAATGCACACGTTTAATTGCACATGTGTTAATATGTATGCTTACACAGTATTAAACCCACCAAGACATGGAATCGTTTAAATCAAGGCGCTGCGCTACCTTCTTCCAGATCGGCCCCAAGGCGTTTCACGTGATTATGTAGGAGGCGTGATGACGCGATACGCGACTCCGCCCCTGTCCATTACAGTATATGGACAAAAAAGAGGTTCCAGTTATGACCGTTACACTTTGAATTTCGAAATGAAACCTGCCTAACTTTTGTAAGTAAGCTGTAAGGAATGAGCCTGCCAAATTTCATCCTTCCACCTACATGGGAAGTTGGAGAATAGTGATGAGTGAGTGAGTCAGTCAGTCAGTCAGTCAGTCAGTCAGTGAGGGCTTTGCTTTTATTAGTATAGATAATCATTGTCTTGCGGTTTACTCCTCAACTATCCATCCCCATATCTGAGTATATGAGAAAGTCGAGGGGAAACCACTCCCGATTTTTTAAACAGGACTTGTGTCTGTGAGGTTGTGTCTGAGTTGAGCGATCTCTGGCCTCTCTAGTGGTCCCAACAGACAAACATTGCTTACAGATGAAGGTGATATACTTGAACAAATGATACATCAAATTGATATGGTGTGTTAATTCTTATAATCTAAATTAACAAAAAATGCAGATTAGTCATTTGGAAAAAGTCCACCCCTACATTTATCAGCACTTCAGATCAATCACATTAGAATCAGTTGTTCCAGATTAGGTGACCATGATTAGACCCTCCTTAAGGAGTATGCAGGTGAACCCTGTCTTATTTAAACTGCACATATCGGGGTTCTGAGGTTCTCTTTGCTATTGACTTGTGTGGTGTCATCATACCAGGATCAAAAGTGTCCTCAGAAATAAGGCTGTGGATGCCTATAAGCCTAGCAAAAAAATTAAAAAGATCCCACAGTTATTTGAAATCAATCATTTCCTTGTAAGGAAAATCATCTACAAGTGGCATAGACTTCAAAGGAATGCTAATTTGTCCAGGATTTAATTGTGGGATCTCCAGGTAACGTTTGCAAAAGTTGGTGTCAAAACACATGCATCTTCAATTAGAAAGAGATTACACAAATCTGACCGGCATGGAGGTGAGCCAGGAAAAAGCATTTGCAGTCCAAAAATAACATTAAACAGTAGAGCAAGACTACAATTAGCCAGTGAACATCTAGGCAAAGACCAGGGGCATCATGTATAAACGGTGCGTACACACAGAAATGTTGCGTACGAACGTTTCCACGTTCAAAACGCGATGTATAAAACCTACACTTGGCGTAAAGCCACACACATTTCCACGGTAGCTCATACCCTGTCGTATGCAAGTTCTCTGCTTGGTTTTGCAAACTGGAGGCACCCTGCGTCAAAGCAGTGATACTGTTCCTGTGTGGTTTCACTTTCTTTTTAATCTACATCCCTGACGGCTTTATAAATACACTGAAATTAACCGTATATTGTTTATTAGTTAAATGCATCTGATTGTAATTAACCTGTAACAACATAATGGTCCACAGAATGGTCAAACTATTCTAAATACTATAACTCCTTTAGCGTTGTTAACTCTCACTGCACCTTCTTCTTCATCTGTCAGCTGCTCCCATTAGGGGTTGCCACAGCAGATAATCTTTTTCCATATTACTCTCACTGCACCACTCAGAGCATTTATATCACTGTATCTAAGTGTGAATCCCAGATATATAGCGATTAGAAAGAGAATTATCGGTATACAGCATCAAGCACTCGCTGCCTCAGCCATTCGCTATTTGAACTGCTCTCATCCGACCAAATCTTCAGAGCCTTTCCTGTTTGGACATCGCGGTTCACAAACAGTTTCATCCCAAGAACTATAGACGCACTCAATCAGTCCATCAAGTGCTCCTTGTAGAACTGTTTGTACTTGCAAGTTACCGTGAGGTAATTGTACTTATGATACAGTTATAATATTTCACAACCTGAGCCACTTTATAAAGCGCATATTTACATATGATGACGATATCATTTTTAAGATGAAATGTAGCAAAATATATTTATTATATTATACAGATAAAACTTTAACTTTAACTACAAGGTGCCCCAGTGCTAGAGAGCTTGAGCTTCGTTCATGGTTTGTTCCTGCCTCGCGCTGTATTCATGCTGTGGCTGGCATGACACTGGAAGGATAGATGGATAGAATAATTAAATATTACGAAGATATTTCGATGTTCCTTAAACGTTTTGAAGAATCGGCGTTCTAAACTTACAGATGGCTTAACGTCTATTACAGAGCTGATTTTGTGGCGATTGGGTATTTGGTAAAAGAAAAGTAAGGACAGGAATTGGGGGTTAGTACGTTTGAAAAAGACAGTACTTCTGTAATAAAGCATTTCATCGAAGGTCGCGCAAGGCGCAGCAAGCATCTTGCATCAGACATGAACAATCACTGCACCACCGTGTTCCCATGTTTAATAACATGCTTTAACTTATATCATCATGAAAATGATATCACATATACTTCTCACTATTTTAATTATTCAGAGAGCTGTAATATTATGAATGTAATGGATTCTGTGTCCTGTCAGAGGAAGAGCACGTAGTGATTCAGGCACATAGAAGATCAAATACACAACAAAGCATTTAACGTGCTACATTAGTTACGATGGGATTTGGGAAACTAGTAAATTATACGATTTTAAGATGAGGTTTATGATGTTCTACTTTAATGACAAAACAAACTATGTGATTAAAGTGGAAAATTCAAAATTAAAGTTGACATTTCGTGCTTTTTTCACACTGTGTGCCTTTTTTTTTTCACTGTACCCTAATAAGCTTTAATATGACACTCAGACGGTGGGCTACGACTCACCTTTTCATGCCGACTTTGATATGTGACAACTTCTTTTTATTTCAGGCACTGTGCGACTTTGTGAACTTGAGCTTTCGAGTTTCTCTGACACGCTATGTCACTCGATCAACTTCCTTTTGTTGCTTATATCACTGTTTAAACCAACAAATAGTACGTTTTTCTTTGCCTCCATTTGGTATTCGCTGAAATTCTTCTATTTTTCCTCATACTTTTGCCATTGCCTTTTCACAGAACGCTGAGCTTAAGGGCTATTTATATTGCTTTGAATATTCAAAGAGGCGCAATTCTGGGAGGAGTTGGGGTGGGACAGCAGGCGCGCGCATAAGCGTTACTTTTCACGCTGACTGGGACTTATGGGGCTGAGGAACGTGGAAGTTGGCAAACGCACAGATTTATGCATCTGGATTATTCTGTGCATAAGCACATTTCGGCTTTTGTGCTTATATGTTATAGTGTGAATTCTATGCACAGCGTTATGCATGAGGCCCCAGGCCTTCTGGGACAATGTGCTCTGGACAGATGAATCAAACAAATAGTTGTTAGGTCACAGTAACAGTAGATGTGTTTGGTGCAAACTAAAAGACAATGTTTCAGAAGAAGAACCTCTGTGAAGCATGGAGGTGGACATGTTTTGGTTTGGGGTTGCTTTGTTGCCTTGGGGCCTGGGCAGGTTGCAGTCATCAAGCCAACAATGAATTCTGCATCATATCAGAGTGTGCTTGAGGGGAACGTGAGGCCATCCATCCGAAAGTGGAAGTTGAACTTTCAACATGATAATGATCTAAAATACACTTGGAAATTCACCAAGGAATGGCTCCAAAAGAAGAAATGGAGGGTGATGGACTGGCCTAATCAAAGCTCTGATTGGAATCCCACTAACAATGTTGTGGGGGGATTTAAAAAGAACAGTACATGCAGGAAAACCCACAAACATCTCGCAACCCAAAGGAATTTTGCATGGAGGAACAGTTGAAAATTCCAGTGAGTCGATGTCAGACACTGGTGGACAACAATGTAAAACACTTCTAAGAAGTCAGTTCTGCTAAAGGGGGGCACTGCCAGTTTCTGAGCTCATGGGTGACTTCACTTTTTCCCCAGTAGACCATTACATCTACTGATATTTTTGTTTAATATACAATTGAAAAGGCAAATGTTCCTTGTGTTTTTACTCAAGTATATTAGTAGGTACCGTTTGCATGAAGATCTACTGTTTGCCTGTTCAAATCTGTTACTTTTTCACATGCCTGAATGTCACACTTTTCATATTGTTTCTTTCCATCAGTTTTCTTCCTGTTGTAGTGTTTGCTTTGCAAATGCAGATTTTTAATTCAGTTTCTCCTCGTGACTTCCAGATTTGTTTCCAAAGAGACCCCAAGACTCACAATCTCCCGGCCATCACTCATCATCAACACTTTGATCTTCTTTTTTCATTTCTTTTTTTTTTCTATTTAACTCCAAGACCATAGAAAACTCATTTCCCATTTTCTATGGTGTATAACTGGATTACTTTTAAATTTACTTTGCCACATATTTTTTCTTTTCTTCTTGCCCTCAAGAACCATTTTTAATAGCAGATTTTAAGCAGCTCCCTAGTGGAGCATTAAGTCATTTATTTCACTTGGCACTCCTTGGTTTAGAAATGTCATCCGTCCATCCTATTCCTGGATACCACAATCTGATCTGCTTTAATTTCCTTTTGTTCAGTTTCCAGCTGTGTCTTGTGTAAAAAAAAGAAAAAAAAATAGAGATAAAAATAATAAAGCAACCAGTGTGCCTGTAAACCGTCGATCAGGTGGGCTGAACTTCCATCCCCCTGGAAATTGTTAAATATTTAAATCAGTGAATGCTGCTAAGGAGTATCATGAAGGCACACGTCTTAACAGCAGGCGAAAAGTGGAGCCATTGAAGCCTGCTCAATTACAAGAAACAGAAGGTTCACCTAATTTGTTATGTTTTATCTTGAATACAAAATGTACAGATTGTTTTTGAAGAGAATAATCACCTGTCAGTTACTTAATCCTTGTATCTTTTGGTGAAACCTCTTTCTTCACAATGGGGTCATGGGATGATGGCAACCACAGGTAGGAGCTAACCCTGAATGGGATGCCAGTCACGCTTCACAAGACCAATTTAATGATGCCAGATGATATAAACAACTTGACTGGATACTTTTGAAAATTATGAAATAAATCAAGAGTACCTGGAGAACATCTCAGTAACAAAGGTAGAATCCACACAGAACGATGGGATCCAAGAGGTTTTAGACTGCACCACTACCTCCTGAGTCGCCATATTGCCATCTATCAATGAACTTTTCCATTTTCACATAACTCTTTGAAACAAAATAAATTAATATTTAAATCTTGTTCCGTAGATCAAATTTTGGTACAACTGTTTCCCAGTTGTATTACATCGGGTTCAAATCATTATGAGAGGGGGCTTGACATGTTCTCTTTTCATCTGGATTCTTCAGTTTTCTGTTAACATCTCAACAATGAGCGTGTTGTTTTTGCGCTCTCTCCCACCATAACTGATCATCTATGGGGGAGAAACGAAAGCTTTAGATTTGTCAAAAATTTCCAACTCCGGTTTTTGACGGATCTAGATATTTAAGGGTCACCTGATACCGAAAGCATTGACATCACGATGATGGGTGTGTGTCTGTCTGTGTCTGTTTCTTGAGGGCAGTCTACAGCTAAAATGGTGGGACGGAAAAATACCAAACTCGAAATTTAAGCCTTTTATGAGATGATGTGCTGATTAGTTTTTGCATCAAATCGTGCAAGAGAAGAGGCACTCTAGAGCAGGGGTAGGCAACGTCGGTCCTGGAGTGCCACAGTATGTGCAGGTTTTTGTTCCAACCCAGTTCCTTAACGAGAACTCAATTATTGCTGATGAAGCACATATTGCTTAAGTGACATTTTAATGCTTCATTTTAGTGGTCTCGCTTGTTAAGGTTCTCCAACCTTAATTGCTTATTTCAATCTTAAACTGCTGCATTCAGTGTTTTAATTGCTCCTTATTAGCAATAAGATGTAAAAGACAAAGCAGCCAGCAGTTCTCCAGCTAGCTTTTTTCCATTACATCTGTGTGTGTTCATCATGCACGTTTTTTATTTAAAAAACACTTAATAGAAAAATGTGACAGACTGAAAATGATCTGTTTTAGGCTTCATCATTTGGATGATATCCTTGGAAAGGAAAAAAATCTACGATATAAAAGCCTTACATTGCACAGACTAACAAGCCATAAAATTAAATAAGGTCTGAGATTGGCAATGATTGGTTTCTAATTAAACAATTGGGTTGAATGAAAACCTGTAGCCACTGCGGCTCACCAGGACCGACATTGCCTACCCCTGTTTTACATCTTATTGCTAATAAGGAGCAATTAAAACACTGAATGCAGCAGTTTAAGATTGAAATAAGCAATTAAGGTTGGAGAACCTTAACAAGCGAGACCACTAAAATGAAGCATTAAAATGTCACTTAAGCAATATGTGCTTCATCAGCAATAATTGAGTTCTCGTTAAGGAACTGGGTTGGAACAAAAACCTGCACATACTGTGGCACTCCAGGACCGACGTTGCCTACCCCTGCTCTAGAGGAATCCTCAAATACTGCAATTCTCCAATTAATTAGTAATGCTTTTCATCAATTGCTATCGTAATGACCTATTCTATGAACAGAAAGATCAGCAGCAGAGCAATAAATAATTAAAGAAATTTATAGAATGGGCGACACGGTGGCGCAGTGGGTAGCGCTGCTGCCTTGCAGTTGGGAGACCTGGGGACCCGGGTTCACTTTCTGGGTCCTCCCTACGTGGAGTTTGCATGTTCTCCCCGTGTCTGCGTGGGTTTCCTCCCACAACCCAAAGACATGCTGGTTAGGTTGATTGGCGATTCTAAATTGGCCCTAGTGTGTGCTTGGTGTGTGGGTGTGTTTGTGTGTGTCCTGCGGTGGGTTGGCACCCTGCCTGGGATTGGTTCCTGCCTTGTGCCCTGTGTTGGCTGGGATTGGCTCCAGCAGAC